>NC_056050.1:2783595-3509428 GCF_004379255.2 Salvia splendens | reverse complement strand
GGCCCCTTGTACAACGTGGCAGCACAAGTACCTGCAATAGTAACAATTACTAGTATATTTTTTCAAAGTTTTTAAACCTCATAATTATTATATTTATCAATTATCAACTAGTTGGAGAGAAAGGGCAATCTAGTCATATAAATAATGGGAGAATCCCGTTTATGAAGCAAATCCCTGATTAGTGATACATTGAGTAATAAAAAAATAAAAAGAAAAATTGATTTAAAAAGGTCATTGGTATACATGTGAGGGGCAATTTGGACATTTCCCAAAGATGCTCATATGTTTAAGCCAAAATAGCTACTGAAATCCGAACGCCTTAAAAAGTAAAGGTGACCTACATTGCCCATCATTTAGCAATATTTATTTATCACCAGTGTCCTGTTCTCGAGTTTAAAACAGAACGAATTTATCACTAAATTACGTATGTACATACGTAATATTACTATATACAAAATTAATTTATTTATCACCGACGTTGTGATCACGGGTTTAAAACCGAACGTAGAATCTACAACTAAATTACGTATGCACATACGTAATATTACTATATGCAAAAATCAATTTGTTTATCACCGCCATTCCAATCTCCTCAATTTTGAGATTACCATCGAACGTAAAGTTCATCACTAAATTACTATGCGCGTCATATCATTATCACTATACGTATCAAACGACTTCAGCACACATAATAAATACGATAGGTGATGTGCCAATTTATCTATTAACGTCATTGCCATCTCGTGAATTTCAAGATTACTATCGAACGCAGAGTCTATCACTAAACTATGTACATATATGCGTAATATCATTTCACATACCAATTGACTTTTGTATACAATTAATCTACCTACGATTAATGTGAGTGCAAATAAATGTTCTAACTGTATGGTTGGCGAGACCGAAGAATTTATTAATCGTTTTTACCATGAAAATCAGGTCAAAATTTGAGAATTTTGATTTCACTTCTCCTAAATCAAATTTCTAACTCTAGTAATGGTAGGGAATAATAATAAGTGGCCCTAATTTCAGGTGATACGTCCATAAAAATATTTAGGGTTGCTAAATAGAGAGGGCAAGCTAGCCAAAGAAAAAAAAAAGATTCCTCAGCTCAAAAAGGAAAAAGAAGAAAATTAACTCTTTTTTTTCCATTTTTTTCCTTCTAATTTTCTAACCTCTCTCTAGTTTAAAATGCAAATTGAGGAGTGTGACAGGCAGATCCCACCGAAATAAATTAAATAAATTCACCACGCTCCCTATCTTGATAAAAACCCACAGAATTCACCTATCATTTGTGATATACTATAATTTTTTTAATTTTTATTTATTTTTATATTTCAGCTGGTAATTAGAGAGCAGCTAGCGCTTGAAGAAACTTGAAGATTCCTTTTACATGATGCTTGGGGTTTCAGGCCTCATCAGCCCAGAGAGCGGCGGAGCTAGCGGCGGCAGCAGCGAGGCTGGCGGCGCGGCGAGTTCCGCCCTCGCGAGCGGCGTGGATGAAAATGAAAAAATTGGCGGCGGCGGCGGAGGAAACCGGTGGCCGAGGCAGGAGACGCTGGCGCTGCTGAAAATTCGATCTGATATGGATGTTACCTTTCGAGATGCGAGCCTTAAAGGGCCATTATGGGAAGAAGTTTCCAGGTAAACTAATTATTCAATTCATTCAATTTTTTCCCATTTTCATTTACTGTTTTGTTTCTCTCAATTCTTGAATTTTCCGTATATGGAATCTTTCAGATCATGATTTTCAGTGAAGCTGCTGCCTTTTTTTTAATCATAAAAAGTGATTTTTCACTGTAAACAGCTTCCTTTTCAAGGAAGCTTATATTCCCTGCCTTTCTCCCTTGAGCTCTGGGTTTGTTTTTCGCTAATTTTAGCAAAAAAAATGAATGCTGATTTTATGTATAGTTAAGGAGGTGTTTGGTGTTCAGGAAAATGGCGGAGCTTGGGTTTCAACGGAGCGCTAAAAAATGCAAAGAGAAATTCGAGAATGTCTTCAAATATCATAAAAGGACCAAAGACGGGCGCGCATCCAAACAAGACGCTAAGGCGTATCGATTTTTCGATCAATTGGAAGCTCTCGAGAATACCTCTCCGAACAATCACCATTTCAGCCCTCCGCCGCCCGCCGCGCCAATGCCGACGCCTGTTGCATCGGCGAGCCCGACGCCGCTGAGCGTAGTGCCTCCGAAAAATATATCCGTTGCGAATCCGAATCCGATAATTACTTCTTCTTCTCCGTTTCAATTGCAACCTCACCAACAGCAGCAGCAATTGCAGCAGATTCCGCCGTATCTGTCGAATTCGACGTCGTCGTCGACTTCCTCCGACGAGGATATACAGCGGAGGAGCGGGAGGAAGAGGAAGTGGAAGGAGTATTTAGAGAAGCTGATGACGGATGTGGTGCAGAAGCAGGAGGATCTGCAGAAGAAGTTTCTAGAAGCTCTGGAGCGGAGAGAGCGCGACCGCATCGCTCGGGAGGAGGCGTGGCGCGTGCAGGAAATGGCGAGGATGAATCGCGAGCACGAACTCCTCCTCCAGGAGAGATCCGTCGCCGCCGCCAAAGACGCCGCCGTCATCTCCTTCCTCCAAAAAGTCACCGGCCAATCCAATCTCCAGATCCCTAATTATTCCCCCATGCCGCCTCCGCAATCGAATCCGAATCCAGCTCCGGCAACGGAGCTGATTCAGATCCAGATCCAGCAAAAAGCAGCGGCATCACCGTCATCTACACCAGCGAAAACACTAGAGATCACGCCGCACAGAGATAACGGCGGCGGAGATGATCACATTTCGCCGAGCTCGTCGTCGAGGTGGCCGAAGGCGGAGGTCGAGGCGCTGATCAAGCTGAGGAAGGATCTGGAAGTGAAGTACCAAGAGAGCGGGCCGAAGGGCCCGCTCTGGGAGGAGATTTCGAAGGCGATGAGCGGGATAGGTTACTGCAGAAGCTCGAAAAGATGTAAAGAGAAATGGGAGAATATCAACAAGTACTTCAAAAAGGTGAAGGAGAGCAACAAGAAACGGCCCGAGGACTCTAAAACATGCCCTTACTTCCACCAGCTCGACGCCATGTACAAGGAGCGGGCCAAGAGCAGCGTCCCCTCCTTCAACCTCGGGCCCATCATGGCCCGGCCCGAACAGCAATGGCCTCAGCAGATGCACGACCAAAATCATGGCAATGAGAGTGATAATCACGACGAGGAGGGCGATGAGAATGAGGACGACGACGAGGAAGTGGGGGATTACGAAATGATCGCGACGAAGCAGCCGGCTAATTCGGTGACGAACGCCGTGGAGGGAGGTTAAAGTTAAAGATGGTGGTCAGAAATTCAGATCAATGGCGGTGAAAAAATGCAGTGAAAAAGATATACTGTGATGGAGAAGAGAGGGGTGTTTTTTTTTTAAATGTTTGTTGCTATAAATTATTGATTACTTTCAGAGGAAATAAACTGAGGGATGTCAAATTAGATTAAGATAATCAGAAGTGGTAATAAGGGGGGATAAACGAGTACTTGTTGTTTTTTTTGGTTCGATTCATTTTTATATTTCATCATGGAGTGTAAATTTCAAATACTATTGGATTGAATGTTTCATTTTCTTTTTTTGGGGGACGAGTAAATATAATGTTTATTTATGAGTGATACATGCCTTCGCGGCAAATTTAGTTAATTCTCCTTTCAAATGGCCGCCCATTGAGAATTAAGAATATAAATCAGCTGTTTATTTTGAAGTTATTCAAATTACTAATTTTGATCAAATTATGGTTAGTTTCGTAAATTAATAAGCTTAATAAAATTTGGTCTAATTTGGTAATTTAAATGACTATTTAACCTGATTTAAATTATTTATATGGTATTGTTGTTAATTTGTTATTGTGTACCTGTTAGTGACAAAGTTATAGTACCATGTTTCATAATTGTATGCATTATAATCTAATACTCAGTATATAATTTATTAGTAAGTCCAATAGTATAAGACAGACTTGGCTTATGAACTGTTGACAAAATTAGAATTTTGAGACCTCTTTTTTCCCTTTCCACAAATCAACTTCTAGCTACTTTACAACCCATGCACTTCACGAATACATTGTTAGTTACATTCCAAATTGTGAAGATTAGATATACTATGTGAGAAAGTGGCTTAATTTGACATTTAAGTCAACTATTTACTAAATATGTATGCTTATAGAGTATTGCAAGACATATTATTTTTTAATGAGGTAAAATACGAAATAAGTCAACAAATAGATAGAAAGATAAAATAAAAAGTTGACCCCAATTTTGTTTTATTAGTTGATTTTATTGTTTTAGATAAGAGCGTCCATCTTCTTTTAACAGCATTGACAAAGAGTAATTTAACTCATTTTCCCTCATTTTTTGTATTAGAATTTTCACTCACTACTCACATTCATACACCAATGAATCAAATATACAGTAGACTTCATCATTACCTTTATTCTTTATTGTGTAGAAAAACATAGATATAACTTCTTGTAGTATAAGATTACTAGAGATATCATGTTAGCATCCATGTATATAAGAAAATGAAAAAGAAAAGAATTGGTTTCAAAATTTTATTTTTTTGTTCAAAATTGATACAGGGCAAAACCAATTGCTCATCTATCTTATTCCTGATTACCTTGCATTCAGCAGCATCTGCATCTGCATCACCCTCTTCATCTTCGGCCTCGTTTCTGGTTGGAGACGAACACAAGCCATGGCCACCTTTAGCACAGCCAGCATCTGCTTTTTTCCTTAATATTGAAATCAATAATTTAGTGAACTACACAACCAATTAGCATAAGTCTTAATAAAAGAATGTAAACATTTGCTTAAATTTCACACAAATTCAGCAATGGATACACAAGTCACACTGCAATTTGAAAAAATTTCAAACAAATTCAGGTACATGCAATTAATTTCACTCTTATCATTTTCTCAACCAAAATTGATAGACCACAATGGCATAGCATTTTGATTCAAAGGCAAAACCACAAAATCATGAAAATAAAATCAAAGGAACTAGGACACAACAACATGTCTATCCACAGAACATAAAGAAATTTCATTTAGAAACTGAAACTTAAGAACGAAAAACGATAAATCACGAAACAACTTTATCGTGCATCAAAAAATTGACACAACAAATCGATTTTTTGTATATAAACTAAACCATGAAAACCTATTAAATACGATTGCATGCAGGAGGGACATAGATAGAAATACCTCTACGTAGATGCTTCACCGTGAGCGGATGGGACCCGTCCTCTTCGTTGTAACTTTGTTAACTGACAACATTAACCACCGTACAGCTACTTTTCTGCCTTTCCAATCCCGGGCCTCCCTTACCTCGACCAAAGCCCTCAGCATGGCAAACACCTTTTTCATTTTTTAGAATCTAAGGTCCAAAGCAAAAAAGAGGTTGAAGAAGCACAGTTGAACTATAAAGGCTATTTGGTATAGCATTAGAATGATAATATCTATATCCAGAATGCCGCAATACCAAACTTAAGCAGATGAAGCATATGAAACAATAATAATTATAAACAAGAACATGTTGAGAGAAAACATATTCATTCATCGCAAGGCTAAAAGCAAACAAGTGAAACAATTTAAACTCTTTTATAATTCCATTCCGAAAACAGGCAGATCAGAGCAGAACTAGTGGAGGCAGATTCGACAATAAACCGTTTCCAATGTTGAAGGAGGAACTGACACGCACTGAAGACATGATAATTGGCACGCTTAAGCTTTCGGGATCTGGAAAAAATATCATAAACAGAAGTACAATAAGCCAGATTCTTTATTTATTCCATAATACATCCTTCCTTGTCGTCCTCAAAGCTTTCATCATTTGAGCTCAATAAGCCAGATTCTTTACTTAATTCATTCTCACTACTTAGTATATGAGGAGCATGATTAACTGAAATGGCATTCCTTTTGTAATTCCACACAAGCATTGAAATATAATCCTGAGGTGAAACCAGGCCACATTCCTTTAGGCAGTCTCGTTGCTCTTCCAGAGTTCTCGAGTCCTCAAGCTTTATATATTCAAGCAATGCTTTCTCATGATCTGGTCTCCAACCTAATGGCAATGGGGAATAGTCTGTTTCAGGTACTAGAGACATTCGGGTATACTGAAGCCCATCTATTGATTCTACAAGACCCATTCTCAATAAATTATGGAACTCTGGTGATTGCCCTTTCTTTTCTTTTAGGGGACGACTCAAATTCCGAGCACCAATCTTGTAAACCTTGGCTCTTGACCTCAGTTTGTATTTGGCAGCATAGAGTTTTGCTAGTGAGCCTCTAAGGATGTATGAACAAAAGTTAACTATTTTCTTCCTGTTATCGGCATATCTGTACCACTCCACCATTGTTGACAAAAACTTATTCATCTGAGCATTTGTGTGAGCCTGTGTAGCATGAAACATTCTAAAACAAGGTTGTGGATCCGGGTCTCTATCTCCCTTGAGAAAACTCAACTTTCTAAATTGTTTAATGCACTGTTTCAAACTAGCTGTAACTGACAACAACGTTCCCACCCCTTTTTCACTGATAATTTTTCCACCAGTAGCTGTATACCGAAGAGTAGGATAAACAACTCTACGGCATAATACATGGTCAAGAAACATAATGCCTTTAGTTATATGCTCGATGGGTAGGCACTCATTATCCAGTTTTAACATATACTTCTCATCACAGAACTCTATCAATTGCTTTCTTAGAGTTGCTGCATCTGCCCTTGGTCCTCTAACTCCAATCAAGATGTGACCACCATAGCGTATGTAATCAATTTTCCGAGTCTTATCTGGCCCACTGGTAGGAACAAATTCCGGCCAAGATGTATTTCCTTGTTCTGCCTCCCCATCAGGACTGTTCCATATGACATCACTAGTTGATGGCTTATAAAACTCCTTAACTTTGTCTTCCATCCAGCGGTCCAATTCATCGAGACATACGTTAGCCAAAAGAGGACTAAGGATTCCACAATGACCCCAAGAAGGATGTATCTCAGCCTCCTCTGGTGCAAACCCGAAAAATGTCTCCAACCAATATGGATCAGGTTTCGGCTCATCCTCTGCCAAAACTCTCTTCTTCTGATACTTCCTCTTCTTTTTCTTTTTCTTTTCTCCATCATCAGGTCTACCTGTAATAACTGGTGTGGTCAATGCAGCCTTTATCAAATCAATCACTTTCTTATCCCTAACATCCCTCATCAGAGCATTGATCACCATTCCAACCTTCATACCATCCAGCACTGAACTCAAATCCCCCTTTATATACCACAAATAACCTGCAAAACTTCTTCTGATCACCCTCAGAACTGTGTGGGCATTCCTTCCGGGCCTAAACGCATATGACTTCTGCGAAAACCTTGCCTCATACACCGGCTCCAAAACCATCAAAAGCACCTCCTGGACAATCTTATCCTGGAAAGGTGAAGGCTGCGTGGTAGTCAAGATTGCCTTAATCTTCCTTTTCGACAAAGACTCATAATCAGTCTTGTCATTGGGAGACCTAATAAAAAATTCCAGCCTAGCCCCCCACTTAAACCTGCAATCAAGGACTGCATTGCGCAGCGCCAACAAATCCTCCAGTGCAGAACGCGTGATGGAGCTACGGGGCATGTATGCCCCAGTCGCATCCGCACACACCTTCTGGTAAGCCAACACCCACAACTCAAACCTTCTCAAATAATTTGTCAAATTAGTAACAGTCTTATCAGGCTCCCTGAAATTCTCAGTCCACATTTGGGAACAAACCGCCACACCATCCTCCTTCATCAAGGTGGCCGGGTCATTTGGATTAGGCGGCAGCCTCGTGAAAGAATAAGCATTGTATGTAAAAGTTCTAAATGAAAAAACATCATTATCATTTCTGGAACGTACATCATTATTCAATTGAGAGTTGATAAATGTTGAACTGCGCGAGAAAACCGTAGCTCTGTTTCTGATTCCTCTACGGCTCCATAATACCACAGTCCGATGCATCTAAATGTTGTACCACCGATAGATAGACTAGGATATATATAAAGCAACAGAAAAACTGGCAGTGAAACAGGAGGCGGCAGAAGACCGGTGGGGTGCAGTTGCAGCGCTTGAGATGTGAAGGGGTTGAAGGTTGTAAGCTGCAGCCCTAAAAAATCAAGGAGCCACATGTAACTAAGTAAGCATAATTCAAATAAACTAAATCAAAATCAATAAAAACATCGACAGTATCGATATCTATATCTATACTAGTATAAAAGCAGAATGTTAGGGAAATTTACAAGATTCGGGGTTGGTCCCTGTATCATTTTTAAATAGGGATTTTATCACGATTTCAACCAAATAAGAAATTCAATTTCACAAATAGCATGAGCATACAAGGTTCCATTGGTGCTAAACCTCTGTCTCCCTAATTTTACCATGTGAAACTCCCAACTGAGCTAAAACAAATTCTACAATCAAAATTGAACAAGAAAACATACATTTAAAATGATTAGTTTGAAGAGAACAGATAACAAAGATATCATCTTTTTAACATCCATGCTTAACTCAACTCTCTTTTCCATTCAAGATTTAATTTTTTATTACACTAAAACCATATCCAAAGTTAACAGGGAGTGTGTATCACTCAAGAATCAAAAGCCCTAATTTTTGTCCCCTTTCAGTTACCTAACCCGAGGTTGAATTTCATCCCATTCTGCCCTCCAATTCACGTATATGAGATGAAATAAGCATGATAGATTGAATTCCTACCTTAAGTTCGAAAATTGGAGCTATGGGTCTAGACTTGAAGCTTTCATTTTCTTCTTCAATGGAGGGGGAAAGAGGGAAATGTAGTGTTAGTGTGTGTTGTGGGGAAGACGATGAAGGGTTTAGGGTTTTCTTTTTTTCACTATCTAGCTAGAGTTTTCTTTATACGGACTGTATTTTATTTTCTTTACACTGTATTTAACTTTATTTTCTATTCTTCTTTTATTTTCTTTAACTAAATCAAATTTAGCATCAACACAGTATTTAAAAAATTTCAATATATAGCTATTTTTTTATAATTTACTAAGTTCCTTTCAAAATTTTCTACAATTAATTTGATCTAGATTTAAATTACAATTTCTTTTTTGACAGATACATGATCAACAAGTCGAATCTCAAACTCTAATTTGTAAATAAAAAAGAATCAGATGGAATGCATTCAGAGAGAGGCGTGAGAGGGTGCGGAAGCAGCAGAGGTGGCCGGCGCTATGAGGAGGCGGGCGACGCCGTGGAGGATGGAGGTGGCTAAGAGAGGCGAGAGATGAGTGAGGTGGCGGGTTTGCAACATAACGAAATGAGCTAATCAACTAAAGCCGCTAATATCAATTTTACCTACTGGCTTTATGATTTGCGTTGTTGAAAGTATATTACTCCCTCAGTCCACCAATAGATGTCTCATTTAGAATAAGAGGTTCATTTGGCAAAAATAGTAAAAGTGGAATAAGATATTTATTGACGAATGATCGGAAATGGAAAAATCAGATATATAATGGCTTACGAAGGGGGTATAAAAATATTTTTTTATTCTAAAATCAGATATCTTTATTTGTTTCTTCGGTATCAGTCTTACTTATATGGGCTTGGATTTGGGCTTGCAATATATTTTAAGATCTTGAATTTTGGCTGATTGATCAGATATTCAAAAGAATAGTACTAATTAATTCTACAAAATTTAGGGCTACACTAGGTGGATGGCCACACGGCCCACACCCCACTACTAATTTCGTCTTCGTCATATATTTCGTGTAGCTATAGGTAGGGATGTCAATGTAATTCGAATCCGCGGGCCGGCCCGAATAACCTGATAAAAATACAGGGTTAGGGTTGTATTTTCACAGCCCGAATTTAAAATCGGGCTATTCGAGCTGACCAGTTCGGGTTGTCGGGTTAGGCGGGCTGACCCGTTCGGGTTACGGGTCGGCCCGTCGGGTTGAATACTTCTGCACAGCGATCAGTTTTTGTAACGATCATAACTTTCTCTACAAAGCTCCGATTGAGGCGTGCAATATATCCACGCGAAGCTCTTTCGAAGAGGAAGAGAATGATATGAATTAGAGGTTTATCAGACTTCAAAATCGCGAGAAACATTGATTCAAATAAGGCTGCTGCACATCCACATATTTTGTGTACATTTTCTAATCCATCTCATTTCTCAACAAACAGATAAACATACCAAGATATAGAAATATAATCAAAATCATCCAAGACAACCCTCTAAAACCATGCAAAATCCAAATACGTCAACCGACTATATAAGATCACGAAAAATATCACTGTGTGGTTCATGGATTCATAAATACTCGTATATAAAAGCTTTCTTTTAGTATATTTCCAATATAATAGTGCAAAGTGTTTTGACGCTGCTTCGTCATTGAATTATGCGTACTTTGATGATTCTTAAAACAAAGATAAATTATTATTTGACTTATTTACAGCTGGAATAAATTTAATTTGACCAATCATAAATCAAGAAAACTTAGAGTTACTCCAATTAGCTAGCATCTTCATAATTCACTCTTTAACAATTCAAAATATTTTTGTTACATCTAATGCATCTCTCACGTTATGAAAATTTTATTTAATTTTCTACGAATTGATTTATGTTTGAATTTTGAAACAAAGTGTTGATTTATGTTTTAAATACATAAAAATAAACATACTATTGATAGATATTTTGTAAATAATTATGTAATGAATAAGTTATTTAAATTTAAATAACTTAATCTTTTTTAAAATTATTAAAGAAAATTAAAAATATGTATTTCATTGTTGAATGATTAATTAAAAATATGTATATAATTAAAGAAAATTTAAAATACGTATTATTTTTTGAAAATATTAAAAGAATTAAAAATACGCATTGGCCTGAATAACCCAGTGGGTTAGCCCGAAACCCGAAGGGTTAGGGTTAGGGTCGAACTTTTATAACCCGAATAACCCGTACTCGAATGTCCCGACAACCCGAACGGGTTGGCCCGATTGACATCCCTAGGCTTATATGTTTTATTTTACTTTTATCTATATTCAGTAAATAGTACTCCTCCCGTCTTATTTTAGGAATCTCATTTAAGTACAAAATGAATTTGAAAAAATTGTAAAAGAAAGTTAATGAAAAAAGATAGTGAAATGTAGATTCTACTTTTACATATTAGATTTATAATAAAATTTGAGTGGAAAAAAGGTGGTGGAATGTGTGGCCTATTACCATTTATGAAATATTCTAACCGGGACTCCTAAAGTGGGATACCAAAAATGATAAACCGAGACTCCTAAAGTGGGACAGAGGAAATAATACATTTCTCTAAGTCATTCCATTAATTTACATTTAATTATAAATATAAAAATAAAATTCACGCTCTATTAATCCTTTTCCTCCACGTTTCTTCATATTTTTAAAACTCGTGACATCAAAAAGGAAAATGTGTGTTGGCGGATGAGAGACTACTAGTGTATGGATAGTGATGGGGTACGAACTAAACCCTAATGGCAAGCCCAATAACAGTGACGGCCCATCAGCCCAGAGCCCAAGAAAGAGTATCTGTTCGGCACCAAAGAGTTCGGCACGACCAAAGAGTTCGGACTCAGCCTACAGCTCGGTAAAAGCCGACCAGTCAAGCTCTCCTCTCAGATCGGCAAGAGCTGATCGGTAAAGTCCAGCAGTTCGGTCTCAGCATTCGACCGAACTAGGAGTTAGTGGACTCATGAAAAGCCTCCACGACCTCCGCTATACCCACGATCTATTTAGTGGTACGAAGCAGTTATTGAGCAGTTATTGCTCACCCACGATCTTGTTAGTGGGGCTGCAAACCACGATCTTAGTTCAATGTATAAATAGAACTTAGATCAGATAGAAAAAGGTTAAGCTCTCTAGAGATAAAATACCATATAGCAAGTCTGTGTTGTAAGCTGTAACCCCAGATCAAGCAATACAATCTTGCCCTCCCTTCTTCCCGTGGACGTAGATTTACTTCAGTAAATCGAACCACGTAAATTCTTTGTGTCGTAATCTTCATTCTCTACCAGCATTTACTAACATCAGAAATTCGCGGATCCATCACTGGCGCCGTCTGTGGGAAGCAGAGAACAAAATTTGTGATAAAGCGAATTTTTGATCCATTCTTTCCACCCAAAAAATGCATACCAGATCGCAGAGTACCCGTATTCCTGCCCGTGAGAACCAGGAGGAAGTCAATCCATCCCGTAGGTCTGGAAAACAGCCTAGGGATAAATCCACCACCAGTTCTCATGGCGAAGGATCAAGCCGCTCCAAAAATCGTCCCACTGAGTCTTCCCAGCAGCCCGATTTGAATGAGGCTGTCAAGCAGTTTTTGGCGGCGAAGCAGGAGGAATTCTTAACCTTCCTGCGAAAAAGCCAAAAGCAGCCGGAGACGAAAACGGCGGATTCTCCTTCTCCCTCCGCACAAGAAAGTCACTACCGCAGTAGTGTCGCATCTCCCAGGAGAAAGAATCCCCGTCCCCAACATGTTCCAGTTCCTCCTCGGTACCGGAATCACAGGAGAACTCAATCTCCTCCATACCGACGAGATATCGGATTCGCCGTGTACGGAGCACTGAAGACTCCGTTCTCGGACGACATCACCCGAACTCCCCTACCACAGAACTACCGAACTCCGTCGATGACTTACGACGGGCTCGTGGACCCTCACGATTTCTTGGGGCGCTATCAATATAACATGGCGAACCAGGGTCTCAACGAGGTCCACATGTGCAAGCTGTTTCCCGAGCTGCTCATCGGGAACGCGAGAAGGTGGTTCGATAGCCTCCCCCAGGGCAGCATCAGATCTTACCGAGATCTAATGGATGCCTTCCACAGGAGGTTCTTTCAGAAAGCGGAAGCCCGAATCACTTCGGCTCAGCTGCTTTCCATTCGTCAAGGTCGCGACGAAAAAATCAGCGACTTTATGACAAGATTCCACATGGAATGCCTGCAAGTAGACGATCTCAACGATCTGCTTGTCATCTCGGCATTCCAAAATGGAATCCTGCCCGGAGCTCTCTACAGGAAGCTCGTTGAGTGCGGTCCGCAGACAGCTCAGGAAATGTGGGACATTGCGGACCAGTACTCCCGGGCCGATGAGGCAGACCGTCGCAAACGGTCGTTAGACAGCTCATCGACCCGAGGAGACAGAAGGAAGCCCGATCATAGCGATCAAGGGCATCCTCGCCGGACTCCATTTGAAAGAATTCAAAGGGCTCCGGTGCAAGACAGATTGGGACCTCGTCTCAATCCCGAGAAGTCGCTCGCTCAGTTCGTACCGCTGAACAAGCCGAGAGCGGAAATTTTCGAACTGCACTCTGACCTATTCGAAAAGCCAAAGCGGATGACGAAATCAGTCGCGCGCCGACCACAGGATAGCTACTGCTCCTACCATCAAGACCACGGTCACGATACTGAGGAGTGCAGAAACTTGGCTGCAGGTATCGATGTTCTTGTGAAGGCAGGGACATTGAAAAAATACCGAAGCAAGCAGCCAAAGAAGAATAAAAAGCAGAGTGGTGCGAACTGCGCTCCTCAGGATCCGAAAAGGCAGCCGGATCCCGAAGACGATGACGAGCCGCAATATGATGGAGTAATCCAGACTATTGACGCGCTCCCTGCCGGGAAGACCAAGTCGTCCCTAAAGTCAGAACGCAGAGGCTCCAATCGAGAGGAGCCAACGCATAAAAGGCTGAAGCAGGACGAAGTGATTACGTTCTCGGCTGCTGATCCCGTCCCGGCCATCTCTCCTCACCAAGACGCCATTGTCATCCAAGCCGGAGTGGCAAACAAACTGATCCACAGGGTGTTTGTGGATACAGGAGCGTCGGTTAGCATTCTTTTTAAAGAGTGCTTCGACAAACTAGAAGTGGACCCAGCTCGGCTCAGTCCGGCTCCGCTTCCCCTGAAGAGCTTCACCCAGGAGGACACCCGCCCTGAAGGTATTATCAGCCTTCCGATCACGGTGGGGAAAGCGCCTACTAGCTCCAGTACGATGATTGAGTTTTTCGTGGTGAAAGCTCGGTCCCCGTACAACGTCATCCTGGGAAGAGACTGGCTCAACACAGTTCGGGCCGTTTGCTCCACCTATCACCTCACCATCAAGATCCCTACTAAAGGAGGGATAGCGGTCATCCGAGGTGACCAAAAGAGAGCAAAGGAATGTCTGCAAATTGCGCTTAGAAGTGCCGAGCAGTCAGATCGGCACCACCAAGCATAGCAATCACAGCAGCCGGAGTCAGAGGCGATGACCGAAGTCATACCGGAGCCGAACTCGATGACAGTTCAGCTGTACGAAGACGATCCATCCAGAACGGTTAAGATCGGCTTCGCGGGAACGCCCCTACTTCGGGAAAAAACCATCCAGCTCCTCAAGGAGTATAAAGACGTCTTTGCATGGTCTCCGTTGGACATGACCGGAGTGCCCCCCGAGGTAATCACTCATCGGTTAAATATTGATCCTTCAGTCCGGCCGATAAAACAGAAGCAAAGACTCTTTGCGGCAGAACGAAGTCAAGTCATCCATGACGAAGTCCGTCAATTATTGAAGGCGGATGTGTTATTCGAAGTGAAGTATCCTTCGTGGGTGGCCAATCCTGTCATGATCAAGAAAAAGGAAGGAGGATGGCGGATGTGCATAGATTTCACCGATCTAAATAAGCACTGTCCCAAAGATTGCTATCCCCTTCCGAACATAGATAAAAAAGTAGAAGCTTTGATAGGCTTTGAAATTTTTTGTTTTCTTGATCTGTACAAAGGATACCATCAAGTTTTAATGGATGAGATTGACGCTTCAAAAACGGCCTTCATTACTGATTTCGGCATTTTCGCTTATAAAAAGATGCCATTCGGTTTAAAGAATGCCGGAGCCACTTATCAAAGGATGGTAGACAAGCTTTTTCGGCACCTGATTGGAAAGGAGGTCGAAGTGTATGTTGACGATATAGTCGTCAAAAGCAAAAGCACTTCGGAGTACGAGCACAACCTCAAGTCCACTCTCAACGTGCTCAAGAAAGCCAACCTCAAACTTAATCCCCAAAAGTGTACCTTTTTGGTAGATTCGGGAAAGTTTCTGGGTTGTTGGGTTTCAAAGGACGGACTCAAGGCAAACCCCTCAAAAGTTCAAATCGTTCAGAACATGGCAATGCCGAAGTCCATACATGACGTGCAAAGGCTAACCGGATGTCTAGCCGCACTGAATCGATTCCTTTCCCAAGCAGCCGAAAAGCAACTGCCGTTCTTCAAGGTGTTGAAAAAGGCACCAAAGTTCGAGTGGGGAGCCGAGCAGAAAAAGGCCTTTGACGAGCTCAAAAGTTATCTAGCCGAGCTTCCTATTCTCTCTGCTCCAACCGAAGCCGAAGTAATATTCTTATACTTAGCGGCATCGGATCAAACCATCAGCGCGGTGCTTGTACGAGAAGAAGGCCTAAAGCAGCTTCCCATCTATTTTACAAGCCGAGCATTAAGAGGTCCAGAAACCAGGTATCAACCACTGGAAAAGATTGCTCTGGCATTAGTAAATGCAGCAAGGAGACTGCGGCCATACTTCTATGCTCACAAGGTATGCGTCTTAACTGATCTGCCACTTCGGCAAGTGTTGACCAAACCAGAAGCATCAGGCAGAATCGCCAAGTGGGCTATAGAGTTGGGAGAGCACACAATTGAATATCTACCTCGGAAAGCCATCAAGGGACAAGCCTTGGCAGATTTTCTTGCGGAAGCAAAGTTCGATCAAGCAATTCCTGTTATTGCCGAACAGAAGAATTCTGCCAATACCGAACTAGCACAGCCATTGGAATCCGAAGTAGAGCCGCCGGACTGCTGGAGCGGATTCGTAGATGGAGCTTCAAACAAGATGGGAAGTGGAGCTGGTATTCTACTTGTCGCTCCCGACGGACACGAGGTAACCTACTCACTTCGGTTCCTATTCCCCACTACTAATAATGAAGCCGAGTACGAAGCCCTCCTGGCCGGACTCCAGTTAGCGCAAAGTCTGCTCGTCAAATCTCTCAAAGTCCATTGTGATTCACAAGTCATAGTAAATCACATGTTGGGTACAAGTGAAGCTCGTGACGAGAGAATGAAGAAGTATTTGGACAAAGCGCGAAGCATCAGCCGAAGTTTCTCCTATTTTCGGATAATCCGCATTCCTAGAGCGGAAAATAGCCGAGCAGATACCTTAAGTAAGTTGGCCTCAGATCCGAGCTCAAAGGCGGAAGAATTAATGCATCGAAGCATTGATGAAGCCGAGGTACATTCAGTATCCAGCTCGCCGAACTGGATGACGCCGATCTTGCAGTATCTGGATCAAGGACAATTGCCCGAGGATAAGAGAGAGGCTCGGAAGATCACGTGCCGAGCACTTCGGTACGAACTTCATGAAGGAGTCCTCTTTAGAAAGTCTTACCTCCAGCCGTTATTGCGGTGCGTAGGACCAGAAGAGACGGACTACATCCTCAGAGAAGTTCATGAAGGGTCGTGCGGTAGCCACATCGGAGCCAGAGCTTTAGCTAAAAAAGTTCTGAGATGGGGATATTATTGGCCAACCATGGTACAAGAGGCAGTGCAGCTCGTCAAGAAGTGTACGAAGTGCCAAATTCATGCAAATGTCCCAAGGATGCCGCAGACCGATCTATACACTATGCAAAGCCCTTGGCCTTTCATGCAATGGGGCATAGACATAGTGGGACCACTTCCTCAAGCTCCTCGGCAAATGAAATTCCTTATCGTTGCCGTGGACTACTTCACGAAGTGGGTGGAGGCGGAACCATTAGCTACGATAACGAGCTCAAAGGCATTGGACTTCGTCTGGAAGAACATAGTGTGCCGATTTGGCATACCCCACATCCTCATCTCGGATAATGGGACTCAGTTCACCGACAAGACGTTCAAGAATTGGTGCCAAGAGCTGAACATTCAACAGCGGTTCACTTCGGTCTCCCATCCCCAAGCAAACGGACAAACGGAAGTAACGAACCGGATTCTGGTGAAAGGGTTAAAAGCTCGGTTAGAACAAGCCAAAGGACAATGGGTAGAAAATCTCCCTCAAGTCCTATGGTCCTACCGAACTACACCCAAAACCTCCAACGGTGAAACTCCGTATAGTCTGGTGTATGGCACTGAAGCCGTAATTCCGGTGGAGATCGGCGTACCCAGTCCCCGAACTCTAAATTTCTCCTCAGAAATGAATGACGACGGACTGAGAGCAGAACTAGATCTCGCCGAAGAAAGAAGAGAATTGGCGTGCATAAAAGCAGCCAAGTATAAGGAGCAAGTAGCCCGGTATTATAACCAAAGGGTGAAAAAGCTTCAATTTCAAGTGGGAGATCTCGTCTTGAGAAACAACGAAGTAAGCCGAGCAGAAAAGCTGGGCAAACTCGAACCCACATGGGAGGGTCCATATCGGGTGTCAGAAGTCCTCGGCAAAGGGTCTTATAAATTGACTCACATGTCAGGAGAACAAGTACCCCGAACATGGCACGTCTCCAACCTCAAGAAGTTCCACTTGTAAGAGACAAAGGTCCGGTCAGTCCGTCTCGTGTCTAGTTCGGTCATAGGGGTATATGTTTTTATTTGTTTGTTTTTTACTTGTACCTTTTACTTGTCGTTTTATAAAAAGTTTAAAGTTTTTTTCTTTCATCTTTTTCATTTTTTCTCTATGTGTTTTGTCTCTATGTGCTTGTCGTCTCTTACAAATGGTACCAAGGTATATCGTTCTTTAAAGACTGATCCCCTTTTTAGATCGATTATTAAAGACTATTGTGAGTCCAAGCTTCTAAGGAGGATATAAGACCACAATTCAGCTTAACAAGCAGTCCGTCTGAAACGAACTGCAATAAGCCAACGATTGTGAGTCCAAGCTTCCAAGGAGGATACAAGACCGCAATTCAGCTTAACAAGCACTTCGTCTGAAACGAACTGCAATAAGCCAACGATTGTGAGTCCAAGCTTCAGGAAGATACAAGACCACAATTCGGCTTAAGAAATAAGCACTTCGTCTGAAACGAACTGCAATAAGGGAAAGTCCGATCCACGCGATAAACCTCGCCGAATTAGGACGACCAAGTTCGGTCAAAGAAGTTTACCTCATAAGACCGGGGACGACCATGTCTAGTCAAAGAGGTTTACTGCATAAGACCACTTCGGTTAACTGGGAAAGTCCGATCCACGCGATAAAACTCGCCGAATTAGGACAAGGGAAAGTTCGATCCCGGCGACAAAAATCGCCAAATTAGAACACAAACCAAGTCCGGTCAAAGATGTTTATTTCATCAGACCAAAGACGAGTCCGGTCAAAGATGTTTATTTCATCAGACCAAAGACGAGTCCGGTCAAAGATGTTTATTTCATCAGACCAAAGACGAGTCCGGTCAAAGATGTTTATTTCATCAGACCAAAGACGAGTCCGGTCAAAGATGTTTATTTCATCAGACCAAAGACGAGTCCGGTCAAAGAAGTTTACTTCATAAGACCAAGGACCAAGTCCGGTCAAAGAAGTTTACTTCATAAGACCGAGGACAAGTACGATGAAATTTTTTCGCTAAGCTGTAAATACAGTGTTAGAAGCGAAAACAAAATTTCATTTTTCAAATCTTGTTCGGCATACAACTCCGCTACCCTACAAAATGGCGTTACGCTATTACAAAGGACTATTCTACTGTCCAGGGTTGCTGAAGTTAAGCCACCTATCTGCAAAATCCTCTGGAAGCCGAGTTCGGTTGTTCCGAGCAGATGAAGAATAAGCAGGTCGACGAGATGCTATCCTCGACCCAACGCCTCTTCCCCGAGCCCGAGAAGTCCTAACACCTCGGCGATGAAGAGTCTCTGCAATAAGCATCTGCTGATCTTGCTCGCTCATAGTCACAACTCCTCGGCGAATTTCAGTCCGTCCCTGTCTTGACGATTCCGGTTGCTCCTGAGCCCGTTCTCGTCTTGACGTTTCCGGCTGTTCCGGAGTTCGTTGTTGACTGGGAGTAGGATTTTGAACAAGGGAACCAGAGGTTTGATCTGGAGTGCGAGCATCTGTTGGCACGATATGCCGAAGGAATCTTTCTATGGAGGGGCGCCGAGAAAGAACAATGTTGTACCGAGAAGCCCAGCGCCGCAATGATTTCACAACTTGTTGGCAAGCCGAGCTCTCCAGCGCATTGTTCCTCCGGAGTACATGATATTCCTCCCACAGTTCGTCAACTCGACTCTGAACATCTGATATGGTCACTCCCCCGCGCACACGGATGTAATCCTCGTACGCAGTCCTCTCAGCAATGGTCGTATTCAGCTCGGCCTCCAGATCCTTCTTATCGGACTCTAAGTCCTTATTATCGGCCTCCAGCTTCACTAAACGAGCCAGAAGCTCGTCATTCTTCGTCTGATCGGCTATAGCTCTTTTCTCAGCTTCGTCTAAAGCCGAAGAGTACAGTCGTTTCCAGTGAAGTATCTCCATCTCCTTGAGTACAAAGCAGCTATATTAGTTCGGCAGCTGTACCGAGCAGATAGTAAAATACAACAGGAATAAAGGCGAGTACGAAAAGCTATACGAAGACAAGTGTAGAGAATTTTTCATTCACAAGGAAAATTTTTACACTAGGAGGGCTTCAAGGCCATTTTACAAGGAAGAAACTAGACTAAGAGAAGGGAGACGAAATCATACTCCGCCAGCTTCGTCTCCGGCTCCTTGGTCTGGTTCAGCTTCTTTCTCCTGAGCTACCTCAGCCTCGGCCTCGCATCCTGCCGGCCTCGCCTCCGCCTCCTGATCGGCTTCCTTCTCCGGATGCCCGGCCCGCTCGACTTCGGCCTCCAGCTCCAGCGACTCGGCCTCACCCTCTCCGTTGTAAGTCGAAGCGGGTGAAACGGGTCCCACGGAGGCAAAGATAGCCTCCAGGTTCTCGTCCCGATCAGCTCGACAACTCCGGACTCGGTCTGCAGAAAGCAGGACCGAGGATGAAGCGAGCTCCTCAAGGAGCGGCAGATTCTGAAGCCGAGCTGCTATCTCACGGCTGTACAGAGGCAGCACGACGTCGGCCCCCTGCTCGCCCTTATCGGTAATTAGCCTTACCAGACTACCGACAAAGGCCGAGAACTGGCTGCTCAAAAAGAGTTTCTCCGTGTAAACACGGAGAGCCTCCCCCTGGGCAGCCACGGCGGCAGCCTCCTTCTGAGCCTCCCGGTGCTTCGTCTGCTCTTGCAGGATGATGAGCTGGTTTTTGGCTGACCGGGCTTCATCCTGAGCCGAGATCCTAGCAGCTCGGGCCCTCTCAAATTTGGCCTCAGCCTGTTCGGCCAGACTACGAGCAAGATGCAACTTCTTCTGCATCTCCTCGTAGTCGTGGGATGCTTTGGAGAGCTCCACGGAGACGAGCTTGGCTCTCTGAAGATGAACAAGGAAAAAACTCAACAGAATGGCCATCAAAAAATGTGGAAAAGAAGCCAAGTCAGAAAGCTTACCTCCACAAAATTTGTCGGCCATTGAAAAGGCTCAGGGACGTGTTCCGGGATGTCTGCAACCACCTCGGAGATGACCAGGTCTTTCCCCGGCACTCTTGGGGACTCATGAAATTTCCCCTTCCCTTTAGCCGAACACGACTCCGGCACTTTCGGATCCGAAGAAGAGGTTTTTTGCCTCTTCGGATTCTCCTCGGCTTCAGATGCCGAGCGAGGGGCTCTCTGCCTCTCCGGCTCCACAAGCTCGGAGGACTTTCGGATAGCCTTATTCAGCATGTACACTGCCAAACAGCAAGAAAGCAAAGTCAGATTTTCTTCGTTAAAGCAGTAGAGCATAAAGATAAAGAGAAATCCTCACCCTCGGCCTCTTCGTCCGAAGACGAGATGTCGAACACGACGTCGCCCTTGACGAGCTCAGACTCCGTGTATTGTTTCCTAACTATGGGAATCTTGTTGAGCTCGCCATCGAGCTCGTCCAACGGTTCAGGCCGAGGATGACGGATAACAGACTTCGGCCCTCTCCAAGGAAAACTAGGAGCCGCGGTCCTATCATAATAGAAGAAGCGGTTTTGCCACTTCGGCCACTTCGTTTTACAAAAGGCCCTAAAGGGCTGTACAGGGATCAAGTAAAACCAAGACCCCTTCCTCTTAAATTGAAAGAATTTAAGGATCGCCTTCAAAGACAAATCCCTTCCTAACCTACGGAGTTCGGCAGCGAAGGCCGACAAGTGCCTCCAAGAGTTCGGAGTCACCTGGCCTAAAGGAAGCTGAAAAAAATCTAGTAAATCTATAAAGGCAGAAGGGAGGGGGAAACGAAGCCCGCATTCTAAGCAGGCCTCGTACACGGTGGCGTAACCCTCCGGCGGGGAGTCAGCCCTATGATCACCGTCAGGTACCACCGCCCTCCCCCCAGGAAAAAAGTATTTTTCGGGTAGGGATACCACAGTATCCTTACTCAAAATACTATGGAAATACTCTACGGTCTTCTCCCCGGACTCTTTCCGGCCAGAAGACCCCTTACCGCCTCTCCTACCGCTACCCGACTCCGAAGAAGAAGAAGAAGACATTTTTCTTACTTTTTGAAGGTGAAGAAAGTCTGAAGAAGCTCTTGAAAGCGGAAGAAAATTTCTCGAGAAAGAGAGAGTATAGAAGACGCAACAGCAAAGGTGTTCAAATGAGGAAGAAAGAGCATATTTATCAGATTCGGGAAAGATTTCGAGATCGTTGCGCTGTTTCGAATCCCACCTTTTCAGGATTCAACGGCCGGATTTTACTGTCGCATTTAATGCAGGCACGCGCAAGGCACGTCCCCTGACGTCAGCCTCCCCCTTACCATTATCCAGAATGCCGAAGTGACTCACCTCGCCGAAGTGATTCACTTCGCTTTTCGGGGGGGGTAGTGATGGGGTACGAACTAAACCCTAATGGCAAGCCCAATAACAGTGACGGCCCATCAGCCCAGAGCCCAAGAAAGAGTATCTGTTCGGCACCAAAGAGTTCGGCACGACCAAAGAGTTCGGACTCAGCCTACAGCTCGGTAAAAGCCGACCAGTCAAGCTCTCCTCTCAGATCGGCAAGAGCTGATCGGTAAAGTCCAGCAGTTCGGTCTCAGCATTCGACCGAACTAGGAGTTAGTGGACTCATGAAAAGCCTCCACGACCTCCGCTATACCCACGATCTATTTAGTGGTACGAAGCAGTTATTGAGCAGTTATTGCTCACCCACGATCTTGTTAGTGGGGCTGCAAACCACGATCTTAGTTCAATGTATAAATAGAACTTAGATCAGATAGAAAAAGGTTAAGCTCTCTAGAGATAAAATACCATATAGCAAGTCTGTGTTGTAAGCTGTAACCCCAGATCAAGCAATACAATCTTGCCCTCCCTTCTTCCCGTGGACGTAGATTTACTTCAGTAAATCGAACCACGTAAATTCTTTGTGTCGTAATCTTCATTCTCTACCAGCATTTACTAACATCAGAAATTCGCGGATCCATCAGATAGTTTTGTTGAAGATGTTTAGGATAAGTGAAATTTGAGGACTACACTATGCTACACATTTATAATTACATTCTTCGTTTGTAATGAATATAATGATGGATTTAAGAAACAAATATGTGAAGGAAACTTGTCGGTGTCATCTAACCATCAATTGGGATTAGTATGCTTTTTTTTTCCTTTTTGTTGTTATCTTCAATTCCTCTATGCTTTTATGTTGTGCAAAAGTTTCAAACTCACGCAAAAATGTATTCCCTCTTTCCCAACTAATTAAGTTAAGTCGTATTTTTTTTGGGATATCCCAATTAAGTTGAGTCATTTCATTTTTTAACAAAAAAAATCTCCTATCACTCTCACTTTATTACACTATCTACTTTACTCTCTCTTTATCTTTCCTATTTTATTCATCTCTCCTAATTTTCAACACAATTTCTTAATCTTCGTGCCAAAAAATTATGTCTCAATTTAGTTGGAATGGAGGGAGTACTGTAATATCTTCTCTTCTCTGTTTTATAAGTAAATGAACATAAATTTTAAAGATCACGCCACGGAGGACTTGAACCTGAGACCTTTGATCTCAGACACTAATACATCTAAATTTTTTGCACAAGATAAATATTCTCTTTTCTTTTGTGGATGATGTTCCAAATCCGACTCATTTGTACAGTATAAATACGGAAATTTTAGGTTTTTAAAAATGAATATAAAGAAATGCAAAGCTACATCTGTCCCTCACTCAATGATTAGATCCTTCGCCACTACAGCCTTCATCTTCTACAATTATTCTTGCTACTAAATTAAATAAAGTGGAGTATATGTTTTTTCCCATATTAAGATAAGCTCTGCAAAATTTGGATTGTATCTTTTTTTCTTTCTTTCTTTTAGTGGCCTCTAACTTGACCTACTATTCCCCACGTTTGAAATTGTCTGCACAGTGAAATCCCACTGACAAAATAAGAAGCCCATGATCCCTTGTTCATCTAAAATAGTCTTGGTAGTATTAAATTATTAATTAATACGTGAAATTATATAGCCAGCTAACCTATGATAAATCAAATATAAATTGATTCTTGTGTTAATCAGTGCACGAAGTAGTGCATCATCTATGTCTCTGAACCGAAATTTTATTGTTTGGTATCTCAAGAAAAGAGAAACATTATTCTACTTAATTTGATGTTTCATATATTAAATTACATATATTGAAACATTGAATGTTAAGATACCTATTCAAACCCCTTTAACAATTATTATTATCAGAGTTTAAATTTAATTTCTATTTGTTTTTGGTATATATCAATTGCAATATAGATGCACTCAAGAATAAATACATAAGAATAAGCACATGCATATTGTTGACAACTGTTTTGGTCTGTCCTTTTCTGAGTTTGGCTCCAGTAAAACTAACTAACCTAACCCATTAATTGATTCACAATTTTGCCAATATATACTACAACCATACTGAAAAATTGACCCCACATGGCCACATGTACATTCACATTAGTAAAAGAAGATGCACCCACGTCAAAAGTTAGGTCGTTTGACGGTCAACATATTTACCACTTTTAGGTAGTATCCGATTCAGAATCCACATTTCACATCGTGCCATATATCTGCGTGACAGAATCCTGCACAAGATTTTGTCTTTTGAAAAACATTTCACCACGTTCAACTAGATAACATCGTGATATGTCTGGTGAAACAAGACACGAGTCTCATTAACACGGATGGCCACGGCACGAGAGTGGTGGATTGTGGTGAACTGGATGAGGGTTTTCTTCTATATATATACCTCAAAGCTCATGGTTTGATTACCACACACAAAAAAACCATAAAGAAAAGAAAACAAAATGGGGAAATTGAAGTTGGTGAGTATGTTAGAAGAAAATAAAGGTTGCCTAGGAATGATATTGGTGCAGCTTACATATGCAGGCATGGCTATGTTCTCGAAAGTCGCCATTGATCGAGGAATGAACCCTTACATCTTCGTTGTTTATCGCCAGGCGTTCGCAACCATAACCTTAGCTCCATTCGCCTTCTTTCTCGATAGGTTAATTTTGTTTTATTTACTAATTTATTTCACACTTTTTTTTTACCTCAAATTGTTCATCAACTAATGTTTGTTTTTTCTTTCTTATTTAAAGGAAGAACCTGATCACCCTTTGTCCTACACCCTAATCTTGAAGATTTTCTTGAGTTCTTTCTTCGGGTATATATGACCTATAAAGATGATTTTTTTTCACTTTACATTAATTTAAATAGTGTACTAATTAAATTTAATTGCAGCATAACTTTGAGTTCGAATCTATACTCATATGCAATAAACTACGTCTCCGCAACATTTGCTTCCGTTGGCATCAACACAATTCCGGCTCTCACCTTTCTCATCGCTGTTATATTTCGGTATTTATAACATAACAAAATTACACAATTTTTTATTTTTATTAGTATTTTTTCTAATAATTTTGTTTAAAAAAATGTGACCAGATTTGAGACATGTTCGATAAGAACTTCAGCTGGAATAGCGAAATTTGTTGGTTCGGGTTTGAGCTTATCGGGAGCAATGGTGTAGGCCTTCGTAAAGGGCCTCTAGTTAGGTTGATGAAATGCTCAAATTCAATGAATTCTAAGGATTCCAATGAGAAATGGGTGCATGGTTGCATGCTTATGCTTGCAGCCAATTTTATTTGGGCATCATGGTTTGTCATGCAGGTTAATTTAATTAATTAATTTCAACTACATTAAATTAATGCTATTGTTTGCTTTAATTTTTTTTTTCTAATTAATTTAATTTTTTGTGTGATTAGGCACCTCTAGTGAAGCAGTATCCATCGAAATTTCGACTGATAATGTTGCAGTGCTTTTTTAGCTGCACACAATCATCAATTTGGGCAATGGCTATGGAGAGGGTCATATCAAAGTGGCGAGTTAAATGGGATCTCAATCTTTTCTCTGTCGCATATTGTGTATGTCTTCGTAAACCCACTTTATTTTGTTTTTAATCATTTAATTTTTGAAATTAAATCGGATCATCACACCACAAATAGACTAATTAATAATATATGTACCAGTGGCGGATCCAGGGGGCGGTCACCCCTACCCGACCGTCCGGAGAGCCTAAATTTTTCATTGAATCAAGCCGAAAATAGCATATCCGCCCCCTCCGTAGAGTGTAGAAATATTTTTATTTTCAATAAATGTCATATAAAATGTATTAGTTCAATGGTTTGGTTGTTTAATTTTTAACTAAGATTTCTAGGGTTCAATCCTCAACAAAAACATATTTATTTTCATTTTTCATTTTTTATTTTATCAATTCATATTTCTTCTTATTATCAAAATAATACCTTTAAATACTACTAAGTTGCATATATTATGTTGTTATATTTATTCTTTAGTTAAAATTATTTTTAATCTTGTGTTAAAGTCTTTTTTATCCTAAAGTACTTATAATTTGATCCATGCATCTTAATTATTCTCTATGTAACAAAATAAACATTTTAAATATTTTTGAAATATAAATATTTAGTGCTCTACTTATATCACTTTTGTATATAATATTTACAGTGATTTTAAATGTACATATATTTATAATAATTTTATATTTTAAAATGAATAATACATATTTGCAAGCTAAAGCATGTTTATATTTATATAATTTTTTATTTTAAAATGAATAATACATATTTGCAAGCTGAAGCATGTTTATATTTTATTAATGAAGCTAGGGCTACTTAAATATTAATATAATATTTATTTATTTTATAATTAAAAATAATATTAAATTAAATATTTAATATTTAAATATAAGTTCCGCCCCCCGCCATTTTCGGGTCCTGGATCCGCCACTGATATGTACATATGACCATTTTTAATTTACAAGGAAAAATATTTGATTTATGTCATATAGTAGTACTTCCCCGTTCTGCGGTAGTTGAGTCACTTCATTTTCTGCACTCATTTAAAAAAAATAAAAATAGTAATTAATTAAAGTGGAGAAAAAGTAGAGTAAGAGAGAATAATGTATATAAGATTTTATCTACTTTATTCTGTCACTTACTTTACTCTCTCTCCATTTTAACTATTTAATTATCTTTTTTTCAAAATAAGCACAGAAAATGCGGAGGGAGTACTAATTTTTAAATATGCACGTGTTCAAATATTACTGATAGGGGGATTGTACTGCGTCATTTGGGGGAAGAATAAGGAAACCCAAATCAAAGAAAACCAAGAAAAAGTGGATGCAAAAGAGGAAATGGTGGTGTAGTGCACTAATATATCATGTTGATGTGATGTGCATTTACCCCATTTTTGTTGATGTTACATAGAGCATCCCTCCCCCCATAGCCCATAGTAGTATATAATTTCTCTCCCTTTATATATTGGTGTTTGCGGTAATTCTTGATTTCTCTTGGATTTTTATATGTTTATTTCTTTTTTTCCTCAAAACTCACACCACACTACTATTTTGATTATGGTCTTGATAAAATTGTATAGGTACAATGCTTTTAAAACCGGGCTAGTAAATAAGTAGACAAAATAAAAAGACATTAAGTGAAAAAGATGATTTTGCAATAAAGATTAGAGATCTTCCCCCTAAATGAGCAATCTTAAAAAATTATACTATGGCACTAGTAGTTACAAAAGCAAAACTTTTCACCCACCTTAAAAAAAAACTCAAAGAAACTAACATATACACACCAAATATTGGAGGCCCTCTCCTCGCTTAATTGAAAATTTTATCCTTATTAATTTAAGAACAATTTTCTATGTGTCCTTAATTTTGACCAATTTTTAAAAATTCAACGCAAATAACTCCATTTTTAATTTTGTGTTTTTATAAGATTAGTTTGTCACGGTGATTTGATGATACTCCATCCGTCTGTGAAAAATATCTCATTTAACCATTTTTATGGTGTTATATATGGTAAGCAATAAAGAGATAGAAAAAAAAATTGATTGAAGTACTTTAGTTCACCTCATGAAAAGAAAAAAAAAAGTTTTCTAAACACAAAAAATGCATAATTTTGAGGGATAAACCAAAATGAATATAGTTGATATTTTATAAAACGGATGGAATAGTAATTTATTCAATATGTTATTCAACCTTTCACATGCATCCATTTAATTATGCCCTTGTTTCTACTTGATTTAACGTTATTCATTACAAATGTATGCAAGTTATGTAATTTTAAAAGACAAAATTGTCACCACCATAGTGTAAATTTGTCACTTTTTGTAATTAAAAATGTCTACTTTTCCTTCAATTATATCCAGATTGAATTTCTCACATATCGTGCATTGAAACTTCTTTTGAATATATAACTTGTCTTTTACATAAATGCTTTTTTCATAAAAAAAAAAGAAAGTTGCGTGAGTGATAACGTTGAAGCTAATGCATCCACCCAAAAAATAGTGGGACACAAATTAAAGTGCACCAACAATGTGTATCGAATGCGAATTCACATTAGGAGATTCAATTTTTGTCATTTGGGTAATTACTGCAAATGACTTATATTTTGAAATGTGTGAGTTAAAATCCATTATCGTGATTAAAATGGGTTTAATTTAGTGTCTGAGTTGTTCTTCTGGATTGTCAATTTTGTCATCAAACATTCAACCACTAAATAGTTGTGATGAGTTGGTAGAGCTTCTCAATAGTTTCAATTGCAATTCCGAGAGTCTAACGACAAAATTGACAACATGTGAGGACAGTCCAGACAATTAGTTCGATCCAAAAGTCCTTAATCTATTTTTGAGTCTTGCTTTAAACATATCAAGATTAGAAAACTAACAATAATGGTTGGTGGTTGGGGACCTAATATATACTACTACTCTCTCCATACCCTAATTTTTTTGTCAACTTTTGTCATTTTCATCCATTTATTATCCACTTTTATTTTTTCATAAATGTTAAATATGCCTCTGATATAAACCAAACTGGAGAACTAATCACAAAAGACTAGCCTATTAGGAGAGAGAACCCATTTAGTTTATATACCACACACCAGTTGTTCTCACAACCAATGTAAGAATTGAGTCTGTAACATTCGACCCTCCTTTAAGGGCCAACGCTCTCGTTGGTCACGGCTGGTTCTTTGCCATGCCACCACTCCATGAGCCACTACTCCGAGTTCTCGTTGGTCACGGCCACGTTGGTCACGATGGATTCTTTGCCCGGCCACCACTCCATGGGTCACCACCCTGAGTCGGCCCCAAACGTACTCGTTGGTCACGGCGAGTTTGTTGCGCGGCCACCACTCCGAGCCATTTGGACTCTCAATGAAAGCACCAAGTGATATAAACCAAACAAGAGAACTCATCCCAAACGACTAGCCATTAGAAGAGAAAGTATATTTAGTCCATACACCCCGCACCAGTTCTCTCAACCGATGTGGGAATTGAGTCCGTAACAACCCCACATTCCATTAACATTTATTATACAACCAATGACAGAAATCTATGGATATTTCCTAAACCAATTGGTTAACAGGAAGAGGAGTCCATGAGACTTATATAGTGATTTCAGTTCTATTTGTACACCGATGTTAGATTGTTTATATCATACTACATTCCACTAATATTTTCTACTCACTTCTGCCTATAGTCACGCCCAACATAAAGTGGACTAAAAATATGGGACCTAGGAAGTAGAATCCATGCATGCTCATAAAAAAAGTGTACATTAGGCCACTAGATAGTGATATGAGAGAAATGCACTATAAATTTTGAGTTGTATCCACATAAGTTGTACCATACATACTTATTAAAATATCGTGAGAATAAGTAGCATAACATTTCTCTTCCCTTTAGCATGGAGAAGCAGAAGCCATACATTGCAGTGGTAGTGTTACAATGCAGCTATGCAGGCATGATTCTCCTCTCAAAGGCAGCTATGTCCTCAGGGATGAAGCCTTCCGTCTTCGTCGCCTATCGACAAGCCTTTGCCTTCTTCGCTTTGCTCCCCTTCGCCTTTTTCTTCACCAGGTCAATTTCTATTATATAAACTTTGTTTAGAGAAAAAGTATATATGAAATATTGATTAATGTTGTTTTTGTCCTTTCTTTTCTTCTTGCATTTTAGCAATGGTGGTTCTCCTATTTCATGGACTGGATTCTGCAAAATTTTCTTTGTTTCTTCATATGGGTAACTTCAATATCTGACCATATCACTTTTTTATTAAATATTTAATGCTAATTGATGGTAGGTGCACGTGATATATGGTGTAGGTTAGCATTGAGTTTCAATTTGAATTTAGAAGGATTAAAGTATATTTCCGCAACATTTGGCACGGCGATACTTAGCATTGTTCCAGCTTTGGTGTTCATCATGGCCGTTTGTTTAAGGTAATTTAATTAATTAGAGTGCGATATTATTTATTTCCTAATTATAAATTGAACTACGAGTAGTTGATTAGTTTCAAATATAGTCATATTTGTTCCAGTGTATAACATAGGAAATTTTTACATATTAGGAGTAATTTATACTCCGTATTATATTCTCTATCTGTATATAATTACATAGACAGAGTGTGAATCAAGATAACAATACATGTTTCTCCACATTATTTGGAGCTTTGTTAGTAGTATCATGGAGTATTTACGTAGTTAACTTGAATAGTAGAAAAGTGAGTGATATAAAGTTATATATTCCAAATCGATGATTATGTTGTTACCCAATCAAGAAAAAGTATACACAAAACTTTCCTGTTTATAAAACGAACTCACACTCAATTTTAGATTATGTACAAGGGTGTCATCATTTTAACCCAATCCAATTTAAGTTTCAATAAGTATATAAAAATTATTACTATTAATTTTAATGTATTTTTATTAATAACCCCAGTTAACCCAAGGTAACACAATATTTTGTTTTTCATAGTATATTTTATTACTATAAGAATTATAATTAATTTTCATATATTAAAAATAATGCATTGAAATTTTATAAATAATTATTTTATATAATAAATGTAAATTATCCCTATAAATAATTATAATAATTATTTTCTTTCTTCAATTCTCATTTCTTATTATCATCAATTTTGATGCATAAAATTGTAAAATATGGATCTTCAATAAAAGATCATAGCAAAAAATAATATAATTTACAAATTATTAAAAAAATAATACGGAGTACTAGATTTGATGGTATTTATTTTAATATAAATTTATACTATATACTATTAAACAAATTTTAGAAATTAAAATAATTTTTTTACTTACCATACAAAAAAGACTATGAATACAGTACAATTTCATCCGATCTATCAGTAAGAGAATGATGAATATCTTGATTTAGGATCGAAAAGCTGAGTATAACGAAATGGCATGGATTAGCCAAAGTATTGGGCGCCATTTTAGGCATCTCCGGCACCATGGCCTTCACCTTCTTCAAGGGCCCACCTCTCTACTCTCAATCCGCCCACCACCTGTTCGACGAAAAGCCTCACTCAAACCACGATTGGATCAAAGGCGCTCTCCTCGCCATCGCCGGCCAACTCTTCTACGCTATGTGGATCACTATGCAGGCTCCTCTCCTCAACCAATTTCCAGGCAAACTGCGCCTCACCATTCTGCAATGCGGCTTCAGCTGCCTCTCGTCTACGCTCTACGCTGCCGCCGTGGAGAGGCATCCTTCCTCCTGGAAGCTTCGATGGGATGTTGATCTCTTATCCGTCGCCTATTGCGTATGTGAAAGTTTTTTTTTATAATCGATTTTGTGTTGAAATGATTTGTGTTTTTTAAATAGTTTGATTGAAGAATGTGGAATTTTGCAGGGTGTGATAGTGACAGGGCTGAGTTATTGGCTGCAAGCTTGGGTTATCGAGAAGAAAGGGCCGGTTTTCAGCGCCATTTTCGGGCCGTTTGGCGCTCGTCATAGCAGCCATCTTCTCCGCTCTTTTCCTCAACGAAACACTTCACTGGGGAAGGTTAGTCGTTTCGACCAAAAGCGACATCATAAAACACAAATCGGGTACACAAGCTATTAGAGCATCATTAACCCCGGCCCGGTTTCAGGCCCCAAGTCCCCTCCACGTCATCATTCCCCCCAAATTTTGAGTCTCAGGCCCCAACTGCTCTAACCCTGCAGGCCACAACCCGGGCCGCAACTAATAAATGACACTATTCACAACTTCAACGTATTTTACACGTAAATAAAAAACGCCGAAAATTTATAACACGGAAAAGTTAATTTTCGATCGAAGATGGATGGAGTGGTATTTATAAAAAAAATTCAATTTTTTTTAAAAAAATAAAAATTCCTTTGCGGCCCGGCCCGAACACGAATTAACCCTGGACCCGGCCGCGTTGCGTCCGTCCCGAACCATCTAACGCGAGCCCGGGCCCCCGGCCCGGCCCAGGCCGCAAATCCTCCCCCTCCAACGCGACGCTCGGGCCGGGACTCATTTTTTGTGGCCCAACCGCGAGCGTTAACGATGCTCTTACTAACCTTTTTAGTGGTTTGATGGCTTTTTAGTAAAAAGAAGTCGAAAAGTGAAAACGAATCTCAATACATAAGTTCAGGCACCACTGATGATATTTTTTTTCCAAGAACCGCATGCGTGAAAAACACTAGTTCTGGGACCATTTTTAAAATTTACTGTCGTTATAAATATAACAATTTAAATTTTATATCTACAGTTTTTTTTCTTTTCTTTTCTTTTTAAATTTGCTTACCATGACTAAATTAGATGTAAGAAGAAATGGATTGTTTTGCAGTGTTTTGGGGTGGTGGATTGCTGGTGGGTGGGCTATACAGTTTCTTGTGGGGTAGAAACAGAGAGGCCCATATCCAAGCCCAAAAACTTTTGGATAATCAAGCCCATCTTGAGACCCCAGCCTGTGGATGAAGAGCAAGGGCAAGACACACAAAAGAGATGAACCCACTTGTATATTTTCTTCATTTTTCAGCTATGTTATGCTATTCAATTTATGTGATTTTCTCATATATGTTTATATATTACTATTATTGTTATTATTATTTCACTAACTCTCTTTTCTTTCTCAAACACAAGAATCTTTAGTTTCTATTCACCATCCTCTATCATTAATCTATGAGTTACTATCCCAACCTATTCTGCAAAAGGTTGAGATGTGACATTGTGGGTTCGACGACAACTTCAAAGTTGGTTAATGAAGTTTTTTAGCGGCATTCATGGGTTTGCGGTAGTGTGTCGATCGACCTTCCCCGGACCTCGCCTAGATCCATCCTTCTATTTCGAAAAACATAGAAAAATAGATTGTTTAAAAGCATCGAACTATTTCAGCAAGACTTGTTTTTAGGCTTGACTTTTTGGACAATCAATTCATATATTTCTTAAAGATCACGATAGTTTTAGATATTATGACTTTGTTTAATTTTGGATTGAAAATTTTGAGATTTTATACTTGAATGATAATATGATTCTTGTAAATATAATTTCTTTTATTGAAAACATGCTAGGTTTTTAATATAGATTGTCCTTAAAAATAGAATTGAGAAGCGGATCAAAATCAACTTATTACTAATAAATTTTACGTGACGATGGCGGATAAGCTCTCCACGTCTAATCATAAATATGAATTCAAATTAGTACTTCCTCCGTCTTATAATAGAGTTATATTTTGTCATTTCGATCCTTCTCATAATAAAATTCAGATTTCACTTTTACAAATAAATGGTAAATAGGTCTAACATTCTATTAATCACTTCACTCACATTTTATTACAAAACCAATATAAAAAGTTAGGGCCTCACAATTTTAATACGACACGGACCCGCACGAAATTAACACGACACGAACACGCACGTTTAGTATTTGGGTTCTTATAAGATCGACCCAATAAGAACCCGAAGATAACGGGTTAGGTCCGGGTCGGGTTTGGGTTATACGTTAAGATAAATAATTCTTTTTTATTAATTAAAAAATTATTAAACTTTAATTTTAGTTATTTTTGTTGATTAAAAATATTATACTTTAATATTAATTAATTAAACATATAATACTTTAATTTTAATTAATTAATTAAAAAATACTATACTTTAATTTTATTAATTACAAAATATTAATTGATTTTTATAATTTTACGAAAATATTATGCGTTTATTTTATTAAAAATTCAATTTTTTAATTATTTAATTTTATTATTTAGATTTACTATTACTCTACTTTCATTTTATTATTTTGATTAAGAAATAATTACTAATTTGGTAATTTTTATTTATCTTGTAATACCATGTTTAAATAGTATAATAACATCATCTTTTAGTCATGATCGTGCCGTGTCAAGCTAACTTACTATCATTAACAGAGAGTTGACTTTTTTTGGGGTACACGATAACACGCACGAACCGACACGAACCCATGGGTTGGGACACGATTGGGTTGGGTCGATAATGGGTTGATACGATTACGACTCAACCCACACGATTTGCCAGCCCTAGTCCAATATGTAAGACAGAACAAGGCAGTCCCTCCAAACATTCAGCATCACAACCCCAACTATAGAATAAGACAGAATGAGGCACATCTACCGTGGGGGGCAGAGAAGATGCTAAACGTTCTGTGTCAAGATCAAAGCACTGATCATAAGATATTATCGAAATCATATAGTGCCCAATGAAGGTTTGCCATTACATTCAATGACTGAATCGAAAGAAAATCTGTAACCAATAGTAGGGTCGGGTTCAAGAGAAAATCGGATGTATGGGGCACTCTACTACTACAATAACAAAAATGTACTCACTTTGTTAATTGTTCCATATATGGGGAAAACGCCAACCGAGCTGGCGTTTTATTAGTGAAAACGCCAATCATGGCTGGCGTTTACATTTAATTTGTGAATTAAAAAAATAACGGTACTTATTTTAAACACGCCAACTGGTTAAAAACTCCATTAGTGATGGCGTCTGTGATTTAGAACACGCCAGTCTGATTGACGTGTTACGATTGAATTTCCGAAAAATAATTAAAGATTACTTAGAAAAACGCCAACCTCAATGGCTTTTCTTCACAGAATAAGGGAATATATCGGGATTTCTTCCCCAAATCGCCAAACCACATCCAACGCACAGCAGCAGCGGCGCATTCTTCCCCAAGCACGCCAATCTCTTGCAATTGCATCAACAAGGAGTTAATCGGTGTCATTCTTCCGCATATTTGATATATCATTTGGTTAGTATGCTTATTTTTACAATAATGGAGTAATTTGGTTAGGGTTTGTAATGAGTTGATAATTTGTGTTGTGTTATTATTTTGTGCAGTGGCTTGTTTGAATGCATTATTGTTGATTAATGTTTGAGATATTAGTGTTTAGTTAGGGTATAAATGTTATTAAAATTGGGTTTAAACTAGGAGTGTTGTTCTAGCTTAAAAATTGAGCAACTTGATTTATGTGGGTTTTAAATTGGTGTTGCATTATTTGGGTTTAGGTGTTACATTATTTGATATTGGGTTCAATAGTGAGAAATTATTAAAACTAGTATTTACACCCGTGCTATGCACGGGGCATATAATTTTTAAATAATAAATGTAAATTTTAATAAAATATAGAAACTAAGAATTAAAAATAATATAAAGATTTATAAAAACATAATGTGATTATAAATAAAACATTTATACTAAATGACGAATTTACTCATCAACTATAACTGAAATATTTCATATTCGGCAATCAATTTATACAATTTTAATTTATGATATAAGTGAAGTAAAATAAACGACAAATAAGAGATGTATGACTAATGATCAAATAGTATAAGTTAGTTAGAATAAGATACATAAATAAAGAACATGTTATTTGAGTAAAGATTAAAGAGAAAAATTAGAAAACAACAACAAACCAACCAATAGTTCATAAGTTTGAAAAACTTCTTTATAAACAACATTAACAGTAGCATCGCTTCTATTATCATCTCATCTCCACAAAACTAATATCTTTAGACCTCCACGACTCGTAACTCTAGATATAGCAATATACAACTGTCAATGACTGAAGACTGGTTTTCGTAAAAATAATCCAACATGAGATAGAGATTGACCTTGACTTTTGTTAATGGTCATTGCATACGACACATCCAAAGGAAATTGTCGTCGTTGGAATTTGAATGGCAACCTTGGATCAGATGGTATGAAGACGGGGAATCAAACTTTATGACAATACATGACATCACAAGGTAATTACAGTCAACCAATAATATCACATCTAAAATAAAACACACACACTCCAACTAATACACCATCGCGACATTCACACAATCCATAACACATCAACAACATCACCAAGTACCAATTTCAACAACAATTCATGATTAGGTGTACCTGAACACTTCAACTTATCAAAAATTCAACAGAATGTATCTCAGCTAAGCCATTTGATGTCAAATCTGAGTTTGAGATACTATCAGAACTCAAATAAACTCGACCCTGACACTGATCCAACGACATCATGAATTGGTTAACCTCATCAACAACCTCTAAAGTATGAGCAAGTATGGCACGATCATGCAAACAATTACTCAAAAGCCCATGTTTTAAAATTGAATCATAAAATAACAAATGGATCGTTTTTTGTAATAGTTTTTTCTCACAGCCCAACTCAATTATAAACAGAAGCCCAGACAAAAAAATAAATTGAGAAGCCCAACTTCTCATGTTAATAATACTAATTATAGGCCCATACGATATTTCAAACAAACTTACATAACTTATCAAACTAAATAAATTATAAGCATAATTAACAAAACTTAGTGTTTAATACGATACTATATATAAAAATATAGGAGTATATAGATCTTTGTCACATTGTATGCGCGCCGCATCAGACGGGAACCCTAATTTCAACCACCTTCTCCACGCCTCCATCGACGAAAAATGGCTCGTTCTCAGGCGGTGGACGACACAAGGACTCCATTGAACCACAAATCGGCGAAAAATCTGTGCGACGAAACCCAAATTCCTCTACCTTCTAGCCGCCTCCTCCGTCGTAAACGGAGAAACAGAGGAGGAGGACGGTGCCTACACTCCATTAAACACCAAATCGGTGACGGCTTCACACCGATTGCAGTTTGAATTTCCTTCACAATCCGAAGTCACCGAAGGTTTTCTTCGAAACCTTACCACGTCGGCAGCAAAAGAACCTCTCCGAAACCAGGAAAAAGGTAAACAATTGTTCACTCTGGAATTATAAGTTTTAGTTTTTAATTGCATGTTTAGTTATTCAATTAATTTCAATATAAAAATGTTTGCTAGGAATAGATCTCATAATATTGCAGCAGCTATGATTCTCTGCCACACACTTCAAAATCGTGACAACAATGGAAAAAGGATGACAAAATCAAAGCCGACAAATCCAGAAAAGGTTAACCCTAGAGCCATTTTTAACAGATTAATTTATGCTCATATTAGGAACACTAATTGCATTTAATTTAGGTACTTATGTCACAGAACCCATTTCTTCACATTTTAATTGTTATTTGTGGATTAAATAGATGTCATGGAACTTTATATTGGTTGACATTTTATTTGTCAGAAAACCAAGGTCTTTATCAATACTAACATTATTTTTCATACATTACTTTGCAAGTGCTAGCAAATGAGGATATACAAAAAATAAACAAATGACAAAGGCTTGAGCAATTACTGACATGAACTTGAAGGTCTAGACATAGAGTTGTGATATGAATAGCTCTCCAAATTGGTTGCTTCTTTTACTTTTTCATTGTTAAAGAATAAAATATGTAAATTTTTAACTGGAGAGGCCATTTTCTGTGTAATATTATTAGGAGTGTTCTTTGGATTCTAGTCCCCTGTAAAACAAAATACATTAATAACTTATTCAACTTAGTTTAAAATAAAAGCACAGTTGTTTGGTAGAATAAAGAATATACTACCTTAATATCATGCAAAACACACTCTGAGGGGTATTATTTTTATCTTTATATTTCTAAATAAAAGAAAATAATCTTAAAACTTTTTGCAGGTGATGATGTACATGGATTGTAAAAAGAAGTGGCAGGAAAAGAACCAAGAATGCATATAACTGAAACTGTAAAAAAGGTAAATGACATTAAACAGTAGCTAATGCTACTAATTTAAAATAACCAGAAACATAGTAAATTTAGAAACAGAAAAACAATAATATAACAACAAACTGATTGCAGGGACTGATCTACAAAAATATCAATCAAAGGAAGCATGACTTGAAAAAAGATGACATGAGCATGGAGGCAATGGCAGATTCAAGGTAAGAAAACTACATTGTAAAATGAGTTTTTACATATGCAAAATATTTAGCACTATTAGTAACATTGTGAAATTAGGATAACATAAACATGGACTTAATGACAAATTCAACTTAGATAACTGCATAATCATGTAGCTGAGAATTTACAGGAGATAACATAAACATGGACTGAATGATGCTTGGATTCTTGTCCCCTGTAACACAAAAGACATTAATAATTAGTTCCATTTAGTTTACAATAAAAGCATAGTTGTTTGGTACAGTGTTGTCAAAAACGCGCCCAGGGCGCGCTCGGGGCGCGGGTCGCCATGATCGAGGCCGGCTTCGCCCCACATGGGTGAACCGAGCGAGATACGTGGCGGCGTCGGGGCGCGCTCTGGGCGGTCGGGGCGACTGGAGCGAGAGACGGAACTAGCGGCGGGGGCTTACCTGTTGCCGTCGGCCCTGCAGATTTTTTGTTTTACACAGAAAAAAAGAGGGAGGGGAGATGGAGACGAAGACATGATGATAGAGAGAGAGTGAGTTTACATTGGGAAATGAAATTGCTTTTTGACTTATTGTACTCCATCAATTAGTGTTATTTCTATTGTTATTATTTGTATAAGTAACATATTTTATTATTTCTTATATTTATAATTTAATATTAGGTTTATATAAAGCTAATTTAGTAATCTTTAGAACATGTTTATTTGATAATATGTTTTATGATTAAATGAAGAGATTTAAAATAATAATTATGTTTATTTAAATGAAGATAAATAAATAATAATTTATTATTCTTCCAATCTTTCATCTTTTTCCAAAATGACTCTATTTTAAAATCCATTAATTAAATATTATAATAAGTAAATTGATTATAATTCCTCCAATAATTCTTTTCTACCAATGTCAAAATTGAACTTTAAAAATATTTTTTCCTATGTAAATATAAGTATTTATATTATAGTGAATTATCTTTAATCATTAGTATTACTAATATATAAATAATAAATAATTTTTCGCCCCGATTCGTGGGTCCCTCGCCCCGCGACCCGGGGTCCAGCCTCATTGCCCCGGACCGACCCGCGACCCTAACAACACTGGTTTGGTAGAAAAAAGATCATACCACATTATCATGCAAAACACACTCTAGGCTGTTATCATTTTTATCCTCTGGAACCCCTTCATACCTACAGACACATCTTACTTTAATGGTAGAGTACTTTAATGGTGGAGGTAGTGATTGCCTTGGAAAGATTGTTTAAGCATGTTACAAAAGGAGACATTACTCCACAATCTATTCAATCAGATGGAAATCATATAATGTCAGAAGATGAATTGTAACAGTAAATAAAGACCATTTTTGTGCAGGAATTATGCTACTGAGAGGGTCATAAAAAAGGAAGAAAAGGAAAGTCAAGAAGATGTGGTAACAATAGGAAAACAACCAATACTACAAAAATGACAAAATGGTAAGAAAAACACATTCTTCATTTTTCCTAGCTGAGTATTTACAGGAGCTATATATCATAAACTAACTTCTATACAGATAAGTGCATTTCAGAAATAGGAAGAAATATATAAAGAAGATTCAATCAAGGGAATGCAGATAAGAACTTGAAAAGAAACTCCACCAAGTTTGTGTGCTGATTCAGTTAAGTGTTTTCAGTTGTGAGGGGTTGGTGAGTGATTGTAGAAGCAGTTAGGAAAGGGTATTTATAGGGTAAAAAATGGCCAGCATGCTCTTAAAAAAGTCATTTAGGTTCCCAAGAAACATAATAATTAGAAAGGCCTTCCAAATAACAAAATTAATATAGTCTGTCATAAAAATCTATTAATAAATAAGTCTTTTCATTATACTTCTTTTAACTACATATACTTAAATATTAATCACAAATACTAATCTGTCATTCAAAGAGAATCAGTGGCAAGTCACTAATTCAATTTCACTTACTGAGCATAAAGTAGATTAGGTGTTTCAATACTATTAATCAGTAGTATTAGATTTGATTGTGAAGCAAAATACCCTCAGAAAATAATCAGTAGCATTACATTTGATTGTGAAGTAAAATACCCTCAGAAAATAACATTAAGACATAGAAAAGATTGAGAGGTTGTATTTTTTTAAACGGCTAGAAATCTACTATGTTCGAAATAAATTTCATGTATACATTAATATTCACTGATTGGGCCTTCTGTATACATTAATATCTCATTTATTGTAGTCTGTAGTATTTAAAGAGTCTGTAGTATTTAAAGGACACTCTTTGATAGGAATATCAAAAGGAATAAATGAAACCCTAGAGAGATAGCAGCCGCCTCTATCATTGAAGGAAATAGAGAGAGAAATAAAACTTGCTCTCTCAATAAAGGAGAAGGAGAAAGACACGATCTGGAGCAGCAGACTCTCACATTAGAGGAAAAGGAGAGAGACACAAATGTGGTGACAGCTGGTGTCTAAACAATGATTACAAAAGAGCACAGGTGTGATCCACGTATGAACACCTATTGAACTCTAGCATGAAACAAACCGTAGGAAGAGAAGAGTTATACAAAAGGTAATAGTACATATTTATTCAGCTTCCTCAAATATTTTTCTGCCCAAATCAACAGAGATTGAGTATTTAAATATGAATTTGATTAAGTGAGTCATTATAGCAGAAAAATAAATATGAATAATTAGAGCTTATTGCAATGTTTTACATGTGTGAGTTTAGATTATATAAATTTCCATATATATGGTTGCTTGAGGTTAAAAAAAACAACTCAACCCTAATGAAATATTAGCCGCCTTTCACATATGCAGGAAAAGGAAAAGCATACATGACATGTCAGACTTGGGGGCTCAAAGCTATTCTATTTCATCATCACATAACGGAATAGGTATGAAATTCTTTTCTTTTAATACATCATAACTAAATGAGACTCAGTTATAGTTTTTGCATCTCAATCTAATGGGTACAGATTAATTACTATACCTAGTCAGAATTATATCATCCATGTTTAAATTTTTTTCAGAATATAGCTAAAGTATGCTTCTTTAACTACATATACTTAAATATTAAACACATAATACTACATCTTGCAATTAGCGCACTACAACTAAGATTACTTTATTAATCTGCCATTCAGATAGAATCAGTAGCAAGTTACTAATTCAATCACTTTCCTGATCATAAAGTAGATTAGGTATTCAATCCAATTAGTAAATAACATTAAGACTTAGAAAAGATTGAGAGGTTGTATTTTTTTGAATTGCCAGAAATTTCACAATAGTTCGAAATAAATTTCATGTACTAATCATTATAGTGACATTATAATCTTTCATACACTAATTGCTTAATGCTTTGCAGGTAATATTACTGAATTTAATGGTGTTTTTCTACTTTTTTTCCATTTTATTTAAAGAAATGACTTACATGGATTACTAATATATGTTGCATTTATTATCAGGGACAAATGGATCAATATGAGCTTTGGAAATATGGGGAAAATATATTGGTAATAGAAAATAGTATAATTACTACAACCTATGTCGATCCTACAAAAGGGCTGTAATCTATCCCTCTCTCTCTCTATATATATCCCCATCTCTCTCTCTATCTCGGTCTCTCTCTATATCTATCTTGCTAATTTTTCATGTTCTATAATTCTGATTTTATTATCTAAGTTACTTATTTTTAATGCGTGTAAAATTGTCATTTAATTCTATGATGCTTATATCACAGGTTCTTCTTGGTATTTTTTAGTATTTTTAAAGTGCAGGTATAAATTGAATTAAAAACAAATTTAAAATTCTGAAAATGAGTTGATTTTACAAAACCTATGCAAGCATAAGTACCAGTGCCATGCTCCCCAAAATAAAAGGCTTTCACAATATCCCATGCCATGCTCTGTCTTAAAGTTTTGTGCAGAGTAATTTTTATTGAGTGAACAATTATCAACAGTTTTCCCCGCCAAAAAGGATAGAATTGTATTTCTGAAAAGTTTCACGAACTGTCACTTTATATAATGATAGATTGTTTAGTTGAATTGTTAATGTTGTGTAGGTGAATTGTGTTATAATTTTTTGTAGGTGAATTTGTGTATTATTTGATATTGGTGTTCCATTTTATAATATTGGCTTAAATAATATCTAATTATTGAAATTGTTTAGGTTTGTGTATTGTTTAATTTGAATTGTGAATATTGTGTCGATGAATTATGGTATCATCTTCAAGTTTTCATCGAAGACTCTTATGTGGTCCTTAGGACCCTTCCGTATTATATCTTCAGAGACAACACGTCTCTAATAATATATGGGCAGGAGTTGAATCAGAAGACGTACTGAAAATATATGAATGTCATTTGGATGTTTCCATACATCTGCGTGTTTTGGCAGTAATCGATGAGATGGGGTTCGGCGGCATAATGAGGTGTGGTCAACCAAAGGGCATTGATCACCATCTTATCACCGCGTTGATTGAACGATGGAGGCCAGAGACTCACACGTTTCACTTTCTAGTCGGTGAAGCGACAGTGACATTAGAAGACGTGGAGGTCTTATGGGGCCTCAAAGTTGACGGTGATGCTTTGACGGGTTACATCCCCAGTCAACTATTGGTTCTAACTTTCTCTGGATTATCTTGGATTTGTATCAGATACAGTTGAGTTGAAAGAAATGGTTTGGAAACGGACAAGCTTATCAAATCAACTAAGGATTGAATTGAGTGATGAACACGATCCTTAGTTGGAATTTTATATAGTGGTCGTGTTTATCACTCAATTCAATCATTAGTTGATTTGATAAGTTTATCTGTTTCCAAACCATTTCTTTCAACTCAACTGTATCTAATACAAATCCAAGATAATTCAGAGAAAGTTGGATCCAATAGTTGACATCCTGGGGATGTAACCCGTCAAAGCACACCATCAACTTGAGGCCCATAAGACCTCCCGTCTTCCAATGTCACGGTCGCTTCAACTACTTGAAAGTGAAACGTGTTAGTCTCTGCCTCCTTCGTTCAATCAACGCGGTGATAAATGGTGGTCAATGTCCTTTGGTTTGACACACTCAATATGCCGCGAACCTCATCGTCTATTAGGAAACATCCCAAATGATTCCTTCCATATCGTCTGCAGCGTACGTCTTCTTATTCAACTCTCCCATATATTAGTAGAGACGGTTTGTCTCTGAAGATTCATCAGACCAAAGACGAGTCCGGTCAAAGAAGTTTACTTCATAAGACCAAGGACCAAAGTCCGGTCAAAGAAGTTTACTTCATAAGACCGAAGGACAAGTACGATGAAATTTTTCGCTAAGCTGTAAATACAGTGTTAGAAGCGAAAAACAAAATTTCATTTTTCAAATCTTGTTCGGCATACAACTCCGCTACCCTACAAAATGGCGTTACGCTATTACAAAGGACTATTCTACTGTCCAGGGTTGCTGAAGTTAAGCCACCTATCTGCAAAATCCTCTGGAAGCCGAGTTCGGTTGTTCGAGCAGATGAAGAATAAGCAGGTCGACGAGATGCTATCCTCGACCCAACGCCTCTTCCCCGAGCCCGAGAAGTCCTAACACCTCGGCGATGAAGAGTCTCTGCAATAAGCATCTGCTGATCTTGCTCGCTCATAGTCACAACTCCTCGGCGAATTTCAGTCCGTCCCTGTCTTGACGATTCCGGTTGCTCCTGAGCCCGTTCTCGTCTTGACGTTTCCGGCTGTTCCGGAGTTCGTTGTTGACTGGGAGTAGGATTTTGAACAAGGGAACCAGAGGTTTGATCTGGAGTGCGAGCATCTGTTGGCACGATATGCCGAAGGAATCTTTCTATGGAGGGGCGCCGAGAAAGAACAATGTTGTACCGAGAAGCCCAGCGCCGCAATGATTTCACAACTTGTTGGCAAGCCGAGCTCTCCAGCGCATTGTTCCTCCGGAGTACATGATATTCCTCCCACAGTTCGTCAACTCGACTCTGAACATCTGATATGGTCACTCCCCCGCGCACACGGATGTAATCCTCGTACGCAGTCCTCTCAGCAATGGTCGTATTCAGCTCGGCCTCCAGATCCTTCTTATCGGACTCTAAGTCCTTATTATCGGCCTCCAGCTTCACTAAACGAGCCAGAAGCTCGTCATTCTTCGTCTGATCGGCTATAGCTCTTTTCTCAGCTTCGTCTAAAGCCGAAGAGTACAGTCGTTTCCAGTGAAGTATCTCCATCTCCTTGAGTACAAAGCAGCTATATTAGTTCGGCAGCTGTACCGAGCAGATAGTAAAATACAACAGGAATAAAGGCGAGTACGAAAAGCTATACGAAGACAAGTGTAGAGAATTTTTCATTCACAAGGAAAATTTTTACACTAGGAGGGCTTCAAGGCCATTTTACAAGGAAGAAACTAGACTAAGAGAAGGGAGACGAAATCATACTCCGCCAGCTTCGTCTCCGGCTCCTTGGTCTGGTTCAGCTTCTTTCTCCTGAGCTACCTCAGCCTCGGCCTCGCATCCTGCCGGCCTCGCCTCCGCCTCCTGATCGGCTTCCTTCTCCGGATGCCCGGCCCGCTCGACTTCGGCCTCCAGCTCCAGCGACTCGGCCTCACCCTCTCCGTTGTAAGTCGAAGCGGGTGAAACGGGTCCCACGGAGGCAAAGATAGCCTCCAGGTTCTCGTCCGATCAGCTCGACAACTCCGGACTCGGTCTGCAGAAAGCAGGACCGAGGATGAAGCGAGCTCCTCAAGGAGCGGCAGATTCTGAAGCCGAGCTGCTATCTCACGGCTGTACAGAGGCAGCACGACGTCGGCCCCCTGCTCGCCCTTATCGGTAATTAGCCTTACCAGACTACCGACAAAGGCCGAGAACTGGCTGCTCAAAAAGAGTTTCTCCGTGTAAACACGGAGAGCCTCCCCCTGGGCAGCCACGGCGGCAGCCTCCTTCTGAGCCTCCGGTGTGCTTCGTCTGCTCTTGCAGGATGATGAGCTGGTTTTGGCTGACCGGGCTTCATCCTGAGCCGAGATCCTAGCAGCTCGGCCCTCTCAAATTTGGCCTCAGCCTGTTCGGCCAGACTACGAGCAAGATGCAACTTCTTCTGCATCTCTCGTAGTCGTGGGATGCTTTGGAGAGCTCCACGGAGACGAGCTTGGCTCTCTGAAGATGAACAAGGAAAAAACTCAACAGAATGGCCATCAAAAAATGTGGAAAAGAAGCCAAGTCAGAAAGCTTACCTCCACAAAATTTGTCGGCCATTGAAAAGGCTCAGGGACGTGTTCCGGGATGTCTGCAACCACCTCGGAGATGACCAGGTTTCCCGGCACTCTTGGGGACTCATGAAATTTCCCCTTCCCTTTAGCCGAACACGACTCCGGCACTTTCGGATCCGAAGAAGAGTTTTTTGCCTCTTCGGATTCTCTCGGCTTCAGATGCCGAGCGAGGGGCTCTCTGCCTCTCCGGCTCCACAAGCTCGGAGGACTTTCGGATAGCCTTATTCAGCATGTACACTGCCAAACAGCAAGAAAGCAAAGTCAGATTTTCTTCGTTAAAGCAGTAGAGCATAAAGATAAAGAGAAATCCTCACCCTCGGCCTCTTCGTCCGAAGACGAGATGTCGAACACGACGTCGCCCTTGACGAGCTCAGACTCCGTGTATTGTTTCCTAACTATGGGAATCTTGTTGAGCTCGCCATCGAGCTCGTCCAACGGTTCAGGCCGAGGATGACGGATAACGGACTTCGGCCCTCTCCAAGGAAAACTAGGAGCCGCGGTCCTATCATAATAGAAGAAGCGGTTTTGCCACTTCGGCCACTTCGTTTTACAAAAGGCCCTAAAGGCTGTACAGGGATCAAGTAAAACCAAGACCCCTTCCTCTTAAATTGAAAGAATTTAAGGATCGCCTTCAAAGACAAATCCCTTCCTAACCTACGGAGTTCGGCAGCGAAGGCCGACAAGTGCCTCCAAGAGTTCGGAGTCACCTGGCCTAAAGGAAGCTGAAAAAAATCTAGTAAATCTATAAAGGCAGAAGGGAGGGGGAAACGAAGCCCGCATTCTAAGCAGGCCTCGTACACGGTGGCGTAACCCTCCGGCGGGGAGTCAGCCCTATGATCACCGTCAGGTACCACCGCCCTCCCCCCAGGAAAAAAGTATTTTTCGGGTAGGGATACCACAGTATCCTTACTCAAAATACTATGGAAATACTCTACGGTCTTCTCCCCGGACTCTTTCCGGCCAGAAGACCCCTTACCGCCTCTCCTACCGCTACCCGACTCCGAAGAAGAAGAAGAAGAAGACATTTTTCTTACTTTTTGAAGGTGAAGAAAGTCTGAAGAAGCTCTTGAAAGCGGAAGAAAATTTCTCGAGAAAGAGAGAGTATAGAAGACGCAACAGCAAAGGTGTTCAAATGAGGAAGAAAGAGCATATTTATCAGATTCGGGAAAGATTTCGAGATCGTTGCGCTGTTTCGAATCCCACCTTTTCAGGATTCAACGGCCGGATTTTACTGTCGCATTTAATGCAGGCACGCGCAAGGCACGTCCCCTGACGTCAGCCTCCCCCTTACCATTATCCAGAATGCCGAAGTGACTCACCTCGCCGAAGTGATTCACTTCGCTTTTCGGGGGGGTAGTGATGGGGTACGAACTAAACCCTAATGGCAAGCCCAATAACAGTGACGGCCCATCAGCCCAGAGCCCAAGAAAGAGTATCTGTTCGGCACCAAAGAGTTCGGCACGACCAAAGAGTTCGGACTCAGCCTACAGCTCGGTAAAAGCCGACCAGTCAAGCTCTCCTCTCAGATCGGCAAGAGCTGATCGGTAAAGTCCAGCAGTTCGGTCTCAGCATTCGACCGAACTAGGAGTTAGTGGACTCATGAAAAGCCTCCACGACCTCCGCTATACCCACGATCTATTTAGTGGTACGAAGCAGTTATTGAGCAGTTATTGCTCACCCACGATCTTGTTAGTGGGGCTGCAAACCACGATCTTAGTTCAATGTATAAATAGAACTTAGATCAGATAGAAAAAGGTTAAGCTCTCTAGAGATAAAATACCATATAGCAAGTCTGTGTTGTAAGCTGTAACCCCAGATCAAGCAATACAATCTTGCCCTCCCTTCTTCCCGTGGACGTAGATTTACTTCAGTAAATCGAACCACGTAAATTCTTTGTGTCGTAATCTTCATTCTCTACCAGCATTTACTAACATCAGAAATTCGCGGATCCATCAGATAGTTTTGTTGAAGATGTTTAGGATAAGTGAAATTTGAGGACTACACTATGCTACACATTTATAATTACATTCTTCGTTTGTAATGAATATAATGATGGATTTAAGAAACAAATATGTGAAGGAAACTTGTCGGTGTCATCTAACCATCAATTGGGATTAGTATGCTTTTTTTTTCCTTTTGTTGTTATCTTCAATTCCTCTATGCTTTTATGTTGTGCAAAAGTTTCAAACTCACGCAAAAATGTATTCCCTCTTTCCCAACTAATTAAGTTAAGTCGTATTTTTTTTGGGATATCCCAATTAAGTTGAGTCATTTCATTTTTTAACAAAAAAAAATCTCCTATCACTCTCACTTTATTACACTATCTACTTTACTCTCTCTTTATCTTTCCTATTTTATTCATCTCTCCTAATTTTCAACACAATTTCTTAATCTTCGTGCCAAAAAAATTATGTCTCAATTTAGTTGGAATGGAGGGAGTACTGTAATATCTTCTCTTCTCTGTTTTATAAGTAAATGAACATAAATTTTAAAGATCACGCCACGGAGGACTTGAACCTGAGACCTTTGATCTCAGACACTAATACATCTAAATTTTTTGCACAAGATAAATATTCTCTTTTCTTTTGTGGATGATGTTCCAAATCCGACTCATTTGTACAGTATAAATACGGAAATTTTAGGGTTTTTAAAATGAATATAAAGAAATGCAAAGCTACATCTGTCCCTCACTCAATGATTAGATCCTTCGCCACTACAGCCTTCATCTTCTACAATTATTCTTGCTACTAATTAAATAAAGTGGAGTATATGTTTTTTCCCATATAAGATAAGCTCTGCAAAATTTGGATTGTATCTTTTTTCTTTCTTTCTTTTAGTGGCCTCTAACTTGACCTACTATTCCCCACGTTTGAAATTGTCTGCACAGTGAAATCCCACTGACAAAATAAGAAGCCCATGATCCCCTTGTTCATCTAAAATAGTCTTGGTAGTATTAAATTATTAATTAATACGTGAAATTATATAGCCAGCTAACCTATGATAAATCAAATATAAATTGATTCTTGTGTTAATCAGTGCACGAAGGTAGTGCATCATCTATGTCTCTGAACCGAAATTTTATTGTTTGGTATCTCAAGAAAGAGAAACATTATTCTACTAATTTGATGTTTTCATATATTAAATTACATATATTGAAACATTGAATGTTAAGATACCTATTCAAACCCCTTTAACAATTATTATTATCAGAGTTTAAATTTAATTTCTATTTGTTTTTGGTATATATCAATTGCAATATAGATGCACTCAAGAATAAATACATAAGAATAAGCACATGCAGATTGTTTGACAACTGTTTTGGTCTGTCCTTTCTGAGTTTGGCTCCAGTAAAACTAACTAACCTAACCCATTAATTGATTCACAATTTTGCCAATATATACTACAACCATACTGAAAAATTGACCCCACATGGCCACATGTACATTCACATTAGTAAAAGAAGATGCACCCACGTCAAAAGTTTAGGTCGTTTGACGGTCAACATATTTACCACTTTTAGGTAGTATCCGATTCAGAATCCACATTTTCACATCGTGCCATATATCTGCGTGACAGAATCCTGCACAAGATTTTGTCTTTTGAAAAACATTTCACCACGTTCAACTAGATAACATCGTGATATGTCTGGTGAAACAAGACACGAGTCTCATTAACACGGATGGCCACGGCACGAGAGTGTGGATTGTGGTGAAACTGGATGAGGGTTTTTCTTCTATATATATACCTCAAAGCTCATGGTTTGATTACCACACACAAAAAAACCATAAAGAAAAGAAAAACAAAATGGGGGAAATTGAAGTTGGTGAGTATGTTAGAAGAAAATAAAGGTTGCCTAGGAATGATATTGGTGCAGCTTACATATGCAGGCATGGCTATGTTCTCGAAAGTCGCCATTGATCGAGGAATGAACCCTTACATCTTCGTTGTTTATCGCCAGGCGTTCGCAACCATAACCTAGCTCCATTCGCCTTCTTTCTCGATAGGTTAATTTTGTTTTATTTACTAATTTATTTCACACTTTTTTTTTACCTCAAATTGTTCATCAACTAATGTTTGTTTTTTCTTTCTTATTTAAAGGAAGAACCTGATCACCCTTTGTCCTACACCCTAATCTTGAAGATTTTCTTGAGTTCTTTCTTCGGGTATATATGACCTATAAGATGATTTTTTTTCACTTTACATTAATTTAAATAGTTGTACTAATTAAATTTAATTGCAGCATAACTTTGAGTTCGAATCTATACTCATATGCAATATAAACTACGTCTCCGCAACATTGCTTCCGTTGGCATCAACACAATTCCGGCTCTCACCTTTCTCATCGCTGTTATATTTCGGTATTTATAACATAACAAAATTACACAATTTTTTTATTTTTATTAGTATTTTTTCTAATAATTTTGTTTAAAAAAATGTGACCAGATTTGAGACATGTTCGATAAGAACTTCAGCTGGAATAGCGAAATTTGTTGGTTCGGGTTTGAGCTTATCGGGAGCAATGGTGTAGGCCTTCGTAAAGGGCCTCTAGTTAGTTGATGAAATGCTCAAATTCAATGAATTCTAAGGATTCCAATGAGAAATGGGTGCATGGTTGCATGCTTATGCTTGCAGCCAATTTTATTTGGGCATCATGGTTTGTCATGCAGGTTAATTTAATTAATTAATTTCAACTACATTAAATTAATGCTATTGTTTGCTTTAATTTTTTTTTTTCTAATTAATTTAATTTTTTGTGTGATAGGCACCTCTAGTGAAGCAGTATCCATCGAAATTTCGACTGATAATGTTGCAGTGCTTTTTTAGCTGCACACAATCATCAATTTGGGCAATGGCTATGGAGAGGGTCATATCAAAGTGGCGAGTTAAATGGGATCTCAATCTTTTCTCTGTCGCATATTGTGTATGTCTTCGTAAACCCCACTTTATTTTGTTTTTAATCATTTAATTTTTGAAATTAAATCGGATCATCACACCACAAATAGACTAATTAATAATATATGTACCAGTGGGCGGATCCAGGGGGCGGTCACCCCTACCCGACCGTCCGGAGAGCCTAAATTTTTCATTGAATCAAGCCGAAAATAGCATATCCGCCCCCTCCGTTAGAGTGTAGAAATATTTTTATTTTCAATAAATGTCATATAAAATGTATTAGTTCAATGGTTTGGTTGTTTAATTTTTAACTAAGATTTCTAGGGTTCAATCCTCAACAAAACATATTTATTTTCATTTTTCATTTTTATTTTATCAATTCATATTTCTTCTTATTATCAAAATAATACCTTTAAATACTACTAAGTTGCATATATTATGTTGTTATATTTATTCTTTAGTTAAAATTATTTTTAATCTTGTGTTAAAGTCTTTTTTATCCTAAAGTACTTATAATTTGATCCATGCATCTTAATTATTCTCTATGTAACAAAATAAACATTTTAAATATTTTTGAAATATAAATATTTAGTGCTCTACTTATATCACTTTTGTATATAATATTTACAGTGATTTTAAATGTACATATATTTATAATAATTTTATATTTTAAAATGAATAATACATATTTGCAAGCTAAAGCATGTTTATATTTATATAATTTTTTATTTTAAAATGAATAATACATATTTGCAAGCTGAAGCATGTTTATATTTTATTAATGAAGCTAGGGCTACTTAAATATTAATATAATATTTATTTATTTTATAATTAAAAATAATATTAAATTAAATATTTAATATTTAAATATAAGTTCCGCCCCCGCCATTTTCGGGTCCTGGATCCGCCACTGATATGTACATATGACCATTTTTAATTTACAAGGAAAATATTTGATTTATGTCATATAGTAGTACTTCCCCGTTCTGCGGTAGTTGAGTCACTTCATTTTCTGCACTCATTTAAAAAAATAAAAATAGTAATTAATTAAAGTGGAGAAAAGTAGAGTAAGAGAGAATAATGTATATAAGATTTTATCTACTTTATTCTGTCACTTACTTTACTCTCTCTCCATTTTAACTATTTAATTATCTTTTTTTCAAAATAAGCACAGAAAATGCGGAGGGAGTACTAATTTTTAAATATGCACGTGTTCAAATATTACTGATAGGGGGATTGTACTGCGTCATTTGGGGGAAGAATAAGGAAACCCAAATCAAAGAAAACCAAGAAAAAGTGGATGCAAAAGAGGAAATGGTGGTGTAGTGCACTAATATATCATGTTGATGTGATGTGCATTTACCCCATTTTTGTTGATGTTACATAGAGCATCCCTCCCCCCATAGCCCATAGTAGTATATAATTTCTCTCCCTTTATATATTGGTGTTTGCGGTAATTCTTGATTTCTCTTGGATTTTTATATGTTTATTTCTTTTTTTCCTCAAAACTCACACCACACTACTATTTTGATTATGGTCTTGATAAAATTGTATAGGTACAATGCTTTTAAAACCGGGCTAGTAAATAAGTAGACAAAATAAAAAGACATTAAGTGAAAAAGATGATTTTGCAATAAAGATTAGAGATCTTCCCCCTAAATGAGCAATCTTAAAAAATTATACTATGGCACTAGTAGTTACAAAAGCAAAACTTTTCACCCACCTTAAAAAAAAACTCAAAGAAACTAACATATACACACCAAATATTGGAGGCCCTCTCCTCGCTTAATTGAAAATTTTATCCTTATTAATTTAAGAACAATTTTCTATGTGTCCTTAATTTTGACCAATTTTTAAAAAATTCAACGCAAATAACTCCATTTTTAATTTTGTGTTTTTATAAGATTAGTTTGTCACGGTGATTTGATGATACTCCATCCGTCTGTGAAAAATATCTCATTTAACCATTTTTATGGTGTTATATATGGTAAGCAATAAAGAGATAGAAAAAAAATTGATTGAAGTACTTTAGTTCACCTCATGAAAAGAAAAAAAAGTTTTCTAAACACAAAAAATGCATAATTTTGAGGGATAAACCAAAATGAATATAGTTGATATTTTATAAAACGGATGGAATAGTAATTTATTCAATATGTTATTCAACCTTTCACATGCATCCATTTAATTATGCCCTTGTTTCTACTTGATTTAACGTTATTCATTACAAATGTATGCAAGTTATGTAATTTTAAAAGACAAAATTGTCACCACCATAGTGTAAATTTGTCACTTTTTGTAATTAAAAATGTCTACTTTTCCTTCAATTATATCCAGATTGAATTTCTCACATATCGTGCATTGAAACTTCTTTTGAATATATAACTTGTCTTTTACATAAATGCTTTTTTCATAAAAAAAAAAGAAAGTTGCGTGAGTGATAACGTTGAAGCTAATGCATCCACCCAAAAATAGTGGGACACAAATTAAAGTGCACCAACAATGTGTATCGAATGCGAATTCACATTAGGAGATTCAATTTTTGTCATTTGGGTAATTACTGCAAATGACTTATATTTTGAAATGTGTGAGTTAAAATCCATTATCGTGATTAAAATGGGTTTAATTTAGTGTCTGAGTTGTTCTTCTGGATTGTCAATTTTGTCATCAAACATTCAACCACTAAATAGTTGTGATGAGTTGGTAGAGCTTCTCAATAGTTTCAATTGCAATTCCGAGAGTCTAACGACAAAATTGACAACATGTGAGGACAGTCCAGACAATTAGTTCGATCCAAAAGTCCTTAATCTATTTTTGAGTCTTGCTTTAAACATATCAAGATTAGAAAACTAACAATAATGGTTGGTGGTTGGGGACCTAATATATACTACTACTCTCTCCATACCCTAATTTTTTTGTCAACTTTTGTCATTTTCATCCATTTATTATCCACTTTTATTTTTTTCATAAATGTTAAATATGCCTCTGATATAAACCAAACTGGAGAACTAATCACAAAAGACTAGCCTATTAGGAGAGAGAACCCATTTAGTTTATATACCACACACCAGTTGTTCTCACAACCAATGTAAGAATTGAGTCTGTAACATTCGACCCTCCTTTAAGGGCCAACGCTCTCGTTGGTCACGGCTGGTTCTTTGCCATGCCACCACTCCATGAGCCACTACTCCGAGTTCTCGTTGGTCACGGCCACGTTGGTCACGATGGATTCTTTGCCCGGCCACCACTCCATGGGTCACCACCCTGAGTCGGCCCCAAACGTACTCGTTGGTCACGGCGAGTTTGTTGCGCGGCCACCACTCCGAGCCATTTGGACTCTCAATGAAAGCACCAAGTGATATAAACCAAACAAGAGAACTCATCCCAAACGACTAGCCATTAGAAGAGAAAGTATATTTAGTCCATACACCCCGCACCAGTTCTCTCAACCGATGTGGGAATTGAGTCCGTAACAACCCCACATTCCATTAACATTTATTATACAACCAATGACAGAAATCTATGGATATTTCCTAAAACCAATTGGTTAACAGGAAGAGGAGTCCATGAGACTTATATAGTGATTTCAGTTCTATTTGTACACCGATGTTAGATTGTTTATATCATACTACATTCCACTAATATTTTCTACTCACTTCTGCCTATAGTCACGCCCAACATAAAGTGGACTAAAAATATGGGACCTAGGAAGTAGAATCCATGCATGCTCATAAAAAAAGTGTACATTAGGCCACTAGATAGTGATATGAGAGAAATGCACTATAAATTTTGAGTTGTATCCACATAAGTTGTACCATACATACTTATTAAAATATCGTGAGAATAAGTAGCATAACATTTCTCTTCCCTTTAGCATGGAGAAGCAGAAGCCATACATTGCAGTGGTAGTGTTACAATGCAGCTATGCAGGCATGATTCTCCTCTCAAAGGCAGCTATGTCCTCAGGGATGAAGCCTTCCGTCTTCGTCGCCTATCGACAAGCCTTTGCCTTCTTCGCTTTGCTCCCCTTCGCCTTTTTCTTCACCAGGTCAATTTCTATTATATAAACTTTGTTTAGAGAAAAAGTATATATGAAATATTGATTAATGTTGTTTTTGTCCTTTCTTTTCTTCTTGCATTTTAGCAATGGTGGTTCTCCTATTTCATGGACTGGATTCTGCAAATTTTCTTTGTTTCTTCATATGGGTAACTTCAATATCTGACCATATCACTTTTTTATTAAATATTTAATGCTAATTGATGGTAGGTGCACGTGATATATGGTGTAGGTTAGCATTGAGTTTCAATTTGAATTTAGAAGGATTAAAGTATATTTCCGCAACATTTGGCACGGCGATACTTAGCATTGTTCCAGCTTTGGTGTTCATCATGGCCGTTTGTTTAAGGTAATTTAATTAATTAGAGTGCGATATTATTTATTTCCTAATTATAAATTGAACTACGAGTAGTTGATTAGTTTCAAATATAGTCATATTTGTTCCAGTGTATAACATAGGAAATTTTTACATATTAGGAGTAATTTATACTCCGTATTATATTCTCTATCTGTATATAATTACATAGACAGAGTGTGAATCAAGATAACAATACATGTTTCTCCACATTATTTGGAGCTTTGTTAGTAGTATCATGGAGTATTTACGTAGTTAACTTGAATAGTAGAAAAGTGAGTGATATAAAGTTATATATTCCAAATCGATGATTATGTTGTTACCCAATCAAGAAAAAGTATACACAAAACTTTCCTGTTTATAAAACGAACTCACACTCAATTTTAGATTATGTACAAGGGTGTCATCATTTTAACCCAATCCAATTTAAGTTTCAATAAAGTATATAAAAATTATTACTATTAATTTTAATGTATTTTTATTAATAACCCCAGTTAACCCAAGGTAACACAATATTTTGTTTTTCATAGTATATTTTATTACTATAAGAATTATAATTAATTTTCATATATTAAAAATAATGCATTGAAATTTTATAAATAATTATTTTATATAATAAATGTAAATTATCCCTATAAATAATTATAATAATTATTTTCTTTCTTCAATTCTCATTTCTTTATTATCATCAATTTTGATGCATAAAATTGTAAAATATGGATCTTCAATAAAAGATCATAGCAAAAAATAATATAATTTACAAATTATTAAAAAATAATACGGAGTACTAGATTTGATGGTATTTATTTTAATATAAATTTATACTATATATACTATTAAACAAATTTTAGAAATTAAAATAATTTTTTTACTTACCATACAAAAAAGACTATGAATACAGTACAATTTCATCCGATCTATCAGTAAGAGAATGATGAATATCTTGATTTAGGATCGAAAAGCTGAGTATAACGAAATGGCATGGATTAGCCAAAGTATTGGGCGCCATTTTAGGCATCTCCGGCACCATGGCCTTCACCTTCTTCAAGGGCCCACCTCTCTACTCTCAATCCGCCCACCACCTGTTCGACGAAAAGCCTCACTCAAACCACGATTGGATCAAAGGCGCTCTCCTCGCCATCGCCGGCCAACTCTTCTACGCTATGTGGATCACTATGCAGGCTCCTCTCCTCAACCAATTTCCAGGCAAACTGCGCCTCACCATTCTGCAATGCGGCTTCAGCTGCCTCTCGTCTACGCTCTACGCTGCCGCCGTGGAGAGGCATCCTTCCTCCTGGAAGCTTCGATGGGATGTTGATCTCTTATCCGTCGCCTATTGCGTATGTGAAGTTTTTTTTTATAATCGATTTTGTTTGAAATGATTTTGTGTTTTTTAAATAGTTTGATTGAAGAATGTGGAATTTTGCAGGGTGTGATAGTGACAGGGCTGAGTTATTGGCTGCAAGCTTGGGTTATCGAGAAGAAAGGGCCGGTTTTCAGCGCCATTTTCGGGCCGTTGGCGCTCGTCATAGCAGCCATCTTCTCCGCTCTTTTCCTCAACGAAACACTTCACTGGGGAAGGTTAGTCGTTCGACCAAAAGCGACATCATAAAACACAAATCGGGTACACAAGCTATTAGAGCATCATTAACCCCGGCCCGGTTTCAGGCCCCAAGTCCCCTCCACGTCATCATTCCCCCAAATTTGAGTCTCAGGCCCCAACTGCTCTAACCCTGCAGGCCACAACCCGGGCCGCAACTAATAAATGACACTATTCACAACTTCAACGTATTTTACACGTAAAATAAAAAACGCCGAAAATTTATAACACGGAAAAGTTAATTTTCGATCGAAGATGGATGGAGTGGTATTTATAAAAAAAATTCAATTTTTTTTAAAAAAATAAAAATTCCTTTGCGGCCCGGCCCGAACACGAATTAACCCTGGACCCGGCCGCGTTGCGTCCCGTCCCGAACCATCTAACGCGAGCCCGGGCCCCGGCCCGGCCCAGGCCGCAAATCCTCCCCCTCCAACGCGACGCTCGGGCCGGGACTCATTTTTTGTGGCCCAACCGCGAGCGTTAACGATGCTCTTACTAACCTTTTTAGTGGTTTGATGGCTTTTTAGTAAAAAGAAGTCGAAAAGTGAAAACGAATCTCAATACATAAGTTCAGGCACCACTGATGATATTTTTTTTCCAAGAACCGCATGCGTGAAAAACACTAGTTCTGGGACCATTTTTAAAATTTACTGTCGTTATAAATATAACAATTTAAATTTTATATCTACAGTTTTTTTTTTCTTTTCTTTTCTTTTTAAATTTGCTTACCATGACTAAATTAGATGTAAGAAGAAATGGATTTGTTTTGCAGTGTTTTGGGGTGTGGATTGCTGGTGGGTGGGCTATACAGTTTCTTGTGGGGTAGAAACAGAGAGGCCCATATCCAAGCCCAAAAACTTTTGGATAATCAAGCCCATCTTGAGACCCCAGCTGTGGATGAAGAGCAAGGGCAAGACACACAAAAGAGATGAACCCACTTGTATATTTTCTTCATTTTTCAGCTATGTTTATGCTATTCAATTTATGTGATTTTCTCATATATGTTTATATATTACTATTATTGTTATTATTATTTCACTAACTCTCTTTTTCTTTCTCAAACACAAGAATCTTTATGTTTCTATTCACCATCCTCTATCATTAATCTATGAGTTACTATCCCAACCTATTCTGCAAAAGGTTGAGATGTGACATTGTGGGTTCGACGACAACTTCAAAGTTTGGTTAATGAAGTTTTTAGCGGCATTCATGGGTTGCGGTAGTGTGTCGATCGACCCTTCCCCGGACCTCGCCTAGATCCATCCTTCTATTTCGAAAAACATAAGAAAAATAGATTGGTTTAAAAGCATCGAACTATTTCAGCAAGACTTGTTTTTAGGCTTGACTTTTTGGACAATCAATTCAATATATTTCTTAAAGATCACGATAGTTTTAGATATTATGACTTTGTTTAATTTTTGGGATTGAAAATTTTGAGATTTTATACTTGATTGATAATATGATTCTTGTAAATATAATTTCTTTTATTGAAAACATGCTAGGTTTTTAAATATAGATTGTCTTAAAAATAGAATTGAGAAGCGGATCAAAATCAACTTATTACTAATAAATTTTACGTGACGATGGCGGATAAGCTCTCCACGTCTAATCATAAATATGAATTCAAATTAGTACTTCCTCCGTCTTATAATAAGAGTTATATTTTGTCATTTCGATCCTTCTCATAATAAAATTCAGATTTCACTTTTACAATAAATGGTAAATAGGTCTAACATTCTATTAACTCACTTCACTCACATTTTATTACAAAACCAATATAAAAAGTTAGGGCTCACAATTTTTAATACGACACGGACCCGCACGAAATTAACACGACACGAACACGCACGTTTAGTATTTGGGTTCTTATAAGATCGACCCAATAAGAACCCGAAGATAACGGGTTAGGTCGGGTCGGGTTTGGGTTATACGTTAAGATAAATAATTCTTTTTTATTAATTAAAAAATTATTAAACTTTAATTTTAGTTATTTTTGTTGATTAAAAATATTATACTTTAATATTAATTAATTAAAAATATAATACTTTAATTTTAATTAATTAATTAAAAAATACTATACTTTAATTTTATTAATTAAAAAATATTAATTGATTTTTTATAAATTTTAAGAAAATATTATGCTTTTATTTTATTAAAAATTAAATTTTTTAATTATTTAATTTTATTATTTAGATTTAATATTACTATACTTTAATTTTATTATTTTGATTAAGAAAATAATTACTAATTTGGTAATTTTTTATTTTATCTTGTAATACCATGTTTAAATAGTATAATAACATCATCTTTTAGTCATGATCGTGCCGTGTCAAGCTAACTTACTATCATTAACAGAGAGTTGACTTTTTTTGGGGGTACACGATAACACGCACGAACCCGACACGAACCCATTGGGTTGGGACACGATTGGGTTGGGTCGATAATGGGTTGATACGATTACGACTCAACCCACACGATTTGCCAGCCCTAGTCCAATATGTAAGACAGAACAAGGCAGTCCCTCCAAACATTCAGCATCACAACCCCAACTATAGAATAAGACAGAATGAGGCCATCTACCGTGGGGGCAGAGAAGATGCTAAAACGTTCTGTGTCAAGATCAAAAGCACTGATCATAAGATATTATCGAAATCATATAGTGCCCAATGAAGGTTGCCATTACATTCAATGACTGAATCGAAAGAAAATCTGTAACCAATAGTAGGGTCGGGTTCAAGAGAAAATCGGATGTATGGGGCACTCTACTACTACAATAACAAAAATGTACTCACTTTGTTAATTGTTCCATATATGGGGAAAACGCCAACCGAGCTGGCGTTTTATTAAGTGAAAACGCCAATCATGCTGGCGTTTTACATTTAATTTGTGAATTAAAAAATACGGTACTTATTTAAACACGCCAACTGGTTAAAAACTCCATTAGTGATGGCGTCTGTGATTTAGAACACGCCAGTCTGATTGACGTGTTACGATTGAATTTCCGAAAAATAATTAAAGATTACTTAGAAAAACGCCAACCTCAATGGCTTTTCTTCACAGAATAAGGGAATATATCGGGATTTCTTCCCCAAATCGCCAAACCACATCCAACGCACAGCAGCAGCGGCGCATTCTTCCCCAAGCACGCCAATCTCTTGCAATTGCATCAACAAGGAGTTAATCGGTGTCATTCTTCCGCATATTTGATATATCATTTGGTTAGTATGCTTATTTTTTACAATAATGGAGTAATTTGGTTAGGGTTTGTAATGAGTTGATAATTTGTGTTGTGTTATTATTTTGTGCAGTGGCTTGTTTGAATGCATTATTGTTGATTAATGTTTGAGATATTAGTGTTTAGTTAGGGTATAAATGTTATTAAAATTGGGTTTAAACTAGGAGTGTTGTTCTAGCTTAAAAATTGAGCAACTTGATTTATGTGGGTTTTAAATTGGTGTTGCATTATTTGGGTTTAGGTGTTACATTATTTGATATTGGGTTCAATAGTGAGAAATTATTAAAACTAGTATTTACACCCGTGCTATGCACGGGGCATATAATTTTTAAATAATAAATGTAAATTTTAATAAAATATAGAAACTAAGAATTAAAAATAATATAAAGATTTATAAAAACATAATGTGATTATAAATAAAACATTTATACTAAATGACGAATTTACTCATCAACTATAACTGAAATATTTCATATTCGGCAATCAATTTTATACAATTTTAATTTATGATATAAGTGAAGTAAAATAAACGACAAATAAGAGATGTATGACTAATGATCAAATAGTATAAGTTAGTTAGAATAAGATACATAAATAAAGAACATGTTATTTGAGTAAAGATTAAAGAGAAAAATTAGAAAACAACAACAAACCAACCAATAGTTCATAAGTTTTGAAAAACTTCTTTATAAACAACATTAACAGTAGCATCGCTTCTATTATCATCTTCATCTCCACAAACTAATATCTTTAGACCTCCACGACTCGTAACTCTAGATATAGCAATATACAACTGTCAATGACTGAAGACTGGTTTTCGTAAAAATAATCCAACATGAGATAGAGATTGACCTTGACTTTTGTTAATGGTCATTGCATACGACACATCCAAAGGAAATTGTCGTCGTTGGAATTTGAATGGCAACCTTGGATCAGATGGTATTAAAGACGGGGAATCAAAACTTTATGACCAACATTATGCCACCCAATACTTGTCCCTCCAAAACATAATCACTCAAACGCGTAATTATCAGTCTGGTGCCATTACACAATCCATTCGAGTGATCTATATTCCATAACAACATCACAGGAGTACCAACTTTCAACAACAATTCATGATTAGGTGTACCTGAACACTTCAACTTATTCAAAAATTCAACAGAATGTATCTCAGCTAAGCCATTTGATGTCAAATCTGAGTTTGAGATACTATCAGAACTCAAATAAACTCGACCCTGACACTGATCCAACGACATCATGAATTGGTTAACCTCATCAACAACCTCTAAAGTATGAGCAAGTATGGCACGATCATGCAAACAATTACTCAAAAGCCCATGTTTTAAAATTGAATCATAAAATAACAAATGGATCGTTTTTTGTAATAGTTTTTTCTCACAGCCCAACTCAATTATAAACAGAAGCCCAGACAAAAAAATAAATTGAGAAGCCCAACTTCTCATGTTAATAATACTAATTATAGGCCCATACGATATTTCAAACAAACTTACATAACTTATCAAACTAAATAAATTATAAGCATAATTAACAAAACTTAGTGTTTAATACGATACTATATAAAAAATATAGGAGTATATAGATCTTTGTCACATTGTATGCGCGCCGCATCAGACGGGAACCCTAATTTCAACCACCTTCTCCACGCCTCCATCGACGAAAAATGGCTCGTTCTCAGGCGGTGGACGACACAAGGACTCCATTGAACCACAAATCGGCGAAAACTCTGTGCGACGAAACCCAAATTCCTCTACCTTCTAGCCGCCTCCTCCGTCGTAAACGGAGAAACAGAGGAGGAGGACGGTGCCTACACTCCATTAAACACCAAATCGGTGACGGCTTCACACCGATTGCAGTTTGAATTTCCTTCACAATCCGAAGTCACCGAAGGTTTTCTTCGAAACCTTACCACGTCGGCAGCAAAAGAACCTCTCCGAAACCAGGAAAAAGGTAAACAATTGTTCACTCTGGAATTATAAGTTTTAGTTTTTAATTGCATGTTTAGTTATTCAATTAATTTCAATATAAAAATGTTTGCTAGGAATAGATCTCATAATATTGCAGCAGCTATGATTCTCTGCCACACACTTCAAAATCGTGACAACAATGGAAAAAGGATGACAAAATCAAAGCCGACAAATCCAGAAAAAGGTTAACCCTAGAGCCATTTTTAACAGATTAATTTTATGCTCATATTAGGAACACTAATTGCATTTAAATTTAGGTACTTATGTCACAGAACCCATTTCTTCACATTTTAATTGTTATTTGTGGATTAAATAGATGTCATGGAACTTTATATTGGTTGACATTTTATTTGTCAGAAAACCAAGGTCTTTATCAATACTAACATTATTTTTCATACATTACTTTGCAAGTGCTAGCAAATGAGGATATACAAAAAATAAACAAATGACAAAGGCTTGAGCAATTACTGACATGAACTTGAAGGTCTAGACATAGAGTTGTGATATGAATAGCTCTCCAAAATTGGTTGCTTCTTTTACTTTTTCATTGTTAAAGAATAAAATATGTAAATTTTTAACTGGAGAGGCCATTTTCTGTGTAATATTATTAGGGAGTGTTCTTTGGATTCTAGTCCCCTGTAAAACAAAATACATTAATAACTTATTCAACTTAGTTTAAAATAAAAGCACAGTTGTTTGGTAGAATAAAGAATATACTACCTTAATATCATGCAAAACACACTCTGAGGGGTATTATTTTTATCTTTATATTTCTAAATAAAAGAAAATAATCTTAAAACTTTTTGCAGGTGATGATGTACATGGATTGTAAAAAGAAGTGGCAGGAAAAGAACCAAGAATGCATATAAACTGTAAAATAAGGTAAATGACATTAAACAGTAGCTAATGCTACTAATTTAAAATAACCAGAAACATAGTAAATTTAGAAACAGAAAACAATAATATAACAACAAACTGATTGCAGGGACTGATCTACAAAAATATCAATCAAAGGAAGCATGACTTGAAAAAAGATGACATGAGCATGGAGGCAATGGCAGATTCAAGGTAAGAAAACTACATTGTAAAATGAGTTTTTACATATGCAAAATATTTAGCACTATTAGTAACATTGTGAAATTAGGATAACATAAACATGGACTTAATGACAAATTCAACTTAGATAACTGCATAATCATGTAGCTGAGAATTTACAGGAGATAACATAAACATGGACTGAATGATGCTTGGATTCTTGTCCCCTGTAACACAAAAGACATTAATAATTAGTTCCATTTAGTTTACAATAAAAGCATAGTTGTTTGGTACAGTGTTGTCAAAAACGCGCCCAGGGCGCGCTCGGGGCGCGGGTCGCCATGATCGAGGCCGGCTTCGCCCCAACATGGGTGAACCGAGCGAGATACGTGTGGCGCCGTCGGGGCGCGCTCTGGGCGGTCGGGGCGACTGGAGCGAGAGACGGAACTAGCGGCGGGGGCTTACCTGTTGCCGTCGGCCCTGCAGATTTTTTGTTTTACACAGAAAAAAGAAGAGGGAGGGGAGATGGAGACGAAGACATGATGATAGAGAGAGAGTGAGTTTACATTGGGAAATGAAATTGCTTTTTGACTTATTGTACTCCATCAATTAGTGTTATTTCTATTGTTATTATTTGTATAAGTAACATATTTTATTAATTTCTTATATTTATAATTTAATATTAGGTTTATATAAAGCTAATTTAGTAATCTTTAGAACATGTTTATTTGATAATATGTTTTATGATTAAATGAAGAGATTTAAAATAATAATTATGTTTATTTAAATGAAGATAAATAAAATAATAATTTATTATTTCTTCCAATCTTTCATCTTTTTCCAAAATGACTCTATTTTAAAATCCATTAATTAAATATTATAATAAGTAAATTGATTATAATTCCTCCAATAATTCTTTTCTACCAATGTCAAAATTGAACTTTAAAAATATTTTTTTCCTATGTAAATATAAGTATTTATATTATAGTGAATTATCTTTAATCATTAGTATTACTAATATATAAATAATAAATAATTTTTCGCCCCGATTCGTGGGTCCCTCGCCCCGCGACCCGGGGTCCAGCCTCATTGCCCCGGACCGACCCGCGACCCTAACAACACTGGTTTGGTAGAAAAAAGATCATACCACATTATCATGCAAAACACACTCTAGGCTGTTATCATTTTTATCCTCTGGAACCCCTTCATACCTACAGACACATCTTACTTTAATGGTAGAGTACTTTAATGGTGGAGGTAGTGATTGCCTTGGAAAGATTGTTTAAGCATGTTACAAAAGGAGACATTACTCCACAATCTATTCAATCAGATGGAAATCATATAATGTCAGAAGATGAATTGTAACAGTAAATAAAGACCATTTTTGTGCAGGAATTATGCTACTGAGAGGGTCATAAAAAAGGAAGAAAAGGAAAGTCAAGAAGATGTGGTAACAATAGGAAAACAACCAATACTACAAAAATGACAAAATGGTAAGAAAAACACATTCTTTCATTTCTTCCTAGCTGAGTATTTACAGGAGCTATATATCATAAACTAACTTCTATACAGATAAGTGCATTTCAGAAATAGGAAGAAATATATAAAGAAGATTCAATCAAGGGGAATGCAGATAAGAACTTGAAAAGAAACTCCACCAAGTTTGTGTGCTGATTCAGTTAAGTGTTTTCAGTTGTGAGGGGTTGGTGAGTGATTGTAGAAGCAGTTAGGAAAGGGTATTTATAGGGTAAAAAATGGCCAGCATGCTCTTAAAAAAGTCATTTAGGTTCCCAAAGAAACATAATAATTAGAAAGGCCTTCCAAATAACAAAATTAATATAGTCTGTCATAAAAATCTATTAATAAATAAGTCTTTTCATTATACTTCTTTTAACTACATATACTTAAATATTAATCACACAATACTAATCTGTCATTCAAAGAGAATCAGTGGCAAGTCACTAATTCAATTTCACTTACCTGAGCATAAAGTAGATTAGGTGTTTCAATACTATTATTAATCAGTAGTATTAGATTTGATTGTGAAGCAAAATACCCTCAGAAAATAATCAGTAGCATTACATTTGATTGTGAAGTAAAATACCCTCAGAAAATAACATTAAGACATAGAAAAGATTGAGAGGTTGTATTTTTTTAAACGGCTAGAAATCTACTATGTTCGAAATAAATTTCATGTATACATTAATATTCACTGATTGGGCCTTCTGTATACATTAATATCTCATTTATTGTAGTCTGTAGTATTTAAAGGAGTCTGTAGTATTTAAAGGACACTCTTTGATAGGAATATCAAAAGGAATAAATGAAACCCTAGAGAGATAGCAGCCGCCTCTATCATTGAAGGAAATAGAGAGAGAAATAAAACTTGCTCTCTCAATAAAGGAGAAGGAGAAAGACACAGATCTGGAGCAGCAGACTCTCACATTAGAGGAAAAGGAGAGAGACACAAATGTGGTGACAGCTGGTGTCTAAACAATGATTACAAAAGAGCACAGGTGTGATCCACGTATGAACACCTATTGAACTCTAGCATGAAACAAACCGTAGGAAGAGAAGAGTTATACAAAAGGTAATAGTACATATTTATTCAGCTTCCTCAAATATTTTTCTGCCCAAATCAACAGAGATTGAGTATTTAAATATGAATTTGATTAAGTGAGTCATTATAGCAGAAAAATAAATATGAATAATTAGAGCTTATTGCAATGTTTTACATGTGTGAGTTTAGATTATATAAATTTCCATATATATGGTTGCTTGAGGTTAAAAAAACAACTCAACCCTAATGAAATATTAGCCGCCTTTCACTATGCAGGAAAAAGGAAAAGCATACATGACATGTCAGACTTGGGGGCTCAAAGCTATTCTATTTCATCATCACATAACGGAATAGGTATGAAATTCTTTTCTTTTAATACATCATAACTAAATGAGACTCAGTTATAGTTTTTGCATCTCAATCTAATGGGTACAGATTAATTACTATACCTAGTCAGAATTATATCATCCATGTTTAAATTTTTTTCAGAATATAGCTAAAGTATGCTTCTTTTAACTACATATACTTAAATATTAAACACATAATACTACATCTTGCAATTAGCGCACTACAACTAAGATTACTTTTATTAATCTGCCATTCAGATAGAATCAGTAGCAAGTTACTAATTCAATCACTTTCCTGATCATAAAGTAGATTAGGTATTCAATCCAATTAGTAAATAACATTAAGACTTAGAAAAGATTGAGAGGTTGTATTTTTTTGAATTGCCAGAAATTTCACAATAGTTCGAAATAAATTTCATGTACTAATCATTATAGTGACATTATAATCTTTCATACACTAATTGCTTAATGCTTTGCAGGTAATATTACTGAATTTAATGGTGTTTCTACATTTTTCCATTTTATTTAAAGAAATGACTTACATGGATTACTAATATATGTTGCATTTATTATCAGGGACAAATGGATCAATATGAGCTTTGGAAATATGGGGAAAATATATTGGTAATAGAAAATAGTATAAAATTACTACAACCTATGTCGATCCTACAAAAAGGGCTGTAATCTATCCCTCTCTCTCTCTATATATATCCCCATCTCTCTCTCTATCTCGGTCTCTCTCTATATCTATCTTGCTAATTTTTCATGTTCTATAATTCTGATTTTATTATCTAAGTTACTTATTTTTAATGCTGTAAAATTGTCATTTAATTCTATGATGCTTATATCACAGGTTCTTCTTGGTATTTTTTAGTATTTTTAAAGTGCAGGTATAAATTGAATTAAAAACAAATTTAAAATTCTGAAAATGAGTTGATTTTACAAAACCTATGCAAGCATAAGTACCAGTGCCATGCTCCCCAAAATAAAAGGCTTTCACAATATCCCATGCCATGCTCTGTCTTAAAGTTTTGTGCAGAGTAATTTTTTATTGAGTGAACAATTATCAACAGTTTTCCCGCCAAAAAGGATAGAATTGGTATTTCTGAAAAGTTTCACGAAACTGTCACTTTATATAATGATAGATTGTTTAGTTTGAATTGTTAATGTTGTGTAGGTGAATTGTGTTATAATTTTTTGTAGGTGAATTTGTGTATTATTTGATATTGGTGTTCCATTTTATAATATTGGCTTAAATAATATCTAATTATTGAAATTGTTTAGGTTTGTGTATTGTTTAATTTGAATTGTGAATATTGTGTCGATGAATTATGGTATCATCTTCAAGTTTTCATCGAAGACTCTTATGTGGTCCTTAGGACCCTTCCGTATTATATCTTCAGAGACAACACGTCTCTAATAATATATGGGCAGGAGTTGAATCAGAAGACGTACGCTGCAGAAGATATGAATGAATCATTTGGGATGTTCCCATACATCTGCGTGTTTTGGCAGTAATCGATGAGATGGGGTTCGGCGGCATAATGAGGTGTGGTCAACCAAAGGGCATTGATCACCATCTTATCACCGCGTTGATTGAACGATGGAGGCCAGAGACTCACACGTTTCACTTTCTAGTCGGTGAAGCGACAGTGACATTAGAAGACGTGGAGGTCTTATGGGGCCTCAAAGTTGACGGTGATGCTTTGACGGGTTACATCCCCAGTCAACTATTGGTTCTAACTTTCTCTGGATTATCTTGGATTTGTATCAGATACAGTTGAGTTGAAAGAAATGGTTTGGAAACGGACAAGCTTATCAAATCAACTAAGGATTGAATTGAGTGATGAACACGATCCTTAGTTGGAATTTTATATAGTGGTCGTGTTTATCACTCAATTCAATCATTAGTTGATTTGATAAGTTTATCTGTTTCCAAACCATTTCTTTCAACTCAACTGTATCTAATACAAATCCAAGATAATTCAGAGAAAGTTGGATCCAATAGTTGACATCCTGGGGATGTAACCCGTCAAAGCATCACCATCAACTTTGAGGCCCAATAAGACCTCCCCGTCTTCCAATGTCACCGTCGCTTCACTAACTGGAAAGTGAAACGTGTGAGTCTCTGGCCTCCTTCGTTCAATCAACGCGGTGATAAGATGGTGGTCAATGTCCTTTGGTTGACCACACCTCAATATGCCGCCGAACCTCATCCCGTCTATTAGGAAACATCCCAAATGATTCCTTCATATCTTCTGCAGCGTACGTCTTCTGATTCAACTCCTGCCCATATATTATTAGAGACGTGTTGTCTCTGAAGATATAATACGGAAGGGTCCTCAGGACCACGTAAGAGTCTTCGACGAGAACTTGAAGATGATGCCATAATTCACCTCCACAACATTCACAATTCAAATTAAACAATACACAAACCTAAACATTTTCAATAATTAGATACTATTTAAGCCAATATCACAAAATGGAAAACCAATATCAAATAATGCACAATACACAAATGCACAAATTCACTTACATAACATTGCACAAATTCACCTACACGACACTAAAATAATCCAAACTAAACAATATAAATCAATCTAAACAAATTCAGCGTGGAGCGTTCACCGGGGCAGCAGATTGCAATATATTCACGAGTTATCGGATTGCATATGTAAATGTGAGGCTCTAGCGATGAGTGTAGAAGAAGCAATCCATTACCTGCCCGAGATAGATGTATTGATTCTGAATTTTCGCAAGGGATTCCGAGATCTATGAGTTGGTGGAGGTGAAGAGCGTGGCTCTCCACATCGGCTTTGTCTTTGTCTTCGAATTCGAAAATTTTGCAGCGAATTGAGTTGTTCTCCGTCGGAATCAGGCGAGCTAGGACGGGTGGGGTTTTGATTTTGGATTTGGGGAAATCGTCGGACTGGAGCAGATTGAGCCATGGTTTGCAGACGCATTTGCTGATTGAAATGCTTCGGAGAGGGAGGATGTTGGTGGTGAGTTCTGATGGCAGATTTATGAAGGAATTTTGCTCCATCAATGGTGGAAATTGAATGCGAGTTTAAACTGACGGTAGAAGAAGAAGCAGTAGTAGGTAGGCGCTGCGCTCGCTGTGTGAATTTGTTTTAAATTTGTTTTCACTATTATACGAGTTTGTAGTAAGAGTTGCAAAACACCAAATCAGTGGGCTGGCTAGTTGAATATATACATTGGGCCAAGGAAGCCACTCAAGCCTAGTTTTAAACTGTCTAGCCCAACCCTTTATTCCATTGGTCAAGCATAAAATCATTGGACCCAATCCAGTTTAGGAACCATTAAATGGGTTTGTTTAGCTAGCTTTAATTGTACATTACCAAATTAATACATATGAATTAATACTATATGAGTATATTCTAATTATAGAATTTTTAATCAAGGATGATAAAAAAAAAGTAAATAAGCAATCATCCACATTTAATTAATACTCTCTATGTCCCATAATAGATGTCACACTTTCCTTTTTAGTTTGTCCCGCGAAAGATGCACATTTCCTTTTTTGGAAAAAGTTATCTCTCACATTATTATAAATATACTATTTTCTCTCTCCATTTAACACACAAAACAATATCTCCTAAAATCCCGTGTCATTTCCCAAATGTGTCATCTATTATAGGACGGAGAGAGTATATAAAAACCTTGGTAGAGACTTTCATAAGTTTTGGTAGTGAGATAAATATTTCAAAATATACTAGTATTATAGGACGGAGAGAGTATATAAAATCCTTGGTAGAGATTGTCATAAGTTTTGGTAGTGAGATAAATATTTCAAAATATACTAGTATTTCTTCACTTGATTCATGTGGTGAAGAAAACTAGTCGAATTCGTCAACAACAATGACAGATTTAGGGGAGTGTGCAGTTGACCACTCGAATCGCTTGAAAAATTTAATTGTTCTTCAAAGTCGAACAAAAAAAACATCTGGTTATAGAAATATTTGTTTTCAATACATGTCACATAAAATCAATTTTTAAAATACTTATTAGATCTTAATTTTTACTACTTAATTAGTTATTAACTTTATAGTAGCTACTACTATTTTACTTCTTCAATCGTTATTTTGCTATTTTATGTTATCCATGTAAAATAGGTCTCCTCATTGTGTCGAATCTGTACCCCAACATCCCTTGACGATATTTATTTGAAAATACCATAAATTGTTCACCTTTTGCAAATCCCATAATAAATGGGTTTAAATCTTTTGATAGCAATCTGATATTTAAGTACAACTAATAAATTGAGATACAGATAGACAATCAATTAAAAGATTGATGGAATTCATTATTCATAATAGTGTTGATTTCTATTCACAAGTCAAAAAAGGTGTTTTTTTTGGAAACAGTTATTGAGATAGTAGATCATTTCATATTTCTCCTCCAAGTCTAACTTCATTTTTTTAAAATCTAAGGTCTCTTTCTGAATCAACTTGCACCCAATATTTTGCTTTTTTAATGGGGCATTTTGTTAGGTTCACAGACAATATCCAATCAGTTATTATTATTTATTTATTTTGTGTATTGCATGAAAACAGATATGTGGGCTTCTATGATCTAATGATCAAATCAATTTGTTATCTCAATTTAATTTGATTTCGATATGCATGTAGCTTACCTAACAAGACATATATAATGTGAATTGCGAAAAGATTGCAAGTAGAAGAATTGACTAAATTCTTGGTAGTATTTTGAATTTCTCAACATATTATATTTTGAAAATAAGTTAATTAATAAAATCAATATTTGAATGATATTTTTTCTGAAATTTTTGTTATTTACTTAAAAGTGGTCATGCGCCATTCATGAAAATTTTCAGTGGAGCAAACAATTTTGTCAACACTATTAATAATAATGTTTTGTACCTTTCAAAAATAGATATTTTCATTTTAAAGTAAAATTCGTACTACTTGACAATACTTTTAAAAATAATTCAATTACTAGTGACATTTTTTGGTTGTGTTGCTTACAAATGGAGGATGAGGCGTGAGTTGTAAAAATACTTAATGTGGTTAGTTGTTGAATAGTTGGTGTAAATAATCTGTTAATTAATCCTCTGACGTAGGATTAGGTTAATGCCTGCAACATGCAATTCAATAGGCCAACAAGGAAATGGCCTTTCCGAATTAAAAATCTCTGACAAATAATATTGTTATTTCATACAATGGCTTCATAGTTGATACACACATCTCAACAATACTAGTTTGTTTAATTAAAAGCTCAAGTCTGCTCGAATAATTAATTAATTAATCTTGAGCCGATAAATTACTTCCTCGATCAGATTATGAGTATCTAACTGGACGGTAACAGTTTTAGTGAATGGCCACTAAGAAAATTAAAAAATTAAGTTTAGTAATTCAATAACCTCGTCAAGCTTTTTTGGGTTTTTTGCAAAAAATACACAGATTTTATTTTGTATATTTCTTTTTTCAAAAAACACACATAAACATTATAAGTTCGACTTTGAAATCCTTCAAAATAGAAGAATGATTCGAGATTGATTGATTTTATTGAACATTGTTAATGCCTTAATGGTTTAGTAGTAATCTAGGAGGAGAGAGATTAGGAGATTCAATTGAAATTGAAGAGAAAATTTATAGCATCCACACCATAATCCTTTACTCTTCATCATTATTCGATCATAATCTCTATAAGTATATTAATAAACAAAATACAAAAAAATTGTAAAAAAATGAAATTATATAATCAGTTTAAATGAAAAATTACATATTTCAATTAAGTATAAATGATACTCTATTTTTTCATATCCCATATTTCAATAATCACATAACATTGATTATATAAGACTTCATGATTATGTTACTATTATTTATAATTAGAAGTATGTTAACAAGGAATTCGAGATGTTTTTACTGTGAGCAATAATTTAAGATGATTTTAATAATACTCATTATTGTCCAGCTAATTAAGACAATTTATGCATTCATGTAATTGAGGTAAATTTAGAAGTATTAACCAAGAAAGGATGGAGTATAAATACTGAATTCCATGTTAGAGCGATAATTAATGTGAATTCCAAATTACTTATAATAAATTCCAAATTACTTATAATATAACTGTAAATTACAAAATAACATATAGGACCTCACTCAATAAGAAAGCTTTAATGATACATTGACACGAAATGTAAACAACTTTACCAGAAAAAATTCAGTGCTCCAAGCATACCACGGTGGACAGCTGATGTGGTATGCCCTACCAATAAGATTTTGACAACTAGATATATACATGGACCATACCTCCACCTATAAACATGGCTTCACAGATATAGAAATTTTGCATGTCCACAAATATCCATATATACAAGCATTAAGTACCCTATATTCAATGCATTTAAACCATTTTTATTAAATAAGATTGTGGAGTAAAAATTACACAAGTATATATACATCACCAATTTATATGGTGGGAGGTATTTTTTATTCAAATTTAGAGTCATCACAAAACTCTTGAAACAATTTTATTTATAAAAATATTTAATGTACGAACTATCGAATAATGTTGATATGATTAAACTTTATGGTTGGTGATTTTGAGTATACTATTTTATTTATTTTTATTTTAAATTTAATTCATATTTATTATGACAATCTCTCACTCTATTTTGTTTATAGTGATATTTTATGGTATACTAACAAAAATTTAATATAGTAAAAATAGTTTTTGGTCAGCTTAAATTTATTAAATATCTTTATATTTTTTAGCATAGAATATAAATATTAGCAAATTAATGTGCCATGGAAAAATAAAATGACAATTATAGTGTATAATCATACAAGTATATAATTGTGCACGATTCTAACAATAAGAAAAAAAAATGTCATTAAATAATACTCCAATATGCAATGCTAACAATAAAAAATACTTCCCACCATGTAAATGGATAAGACTAATACTTATGTAAATTTCTCTCCACAATCTTTATTTAATGTGAAAGATATAAGTGCACTAAATTTTTTATCCAAATTTACATCGATTCAGTGTGAATTCAACGACCTAATATTGAAGCTTTTATATTATTGCAAAGACTTAACAAGAAATGATTCACTCTGTATACAAAGAATAGTACAATCAACATTATCCACTATGATTAAATATGCCATAATAGACATAAAATGCAAATAAACCGTTACAAAAATAGATAATCCAAAGAATAAATTTCTCATACATACCTTCAATGATTAGAAACGTAATTGCAACTCTAGTGGGATGAATTATTTCGTAAAGAGTTAATTCGCACTTAAATCATATTCACTCTGTTCCACTCTAAGTAAAAACATTTTAATTCGATTCGACATTTTATGCAGTGTTATTTTGTGAGTAAAGTAAAGAGAGTAATTTCTCTATATTTAAAAATATGTCATTTAGAATAAAACATCCCAAAACGAAAAAATGTATCACTTAGGATGGGACAGGAAACAAATAAATTTTAAATCTGAAATATAAAATTATAAATTTTCATTTTTTCAATTGTCTATCATAATTAAAAGTAGAACTAATAGGATAAAATCAGTACAATATAACAACAAAACTACTCCCTTCGTCCCAACTAAGTTGATACAAAACTTTTGGACACGAAAATTAAGAAATTATGTTGAATATATTAAATGAAAGTAAAATAAACTAGGAAAGAGAACAAAGTAGAAGAGATAAAGAGAGTATAAAGTAAATTATGAAATAAAGTAAGAGTGATAGAATCTTTTGTTTTTAGTCAAGACGGGAAATGACTCAACTTTGTTTAGACATCCAAAAAAGAATACGACTCAACTTAGTTGGGACTGAGGGAGTATATTGTTTTGAAATTATAAACATCCTTTAATTAACACTAAAATATAATTGTAATATTATTTTGTTAAAACAAGATTGTTTTGTCATCTTATAATCTTATCTACTCCCTCCGTCCGTGAAATGTTGTCCAGTTTTGCCATTTTGAACCGTCCGTGAAATGTTGTCCACTTTGCTTTTTTTTTCCCATTTTTAGTAAATGGACCTCACTTTCAACTAATTCATTACAGTTTACACTCATATTCTATTATAAAAAATTAAAAACCATATATAAATGTGGGACCTATATTCCATTAACTTTTTTCACTAACTTTTCTTCACATTTTTTAAACTTGTGTCAAGTCAAACTTGGATAACATTTCATGGACGTAGGGAGTATAAGATTATGATTTCATATTAATATTGACCAAAAGTCAAAGTTACTACTAGTATGTAAATGATATTTCCCCTTTTATAAAAACTCAGTCAATTGAGATTAAAACATGATTCTTAATTATTCTGTATTTAACAGATTCATATTGTACATCCAATAATTATTTTTTGTGAATGCTGCAGTCTGACTCCACACAATTTCAATTTCCAAATTGAAAATCATAAATAAAAGTAAAAAGATGATTGAATTTAACAGCTTGGATTTATAATGTTTTTTCGTTGTTAAAAAGCAAAGCAGGGGTTGCCCTTGAAAATGACAGGGAGTGGAGTCCGACACACAGAAGCAGTTTTCTAGAGAGAGAAACCTCTCACCCAAACCGCCGTGTGTTTCAACCTCAAGGAACAAATCCGATCGCATTTTCACAACAACCGCCGTCGCCATCTATGGACCAGGTAATCCATCCATCAATATACCATACCTCCGCCTCTTCTCGCCATTCCCTCTTTTGGCTATCAATTGAAGCTATCTGCTTGTCAATGGCTGCGCCTAATTCAGTGATAATGTGAGACTGCTCGTTTCTTCTTCGTTTCATTTTTCAATTTTAGTTCCATTTCTGGAGTGTAGTTGAGTGAATTAGAGGTTGAATAGGAGAATTAATCGACTAATCTGGCCTGTTTATGTGATTCGTATTTGGAATTGATGTTTTTGAGTAATTAGACTCGAGGTTATGTTTAGGAAATTAGTCTGAATTTGAACATATTTTTCCATTTCCTTTTTTTGAAGATATAATCATATAGTATTACTTACATTTTTGGGGATTCTGTTATTTCCTGTGAAACTAGCGTTTTCCGTTTATGGATTTACAACATTTTTTGGTTTTAGAATATGTTAAATAAGCGGGAAAGGGGAAACTGCTCGTTAATTAAAATATAGCGTTTGATCTGCCTTTTTTTTGCCATTTGAGCTTCTTCTTTTGGGGAATCTTCTTTTCTTGCTTTGCGCTTGTCCTCGTTCTTCTTTATTTCCTTTGTGGTTAAGCTATAGAAAAAGTTATTTTGATAAAGACATATGGTGAACTGCTCTAGCTTCTGTGTGAAAGATGCTAATGATTTGAATTTAACCTCTGTGGCTGATAATTCCAATGCTTCCAAATGCAGATAAGCTTGAAAGGGCAGGATAAGAAGTTCAAGTGTGTTGATTGACTAGTGATAGTGTTACTTCGGTAGATGTCGTTCCGTAGCCTAGCTCGTGACTTAAGGGATAGTATTGGAAGCTTGTCGAGGCGGAGTTTTGATGTGAGGCTGCACACTAACCACCGTGGGAAGTCTCATGGTGCTGTCCATGAGTTGCACGACCAGCCTGAAGTTATTCAGACAAGTTGTTGGGCTGGCCTTCCACCTGAACTGCTCTATGATGTGATCAAGAGATTGGAAGAGAGTGAGAGTACATGGCCTGCCCGAAAGCATGTGGTGGCATGTGGAGCGGTTTGCCGGTCATGGAGGGAGATGTGCAAAGAAATTGTTCAATGCCCTGAATTGTCCGGAAAATTGACCTTTCCAGTATCCCTCAAGCAGGTTAGCGTTTCTTTATTTTTTCATTGATTTTGTTATTACCTTTTGCTTGTCAAGCCAAGTGATAGTTGGACTTGGTTGGTTACCTGATGATTAATGTTTTGCTAAAAGTATACTGTGTTTCTCATATGCAGCCAGGGTTTCGAGATGGAATGATCCAGTGTTTCATTAAGAGAGACAAGTCTAAGTTGACTTACCAACTATTTCTGTGCCTTAGTCCTGGTAAGTATTTGATAAATATTAAGAGAGACAAGTCTAAGTATTTGATACTGACAGTGCATATGTAAAACTAAAACCTTGATGTTTATGATGAAATCCTGCTTCTTTTATTATTGATTTTAGTTGCTTGATGAACCTAGTATCGCTTTAGATTCATGTTGTGTTTGTGACCACATGATCATAGTAAACTAGATAATTCAGTTATAGTATGTTGTTTTGCATTTGCTTCAGTTCAATGTATGTTTTATTGATTGAAATTCATACGTATTAATTTTTTTCGCAAAGCTGGATGTAAAATTTTAGAGATGTTCTATTAACATGCCAGTCACATTATCTTCTGGTGATATAAGTAAAATTGTAATCCTTTGTAGCATCTCAGGTTATGCATAGTCCCACTCTGAGTTCCAGAGTTGTGAAACCATTGTGATTTGTTCTGTTTTGGTTATAATTTTACTTGCTAAATAGAAAATTAACTTTTCAAGAGATTGGAATAGCAAGTTATTCGTAGTATTCCTGAAAAAAGTTCTATTTACATATGTTATTATATCTGAGGATGAATGAGGAGCTATCTAATGAGCCAAAAATTTATTCTTTTTCTTTGGAGTTACCCTGCGGAACCATTTCCCATTTCCCAAGTAAGTTATTGCTTAAAGAGTTATCCAAAGGTTTTTCTATCCATGCCATTGATGTTGGCTTCTTGAGGAGCTATCAGGAGAGTTTCATTAGCTCTTTCATAGTTACGTCATTTTGAAGTCCTGTATCATAATATTCGCTCATCCTTTTATGTTTACCACTCCAAGCCTGATGATACAACTGATTAGCTGATCTCCATATATATTCTTTTTAATAAATGAATTGCTTTCCATGTGTGGGGTCACATAGGGTTCTGAGTTTCTGACATGATTTTTATAGTTGACCTAGTACTTTGATAAAGAACCTAGTTATTTCGATAAAGAAAAGAATTATTGAGTTCCTGTTTCTGAATGATGCAGTTTTACACTCTAAATTTGGAGATTTTGATACCAACCATTGGTTGTGGAAACCTTCACTTTTTTAATAATTTGAAAAGGATAAGAAGCTTGTAGGATGAATGCATGCTTGCTGAGTGACTAGGGTGTAGGGGTTTAAGTGAATTTGCTGTTTTACTGTACTATATTTTACCTTTTATATTCTGTTCATCTAATTTGTTAATATTTCCTATTTTTGCAGTGTTGCTTGTAGAGAATGGAAAATTTCTTCTTTCTGCAAAACGGGTCCGCCGAACTACTTGTACAGAGTATGTGATATCGATGGATGCTTATAGCATATCAAGGTCAAACCGCAGCTATATTGGTAAAGTCAGGTGAGTATATTTCGTAAGCCACAGTTTCTTTCCTCTGAGCTTTGCCACAATCTGGCCATCCAATCATCACATTGTTTGAGAAGGGATTTACATAGTGCTGCACATTTATCGTTCCTACATCGGTAGACAGATTAAGAATTTTGTTAAATCTCGCAATAAGATCATCCATAACTATTCAATCTTTCATTCCTCTCAACAAAGTCTCTAAATAACATTTCTAGGATTCTTATTCTTGCTTCCTTCCGACATCCAAGGCAAAATCCACTAAAATTGTGTAGATGGTTATCTAGAATGGAAGCATCCATCTACCCATCATGCATAAGCTGAAATTTACTTGGTTAATGAAGAAGCTAATATTCACTTAGTTATTTGATTTTGTACATGGGGGTTGTGACTTGAGGACACCGGAGTTGTGTTTATAGTTGTATTTGTTACCATTCATCTCATAATTTGAAACGGTTTAACTGACCGCATTTGCTACCTTGCTCTGATCAGGTCCAATTTTCTTGGAACCAAGTTCATAATTTATGACACACAGCCACCATACAACAACGCCAACATCTCCCCACCTGGTCGTACCAGCCGCAGGTTCTACTCAAAGAAAGTTTCGCCAAAAGTCCCCAGTGGAAGTTACAACATTGCACAAGTCGCATATGAGCTTAATGTGCTTGGCACAAGGGGTCCTCGTAGGATGCACTGTGCCATGCACACAATCCCCATTTCTTCACTCGAGCCCGGTGGTTCTGTCCCTGGCCAACCCGAGCTACTTCTCCGCCCTCTCGAAGACTCATTCAGGAGTATTTCATTATCTAAATCGATAGCTGGCTCAACTGAGTTCAGCAGTGCTCGATTTTCAGACATAGCCGGTCCACACGGGGAAGAAGATGGTGGAAAGGATAGAACCTTAGTTCTGAAAAACAAGGCTCCAAGGTGGCACGAACAACTGCAGTGCTGGTGCCTCAACTTCAGAGGAAGGGTAACGGTCGCATCAGTCAAGAATTTCCAGCTGATTGCGGCGACTCCAGCAGCCGCTGGCACCCCAACCCCATCCCAACCGAACCAGTCTGATCAAGACAAGATCATATTACAATTTGGCAAGGTTGGTAAAGATATGTTTACGATGGATTATCGACATCCGTTGTCTGCATTTCAAGCCTTCGCCATATGCTTAAGCAGTTTCGACACAAAATTGGCATGTGAATAGTAGCAGCAGCACAAGAATTATGCATTAGGCTTCTTCTCATTTTCATGGCCAGTGTGTAATTACTGGTTTGCCCTTATATATGAAGTAGTCTTCTCATTGTTAGTCTGTTTTTCCTTCAAACTCTGCCAGAGTAAGATGATTCTGTTGTACTGTACAATAATTTTTCTTTTTCTTGACAATCGAAAACCGCCTTTCGCTTTACCTTGCCGTAGTTTTCAGTTTTGTAGATGCTACATCCGATGAAATATACTCCCTCCGTCCCGGGCTACTCGTCCCTTTCCTTTTCGGCACGGAGATTAAGGAATGAGTGTATAGGAAAGTCAAAAATTACGGCTGTAGGTGAAAATTTTTACTAAAAATGGAAAGAGTGCAAGTAACTTGGGAAGCCCAAAAAGGAAATAAGTGTGAGTAGTGCGGGACGGATGGAGTACTATATAAATTCGACAACTGCATTTGCTCGAGGATCGAAACCCAACAGAACCTAAGCCGTATAAGCTTTGTGATTATCGAAAACACAAACATTAAAAACAACACTAATCGTCCATTTGTCACACAAGTTAGATTCTTGATTACAAAGTGTTGAGTCTTACAACATGCAACAAGCAAATGTGCACAGCTACAAAAAAAAAACACCCCCAATTTCCCTAAACTTGATCATCAGATGTTAAAACTTGTGATCACCTGAGGAAAAAAACACAGCACCAAACTCATGATTCTTGATATATCTGAAACCAGTTCAAATTAACAACAAATATGATACCACAACAATATTCAAAGTTATGTGGAGAGAAAAAACTAGTACTACTACTACTATAATAGTTCATGACAACTAACCTTTTCAGCAATACCAGTTCTCCTGCAAAAACAGAAACTTGTTCAGTGAAGGAGGCGCCGCTGCCGCCGCCGCCCATGGTAATGACAGAAACTGAGAAGTGAGCACTTTGTAGGAGGAGGGATTGATCAAACTAATTAATCAACATGAAAGCTTTTTCATAATATGCAGTGCATAATTGACTTATATATATGCAAATAGTTTGCTTCTCCATTTTAAATACAGACAAATAATGTTACACTATAGGCTAAAGATTGAGAATGATGGGGAGCCAGGACCAGTCTTCTATATATATATATATATAGATAGACATAAAATTTTACAAAAAAAAATTAGGTAATAATAAGTGCAGCTACACTAATGACCTCAGATTTAACCTTTTCTGCGTGTCTTGATCCTGATTGGTCAAATCCCACGAATTTAAATAAGCATTGATGCATGGGATTTTGCACTCTCAAATGAGTGGAATCTATATGTATAGCTAAATTAATTAAAGTAGTAATCAATGTTTTTTCTTAATTATATCTTCAGTCATGCTTTTCTTGCTTTATGGGAATTTGATACCGAAATCTCAAAGCCCTCTCATGCTCTCCACTCTAATCATCTTTTTTTTTTTCAATTAAGTTATAATTATATTCAGGTTGTGTTTTAGAATATTTTAATTTTAAAAAGATGCTTTTGAGTAGCAACTATAGTGTTTAGCATAGTTGACAATTATGCAATAGGCTATGTGTATAGATTAGGAAAAATTATGAAGCTTGTATTTATTTCAACATCTATAATTATTTGAGAAAATAAATAAACATAATTAAGTAATTTATGTGCCACCAGATTGAAATTTTATGGACTTGGTCCATCCCTTATTGATGGTTATTAGATTAAAATTGGTGGTCACAATGGGGCCCAGTAGTCATGTATTGATAAGGTGGGGGCACTAAATTGAATTAATGGAACCCAAACTTAAAATTGTTTTAATTATCACTCAATTATGTTGTGTATTTTCTATGATGTGGCAGTATGTGAAATGCATAGATTGCCGTTGGCTTCATATTGTGACCACTTAGAGCCTACACTGATTGTGTAAAAATAATGGATTGTGTAAAAATAAAATTTAAAATTGTGAAGCGAATCGAAGTAAAATTATGAATAAATATAACGTGATGATGGTGGATAAGTTCTCATGTCTCATCATAAACAGAAATTCAAATAGTTATATATACAAAGGTGATAATAACAACAAAAGTCAAAGAATAGGGACCTTACTCTTTACTAAGAACTTTTGCTTATTCTCAACTCAAAAAATTGCTAGCTGTCTGTTCTTACCCCTAATTTAAAGAGAATAAAAAATTACAAAATTTTAAATTTAAATAAGATTTCTTTTGAAAAAAAAAAGAAAAGAAATCCTACCATCCTCTGTGGAAGTCAATTACAACTGTATTTTAAAATATATAAATGAGATATTTATATTAATGGACACATGTAGTATGGAGAGACAAAATTGTGTGGGGACTCTTGCTCAAATCCATCTCAATCATTTTTCCTTTTTAAACAAAACCAATCTCATTTTTCTAATTTATGAATTCAACTGAGGGGGACTCTTGCTCAATTCTAATTGGTTTAAACACAAATTGGCAGACCTCTCTTTGTCTATATCAGTTTCACATTAGTATGATTATTACCAGTTTACCACCATTATTAATACACTTTTCGTCGTCATTAATTTACATCATAATTATCATAAATCATGGTCGTCGTTATTATTTTTATAATAATTATTATAAAAATGAAGAAGGTTCAATTTAGAGCGCCATGGAGAATAAAGACAGCTCAAATTTGAACATTTTATCAGGCCTATTTTAACAACCCCTCAATCAAATTTTAAATTCATTTTTAGATTATCTCGAATTGATCTTGTATTTGAATTCTGTCATCCAGATTAATATTGTAATCAAATTATATCTCATGAATTTAGGTTTAATATTGTGTTTGTTTCGATAATTATATATTCTTTGGAAAGGATACATATATCTATCATTTGTTTATGCTTTAGGTCAAACTTTTGTTTTTATAGCTATTGTTATGACTTAAGATTGTTTTCTTCTTCTGTATATATAAGTGTTACTCAACAAGGTGTATATGATTCTCATAAATAGATAGTATGGGACAATTGAATTTGTTTCATTAGTCATTACATAATGCCTCAGCTTTGCTTCATTTTCCTCTACAAAATCAGATAATTCATGTCAATATTTGATAGTAGTAGCTACAAATCACACAAATTAAAATATGGCCTCTAATTAATGATCAATTTTGGTCCTAAACATATGACCAAAATACGAATTTAGCTAAAAACATTTACTTTTTAAAAAACAAGTCCATAACAAATGAAAATATTGCCGAAGTAGTTCTTTTTTACGGTTCCATAAAAAACTAACGGTCAACGCTAATTGCACAGTGGCATGACAATTAGTTTTTTACGGAACCATAAAAAAAATCACTTCGACAAGGATTTCATTTGTTATGGACATGTTTTTTAAAAAGTGAATATTTTAGACCAAATTTATATTTTTGATCATATGTTTTGGACCAAAATTCACCTTTACTCACTAATAAATCACAAATTTTATACTTCTCCCATTCTAAACTAATTAATTTGTATTCTTTTCGGAACATTCTACTCATTTTTTCCTTCAACAAAATTAAATCATTCTATTATGTCTTGCACTTTTTTTTATATCTAAAACGTGTCGCTTAATTTGGAATTTAATCAAAATTAGGAAAACGAGAGTTTAATTAATCACTTATCTCCCCCGACTAGGCTCACTGTCGCGACTCCCGAGTAAAAATTAGTAAAGAAAATCTGAAATAGAAAGTGGAAATAATTCGCGGAATGCATATTGATGATCTTCGGAAATTTGATCTAAATGCTTGATCATGTTCGTAGCTTCTATCCCATCGGTATTAATTTCTCTTCCCCTTACGTAATTAAACAATCAAAATTCCTAGTAATAGTAATATTTTTTCCATTGGAAGCAGATTTATAGTCTTCGTTTCAGTGTTTAATGAACTTCGCCTAGTGAATAATCGGGTTTTAGCTTTTATATTTTGTTTATCTGCTTTACTGATCATCGTTCTCTGCCATGCCTGATGCAATTTTGCGGCTGTCAAAGTTAATCGGAATGTGGAATTAAATTTAGGTTTATTAAAAGTTTAATGAAATCGATTCACATTTATTGGGGGACTTATTTACTAGGTGAAGGTTTTCAAATTTGGAGAAGCGTTTAGGATATTGTATCTCTTGTTTGTAGCTAGAATGAATGAAGACTGATTAGTTGATGGAGTTGGAAGCACATAATCTAACTCATATAGTAGAATGCCATGGGTTGAGAGAATTCCTTTCAATTTGGATACTGAAATTGAAATATGTTTCCTTGAACTTTATATTCTATTTCTCAATCTGGTTATCAGACTCTGGGATTATCCATTTCGAAGCTGAATTTGATACTACATAGCACGAATGGTCTTAGTGTTGAGGATAGGTACGTGGAAGGAAGAGTGTTCTACATGTTTTACGAACTCCCGATGACATTAAGATGCGGTTGTTTAAATTTCTTATAAGATGCACAACACATTGAATCCAACTTTATGTGAAAAGGAGTTGCTATAGGACTCCATTTATTTCTGACAGATGGGTAGGAATAGGACCTGTTTTGGTGTTCTCGTAAAACATACAATGGATCAATGTTATCAAATAGCGGATATGGCGGCGCCATGGCGCTATGGCATGGCGTTCGGTGGTGGAAACGCCATAGCACCATGTCGCTGCCATAGCACCGCCATATCCGACATTTGACAACATTGCATGTGTACTGCATTTAGGAATAGGGCATTATGCAAGAAACATGGTTGTTAGAGTGGTATATTATGCTTTATTAATTGTTTAAAGTGTTTTAGATGTTATATTTTTAATACTTTTAAAATTTTGAATTATATATAAATATATAAGTATTATTTTATTTATTTAATTTTTGACCTCCATATCCGCCATACTAATACGCCATATCCCTGCGGCGGTTTTTAGGCAAACCGCCATAAGCCGCCATACGAGATTGATAACATTGCAATGGATGGTTCTATGAGGAAACTATGCATTGTATTTCTCATTTTTGTTGAATCTATTGTAAACTTCTTGTATCCCTGACGCCCGACTGGTAATGCTGTTAAATTATCGTCGAACTCTTACGTGTGATTTTTTATAATTCAAGTTTTACAACTTCGATGCTGCTGTTATATATATGTAACTTGTAAGACGCCCATCACCTTGGTTCTTTCTGTAGTTCAGTCATGGCCGTGTTGTTTTCTTTTTGCTTGTATTTTTGGACTAGCAGCATAAGCTCATGTGTATCAACAATTAAACCTCAGAGACGATCAGGAGATTTCCTTTCTGTTTGAAATTTTCATTTCTCATAAGAAAATAAAAACAAAAATCTGTTCTATGGAATCCCAGGATTCAGCAATGAATGACCAGCAAAGTGACATGCAATCTGATTCCAGTGTAGTTGTACAACCAGTTGCTGGTGCAGCATGGAGGTATGTGAACACTTTTCATCTGTAACATTCAATTCCTCTCTATCCTGAGTCATCAAGAATAGGTTAAGACTAGGTTTTGCTTTACATAGCCTGCCTAACATCTGCTGGTTATCTTCTGAGCAGAGGGAGGTTTAGTATCCCCTGTCTAAATTTAGACATCAATGTAGCTGCTCATGTCTCCAATAAAGCATGCTTGAAAGTATCGGAGGTAGCCAGTACAATGCCCAAGTCATTATGCTTGGAAATGGTTCCACGTATTGATACATGGCCAGCATCCTTTAAAGGTTCACCACCCACTGAGCACAGTATCACGCTCTTTTTCTTCTCTAAGGGAAGGTGGGAGAAGCGCATTTAAGTACATACTGGTTTTTCCTTCATTGTTTCTCCTATTTACATGCAAGTTTTGCGCAGAGATGAAGAAGTTCTTGATAACCTGGTGACTCATGCAATCTGCACGGACTTTGCCCTCAAATCAATGATAGGAGAAGCAGAGTTGCTAATATTTACTTCAGTTCAACTGCCACAGAACCGTCACAGTGAGTCCACGACCATTTGTTTACAGGGAATGATGCCTTTTTCTAATGAGTTTGGTTCTCTTGAATTTGCAGGATTGCAGGAGAAACCTTATTTCTGGGGAGTTTTCAGGGGACAGCAAGGTTCTGTTTCTCCTCAATCTGATTATGTTCATGGTCAAACGTTATCTCCAAACTCAGGCTACCTCAAGAGCTTTAACTTGAAGGGTTGTCCAAGAACCTTTCCAAGCAAGAACAGTCCTTGTAAGTCTATAAGAGAGGAATTAAGGAATATATCCTAGATACCATGATTACCATTGCTAATCAGGCTGTTCAGCAGACTTAGTGGCATATTCTTTCACGTTCATCAGTCCAGTAGTTCCTTGACTAGCAAGGATAGAACCTCAGATGGTTCCATATGCATCTGAGAAAGTTGTGTTTGTTTAACTGCAAAAAGATTATATGGCATCTGATGATTATTTTGTTACAGTGTTAAATTGCTAAGTTTTTCTCACACTGTTGCATTACTCACGCACACTACAAACTTTACTTCTGAAATACTGATATTGTTGTATAAGATAAGTAGGATTGCAATAACCTAGAATCTATAGCACTTGACTATCTTGTTTGACTTTTTTTCTTTTTTTCTTTTCTTACTTAATTACCTGTTTTAGAATTATTTTCTTCTAACAGTTGTCCATTATATGCCGAAACACTTGATGGAATTGTGAGAGTCTAATGCCACTTATTTTTTTACATATGCTATGGGGGGATTAGTAACACAAGCATCTAAAGCTGATAGAAGAGGAAGACGTTTAGATGATGCTTGGCAACATGCCAAGCCATTGGACTTACTAAGACAAAAGGCGGAGTGCCGGTATTGTGGTTTTGTTTCTTCACATGGGGGCATTTCACGCCTTAAGGCACATTTAGGGGGAGGCAGCCCTGGACTCCGCCTACCAAGCTGCGAGAATGTGTCTCTTGAAGTGAAAAAGGACATGGCTGAGTGGTTTAGTGAATGGGTAAAAAATACAAAAGCCCTTTGGACGAAAGCTATTAGAGGTATGGCTCAAGATAGATATAGCTCTGTAAGTTGCTTACCATATTCTAGAATCATAAATAATTTTGCCAAGAAAATCGATCCACTATGCTATTCAAATGATACCATTCAGGTATTCCTTTTGAGTTTTAAGAAACTTAAATGTTTTGTGTTATCCCTTTGGCTGATTCACCTAGTTTGCTGTCTAGACTGGTTGGATTGAGGGAGATTTCTAAGTAACTGGATAAGTCCATCTGTACTGATAAAGTTGCACATTTCGTGTCTAAATTCATAAAAAAATGATGTTTGCAGATACAAGGTTTTGAACTACGTTACTGAGAAAGATCTCCGAGGAAATTGTTTGTTGCTTCTTCTTCTTCTTTTTTTTTTGTGTATGTACGACTCTGTGTGTGTATGAAGTTACTGTTCAGTCAAAATCTAACTTCTGATATTTCATGTTTACTGTTTCTCCTTCCCCTTCCATGAAGTTACTTTATCAGGTGAAACTATCAAATCAAATTTTGATGCATCATACAGATAGTAAACGGAAGATCCCTTTTAATAAGTCATAGAACGGGAATGACCAGAGGGAAGATATATTGAATTTGATGTTTGAAATTCTATAAAAATCAGATTAAAGATGAAAATCACTGAAATTAAAGAACTCTGGTGACACTAGCAAAAGGAGGTGCGAGATCATTTCCAACTTATCCTTGAGACACACCCCTTTCAGAGATTACCAATAAAAGCTTAGGGTGTTCTTGCAGAATTTATGTAGTTCTTTCATTGATTCTTATAACCGAGCACAGTAAAAGTAACTTAACTACTGCTTAATCACTTGCTAATGCCTTTTTGCATGTTCTAAAGTTTATGGAAGCCTCAACAGCATTACACCCTAAAATATTCTGTTTTCCATTTCTTTCTGCTGTATGTGCTCTGGGGGTGATGATGGGTATCAGCAGAATCTGCAGGATATGTTGATAAAAGAGGAGTAGTGTCTTGCTATGCTTCTCGCGGACATGCTAAGCCTATAGATGTACCGTTTCAGCTGACAGATTGCAAATATTCAGGCGATGAATCTTTGCTTGGAGGAATTTTACATCATAAGGTACATTTAGGTGGAGGATCAAAAATGCAGCAGGAGAATTGGTATAAATTTTCACCTGAAATAAAAGAAAGAATGTCTGATTGGGTAAAAGATTTGGCAGCCTCTAGGACGAAAAAATCCAAAGGTATATACTATAATTTTGCAATTGTGGTACTTTCTTTTTTTCATCTGTTTAATACTCCTATGACCGTCCACGGAAACTCACTGTTCAGTATGCATATGTTTTATTGATTTTCGAGCCTAGATAATATACATAATTGACTATTTTTTCTGTCATTAGGATTTCTCCAATCCTACCCTTTCAATTGAATATGAATGAACTATGAAGCATGTTAGCTCAAGTCGTAGATATTATCATGAAATTTAGGATATCTCAAAGTTCCAATGCATCTTAGTAAATATTGGATTAACCTATACAGCTATACTATTATTATCCAGGCTAATCCTCAATAGTAAATGCTCCGTGAAAGTATTATTTATCTGACTAGATTTCGGAAGTGCGATAATTGTTCATATAATTCTGGTCAAGCTTTTCCTTAAATCTAATGGATTGTGAATGCATAATTGCAGCAGCTGGTGAACAGCCTGAGAGAAGGGGAAGACCGCTAGATGATGCTTGGGGCCATGCAAAGCCATTGGACGAGGCTAGGCAAAAGACAAGGTGCAATCATTGTGGCTTTGTTTCGACTTATGGGGGCATTTCACGTTTAAAGGCCCATTTGGGTGGAGGATCTCCTCAAATGCAGCTGCAAAGTTGCCCTCAGGTTCCATTAGAAGTTAAGAGAGTTATGGAACAATGGTTCAGTGAGTGGTCAAAAAACTCAGCGGCTGCTTGGACACGGAAATCTCAAGGTAAGGCTGCAACATTATGTGAAAGCTCTACTTATCACTGATTCACCACAAATAGTGTAGTGAAAGTTCTATTTGTTTTATTAGCAACTCCTGGCAGACCTTCCAAGAGGGGCAAACTAGATGATGCATGGGAACATGCTATGCAGCTTGATGAAACAGGAGAGGCTTTAAGGTGCAAGCATTGCGGTTTTGTTTCTAAATGTGGAGGAATTGCTAGGTTGAAGGCTCATTTGAGTGGAGGTGATCGCACAATGCAGGTGGAATGTTGCCCTAATGTATCTCCTGAAATTAGAAATTTGATGGCTTCCGGGAAAAAGAAACTCAAACAAAAATCGGAAAGTGTACCCCGGGTGACCTTTGCAGGCGCATTTGAAGGTAAGGTTCTGTTGCAAGTTAAACCTTGCGTCCCTTGAAAAAGTAATTACTGATTCGATTGTGCTCCTGCTATTTACAGGGATCCCGAGGACATCAAGCGAATTGCAATGTGCTGACAAGAAACGCTTTGTTCTCGAAGAAACTCTCGATGAGATCTCGAATACAGGTGTGAGAGGGAGACTGAAAAGATTAATAGAAGCAAAGAATGCAAAGGTGGAAGAGATGCAATTTGAAGTTAGATCGCTTCAGATGCAGTTAGATTCAATGCCATAGCAGTCAGGCAACATCTTCTTATATATGTAGGCTAATATGACTACCTAGACCTAGTAACTTTGTATGATAAAATATGTCAAATGGAAAAAAAAGTTGGCATGTGTTCCATATTAAATTGTTGTGGCCTGTGTGTGTGTACTGTAATGGTGTGATGGCTATTTGTTTTCTTTTCCCCTTATTTTCTCATCTTTTAGCATGTTCATATAAACTGGAGCTCTATGTATTTGTGGTTCAGTTTCTTTTTTAGTAATCTTTATTATGGCATAACAATAAAATTTTAAATTAACTAAAGACTCTTTAGAGATAATCTATCTCTAAACTACAAATTAACAAGACTCTGTCAACAATTAATATAACAAATTACTTCAGCATTTGACGAAATCTTTTTCCTTGGTTTCTTTCTTGAACATCAGTTTTTTACCTGCCATCATAGTATTAGTCAACTAATCTTGGTTTTGGAAGAGAATCTCTACTAATGCCATCCCTTTTTTATTCTCTATTAAATTTATTTGTATTATATTTTCTAAAAATGTCACCCTGACTAATTGTTTTTTATTTTATCGTTTATCATAGACATTTAAAAAAATGCTTCATTTGCGCTGCTGCTGTTGACATTTGGCCGCTTGCCATGAACCTTTGCACGCTGCTTTCCGGCTCAAGCCTTTTTGGAATTATAAAAAAAACTAATAATTTCACTGCATAAGAGATCAATTTTTTTGGCTAATTATTCAAAGACTTAATTAACTCGAATAAAAGAATAGAGAACAAAATTATACTATGAAGATTAGGTCAGTTTACTAAATTTGCGGCGGTCAAAACTATGAAAAATATTAGTAAGACAGATGCAGTGAGATCATGCTTAAGCAAGGAAGTTGTCAGCACCGCCACTTGTTTTATTTTAGTAATATGAATTCGCTCAGGCAGCTAGCCGATATTTTTTACTACCTCCGTCCGTCTTTAGGAGTCTCATTTTTTAGCCGCACGAGTTTTAAGAAATATTAAAAAAAATGGTTGGAAAAAAGTTGGTGGAATAAGGGTCCCACTTTATATATTAGTTTTAAATGAAATGTGAGTAGAATGAGTTAGTGGAAGGTGAAACTCTATTACCATTTATGGTAAAAGTGAATCGAGACTCCTATTTGCGGATGAACTAAAATAGAAAAACGAGACTCCTATTCGCGGACGGAGAGAATACTTAATAAACTTAGAACATGAGTAGCCTATAATCCGAGTAGGGCTGACTCGAAACTCAATGAGTTGGTCCGGTAGATAGGATCTAGGTATAACTACAGTTCATTCTTCCGTCTTATTTTAAAATAATGTTTATGTTTTACTTTATCTATACAAATCTAAAATTATTATTTAATTATGATTAGTTTTTATTATCATGTACTCCCTCCGTCCCGCACTACTCGCACCTTTTCTTTTGGGCACGGAGATTAAAGAATGAGTGATAGACAAAGTCAACAATTACGGCTGTAGGTATAAATTGTTACTAAAAATGAAAAGAGTGCAAATAACTTGGGACGCACAGAAAGGAAATAAATGCAAGTAGTGCGGGGCGGAGGAAGTACTATTTAATTAATCACATGTTAATTTGATCGTTAGTAGCTCGATTAGCCCGTCGGGCTAGCCTAGCCCGACATCTGATCTTTTAGAATTAGAGTTGAAAATTTCTAATCAAACAAAATTACAATTCAGTTAGTAGTTCGCACTTGAGTAAAGTTGACCAAAATCTACTGGATTAGCCGGTTGACATTTCAAATTTGGATTACATTGCATTGTTTGTATTGACATGAATACACTGAAATCGCATAAATTCAAAAGATAACCATGAGATAATCGACTTTGACGAGAAACTAGTATAAAGAGAAAGAGTTTTAAAAAAGGGTAAAACTATATATGGATGTATTCATGCATCTTGCAATGAATCTGTAAAAGATTAATTTGTTTAGTAAAATAACAAATCACATGGCCGTTTAGTGTATTTAATCCATTGATTCGAAACTAATTATACACGTCTCCGTGTATTAGGTGTGCCGATAATGGCCTTAAATATATTTTAGTCTTTGCATCATCTAGCACATAAAAGTCACGCCCCACCATCATCCACTTTTACCTTTCAATTAATTATTTCATTTTTATTTGTTACTCCCTATGTTTTCTTTCTAAAACAATTAATCTTTTTATTCCTAATTTTGAGCATTCTCAACTTCTCAAGCACACATTTTCTTCTCAATTAAAAGGCATTTAATTTCTCATTATTCAAAGTGCCTACAAATCATTATAGAAATTAGTAATTGTGTTTGCCAGTGGATACCCTTAGTTTAATAACCAAAAAGCCATTTAATTTTTATTTCAAATTTTTGTTCTAAAAATGATCTCCATCTGAATTATATGTACGTATTAGTACTTCCTCCGTCCCACAAAGTTTGTCCCACTTTACTATTTCATTCGCCCCACAAAATTTGTCCCAATTGGAATTTTTTTAAAAATAGACATTAAATACACACTCCAATCTCTTCAATGTTGGATCCTTATTCCACTACACAATTTATTAATACCCGCGCCGAGTCAAACTGAGATAAACTTTGTGAGACTGATGGAGGACTATCATAATTAGAATACGTTTGACATCATAAAAAAGAAAACCTCTGAAATTCATTTTGTTTATTGTCCAGTTGGTCCAAAATGTATTGGTCAAACGTTAAGAACTACAGGCTCATATTTCAGTTCAACATATTGATGATATAATTTAAAATAAATGTCAACAACGTAATCCACGACAGATAGGAACATCGAAAATGATAAATGTATTTTTTATTATTATTTGTCATGTCTTGCTATATTAGTGGCCTATAGTTATTAGGCATGTAAAATAAGAAAACAGTGTTTTGCCTGTAGAATGGTAATATAAGTTTTCGTATGAATATGCTTAATGATAGAAACTTTTGAACAAAATCTCACCCAAAAGAATAGATAATTTGACAATTTTATGAATGATAACATAAAATTAATCTTTTTACTTAGTTTATGGGGGGCTTAAGCCACCCCTCAACCCTTGCTATGTCCGTTACCGATTACAATTACATTTTCTCGGAACAATTGGCTAGCTCTATTTCATTCGAGAACACTCGCATAAACACTGTGTTTATGCACTCTATATAGATGATATTCGCCGAATACAGAGGGTTAGGGTAGGCCGAGGCTCTGCCCTCATCAGAATAATAATAATAAAAATTTGCTATAGCCTCCGCAAAACTTTAGAAAATGATGGATGGAGCATTCCCAACAAGATTTTCTGGTTCCGTCACTGTGTACAAATGATGAGGCTATTGTCATAAATTATGCAAACAATGTAAAAAGTAAAAAATATAGTAAAAACACAACTTGGTTGCTTATTTTAAAACATGTAGGTAGAGTTTTTCTTAATGGCAATGAAAAATGTATAATACTATATAGAGTTGTGATCAATGTCGAACTCTTAAAGACCGAACTAGAGACCAAATCTCATCCATCAATTTTACAATCTTGTGGTCATAGTTATTCATCCAAAAATTATTATTTTATTTATATTAAAATGGCTGAAGGATATAATTGGCACGTGTGAGCGTGAGGCGTAAGGTTATGGGGAAAGCAGGGGTGATGGAGAAATGAGAGGTGGAGGGGAGTCTGGGAAGTGAGGGGAGGTGGGTGTAAGCAGCAACGGTTGAAATTGAGTAGGTAGCGGAAGCCATCTTCTCTCTACTTCGTCTCCGTCCTCAACTGCTTCAAAAGTAGAGATAGAATTAGAATTCTGCGTGGAATCTTGCAAGTAGCTAACGGTAAATCATGCCAATCATATTATGCCTCGTTACATCAGATCGTATAAAAAGAGTTCGTGGGATTCTCTATTGGTAATTTGAATGTGTAAGCAACTAAGCACAACCTCCCTACTTTTATTTTATTCAACTTGTACTGTTATTGGCTATGAATTTGGAGAAGAAAAAGTATAAAAATCATCGTTATTTAGATTTCTATATTACTTCATTCAACTAGACTATTACTTCATTCAGTTATATTATTATTTCATTCACCTAGATTATTACTACTTCATTATTTAACTATCTATATTACTTCATTTTATTCTATTCTATTACTTCATTCAAATAATTTTATCACTTCATTCAACTAGGTTATTACTTTAAGGGATGCTTGAGCATATGAGGAAGAGTGATAACTACTTCATTCATATGTGCATTTACTTCATTCAACAAGTATACCACTTCATCACAATAGGATTTTACTTCATTGAACTTCAATTGAGTTATTACTTCAATCTTTTACCTTATTAAATGAGGTTATAACTTTATCAACATTGACATACACCATAATAAAGAAGAAATACTTCATTTTAAAAACACTTCCACAGTCTATTCGCTTTAAATTTTGTAAAAAAAGTTAAACAAATTCAAATTCAAAGGAGTGAAGTAATAATCTACTGGAATGAAGTAATTAACTATAAGAATGAAGTAATAAATCTACTGGATGAAGTAATAAACTATAAATGTAATTTGACAAAAATACCATCGGTTGAAGTAATTTGGCTACCTAATGAATGCGAAAATTTTCACTACATCATCTCATCACATCCATTAAAAACTATATCTAAGGGCCCTAATTTGGTCGTTAGTTCGGTCTTTAAGACTAGATTTGTGAATAATGAGACTCATACTATATAATTGCATAATTAAATATAATCAGCCGCTATATATAATAAATACAGATCTACCTATGGTCATCAAGCAGTAAAAAACACCAAAATTAAACTTTATGAACCCATAACTCTCTTCTAAAAATGTAAATTGACCGAATTAGCCATTTATTAACAAGAAACAAACAAAAGAAAGGTCAAACAATGGTTCATCCCATGTCACAAACCCTAGATTTCATTCAATGTTATAGCTTAATTCACCGTTCATTATACATGTATTGATACATTAGTCAACTCTCTTTGTATTTAACTACTAACTTATAAATAAATGACCAATTCTATTCTATTGCTAACCTTTTTTTTAATGTAGCATCTACAAGGACGGCAAAATCAGTCATCTTGTTTCTTCCGAAATTACAATCCAAATGTGACCAAAAAAAAAAAATTGCTATCGTAAACTAAGATGATTCCAACAAAGACCAAAAACCAATTATTTGAGCCACAAAATTCAATTTTCAACTGTATGAGAGATGTAGAAAAATAAAAATCAATGAGAATTAAATACCGACAATTAGAAGCCGGGCCCCACACAGCCATGGATTGAAGCTAAATCCAATCCCTACGTTACTTTTCCTGCAGTTCCTCATGCGGTTATAGATCAAACAAGCTGTGGAAGAGCTCTAGAGTGTTTGGAGAGGGTGTGTTTATGTGTGGTGAGATGAAATAATTAGTCGAAGGGCTCGGAAAGATGAAACTATTTTCCGAAAAATTCCTATTGCTATGCAAAACCGGGCTCAAATCATGGAAGAAATTCAATGGATTGTTATTTTCCGACGAGATGTTGAAGAAATTGGCCGGGATCGGAGGAAGAGCGCTCGGATTCGGCGATAAAATGCCGGGAAATTGGCCGCTTCTTTGAATGATGGGATCTATCTCGATCCCATCTACCATTTCCCCGCCCTTTCTCCTGCCATCTGGCGTTTTTGTGCGCTCGATGGCGGCGAAACGGGCGGCGGGGGACACTGCGCCTCCGCCTTCTGATGAAAAGGCTGAGGCGGAGGAGGGTGACGTGGCACTGGGGCCGGTCAAACGTTGGACCAGCGCCATGAACTCGTTAGGGTTTGCATGGATGATTTTGGGGGAGACCGTGTAGATGATCACGGGCGGCCTCGGCGCCGCGTGGGGGGGCGGGTGGTGGTGGCCCGCGGCCGGAGGGGGCGCCATGGGCGGTTTTCGGATTTTGTGGGAGTCTTTTCGGACTTTTAGGGGCGCGGGGCGGGGGCCCTGGAGCTCCCGCCTCGGAGACGGGCCAGAGGAGAAGTCCGGCATGTCCATGTCGGGCGGCAACGGACTGCGGTGGTGGTGGTGGAAGTTGTGGTTTGGCAATGGAAGTAATAAATGGTGGTTGGTTGTTGGTTGCAATTTTGATTTGCCAATGTGAGGAAAATATTTATATTATGTTTGTGGGTGAATATGTAAGCAGTGTTAGTCAATGTGAGGATATTATATATAGTATGTGAAGTAGTATTATTTTATGATGGATTTTAATTTTATAATTATTGGCAAGTTGTGGAGTGATTGTTTGGGGTTTAATTTATTTGAGGTACCGATTCCGTGGAGTAATAAATGTTTGAATTTGTCAAATATATTTGAGGAGGGAAAAGTAGTGTTTTATTTTTTCAGTTGATGTTTCACAAAATTGAATAGATGTCGAGATCAACTAGATAAAGATTCTTGTTTGGCTGCTACTACCACTCCAATTATAACATAATCAATGAGTCGTTTATAAGTTATATATGCATGGTGAAATTAATATATGTCCTTTTCCGGATTATTTTAATTTTCTACAAATATTTATTCACAAGTTTTTAGGCCTTACTTATAAGTTATAACAGTCTAATACATCAACTAGTAGTATTAGTTTTTTTTTTTAAATTAGAATAAAATTAATGAGTTCGATCATAGTATTACATTTATTATATTATACTGAATAAAAAGGTTAGTGTGTGAAACCAGTAAGATTCAAAGATGGTTTTTAAATTGCAAAAAATGACAAGTTCAAGTTCAAGGATTTATAGTACAATTAGGATTAGCTCGTTGTCTTTTCACGAAATACTTACATAACAAAAAGTACATATTCTGAAAAAGTCGACATCCGATAAAATTGAAACTTAATTCTTAACTATATTTACTTAATTAATTAATTGCCTTAGTACTAATACTTAAAAAAAATTACCTTTGCAATAAATGAACATGCATTATGCTGTAAATGCAGCCACACAAGAGTCAGAACAGCTAGATATAGTACTACTCCCCCGTCCGTGAAATATTGTCCAGTTTTATCATTTTTGTCTGTCCGGAAAATGTTGTCCACTTTGTTTTTTTTTTCCAATTTTGGTCAATGGACCATACTTTCCACTAACTAATTAAACTCACATTCTATTATAAAACTAATATATATATATGGGGCCTACATTCCACTAACTTTTTCTACTCACTTTTCTTCACATTTCTTAAAATCCGTGTCGAGTCAAACATGAACAATATTTTGCGGACGGAGGGAGTATTAAGAAACAATCAATTACTTGCCAACACATTAAGGCTAATTAATAATGCCAATGTTTCATACATAGTTCATAGATTTAGACACAAATTAATTTCTTTAATTAGAAATGTTAATACTTTCTTTGAATTGGTTTTTCCATTCCAAAACTGCCCAATTGTTCAATGATTTAAAACATTGGGTAGCACAACATATACTAATAGATATGGTCAATTAAAGTTGTTCACTTTGTCTAATAAATGACCTATGTTACGTGATGAAGGATAATTCTAATTGATCTTCATCTTATCTAATAGCAAAGCATTGAAAGGGTCACAAACGGACGTGGCCACAGAATATACTCTATCGACACTAGAGCAAGAGATTGTTGTGAAGAAGAAGTCTTTCTTTCGTGTTGAAGCTTATTTCTGACTCCTAATATGTTTAGGTTTAACCTTCTACTGTAGATATACGATTGTTTTGTGCCTACATATAAATAGTTCTGATTATCAAAACTGTTTTACTTGTGGATGTCAATTAGGTCAATTCGCTCCGATTCAGGCTAATCTCTTTGGATTATAGGGCTATTCGGTTTACGAGATCATTCAATTCAAGTAACTTTTTTGAGTTATAAATTGTAACTCTAATCCAAACATTCAGATTTCTGGCTAATCTATTATGCCAATATATCAGACTCATAATATATTTTTTTAACTGATATAGTTTTATTGATAATTTGACCATCTGTGATAAATGAATACACAAACAAGCTAGTGTTGTTTCTACTCAAAACTATTATATCACTCAATATACAGAGACGATAATACATTTTTTCCCTAAAAATTATCCTACACAGGTTGTGAAAAACTGTTATTCTGCAAGTAATCGACATGAGTCACTAAATGTATGACTTGTTCCACTACCTAGTCTATAATTAATGTAGAAGACTTAGGTCATCCACAACGCTGTTACTATACCGTCCCTTAAAACACTATTTGCAGGCCCCAGTGTACTTTTTTACTCCATCCCTTAACTAAGGGATGGAACCTGCAACCCTTCGTCCCTTAACCGTCCCTTAAATTACTATTCATTCAATATCATTTTTTTATTTTTTTCCCAACAAATTCAATTAATAAAAAACACACTTCATTAACAATAAAATAAAATTACAACATAAAATAAAAATACAACTTAAAAGTTAAAAAATTAAAAAAAAACACAATTAAAATCCTAAAAAAATAAACATGGCATAATTTAAAATACAATTTTATAGAAAATAAAAAAACTAGTCCGCCGGGGAATCATCCCCCGAAGGCGGTGGAGGTGCACTAAAGCCGGTAGGAGGCGGAAGGCCAAGTTGTGCTGCCATAAAGACAATTCCGTTCCACCGGGCTTGGTACTGGGCGGGCGTAAAGCGGGAAGTGTCCGCCATTGTGGCGGTCATGTACATGGCCATAAGGGAGTTCGAGCCTACCCCCGAGCCAGCCTGGCTTGATTCGCCTCGGCCCTTCCTCGCTCTAGCCGCCTTCGCCGCCTTGGTCCCTTGCGGCCGACGGCGCCCATGGGAGGATCCCCCGGCATCGCCGGCCGTGCCCTCAACCTCTTGCGAGGCACCCTCTTGTACGCCGCTGCCCTCACCGGCGTCACCAGACGAGTATTGGCCACTCGCCGTGTGCTTCGTGCGCTTGGAGGTAGAGCCCGAGCTGGAGCGGACACCGCCGGCCCACCTTTCCTCGTCCTTGACGACCTGCCAAACATCAACAAATTTGAATTGTTTGCTGGTGTCGTCGTGGTAGACGCGCAAAGCCGACCTCAGAATGTCGGCGCCCGTGGATCCGCTTTGGTACTGAGCCGTTTCGTTCATGTAGATGCCGCAGAATCTTTTGACCTCTCTGTCGACTCGGTCAAAGTGAGCGCGAAACATCTTATATGTGCGGCGGTGGGACCCCTTCGGCTTAATCTGGTGGTAGGCCTCAGAGACCTTTTCCCAGAAACATTTCCGGCTTTGTTGATTCCCGACGATGGGATCGTATGAAACACGGATCCAGGCGTTGTACACCGCCATCATTTCTTTGCTGCTGTACGGATGTCGGCCTAGATCCTCCTCCTCTTCCTCCTCCTCCTCCTCGCCTGCCTCTGCCCTGGAGCTTCCACCGCCTCGGCCTCCTCCCCCGCCTCGGCCTCCTCCCAGAGTTGGTTCAAAGGAATAATCCTCCAGAATATGGGATAATCCCTGCGAATACCACGGGGCAGAGGGATGGGCCAATGCATCCAGGTCAAAATTGGGTGGTTGGTATCCCCCCGGCGTCGACGAACCCTGGGTGCCCGGGGTCGACGAACCCTGGGTGCCCGACGTCGACGAACCGGAACCACCCAATGTGTTGTACATGCTCGCCCAGTCGCCGAACGCGTTGAGATCCCACCCGCCGGAGCCACCACTGCTGGAGTTTCCGTCGCCGGACATTTTGTGATGAGATGTTAGATGAAAATTGGAGAGGATATGGAGATGATTTGGGGATAGAAGATGTGTAGTTGTGTGTGAAATGAGGATGAATTAGGAGTATTTATAGAGTATAAAAAATAAAAAATAAAAAACTGTTAATTAAACGGTAATATTACCGTTTATAATTTTTTTTTAAAATTCAAATTTTTAAAAAATATGATTTATTGCGTCAGCGTGACGATGCCCACTCGTGGGCCGGTGAGTGGGCGTCATGCATGGCGCCTGAGCGCGCCACGTCGCATCGGCGCGTGGCGTGACGGCTCGTCACTCGTCACGCCGTGACGGGACGCGGGACGTGATCAGGACGGGCTGGGGACGAGACGGGGCGCCGCAACGCGTCGCACCGCCGTCCCGTCCCTCCATGACGGAACGCGGGACACCCGCGTAACGCGTTGCTGGTGCCCTTAGACTCGTTTGTTTTTAGACAAATGCTTGTAAAATACTCCCTCCGTCACTAAAAATATGAACTATATTCATTTTAGTCCGTCTCTTAAAATTATAAACTTTCTATTTTAGAAACTTTAATGGGGGTGCACTACTAGAAAATTGGCTTTTTATGGCACTTCAAAATGCCACCAAAGATTCATTAACGCTACACTTCATGTATAGTGGCACCTTAGGCAAATGTCAAGACGGTAGATGTAATGATAGATCAAGTGTAAAGATAGGACTTGTATTATTGCACTCAAAAAGTGCCATGAAACGTTACATGTAAAGTCACTGGAAAGTGCCACAATATGTTTTCTTAAACTACGTGAACCTTTGGAAGAAAATTTACAATATACTCCAATAAATATTTATTATTACGATTTCCCCTGCATATTTTTTAATTTACTGTTTCCACCTACATATTTCTATAATTTATATTTTAATTCTTTGAATACTTACAATTTACCTTTTGACTTTCAATGTACAAAATTCATTAAATTACTATTAATCATACGACAAAATTTAATACTCACTCAAATAAAATAGCAAATATTAATATCCAAAGTATCAAATCATCCTACACCAAAATATAATGTTTAAACAAAACCTAAACATAAGTATTGGTTATCTTTTACTTAAATTACACAAATATTACTAGTAGTAAACATTATATAATGCTAATCACTGCGTTTCCTCCTTCGATCTTCAATCTTCTCTTTTCAACGAAGGCCACCCCTCGCCGCTAGTGGAGACCCCCTCTTCAGCCAGAACTCCAAGCTCCTCCCGCCGTCGACATCTCAGCTGGAAGCTCTCAAATTATTAGTTAGGCCACATAGTCAGCCTAAGTCAGATCATCCTCAAAAACCTCTATCTTTAAATTCAAATTCTTCATTTCAAGAGTACACAGAACTAAAACCCCAAACAATTAAAAGCAAAAAACCTCTAATTCCACCAAACATTGAACGATTGATACCAGATGAAGATGAAACACTTACAGCAAATGGATTAACTTCTTCTTCCTCAATTGGACCCTTAATTCTTCAATTGGACCCTTAATTCTTTCATCATTACTGCAAATCTGCAATCTTCAATTGGACCCTTAATTCTTGTTCTTTGAACTTTTAATCATTTTACATTAGGAAATCTAACAGCAAATAGTTTAATTTCTATGCATACATAATAAGTTTAGTTAAGAGAATCCTTAACGCCGCGGGCCGGACCGCACCTGGGTCCCGGCCCGCTGCCCCGCGCGATGGAGGAGAGGAAGTTGCGGCCCAGGCCGGTCCCGGGGCCGCAGTTGCGGCCTGGGGACGCGCCCGGGGTCCGGCCTGGCCGGCGTTGGAGGTGAGCTTTTTCCCATCCCGGGCCCCAATTTTAGGGTTTCTTTTGCATTTGGAAGAGGAATGAGGGGGAGAGGAAGAAGAGGGAGGAAGAGGGGCGAGAGGGAGAGGAAGAGGGTGAGCTTTTTTTTTTTTGCATTTTGAAGAAGGATGAAGAATGTAACTGAATGGATAGTTTTGTAAGAAGGAAACAAAGAATGTATTTACTGATATGTACTTAAGTTATGTGTAGTTATTGCATTTTTTAACCTGTCACCCATCAAGGTGCAGGCAAAATCCACCCAATAGAGACATTTGCAAGTCAGTGGTGCACAAGGAAATACGTTAATGTATTCGTGAGTTATCCATGATAATTGGGCATACGTTTATCTTGCCGACTTTTGAGTTGTGTAGTTGACCTGTTCGGTCATGTCCAAAAGATTCCATCATATGTTCATATGGTTGTATCAGTTCAATCAGTTCACTTCTACCTCCAAATGCATCCATGTGTGTTTAAACAAATGTGAATTAACTAGCAAACAAACATATAAAAATATAGCTTTAAGAATTCAAAACCAAAACATGAAAAACTACCAAGCAAGATAATCCAGAGTACGATAAACCACTACATATAAAAAAAATCCAGCCTTTCCGATCCCAAAAGAGAATGTGAATTAACTAGCAAACAAACATAAGAAAATTTAGTACCATAAGCATTATTTGCTGCAGCAGAAAGTAATCCATCATAGCATGCTCTCATGAGTTTCATATCATGCAAACGTAAACAAAGCAAATACAGCCTACTTAGCTCCAAACACATACATGATTCCACAGTAACGGTGAGAAACAACTCCAAATTTGAAAAAATAAAAAAGCAATACCACCAAGAACTTTTAAAGCACGACGGCACAAACACAAACATTTCTTCACAACTACTGCTTCACTCATAAAATCAAGGAACACGTGGGATTTTCAACTAATTTTACTTAAATTCGAATTGGGGGAGAAATTGAACACAAACCCTAAATTCAATTTGAATCGGAAATTGGATGAATAAGAGGTGTGGAAGGTTATTTACATAGAGGATAGACAAGACTATCCAAGAGATGCCGGAGTCCAGCGACGGCGGCGGAAGAATTGGCCGGACAGCAGTTGCAGATGAATGTATGTGTGGGTATGGAGGGGGGATAGAGGTGTTGAAAATAGGAGAGAAAGAAGGGCTTCCACGTTGTTCGGTAGAAGACACCGGTCGCCGGAGGCGCGGTGACGTCGGTGGAGGGTTGTGGGTGTGCGTGTGTCGCGGTGTGTGTACGTTTCTAATTTCCTTTTATTTGTTAAGGATTGTTTGCATTTTAAAATTGTCACAAATAGAATAGCCATGAAATGAGTTTTTATATGGCATTTATTTCGAGGTGCAAATATACGTTAGTGAAAAGCTAGTGTATCTATGTTGGCCCCTTCTATAAAGTGTGACTAAAAAAGTGTGGTGAGAAGCCAATTTTCTAGTAGTGTCTATTCTTCATTAACAATAATTCTTTAACAATAATTTAATCATTTTTTTCATATTATCTCTTTCTCATTTTACCGATTGTGCATTAAAACTTGTACTCCTACAAAAGTTCATGCTTTTAAAGGACGAATGGCGTATAACATAAATGAAAAGCAAAACATAACATGACGAAAATACTTTGTTCTTATAATTAAATAAAAATGAATATAGAATTTTACAGCAGCTCGACACATACTTTACATTAATAAATTGGAGATTGGAATTATCAGGACTAAATGACGAATTATGATTAGTTATTTTTTTTCTATAAAATTGTCGGTCATTTTTTGCTGATTAAATTATTCTTATATAGATTTGACTATAGTAAAAATTGCGTACAGTTGGAGTCCTCACTAGCTAGGTGCTATATGTTTAACGTTGTCTAAGTCTTGCCCTTTATTACTCCCTCCGTCCCGCACTATTCGCACCTTTCTTTTTGGGCACGGAGATTAAGGAATGAGTGATAGACAAAGTCAACAATTACGGCTGTAGGTATAAATTGTTACTAAAAATGGAAAGAGTGCAAATAACTTGGGACGCCCAGAAAGGAAATAAGTGCAAGTAGTGCGGGACGGAGGAAGTATATTTTAGCAGTATTTTTTAAATTTTGTTGCACTTTCCTATTCACCTATTTAAATTGTTAGCTGACATCTTGACTGAGGGATTTGAAGAACAATTATAAGAATATGTACAATTTAGAATAGCACAATACGAAAGAATAGAGTTCAATAACTATCGCACACAACGTTTAAAAGAGCACATGCATTTAATAGAAGTATTTAATTTTAGAATTTGCTATGTTCCGCGATTTACAACCAAGTTACTCTATTAATCCTTAAATGTGCAAACAAGCCATTCCCCTTAAATTTTCAAAATTTACACCATTGTAATTTCGGGCCAAATGGACTAAATGTGCTACAAAATGCAAAGATAGGGATAAATAGATAACATAACCATAATTAGAGGACTGATTGCCCTTTAATACCTAGTTTGTGACGGATAAAGCTTAGGTACATATTCAACTAAAAAAACTTAGGTGTATATATTCAACTAAAAAAATCCTTAGGATATACTCAACCTAAACAAACAATCCTAGGATATATCTAACGATGTGGTGTTGGGATCAATATTTGATTAATTTAATTTGTATCATTATTAATTACTCTAAATGTGGATCTATTTTGTCAACAATTTGTCTTTGAAATTGGGGGTCAACTAAAACTTTATTGAAAGAATAGTTGTCTTTTTTGTGCTGGATCTGTCGGAAAGTTTTCATTTTTCTTCATACCCCAATAATTTCAACTCAAGCTATAAGTGTCCTTAGTTCAAGAGTCTTTATCAGAAAAAAAAAACTTTCGATTTTAGCTTTTATGGAATGAATCACGTTTCTAGAAGAAAGACACATTCGTGTAATTAATGTTTTTAGAATATTATGAAGTACTTAATTTTTATATGTTTCTCTAAGTCGTGTTTGTCGAGTTGGTTCTTGACATTTATGGAAAAAATCATGTTAATTTAAACGAGTAGTATTATAAAGCTCAAATAGAAAATAAAATATTTAGATATGTACTATAAAAGGTGAAATTTTTGTTTGTTTCTTTAAATTGTCGAGTTGGTTCTTGACATTTATCTTTACTGAATGTTGATCGGATCGTACGGGTCGTACAAATGACGTCATATTTAAATTTTCAAAATTAAATAATATGTATGATCAATTTACATTTTAAGATGATTATGGTGTATTTATTTTCTCTAAAACTGATTTCCGATAAGTATGAAATACTAGATTAAAGTATCTCAGAAAAATAGGATGTTATAAGATTAATTTATTAATTAATCCTACATTGGACACATAGGCCAAAACATGTGGCAAATACACGTTGCTTGACACATAACTGTCCATGTGTGCACATTGATTGGTTGTCCTGATACGTCCCTGATACAAATAACTATGTGAGAGGTGTCTAAATATATATCCGTCCAAGTTTATTTTCCATGATATATGTTTGTAACGTTTGTAACATCTGACCGTTACAAGCCAACATTAATGGCAGAGTTGACTATGCATGATTCCATAAGGATCCAGGAATTTCATTATGGGAGTACGATAAATAATTATATTGACTTAAAAAATTTAAAATTCAATCTATCTTTTTTCTTCGGTTATCTCAATTTGTTTTTTGCAATGAGATTATTTTTGGACATTATTACTAGAAAATATTTTACTATAAAAAAATGAAAGTTATTAAATATTTACTAACAATGAGTTTATTTTAATTTGGAAAAAGTTTTAAATATTTAAACTAATACAAAACAATCATATTTTTTATATAATCTTAAATAATATGATGAGTATAATTAGAAACTGTAAATAATAAAGATTACATTCAATCACACATGCTTTATTGTGGAGTATAAAACAAATGAGAAAATAAAGTAAATTAGTGGAGTTTTATATATACTCAAACATTTATTAGATATCATGATAAAACTTTAGTACTCCCATAACTGAGTGAGAAGAACAATATTTGAAAATGTACGTGTCAATGAGGTCAAGCTAATTTCAATATATTTAATTTCGAAAAAAAAATCAATTTATCTAGTTAATGGGTAAAAATGGGCCTTACTAATAGAGTTCACATGAGCCTTACAAATGGGCCTTACAAATAGAGTTCACATGAGCGGTGAGCCTATGTAAATAGGTTTAAATGGGCCTAAATATTTTTTTTCCATTAGTTACTTGATACTACTTCCTTTTGTACTAAAATTGCATCAATAATTTAGATTATGTTATTTATGAGTAAAAAATATGAATTTTCTTTAGAAATATGTAAAATTATGCAATAAAAAATAATGAAAAAATAAAAATAATTCAATTGGGGCAGACATGGGCTGAAATATAGATATTCTTAGTGCAGAAACTCTAGGTGAAATTTGGGACTAGATAATTTGACAGATGAAAAAATGAAATACTATAATCTACTTATGTGGATATTATAAACCCACGAAAACAAGAAGGAATATCGGATTCAATAAGTTTGACTGGATTTTGCTTCATTGGAACTTGTCTTATTAATGAAAAGAAGCTGAAAAAGTCATATGGGTCTATTTTTGCATAGTGTAAACCATCAAGACTATGTCAACTGCATTTTCAAATAATGAAACAAGAGTCAAACGACTTTGCAATCTACTACAATTTTTTATGTTCATATCATATTTATAGCCAAATCAACAGTCAAACGACTTTGTAATCTACTAGAAATTTGAACGTTCGAACATGATTGATTACTAATTAGAGGAACCTCAGTGATTCCCTTTTTCATTTGGCAGAAAAAAATGAACAAAAACACTTTGTTTAACCTTCTATATTAATTGCTTTTGTAGCTACTCGATCTCTATTATAGTACCATAACTATATAAATGAAGGTGTTAAAAGTTTGTGTATTTGCAAATAAATTATCTGAAATATTATCTTGTCATGTTTTGCTACATAGTATATGGCAATTTGATACTATATGTCATTAGATTGCCAATTTACATTCCACTTTGTATTAGTAGATTATTTTATAAAGGGATTATAGTTATTCAAATCACGAAGTTTGGTCAAATTATAATATATCTTATAATAATGTTTGAAATTATAATATTTTTTCCAAGCCACATAGTTGCGGTCTAGTTTTGGAGTTCATGACTCATGAGTACTAGAGTCGTGCGACTACCTCGACAAGTCCTTAGCTTGTTTGAATTAGTAAGATTATCATTTGACCTCATATTAAGTGAAGATAAAATTGACAAAAAATTAGTAAGCTTATCAATCGACCTATATTTATACCGAGCCCGTATAATAGCCCATTTAATTGTCGGCCCAAAAAAGGAGTGAAGATAAAGCCCACCATGGCATGGGCACAAAAAGCGATAGAATATTAGAATTCTCTATATTAGAATCACTTTTTAAATCAATATAGCATATATTCGATAAAAAAAGCAAAAAAAACTATCTTTATTAATTATTTACTACTCCCTCCGTCCCACAAGAATATGCATTTTTTTCTTTTTTAGTCAGTCCCACAAGAATATACAACTTTTCCTTTTTAGTCAGCTCCACAAAAATATGCACTTTCTAATTTTGGAAACCATTTTCTCTCTATTGAGGTGAGACCCATTTTCCACTAATAATACATTAATTATTTTTTCTCTCCACCTCTCTCTTACTTTACTAATTTTGCATTAAAACTCATGGCGAACCCAAAGCGCATATTCTTTTGGAACGGGGGAGTATCGTACATATCCTGCTCCGTCGTCTCTATTGCATTTCATATTTCTTATGCTTTAACATGGAATCACGAATTTGTAAAATTTATTATTAAAATAAAAACAAACAATACGAAAAGCCGTACAAATATTTTATCAATATTCATTGCATGCACGTGCGTATACGAATAAACCATGTTGCACAAAGAAAAGTCGAGAAGATGTAAAAGGTTGATGAAAATGATATTTTCCTAATGACGCAAATGATATTTTGATTATTTCCCTAATGATGAAAATGATATTTTCCCAATGATGAAAATGAGATTTCGAAGATAAGATAAGCATGCTTTCATATCTAAATTGGAATTACGCACACGGTGCTCACACACTCTTTATGCATTGATTAATTAATTACATTGTTGGAATAAGAAAATTAATTAATTGGAGAACAATAAGGCAAGTGATGAAGATATGGCAAGAATAAAGAAGGAAATCAATGAAGATTATGGAAAATCAAATAAAAAGGATATTAGTATAATTAGAATATATTTTCCATGTTTAGCTAGAATTAAAGTCTATATATAGTTGTGTAACCATGGAGAGAATAGAATTCAAGTCATTCACAATGTAGTCTTTAAAGTTCTACCCGTCTTTTACTTTCTGCAATAGTCTTTTATTTTCCGCATTTTACTTTTCAACATGGTATCAGAGCAGCTAACGATCCTTCGTTAGTTTGTTCACAAAAAAAAATAAAAAATAAAAAATGGCACCCGATATGGTGCTAGTTTGAGGAAGCAAATCAAGAAGATGGAAGTCAGCCAGCACAGCAAGTACTTCTGTGAGTTTTGCGGCAAGTACGCCGTGAAGAGGCAGGCTGTTGGCATCTGGGGTTGCAAGGACTGTGGCAAAGTGAAGGCTGGTGGTGCCTACACAATGAACACTGTCAGTGCCGTGACTATCAGGAGCACCATCAGAAGGTTGAGGGAGGCCACCGAGAGTTAGATTTTAGTGATGACTAAGATTTATATGTAGTGGTGTCATGCCTGGAGGGAACGTAGGAGCTGTGAAGAGCTGGTGGGAAGAACGTTGCCAAATGATGATGTTGGAGGAACAACCACGGGAAAATCCAACGTTGATCCCCGAGAAATAGTGAGGAATCATCCAGCTGAGGGGGAGAGAACTGCCACAGCCGGATGATTCCAACCAAGAAAGAAGACTGGGCATCGTCGATAGAAGAAAAGCAAGCAGGCACCGGTCCGACAGAAGGGAAGGCCAGAGAGGCCGCATGCCATCCGCCGATATGGTGAGAAGGTGAAAGGCCAGTGGCCAACCCCGAGCATCCATGCCAGGAGAAGAAGGCTGACTGTAGCCAAAGAGAAAACAACAGCTGTCAAGATAAGAAGAAGTTCACGGTTTGTCTGGCCGAGGGGGAGCGGAAAATAAAAGACTATTGCAGAAAGTAAAAGACAAGTAGAACTTTAAAGACTACATTGTGAATGTCTTGAATTCTATTCTCTCAATGGTTACACAACTATATATAGACTCTAATTCTAGCTAAACATGGAAAATATATTCTAATTATACTAATATCCTTTTTATTTGATTGTGCAAGAGTCAAAACTGTTTAGAATTAGCTCCTAGATACGAGCTAAAACTGTCTGAATTAGCTCCTCGACAAGAGTCAAAACTGTCTGAATTAGCTCATCGACAAGAGTCAAAATTGTTTAAGATGGCTCCTAGATATGAGTTAAAACTATCTAAGATGGCTCCTAGATACGAGCAAAAACTATCTAAGATAGCTCCTAAATATGAGTAAAAACTGTTTAGACAAGCTCCTTGACACGAGTTAAAACTGCCAACAGAAAATTGAAGAGCTCCTTGACACGAGTTAAAACCGTCAACAGAAAATTGAAGAACTCATTGAAACGAGTCTAAACTTTCAATGATGAATGAAGAGCTCCTTGAAACGAGTCTAAACTTTCAATAACTCTTTGATACTAGCCTAAACAATCAATGATGAATTGAAGAAGCTCTATGATACGAGCATAAACTGTCAATGGGAATTGAAGAACTCTTAAATACGAGTATAAACTATTTATCAAATTAAAGATCGTGCAAGTTAAGTGTCGAAAAACTCGGTACTTAACTTGAGGGGGAGTGTTGGAATAAGAAAATTAATTAATTGGAGAACAATAAGGCAAGTGATGAAGATATGGTAAGAATAAAGAAGGAAATCAATGAAGATTATGGAAAATCAAATAAAAAGGATATTAGTATAATTAGAATATATTTTCCATGTTTAGCTAGAATTAGAGTCTATATATAGTTGTGTAACCATGGAGAGAATAGAATTCAAGTCATTCACAATGTAGTCTTTAAAGTTCTACCCGTCTTTTACTTTCTGCAATAGTCTTTTATTTTCCGCATTTTACTTTTCAACATACATTGCTAAAATATAAGCTCCTAATCAAGAACCACTCATTTTCCACCACCAAGTCTTAGAGGGTGTGTTTATAAAAATGCCCAACCCAGGCCACTTCAGACATGGGCTGGGTCAAGTGGGGTTTCAGCCTGGCCGAGCATCACCGGATCTAGCTCGTCTAAGCCCACTTGATAAGATATACAATGAAAAATTACAGACATAGTATAAAATAGGGGTGGGTAAATAGTTTTCGGTTATTCAGTTAACCGAGAACCGAATTAGAACCGGTCGGTTATTCGTTTAACTGATAACCGGAATTTATGGTTATCGGTTCGGTACCAGTTTTACGTTTTGCTCCAAGTCGGTTATCGGTTATAACCGATAACCGAATTATATTCAATTTTAATTTTAATTATATGTGTATTTAATACTAGAATAAATTATAATTTACTTTCAAACTTTGTCACAATGAAAGAAATTGTAATTTATATCTAAATTTTGTCAAAGTCTCGTATTGCAATGTCAAAAAAGTCCATTTTAATTTGTGTCACTATCAATTATAGTATTATACTTATAAATTTATATATGAAACTCAATAAATTGCTTAAGCATTACTATTTTAAAAATAGAATAACCCTTCACTTATTATTGGAGGAAAGTTTTTAAATTATAGATTATGTAAAGTTTAAGTCTTTTAAAGTGCCTAAACAATTTATGTATTACTTGTATATAGGAGTATAATAATAATAATAATAATAATAATAATAATAATAATAATAATAATAATAATAATAATAATAATAATAATAATAAGTAGAGGAAAAGTTAAAAGTTAAACCCATAAATAATTTTAATTTCAATTATATTTTTAATTAATAATAGAAGAAATTGTAATTTACTTTTAAACTTTGTCACAATAGAACAATTTGTAATTTACTTCCAAATTTTGTCAAAGTCTCATATTACAAATTTGCAATGTCAAAAAAAGTCTATTTTAATTTGTGTACTATCAGTTATACTTATAATATCTCAAATTCAATAAAGTTTCTAAATATATTTTTAAAAATAAGATCTCTCAAAGTTAACAACTGCTTAAGCAATACTATTATTTTAAAAATAAGATAACCTTCACTTATTATTAGAGAAAAGTTTTTAAATTTTATATCATTTAAAGTTTAAGTCTATTAAAGAGCAATAGGAGTATAATAATAATAATAATAATAATAAGTATATAACAAGTTAAAAGTTAAAACCATAAACAATTTTAATTTTAATTATATTTTTAATTAATAATAGAAGAAATTTTACTTTCAAATTTTGTCACTTGATTATGTATATTTTATAACTAACAAACTATTGTTAGTCTTAGATAAAGTATGAACATCTATTATGGGGTTTTGTAACTTTTTGTTGGGTGAAAAACTGAAAACAGGCACCCAATTAGTAGGGGAAAACTTGGTGTATTTATTTGGCATTAATCTATTAAATTTGGTGTATTGTTTTAAGCAATTCGGTTAGTTCGGTTATAACCGATAACCGATCGGTTCTAACCGAGTCGGTTGATTAAGTAACCGAACTTGAGATCGGGTCGGTTCCGGTTAGTTTTTTGACGAAATTTTGGGGTCGATTAACCGACAAGTCGGTTCGGTTATTAATCGAACTGACCGAATAACCAGCCCTAGTATAAAAGTAGCTAGGATTATTTTTGTACATTAATAATTATTGCTTATAACATTAGAAATGTGATCAAATGCAAACTCTAAATATTGTACAAACTCCAAACTATGATCTGGACCATTAGAAAATATCAACAGATGATAAAATAATAGCAACAAAAAATGTTAATACAATGTCAACGGTTGATGTTGTGTTGAAATTGTGTTGACATTGTATTGACATTGTGTTGACATCAAAATCTTGAAATTTTATACTGTATTGACATTGTGTTGATGTTGTGCTGATAATGTGTTGAAAAGTTTTAAGTTTGTACAATATATGAGTTTACATTTTATCACTAACTTTATGTAAGAATAAGACGAGAGCAAGTAATTATATCTTTAAATTTAAAAATAGTGTCTCAGAGAACTCAAACCTAAAACCTTACCTCTAGGTGAATTTACTCGTACGTAACTATAACATTGATTTTGAGCTTATACACTATTTGTGAACTTATTAGCACGTTCATGTACGTAAATGGAATGTGTGGAAGTGGTGACACCAATTTAAGGCAAGTGAAGGCATCAAATATCTGTGGAAAACAGTACTTTGCCGTTGATGCAAAGGCACCCCTCAATTGTCTTCTTTCATACCAAACGTTGTAATATATCTCTAATTATGAAATATTGTCAGATGTCAATATAGGTTGTATAGTACTATGATATGACTGTGGTGGACTACAAACTCTTATGCAAGAAAATGTGGTTTGGCCATTCCCATTAATTTATGTATTGTCTATTTATAAAGGTGCTTCCAAGAATCTAATGGAAGATTTTCAATCACGCGTCGTTGTACAATTTAGGGTACATGTTTCTTTTTTCAAGACTTGTCTATTTTGAAAGTCTGTGAAAAATTGGAAGATAGTAATCCCTCCGTCCCCTGTAGTTGAGTCGTATTCTTTTTTGAGTTGTTCCACTGTAGCTGGGTCATTTCTTTTTTTGGCAAAAAGTACTTTATTTTCTATTCATCTTTCTACTTTTTTCCTTTTTACTTTTTTTTACTTAACTCATTTAAAATAATTTTTCTTAAATCTCATGCCGAAAAGAAATATATCTACTACAGAGGGACGGGGGAGTATGAGATAGAGACCAACACCCGCTTTTAATATTACAAGACAAAAAAACTACTCCACATTGTAGTATTGAACAAAATTAAAAAATATGATAAGGGGATGTTATACCTATAATCTAATTATCGACTTTTTCATAAAGGAAATAGTAACAATTTAATTATTAATATGACAATATACTTTGAATTTTTACATAGTGGGGTTTATTGTCGATGAAAATCGAAACAACCTCCTTTTTTGGTGCGTGCAAAAAATAAAAAAAAAGTAATTCATATCAATTAAAAAATAATATATTTCGATATCAACATGATTAGTAGTATTTCTTTTGGAGAAGTACATAATCGTAAAAAGATTAATAACTTGAGCATTAATTTATAATATAATTTAATTTGCCCCTTCTTTTCGGGGTTTGGGTGGGGCTAAGTTCTTGGATGGCTAATGCCCAAATAAACTATTAATTGAAGAAACCCTAAACACCTCAATTATAAACTAATTAGACACATATTTATTTTTTTAGTGAACATTTTGGCATTCACAATGTCACATCTAGATCACATTGTTGAGGACCTTGTGGTAGTTCTTGACAATTATTATTTGATGTACTGGCCCGCACCAATTAGATGTTTTTGTTATCCTTCCATTTTTTTTATGTGTAAATGAGAAAAATAAGTAGGACTCATTAATATAGAACTTCTCAACTTCTTAGTGATAAAAAAAGCATTGTCTATATATATTAACCAAAACTGATAAGTTTCATCACACTGATTTTCATTTAGCCTTTGTATGATCTCTCTATCTATATATCTTTGTCTTGCATTTCAATCACTCGTTTACTTACATTACATAACTTAATTATAAATATATAACTTACCTCATTTCAACTCATCAACTTTTCTTCTTTGCAAATGCAGCTAAAATCTTGAACTTCTCCAAGCAATGGAGGAGACAGCATCAGCTCTTGACTTATCCGAAAACTACGCCAAGATCAACCAAGACAACATGTTCCGAACTAATGCAAAACACGACGAAAAGAAGAAGCTCATGTTAGCTGATGAAGACAACTGCAGGAGTAAAACTAGAAACTCTAAGATCAAAAGGAGAAGCCTTGATCTGATCAGCAACAAAGATACTTCAAAAATCACACCTTTGTGCAAAGCTAAGTCGTTTAACTCTCATTTCGTCGCAGAAATGTTTGATGAACAATGCTCAGACAATCCTCCCACCAATGAGAAAAGAGGACTCCTCTCACTTTATCAATCTAACTCATCCTCATCCCTTCATGGCCTTCCTGATGTTACAAAATCAGGCAAGTTCTTATTGTATGTTATACCTTTTTATCGAAAAACTATATTTAATGTGGTGTTTGTGATGATCAAATACAGTTGAGGCAGCATTGGGAATTTCTCTCAAGGTACATTATACTAATACAGTTGATGTTTTGTTGAGGAAGATGCGTTGATGAAGGTTTATGTAATTCTTTGGATTTTGTTGTAGTTTAAAGATGTGAATTACAATGTGAGGTTGAATAGCTCAAAGATAGTGGAGAAACACATTGTGCAAGGTGTGAGTGGTTCGATTTTTCCAGGCGAAGTTCTTGCTCTGATGGGGCCTTCTGGAGGTGGCAAAACTACTCTGCTGAATCTGCTGAGTGGGAGAGTGAAATGTGATGGTGGAATCATAACTTACAATGATCGGTTATACACTAAATCGTTGAAACGAAGGTAGCTCCATGTACATTATATAGTTGATTAAGCATTCATGAATCTGATCTTTATCTTTGCTTGTTTTGTGAGTGAAAAAGGATTGGATTTGTGCTGCAAGATGACACTGTGTTCCCACACCTGACTGTGAAAGAGACGCTAACTTACTCTGCGTTGCTTCGCCTTCCCAACTCGCTGTCGAAGCAGCAGAAAACTGAGAGAGCAATGGATGTGCTCTCACAGCTTGGCCTAGAGAAGTATGCACTACCTTTTTTTCTTTTTTTCCTTTTTATGTTTGTGAAGTTGATTTGTGTTTATTAAACCATGAAATTAGATGCCAAAACACAATGGTTGGTGGGAATAAGGGTGTGAGAGGGGTGTCAGGAGGTGAGAAGAAGAGAGTGTGCATTGGCAATGAGATTCTTCTCAATCCATCACTTCTGTTCCTGGATGAGCCTACGTCCGGATTAGATTCCACGACCGCCCTTCGTATCATTCAGATGCTCCAAGATATTGCTCAGGTAAAAAATTTAGTATTTGAAGAAAAAAAAATCCTTATAGTAATGTTTTCATTGCATAGGGTGGGAAGACAGTGGTTACCACAATCCATCAGCCCTCGAGCCGGCTGTTTAGCATATTCGACAAGCTGATACTGCTCAGCAACGGGTGCTCGTTGTACTTTGGGAAGGCATCTGATGCAATGAGGTACTTCTCATCCATCGGGTGCTTGCCACTTATCGCGATGAATCCAGCCGAATTCTTGATTGATCTTGCAAGTGGCAATGTCAAGGACAAATCCCTTCCTTCAGAACTACAACACAAGTTCCTCCCTTCTGATGTGCATAAGGTCATCAACACACCAAACCAAAAATGAAAAACATTACCTCTTTTTGGAATCATCATTACTAAATAGTTTCTTGATTTGCAGTATCTATTAGAGGCTTATGAGTCAAGAGCCTCCTCCACAATGGAGAAGATGATGAAACTAGACGAGATCACAACGCTCAATTACCACAAGCCCGGGAGGCGCAGCAACATGAGTGATGCTGGAGAATGTGGCGCATCTTGGATAGCACAGTTTTGCATTCTCTTCCGAAGAGGCCTAAAGGAGAGGCGACACGAGTACTTGAGCAGCCTTCGCGTGATTCAAGTCATATCCATAGCTGTCATCACCGGCTCAATCTGGTGGAATACTAATGCAACATCTTCTCCCAATAGCCCTCAAGATCAGGCAGGGCTATTGTTCTTCATCTCTGTGTATTGGGCCTTCTTCCCTGTATTCACAGCCATTTTCACATTCCCACTCGAAAGGGCAATGCTTTCCAAGGAGAGATCAGTGGGGATGTACAAGGTGAGCGCGTATTTAGTAGCTAGGAACGCGAGTGATCTGCCTTTAGACCTCCTCCTGCCCGTTGTGTTCCTCACTACCATCTACTTCATGGTGGGACTGAAGCACACTTTCGCGGCATTTTCACTAACTCTCCTCTCCATCTTCCTCAGCATCATTGCTGCTCAGGTAAATCAAAAGAAAAAGTTTGAAACAAGAAGAAGTCATGAACATGTAGTCTTTGCTTGTAGGGGCTAGGACTAAGTATAGGTGCAGCATTCATGGATGTGAAGAAGGCAACAACCTTGGCTTCTGTCACAGTTATGACATTCATGCTATCTGGTGGCTTCTTCATCACTGTATGTTACTATATGCCAAAATTTGATTTTTTTTCTATGTATGAAGAGTGATTAACTTTGGTGGTGTTGATGTGCAGAGAGTCCCGAGGTTCATGCGTTGGGTACGATACATATCGTTGAATTATCACACGTATAAGCTGCTGCTGAGGATACAGTATGGGAGTGGTGAGGATGGAGGAGGAATGGAGGTTGGAGCAATGGTGGTGATGATTATAGCATACAGATTGCTAACTTATGTTTTGCTTAGGAGAATGAGTTTAGCACCTACTTAATTAAGTACCTCCTATTTTGCTTTCTAGATTTGTGATGAACTGATGATCTATCTAATTTTTCCCTAATATACAAAAAAAACGAAAATTCAGATAATAATAATAATAATATCATTTTACATTTTTCCCATCATTCATTATACACTGAAAATAGGAGAACAACTAATTGCCATATTTGAAATGCTTGATTGATTGTTTCTCTTGATGACTGGAAAAATATAAATATGAAATAAAATGACTGATCTTTAAAGTGGGCCAAGGCAGCAACTAACATAGTTTAATTTTTTTCAAAGAGAATCTGAGGTTTTGAAATTGCCCTGCAATAGTGTTCTATGTCAAATGTCAAGAATTACAATATGATGTTTTTGTAATTGATATTATGAGAAGACCGATAACACAATTATTAAATTATTATTATTAAAGGTGTTGATTTAGCCAGTTAACGAACGAATTTTTATGAATCAAAATCAGGAGAAATAATTTCTACATACATATACCATGAGCACCCTCTCATATGCATGTAGCTTTATTAATTTTCTTTTATATTGATATTAAATATTAAAAATTGTTATTAATATTATTTTATTCATTTATTTAAAATTATATAGAAAATATATTAATCAATCTAAATTACGTTGGTAATAAAATGTATGTGAACTAAACAAGAGTGGTGTCCACATATGTACCTAGCTAGTTTTTGTTGGTTGTTAATTTCGTGTTTATAGTTACGTTGGTAATAAAATGTATGTGAACTAAATTACGTTGGTAATAAAATGTATGTGAACTAAATTGTTTTTGATCACATGACCTAATTTTAAGTATATAGTTAATGATGTAGGTAGATGATAGAAATGGCACCCACGAATTAGGGATCCCCTCTCACACATCCAAATTAGACCAACATCTCCCACATGCAAACCATTTCTAAATCTTTATTCCATCAACACATATAATGAGTTCTATTGCAAATTTGCAATCCCTATACCTTCCAAGGTTCCCATCATTCTATAACAATATCTCATTTCGTATTTTGAATCACAATTATATTAATTAATACTATCTTCATTACTGCGTCGTTCATGGTTAATTATGTGTCGATCGTGTGCGTGTATGTATAGTCTTATATACTACACACGCGAACAACACATCCATGTACAACGCAGTACTGTTTTACACTTATTATTCGATGCGTAGACATAGGGAAACTAGAGTAACTATTAGATCCGTGGAAGGAATTGTGTGTTGATCACTTTCTTGTTGCACATCTCATACACGAAAATGACCCAAAACACCCACATGAATTGCCCACTGCCTACTTAAGACTTTTGCAACTACTTGAACATATTTGACCACACCTTCTTCAAATTTTGTACATTTTACTTTTCTTTTATATTGTCAAGAATTCGAGGGATATGGAGATGATCAAGTTTGCCCATAAACCAGCTGGTGTTCAGCTCATTCCTCAACATTACACTGAATTTCATATGGATTTTAGATGAAAGGGGAAGATTGAGCCAAATAGATAGAGTGAGAAGATAGTAGCATGAATGCATTTGTTTATTTTCAAATTGAATGATAATATGTTCTTGCTCTTAAGTATTCATTTTTAAAAATTGTTGATATAGTATTATGCATAATACCTAAGTTTGCAAGCTAATACATATGCATTACTAATAAAACAATATGATTACACAAAATATGCACATCAATATATCATTCTGATTATATGCATATATAGTATTAGGGAGTGGTTACAGTGATAATTTTTTCTAAATGAGAACTCTTGAAAATTGAAAATCATATCAATTGTCTGATACATTAACATGAGCTTACATCATAAAACATGTCAGTTTCTGATACTAAGTCAGAATATTTATGAATTGTCAAACTAATATTGATTCAAAAACTGATTTGTTTTGTAATGCTAACTCATAATAATGTATTTGTGAATGGATATAGTTTGTATTCTGACTTAAAAAAAAATTATATCATGAACAAAACATGACAACCATTTTTTATGTTTTTACTTCATAATTAATTTCTAGAAAATAGATCAAAATGACTCAGGGGCAAAATTGTCAGCTCAAGCATTTTTGACATGATATTAGTTCAGATCTTTGTAATGTGATTTTTCTAAATTCAAGTGCCTAAGTGTAAACCTCATTTTCAAATCGTATATAATGTAAAATAAGACGGTGAAATGAATAATATATTGTTGTACATTGCTTGAGCACAAGAAAAAGTCAGAAAATCTTCGAGTGAATAGCATTAAATGATCGATTGTTTTGACTCAAATCGTTCAAGCATAAGGACATGAACCCTCCACGAAGTTTCGATTTTTTTAATGATAAATTATTTAAATTTCTTAATTTTGTGATAAGAAAAGGGTTCACTTTAAATTGAAGGCGCAATTAATTTAGGAACTAAATCAGGGGGAATGACGTACTGAATTCAACTAAGTACTACTAAAAGATCACATTTTAGGGGCTTTGTTTAATCACATTTTTAAATGATTAAACAAATTAAAGCAATTTAATGGTGTTTAAGATCTCCAACTTCACCAAATCTTGCCACGTAGGCATATGTGCATGTGGAATGCACCAATTGATGTGAATTAGTTGATGTAATCGTGCAATTAATAAATTAATTCTTTACCGATCCCTAGGTGAGTGAAGTTATAAAAGTTTGCCGACATGTGTGGTGAAAAATATTTTGGAAAGGGTCCCAATTGATTAAAAAATAAGGAAAAAAGATTGAGTTAGTTGGTGAATTTATAGACCGAGGTGTTATTCGATTTCAAGATAAAATAATACTAAGATACAATCTATGATTAAGTTGTGAGATTATTTTAGTCATAGCCTTATAGAGGTTAGCTATGACTAATTATCTCATGATTATTATCTAGGATTGAGTTGTAGAATTGAATCTCAAGAACCAAACACGATACAAATTTAAATCCAGATACAATCTTGCAAATCGAACACTTCCCAATTTTTTATTTGCCTATGGTGGCTTTTGCCTTTTTTTCATACTTATAAGTTGTGAAACCATATTGAAATAGTCATGTTTAAATGATAAAATAAAATCTCAATGATGCAAAACAGTTTTGTGCCACGCGCAATTTTTCATATACTAGTACTTTTAATAAATTTTAAATTATTTCAGTGCAATAATATACATAAAACTAGGTGGAAATCATAAAGTTCTTGAATATTTTTTGAATGAATTCTTCGATTTACGCTATTTTGCTTCTTAAATATCAATTGAACTTCAAAAAATAGAAAGAAGAAAATGGCAGACAACTTAAACGATGTTAGTTGTTGGAGAGACTTTGAAAGTAAAAGAAAGTAGATGGCTGAAAGCATTTGAAGTGTGCTATTTTTTCTTTCTCCTCTTTTTCCCTCTAGTGCCTTTGTTTTTCTGTTGTTGGTATCTTGTTCTTGGTTGAGCTGGTGGTGTGGCTTTTTGTTGAGGGATGACTCGAGACTTGTAGTGTTTATTTGCTTAGCTTGGTGATTTTTGATTAAGTGGCAGGTAAGAGAGGGGTTTTGCATAATTTTTTGTGTGTCTTTTGTTGTTGCTTTTGTTATTGTTTGTTCGTTGATTTGTTAACGACTTTTTACTCGTTCTACTTTCAACTTGAGCATTTCTTTTGTATATAAAAAAAAGAAGAAAATGCATAATAATGGCATTTGGGATTTGCAAGCGTTGTGGAAATATTTCTGAAAAGAAGCAAGATTGTTGCTGAATCATGGTGACTCGAAAATGAAATTATGATAAAATGGTAAAATTGAGGAGGATGGCATTCACCAATAGCATCAATCGCGGTCATCAACAACCAATGGGGAAATGCCACATTACCCAAACGTAAACTATTTGCCTCAATAAAAACATGATTATGTCTTAACATATCATTTTCCATCACATGGCTCGCTAACCGCCCACGCCCTCTTTTCTACTCCCCATTGCTTCATCATTTTTTTCATTTACTTTTATTTTCATCGTCAAAGTACTCCCTTCGTCTCAATCTAGTTGAATCTTATTCCTTTTTAGTTTATCTTAATATAGTTGAGTTATTTTCTTTTTTGGAGAAACTTATTCCCTCTGTTACTTTACTTTCTCTTCATTTCTATTACTTTATCCTCTTCTTATTTTATTCTTTCTACTTTAACAAATCAATTTTTTAAATCATGTACCCAAAAGAAATGCGACAAATGCCCCAATTACCTTGAGACTAAGAGAGTATATAAATAGAGCCATACTCCTATGTAGACAGACGGAGGTAGGCTGCACAGGGTTGGCCAACCTGGCTGTCGATACACGAGTATCGAAAATTTTAATTAAATTCAGTTTTTTGAGTTGCTATCAGATGATGTAATGTTAGTCTTATAAGTTTTGTACTGCATTAGTACATGTATCTATTATGATTAGATAATATTATAAGTACATTAAAAAAGTAGTAATTTTTATTATGAACAACAACTTCAATAATCACTTCATTTTTATTTATTATGCATTGTAATCTTATTTAGACTTATCAAAATAAATTATACGTACACAACAATAAGTCTTTGTTGAAGATTATAGTTAGCTAGGGAAAGCTCAAACAACTTTTCGTCATGTAAATATTCACTTGAGCTCATTAATATAAAATATTTTGTAATTGATAAACAAATAAGATGCAAGTGCTTTGGTGGGATTTAGAAATAAAATGCCTTATTAGTTATTATAATGTCATTAAAAGAAGTAATATTTGTATGGAGTAATATAGTTTGTACTGTTCCTCGTGCAACGTAGTCAAGATTTATAATTCAAATTGATAAATTTCTAGAATTGAGATAATTTTAACTTCGGCCTGCCATCCACAATAGGAATAGCCCAGCAATAGCCCAACCATAGCCTAGCCACTGCCACATCATCAGCACTAAAAATCCTCCTGCCACATCATCAAAACAAGCAAATAGCCCAGCAATAGCCTAGCCACATAATATCCACATCACTATTAACAAATATATACAAAATGAAATAATTAACAATCACACAATATACGAAATTTAATTTACGAGACATATACGGGAAACATTAATAATACTATTAAAATTTAAAAAAGTACAATAATTTAAAAAAATACAATAATTTAAAAAAATTACAATAATTTTTAAAAAAGTACAATAATTCACTCCTCCTCGTCGTCGTCGTCTCCTCCGTCGCGTATATATAGTGTTTCGGAAACAAAAAAAAATTTAAAAATTCGAGCTAGGCGATTCGGACGCTGCAATAACGCCTAGCGGATCGCCTAGCGCACCGCCTAGCGCCGCGGAACCGCCGAGCGCTAGGCGTTTTTTTTTCGCGAAATCCGCTAGGCGGCTGCAATAGATCGCCTAGCGCACCGCCTAGCGCCGGCGCTCGGCTAGGCGGTGGGCTAGGTGCTATTGTGGATGTTCTTATAGTACGTAAATAGAATATGGTTATTCTAATTTATATGAAAATAAATAGGAGCTGCCACATACATTTACTAAGATTTGTAATGGCCCTCAGTCTCCTCGCCCTACGTACTCCCACAGTCCCACACAATGAATACACTAAATTAAATTTCTGAAAAATGATAACAAAATCATTATTAAAATGCTGTACTCTATAGAATTGTTTTTTTAGAATAGTCTAAAAAAATATCCAAACCTTCACACCAAATAATTGAAATTAATGCTCGATATTTAATTCATTTTGTAATTTCAATCTATATCAGTATGTCCTCATTTCGTACTCAACGTGTTAATTCAAATCACCGTTGAATTAACACATTGAGTACAAAATACGGAGCCATGCCGCTGCAATTTCGATAGGATATTTAAATTTGCATTTTGAATTTTAAACTTTGTTAAATAGATACTAGCTATAGTCAGTCAATAAAATAGTAAAATCTTATTTTTATTTTTATATTCGGATTATATATTTTTATAGAAATTTGAATAGAATGAGTTAGTGTAGTGTGTAATATACACTTATAGTGACGAATATTCTTAAATTATAGAGTACTGTACGGATGTAATCCAATGCAAATTCTAAATATTGTACAAACTTCAAACTATGATCTAGACTGTTAGAAAATGTCAACAGATGATAAAATAATATCAACAGAAAATATTAATACAATGTCAACGGTTGACACCGTGTTGACATCAAAATTTTGAAATTTTACATTGTGTTGCAAAGTTTAGAGTTTGTACAATATATAGAGTTTGCATTTTATCAATACCAGTATTATATAATGATATTTTGGCAGACTCGGTGAGCATAATTAGAGTATTATCATTTTAGTGCATATCTTAAAAATATTAACTTTCAATTTTGAGAATATCTTTCTCACTAATGAAATCGGATCCAGTTTCTATTAATAATACTTTAATCCATTTTTTTATCTATTTTATTAATTTTATATAAAAATTTGTGATAACGAATAGAGTAAAATATTATAACTACGCATCACCAATCTTAAGACAACATTCTTCTTTTAAAAGCATAATATAACATTCTTATGGGGTATGAACTCTCTGGAGAATGCTTTCCAAACTAACAGTATGCTATATATAAACACCCCCTCTTCACCTAAACTTATTCCCCTCTCTCTCTCATTCTTGTGATCTCATTCTTGATCCTTACTCTCCTTCTCAAGAATTAAAAAAGAAAAAAGAAAAAAGAAAAAAAAATGTTCTCAACATCCACAGCCACTAGCGACTACTCAAACCCAATGGGCATCATCCGGCCCATAGCGATGGACGGCGCCGCCGCCAAATGGAAATACACCACCACCGCCGCGGAAATCGCCCCAAACTGCCCCCGCTGCACCTCCGCCAACACAAAATTCTGCTACTACAACAACTACAGCCTCTCCCAGCCCCGCTACTTCTGCAAGGCCTGCCGCCGCTACTGGACCAAAGGCGGCTCCCTCCGCAACGTCCCCGTCCGCGGCGGCTGCGGCAAATCCCGCCGCGCACGAGCCGCCGCCACCACCCGCCACTCCTCCACCTCCTCCCCCTCCCCCGCCCCCGCCGGAGCCTGCATTGACATGGCCGCCGTCTTCGCCAATTACGTCAGCAGCGCCGGCGGCGACGAGTCGTCGTCGGAAAATGCTCCGGCGAGCGCGTTTGGGGAGGCTACGGCGGCTTTTGAGTATCAGACGCCGCTGGGATTGGTTGGAGATGATCAGATGCAGCAGCAGGGGATGATGACGCAGATGTCCATGTGTCAGGATGTGAGTGGCCAGCAGTTTTTGTTTGAGATCGGGGAGGATATGTTGTGGGAGGAAGGTACAACTCTGCCGAGCTTAGCGTACCCGGCGGTGCAGGTGAAAGACTGTGGGGTGTTCGCACCGGATAATTGGAGTTCTTTTGATCTCTCTGCCTATGAATTTTGAATTTTAAATCCACCCCTTGATTTGTTAACTATATTAATTTAATTACTCTTTTTTTTCTTGATTCTTGGAAGTTAACTGTCACAATTCCGTGAAAGAGACTATTGGCAAAATAGGTTGATGTCTATAAACATAATATAATATCTTACTTTATGAGAAAATAATGAAATTTTGTCTTATTTCTTCATTGCTTGCCACTCTTTTCTCACACGCCAAATAATTATGGCACATGGAGTTACTAATTGCAATTTATTTCGGATCTCTTTTTCTTTTTCGTTTTCGCTTTTTGTTAGGATGAATTGATTATTATTTTGGTAGGTGAATTGTGATGCACATAATTGATGTTGATTGTGCTTGTGCGATATGCATTATTATAATTACTCGTGAGAAATTTACAAATCACTAGTATTATACCTGCTCTCTTTCATAAGAGTTTGTACTATTTCCTTTGTAGTTTGTCTCATATAAATATGCACTCTTTAATTTTAGAATTTCTTTTCTCTCTATTAAGGTGATACTCATTCTCTATTAATAGTACTTTAATTACTTTTATTTTTATCTCTATTTTACTCTATCAATTGTGCATTAAACTTGTGTCCAACAAAGTGCATACTCTTGTGGTTATCAGGGAGATTACTATTACATCAAGTTAGTTGAGACTACACAGCCCAAGGTTCTGGAACCGCCGGTTCCAATTCCGGAAAATCTCGAACCAAAACCAAATCTTGAGCGTATCAAGAGAATGTAAATGGTAGTAAATTGATATATATTCCACACACATGTATATGTGTGCGCGCATGTGTGTGTGCGCGCGCGCGTGTATGTCCCGTTTTTCCATTTTAGTCTGTCCGCGAATAGGAGTCGCGGTTCACTTTTACCATTTATAGTCCTACCTTCCACTAACTCATGTCACTCACATTTTATTTAAAACTAATATATACAAGTGGAACCTCTATTCCACTAACTTTTCTCCACCCACTTTTCTTAACATTTCTTAAAACCCGTGTCGTCAAGAAATGAGACTCCTAATGACGGATTGAGGGAGTATGATGAATCTCTCTCTACATATACATTAGCAGTGACGAAATCAGATTCTTAACCTTGGGGGTTCAAGAAGATATTTCATAGCTACATAGAGGTAAGTCTTTTTTGAAATCAAAATAAAAATAAAACCACAGCTTAAACTTTTTTATAAATATTGAAAAGTCTTATTTTATGAATTAATTGCCTATAAATATACGTAGTATACCAAGATTTTGATTTTTAACCAGCTATATTTTTTGGTAGAAAAATACTTGAATTCTTAGAATTTCGTAAGCTGACATTAGTCCAAATTGCAATGGCCAACAACTTAATTTTTCTACTCGAATGAATTACCAAAATCTCTCCACAATACATTTCTAATGGCATGTGGAACAACTCCATCAAGAAAGATTCAAACTTCCCTTGTGGAACACTTGGACAGTCTATCCTTATGATTTGTCACTTTCAAAGCAAGTGACAAATTGTTCCGAGCCATCGCGGGACCAACTTCATCGAACCGCCATCAGGCTTGGTTCACTCTTGGCTAAGCTCTATGAATACGATGATAATCAATGGGAAAATACCATAGAAACTTGGATCTATTTTATGTTTTTATTATATTCATTTTGCTAAAAAGAAAGAGTGGTTGTAGAAACAGGAAGAATAAGGGACCATTCTTAGAACTATATTAGGGTAGGGAGAATTTATTGCATAATTGACTTGTTGCAAGTTGTAGCTAGGTAGTTGTGATTCAATTAAATAAGAGCCAAACACATAATTAGTTAGTTCACAATATTTTTAAGTCCTTAAATAGTAATATCACCCGACCTTATCTACTAGTAATGATTATTAAATACAAACTTAATAGCTGAATGCGATTGGAATGCTGTGCTATTTAGATAAACATATTATACTGTTCATCTTAGGTACAAAAAAAGCACAATACGGTGCAACATAGTGTACAAATTATACTGGAGATAGAATCTCTAATAGCTACTGGTTCAGTTATATTTCATAATTTTAACTGTAATTATAGAAATATTTTAAATTATACTTAACCAAAAAAACAAAAAATAGGGGTAAAACCCAAAACTAAATCTTGGCTTGAGTTCTTACAGGCTTTGTGTGTGTGAGCACTCTTGAATTTTTTTTGCAAATGATCTAAAAATAAACTCCAATAACTTATATGCTCCGAAAATTATTCATTGTGATCAACTCTGCCTTATCATTTTCGTGATCTTATTAACAACAATTAATTTTAAAAATAATTGTAGTGTGTTTAGTTATTTTCAATGAGATGATATCCTTCTCATTTCCCTTAAAAATGTCCTTCAAAATATATACTTTTCAGTATAAAATATGTCCGCTGCATTTTGTAGGCCAATAAAATCACACACTCCAACCTCATACTTGGGCCCAGGCCCATTAGCATAGATAGATCATAAATGCATATTATCATAATCAGAATGTTACAAACATATCGTTTTATTGTTCTATTTTATTTACGTAGCACTATTGGGCGTCAAATAAAACGACACCACACTATAGGCAGCAAAACGGTGTTGTAATAGTACCAAATTAAAATATCATTTGGGGGTGTTCGGTTTGCAAGATTGTATCCGAGTTTAAATTTGTAGTGTGTTTGGTTCATGAGATTCAACCCCACAACTCAATCTTAGATGAATAATCATGAGATAATTAGTCATAGCTAACCCCTATGACTAAAATAATCTCACAACTCAATCCTAGATTGTATCTTGGTATTATTTTATCTTGGAAACCGAACACCACCTTGTTGTACTATCTTACATCTAGCTCTCTCATTTTCTTCCTTCCATCTCATTCTTTCTTAATATAAATTCTATTCCAACTAATGAATTTATTAAATTTTGTATGATACGACATCATTTTGCTATCTAAAATATGACATCATTTTGGTTACGTCACACAAGTACGTCATCAAACTATGTTCATGTCAAAACTCTTGCTAGATTGGAGAATTAGAACAAATCAATAGTTCGACGATTTAGATGCAGATTTTAAAGATGGTATACAAAAGTTGAATTAGGCGAAAAGTATAGAAATTTGAAGGCAAAATACCCTAATATTATCAATTCATTGAACATGTGCAAGCAAGGCAACCATAATATTAGACAACTTTCAGTAAAACAATTACCACCTAAAAGAACTGGAAAAGGCATTCTTTTTGGCTCAACACAAATATATCATAGTAGAGCAATATATATTATACAGACAGATTATGGAATAAGTAAATATGATAATGGAGTTACCGTTGGCCATTTTGAAGTTGAATATTGGAAATGAACAAATGTTCGAGGGTTTCCCCGTGCTAGGCGATCAGATTGTAGTCAGCCATCAGACTATAATCTCAGCAAGACTGGCAATGGAATATTCTGAGGGGCAATGGAATTTGGAAGATCGACATAAATACATGTATTTATGTCTCAACCTTCAGGCTTCCACTTTATACTGCATCCGACACTGGTGATAAAGAAATTTCAGTCATGTAACAGAATATCATCTGAAAACAACAAGAGAAATAACAAATGGCAGATTGAATAGAAACAGTACCTAGGCTTCTGAATAGGCGATACGGGTTGTCCACTTAACACACTGTCTATCGCTAAGCTCAAGTCCCTACATTACGCATCACTTATAATTTGTTAGGAACACATGAACAAGCCCGAGTACATGACTTTGTCTCATTGTTATATTTCTAAAATTTTACAAGTGCAGACGTAACCTTCCAGTTACGCGCATATTATTACTCGGCCGGGAATCATCAAACTGACCATGATATACTAACTCAAATGGCCTACGACCATCCTGTCAGATCATAACCATTCAATAGTTAAGCTCTCGTGACCAGGAAACGGTTAAGTGTTCTGAGCAGATGAGTTCAGAGAGCCAGTGTTCACTGATCTACTAACAACCTTTTTAAACAAGAAAAACTCCGGTGTACAAACAGCTCCAAAGCTTCTTGCGACATCTTGGGACTGCAAATTCATGTAGAGCTAATTCAATCAATTGTGTTTTGTGTAAAGCAACATCTTCAAATTGTCATCTTGGGAATACTAGACAGCAACTATAATAGGAATTCTCCAACATCAAATGCTTGCCTCATCATAAAGATAGGGAAAAGGATACTTAAATATCTTAGCATCCTCAGCCATAAAATCTGGTCCATCCTGTGAGGAATAGGTTAAAGCTGGAGGAATCATTCAACGGCTTCAACACTGCTCAATTTGAAGATACAAGGTCATCTGAACCTGTGGATGAGTAGTAACAGAGTTTGAAGAAATTGCAACAACCGCAAGTCCTTTCTGCCCCATACACAATGCACACATCAATAACGATCAACAACTTCTCCTATTAAAAACACTAACAGTAACAGAAATAACCGATATAATAACTTTACCTTCATATAGAAGTTTGAGAGTTTTACAATATCATGCTTCAAGTGTTTGACAAAAGGGCAATGGTTGCAGATGAACATTACCTGCAAATATCACAATGTTTAAATCCAAAAATTAAGTTTCCAAATTCCAATTGCTTTAAAACTAAACACTACCAGCAATGCGGGGTAAGAGTCAAAGTCATCCATCTTCCACACTTTTCCAGTAAGAGGTTCCGGAAGCTAAAACTCAAACACAACGAATGCAAAATTCAGATTTAAACAGAACTCATTTTCTCTCAATTTCCAGAAATTCTATGTTTACCTCGAATTCCGGTGCTCTGAATCCAAGAGAAACCCCTTCGGACTCGACCCTGGCAGCTCGAATCACGAGTTTTCTCGAGGGGAGCACCGCGGTCCTGCACGGCAGGGGATTCAAGCCCCCGATCGAGTAGCATTTCGAAGATGAAGTAGACGAAGAGAGATATTTCGTCGCAGGAAACGAGCTATCGACGGAGAGAAGCCGCCGACAGACGGCGGCTGATGATGCGGCAACCGTTGGAACACCCGCCATAGTCGCTGAAAATTCTGGTTTACAATTTTTCTTCTTCTACCTCCTTTGCTTATCTGAAACAAGGGTATATTTGTCATTTCATATTTTGAAATGAGCTTAGTTATTTAATCAAAACCTGGGCCGAGGGGCCTACTTTCAAATGTGAGCGTTTGTTTCTAACAACTTACAAACTCACAAATATATTTGGATCTTCTTTATTTAAAAAATATTCTATACATAATTCTACGTTATTGATTTTATTAGTGTGCATATATGTTGCATTGTTATGATTGCAATCACATAAATACTACTCCCTCCATCCAGAACCAATATACAACAAAAATTCAAGTCGATTGATCGACTTTTCAATAAAATAAAAAATCGGAGTCCTTCTTGACCTAAAAATAATGAGTAAATTACAAAAATAGTCTCTAAACTAAGAGTTTATTTCATCAGTAGTCTCTGGACTTTAAAAATATCTCAAGTAGTCTCTGAACTTCATCGGTGGCACTTTTATACTTTTTAGGACAATTTCTCTCGAAAATGCCCCGAAAAGTGAGATAGGACATTTTTGTCCATTCATAATTTCACATTTTCAATATGATATTATTTCATGCACTGTGTGCGATATTATTTTATAGTATTAATCTGATATTATTTCGAAACTATCTTCTTCTTCCCTCTGCCCTCTTCCACTTTGTTTCTTTTCTTTCTCCGTCTCCACCACCTTCATCTTCGTACCTGTCATCGTCAAATCCCAACCCGATGTCGCAACAATCTGGCACTCCCAATGTTGTAATTCACTCAAAAATAAAATGTAATATTTGGATAACCAATGTATCAAAATTGAAAGTTTGTTCTAAATCTTAGCATCGATAGAAAATTGCGGTATTATATAGTACTACTTAGTGTACTAAGTTTAATGAACTCACCAACTATTTTAGAATAAGATGATCGAAGTGGTTTTTGGGTTCATGAATTCAAATAAGTAAATAACAAGTTGCATCACAAAATGTATATATTAAAAAGTTATGTACTGTATAGCCTGAATAACCAACGTGGTCTCCGACTTCCTGTAAACAGTAGCATTAGTAATTTTATTATGTTCAGTTGGTTTAATAAACTACCTAGAAATAGTTTTGTATGTTTACTTACAGCTAATACTAACATAGGAAATTGAAACTGAAACAAAAAAAAATAGTGGAACAAAAAAAAAATATAAAGAGAGGATCTCAAAAACTATAAGGCCATCCGCAGCGCTGTCACTTATCCGTCCCTTAACCGTCTCTTAAATTACTATTCATGGCCCCACTGTACTTTTTTACTCCATCTCTTAACTAAGGGACGGAACCTGCAACCATCCGTCCCTTAACCGTCCCTTAAATTACTATTCATTCAATTTCATTTTTTATTTTTATTTCCAACCAAATTCAATTAAAAAACACACTTCATTAAAAATAAAATAAAATTACAACATAAAATAAAAATACAACTTAAAATTCAAAAAAAAAAAACACTTAATTAAAATCCTAAAAAATAAAAATGACATAATTTAAAATACAATTTTAAAGAAAATAAAAAAAACTACTCCGCTGGCGAATCATCCCCCAAAGACGGTGGAGGTGCACTGAAGCCGTGAGGAGGCGGAATGCCAAGTTGTGCTGCCATAAACGCAATTCCGTTAAGATAGGCTTGGTATTGGGGAGGCGTCATGCGGGAAGTGTCCGCCATTGTGGCGGTCATGTACATGGACATAAGGGAGTTCGAGGGTCCCCCCAAGCCTGCCTGGCTTGATTCGGCTCGGCCCCTCCTCCCTCTAGCCGCCTTCGCCACATTTCTCCCTTGCGGTCGACGGCGCCCACAGGAGGACCCCCCGACAACGTCTGCCAGGGCCTCAACCTCCTGCGAGGCAAACTCTTGTGGGGCGCTGCCCGAACCGCCCTCACTAGACGAGTATTGGCCACCCGTCGTGTGCTTTGTGCGCTTCGAGGTCGAGCCCGAGCTGGACCGGACACCGCCGGCCCACCTTTCCTCGTCTTTGACGACTTCCCAAACATCGACATATTTGAATCGTTTGCCGGTGTCGTCGAAGTAGACCCCCAAAGCCGAGCTCAGAATGTCGGCTCCCGTGGCTCCACTTTGGTAATGAGCCGCTTCATTCTTGTGGATGGCACAGATTCTTTTGACCTCTTTGTCGACTCGGTCAAAGTGAGCGCGGAGCATCTTATATGTGCAACGGCGGGACCCCTTCGGCTTAATCTCGTGGTAGGCCTCGGTGACCTTTTCCCATAAGCACTTCCGGGGTTGTTGATTCCCGAAGATGGGATTGTACGAGGCGCTGATCCTGGCGTTGTACACCGCCAGCGTTTCTTTGGGGCCGTACGGATGCCGGCCTAGATCCTCATCGTCCGCCTCCGCCTCCGCCCTGGAGACTCCACCGCCTCGGCCTTCTTCCGGAGTGGGATCAACGGAATAATCCTCCCGAATTTGGGATAATCCAAAATGAATTATTGCGTCAGCGTGACGATGCCCACTCGCGGGCCGGCGAGTGGGCGTCACGCATGGCGCTGGAGCGCGCCACGTCGCCTCGGCGCGTGGCGAGACGTCTCGCCATTCGTCACAGCGGGACAAAACGCGGAACGGGCTGGGAACGGGCTGGGGACGAGACGGGGCGCTGCAACGCATCACGCCGCCGTCTCGTCCCTTTGTGACGGAATACGGGCCACCCGCGTGACGCGTTGCGGGTGGCCTAAGATGTCAAATTTCCGATTTAGACGTCATTGTTGCATGACTGATGTACACAGTAGCGGATCTAAGATTTTTAGTTTGGGGGTAAGGAGGTGTATAACAAATAATTACGATATAAATAATAGAATATAATATAAAAAATCAAAACATTAATAAATGTATAATTTTTTTTTCATTTTTATTTGAAGTACGAGTTTTACTGCAAATAATATTACATGCTCAAAAAATAATAGAGTATATTATAAAAATCAAAGCAATAAAAAAATAATAGAGCATAATGTGAGAAATCAAAATAATTAAAGCATAGTAAACAACCTAATATCTAAAAAAGAAAATAGGAGTGCAAATAATTAGTACATAACTAAAAAACTAATTCTATAAAAAAAATATGAGTGCCAATATAAAAAAAATAAGAGCACAAATTAGTACCAAATAATTAATAACTACTCCACTGGATGTACACACTACAACCAACTGAAAGTTACACATTTTTTTTTCTTCTCTTTTTTGCTTATCAAAACAAATACTATATGTTTATAAAATGAAGATTCCAGATTACCATTGCTTGATTAAGTTATCTATTCCAGTTTGTGTATTAATTTTTCTAGCATAATTATTTGGACGTTGTGATGCAATTCAAGTTTGTATGATCTATGCTCTTAGGTCATCGATCGTTTAAACTTAATTTATAAATACTCGATTAAAGATTTTTTATATAATTTTATTAATTATAGCCTCTCTCTCCACAACCCTACATACAGTCCAAAACAAACTATGCAGCTATCAAACGACATTTAAACAACTATTTAAACCAACGGCAGATCCAGGTTTTAATGTTGGAGTGGATTGCAAAAAAAAAAACTTTGCCACATTAAATTTTATACTTCCAGATTATTTCGATTATGTATATATAGTATTTTTTTATCTCCATATTTCTCATTTCCTATGCCTTACGTTAATGATTAAATAATTTCGCCAGATTCTTGCATAACATAGGAGTATTTAATTCGAACCTAAACAGAATCTCTATGTTCACACTTTACACATCTTCACCTGGTCGTGATTAATTTGGACATGTCTGGATTATAGATGATGTTAATTGATATAATTGCAAAATGTCAATTTCTTTTTCTCTAATTTCTTTCTTTTTCCTTTTTGATCAATGCCATTGACATTGTATTTGGCCATATACGATCCAAGCTCGATTCTTAGAAGAATTTAAAGTGCTAATAATTGGCCGAAAATGGGGATTAATTATATATTTTCACAAGTCAATGCATTTAACAAGTAATTCTAGATACTCTTATCCTTAATCAGAGCATCAACTAAATATTAAATTTATTTAATACTATTTGATAATTAGACTGAGAAAAATTAATTGTGATTTAGTATGTCATCACAAGATATCACCCGACGTTCATTAAGTCAGATATATGTGACCAAATATTCGTATTTGAATTAAAATGGATTTAGTTATGTGTATTATTAAACTTGATTAGCCTAGATTAATGATGAATATAAACTTTAAAAAAGTCGAATTTGGAGTTTTCTACGGTAATGGTGTGGAAATTCCCAATAAGTTGAATATTTTTGTTATGATTTATGGATAATTAAGAAGCCGGCATGACATGTGCCCAACTCCCCATCACTGCAGTATTTCGTAATTTAATTTAATTTAATTTACTGCTCATCTCAAAATATTAATATAACCAGACATGTCTAAGGAAGTTATATATGTATGTAATTAATGTTAAGATTCCATAAAGAAGCTGTTTGTGGATGAGCTTTGTGATTCATCCCCCAGTACTTAATTATAACTTATTAATTGTAAACTAATCTTCGGTAAGAAGTATAATAAGTTGTACACTTTTATTGTATGAGCAATAACTAGAAAATGGTAATGTAATGTTGTACTAAACTACTATTACTCCCTCCGTTTCACCCGTCTCATTGAAGATGATCCACTTTCATTTTTGGTTTGTTCCAAATCAAGATGACTCATTACTAAAAATGGAAACACTTTTATCTCTGCTTTATTCCATCTCTCTTACTTTACTCTCTCCACTTAACACACTAAATAAAGCTATCTAAAATCTCGTGCCACCCAAGGAAGGGGTCATCTTTCTTGGGATGGATGGAGTAGTACATTATAAACAACAACTAGAATCTCTACCATAGAGACAATTCAATATTAATTACAATGCTATAAAAAATATTTCAATACTCATAAATTGGATGTTTATAAATGCAAAATCTTATTTGAAAATATCTTCGTATAAGGACGTGTGAGAATCACACTCATTCGTAGTTAGTAAATTATATTAACTCTGTTTGAATGTGAAACACATCCTTAGATGAGGAAATATGAAGGCATTCTCATAAAAAAATCACTTTATCTTTAAATTAAATTTAATAAAATAAATTTCTAAGAAATATATATTAGTATATCGCAATTTTTGTTTAGTCACATGAGAACATTCTCATCATTAAATCACTTTAGCTTTAAATAAATTAAATTAAACAAACAAAATTCAAACTCTAATTAACAATCATGTAAGTATCCAACAGCACTTTTTCCACATAATACAACATTTTATATGTAACCATCCTATCTATCAATGTTTTATTCAAATTCCAACATTTTGGGTTGATTGCAGAGTGTGTACTAATAGTTCGTGTCAAAATATATAAATAAGTAAGTTAATAATTGAAACATTTTAAATCTACAAAATAAGCTAACATCAAACACTAGTCTTGCCTTGCACTAAAAAACTCTTAATCCACACTAACATTCTTCTATTAGTTCTATAAACCTAATAATTATACGTAACCTCATTTTATCAAATAATCTTATAAAGCTCCTCAACATCTATCTTACTAGAATTAACTAAAAAGTGCAAATTATTGATTGATAAATTAAGATAGAATATAGATGGAAAACAAAGATTTTTTTACATTGTGTGAACATTTGTAGATGCGAATGGTTATATAATTAAGACGTACCTAGATAGGAGTGGGAGTGGATAAAAATGAGAAATTCCCGAGGTCAAATTTAGATGTCACAATCAATTCACGTAATGTGTATAGTAGTATTAAACTCCAATATGATTAAACAAAACGCTTAACATTGTAAACAAATCCAATAGAAATATTCTCGAATTCAACGCACTCTTCCTTCTCAGACAGAGAGAGAGAGAGAGAGGAGTTTCTGAGTTGACATAATAAATATCTCCACACTGGAGAGCTTCGATTTCGTCGAAAATGAAGCGAAGGAGAGAGCTGGAGATGGTCACGTCGGAGATCAGGTCCGCCATTGAGGAGCTCTCGCTGCTACCGGTCAACCTCAAAACCGCCGCCTCACCTCCCGATTCTGTTCCGGTTCCGGTTCCGGTTCCTGCCCCGGTTCATGTGCCGGTTCAGATTAATGTCCATATTCCAATCAAGCCGTTTCTCTCTCTCTGCAATTTGCTCGTGCAAGTTCTCGGTCTGTCTCTCTCTCTCTCACACACATACACACAAACACACGTACAATTTACGCGACAGTTTTTTTAATTTTATTTAAGATAGTGTGGATTTATTTGAGAAAGGGGATTATTTTGCAGATAAGATTGGGCCAACAATGGCTGTATTGAGACAAGACATTCGTCAAAACATTGAGGTAAATTAATGAAACACCAAATTAAAGAAAATGATTTTTTTTACTGTTTAAAGTTTAAACTTTAAATTAGTCATGTAGTATTATTGCTCACATTGTGTGTGTGTGTATAGTATACAAAACATACCCCACCAAAAGTCCAAGAAATAGAGACCAAGCCCTTCCCCACATTTTGACATTATATCACATCACCATGATATATTTATATACCAAAATATTCACTTGCCTTGTTGAAAGACATATCAATCCTTAGTTAGGAAATTAAATTGCATGCATTCTACATTTGCCGACGAGGGTATTTTCGTCATTCCCTTGTCACAATTCAGTGGGGCCTACATCATTTTATTTTTTTCATCCAAAACAAGATGGTTGTGGCCAAGCCGAAGGCGTGATTATGATTGTTGTTTTGCTATAGTTGATCTATTTAAAATTAATTCCTTCCTCCATCCCTTAAATTTTACTATCTTACTTTGATCGGGCATAGATTTTAATAAATGTAATAGAAAGTTAGTTAAAAAACTTAGTGAATAGTGGATCTTACTTTTATATATTAATTTTATAATAAAATACAATTGAGAATGAGTTAATGAAATATTGGATCATTTACTACAAATGGTAAAAAGTGAAATGTGATAAATTTTGTAGGGTGGACAAAAATGAAAAAATGTGACAAAATTTAAGGGAAGGAGGGAGTACTAATTTTAGCTTCTAAATTTCAGTTTCACTACTATTAATACTCCATTTCTAGTCCATATTCAAAACCTTCTAATTAGTTTGTATTCATTTTGGCAGAGATTAGAGAAGTTTCATGATTCTGACCCATCAATATATTGGGATGTGGTTGAGATTTTGAAGAAAGAGGTGAATGAAGGCAAAGCAAAAAAAGGACCCACTTGTAGCAAAGCTTTTGTTTGGCTTAACAGGTTTCAACTTTTTTTGAAAAACAAGATAAAATATGTAAGAATAATAACAACAAAATCATAAATTATTAAGATAAAGTTCATGTTCATTTTGCAATCAGGTCCCTAGAATTTGCTCTGGCATTGTTAGAGTTGCTAGTGAAGGATTTTGGGAGAAATATGGAGGAAGCAGTTGAACAATCTTACATCAACACTTTAAAACCATGGCATGGATGGATCTCTTCAGCAGCCTACAAAGTAACATACCATTCCCAAAAATCATATACTCACTTCTATAAATAATGTTACTTACCATCTATGCAGGGGCGGACACGGAATTTTTTTTATATTTTCTTTATTTCCTATTAAAAATTTGAAATGAGAATTTTCGTATGGCTTGTTTTTTGGTCGATAGAGGCTTTTGCCATTTATGGTAATATCATAAGAATAAAAAGGGAAATTCTTTAGTGTGGTAGGGGCTCCTGCCCCTTCAAGGTTTCGTTATTGCTTCTATGAATCAACATTGCATTGGCAACTGTTGAGAATTTTCGGCTTCCATACTATAGGTAGCCCTGAAACTGGTGCCGGATAGCCGGAGTTTCGTGGATGTTCTTAAGGTCAAAGGCGAAGAGGACGACGACATTCTCAAGAAAGACATACAAAACTTGGTCTCTCTGCTCATGCCAGTGCTAGAGCAGAACAAAGAAATTCTAGTAAGCCTCAATGAGTTAATTATGAGTAAATATGTCTAATTTACATTATGTAAACTTTTTTTTATATAGAAACTTACTAAACCAATTTATTTGCTTTGTTTTCGTCAACTGCAGAGAGCTTATGGATTGGATAAGCTGAAATCAACGTGAAGATGAATGTCCAAATTTTGCTGGATGGTGTATGAAATATGATGCCTCTTGTTTTAGGCCAATGTACAGTGGAAATATTGTGTATAATAGTAACCTCTTTTTTCATTTCTCTAGTTTTTAACATATCCCCTGTTTGTTGTACACAAAACTTTGTCATGGGCGTTCTTTTAATTCGTCTCATGAGTGTTTACACATGTTGAGATAGAGAAATAAATTGAGTTGTGTTGCAATTTTCAATGGCTAAGGTTGCTACAACATGGCATTTTTGTACATGTCTATGTTGTCTTTGCCCAAATCGCCAAATGAGCCATGAGTGGATGGGAGAATCATGAAGTGCCACGAGCGCGGCTACTAGGCCAGCATTGCTCGTGATACTTGGCATTGTGACCAAGTGTCTCTTTCTTTCGTCCAAGAAAACGATGTTCTAGTCCTCCCATCACAATTATTATTTGATCAATGGCGGATCCAGAACATAATTTTGGAGATATAGCATATCCATCAAAGGGGAATAGTATATATTTAAAGAGAACGAATAATGGGGAGAGAAGTGTTTTTTCACTTTAATGAATGTTAAAATTGTAGTTTCACAATGTAGAGTTTTAAGAAACAAAACAACCTCCCTTTGAGGTTGTCTTGTAGTTTCTTGAGCAAAAGTTATGCAGAGCCTAAAGAACAATTAGATCCTTCTGACGGCTTGGGCAGCCGCCCAATCATAGAGCCTAACCAGGCATCCTGCCCTTCAGAGCACGAGCGTGTGTCACGTCGCGTCCCAACGGGATTCATGCAGCCCTATGGTCGATATGAGTTGGAAAGTGGTCTCCATATCCACCATGTAGCTTATTCCTCTTTTGAAGGGTATAAGGTGCTTTCAATAGGAACTATGCCTGTATTTCATTTTGTTTCTTTTTGAAGCGAAATTGTTTTTCATGTTCAAATATTGATTGAAGATAATAATAGTTTAATTTGAAGTTCGGTTCATGAGATTGAAATCATATGATAATTATTTATGACCACCTCTTTCTAGCTAAAATAATCTTACAATTAATTCTAGATGAATTATTTATAGGATAATTAGTTCATGACAAACATCATTATATTTAGTCTTTAATTAATTAATCAACCTAAATAAGACGAGTAGTGGAGGTAATCAATTCCACACGACATTATTTTTTCACGTTTACCCATTGATCGAATATAACAAAACTCAAAATTTATATGTCATCCTTTTTAATAAAGGGCGTGTAACTTTTTTTTTACCAAAATACATTGAGATTTGGATTTTATGGGTCCAAATTGCATTTGGATTTTTGGGACCATATTTTCAAAAAAAACAAAAAGATTCCATCCTTTTTCTTTAATGGAAATATGAAATGAATTATGATGAAGTAAAAGCTCAACCTTTAGGAATAAAAAGAGAAAAAAAGGAAAAATAATGCATAAAGGGGTCATTATTGGACCATTGCTAGTTTCCTACTAGGATTATCGATTGATAGCTGACGCCAGCGGACAAATTTACGACGAGCAAACGTAAATTTTCCTATATACTTCTTTTGTTCATAAAGTTTATTCATTTTTATTATTTTAATCCACCCTATAAAATTAATTTACTTTCTAGTTTTTAAAAATCTTTTCACCACACATTACATAGTATTATATTATTAAGTAAATCTCATTATTCATTAACACACTGCTTTAATTATTTTCTTATTCAACACTTTACATTACTAATTTTACATTAATAAATATAGGTTAATACATCTTTCAAAATTGATTGTAACAAAGAAAGTGGATCAAATCATTATAGTTAAAATTCATATATACTACTTAAATGAATCATAATGCATGTGCATGTAATTTAATGAATAATCATTTGAGATTTGTTTTTTAAGAACATTCTTTTTGGGCCATTTTGCAGTTTTTCAACTTAAAGCTAATTTAATTATCTTAACTGAGCTTTGCATTTCAACTGATATTTTTAATATAATACAGATTATACAGTAGTTCATTTATGAAAATCGTTAGAGCATCTGCAATGGTGGATGGACGGCGTCCGTCCGTGCCGCTGGCAAGGACGAGCTCCACCGCCGCTGCTGGCACGGCGTTGCTCGATGCATCGAGCACGTCCGTGCCAGCGAGCAGCTGACGTGGCGGCACGCGATCCGTTGCCTTTGAATTTTTTTTAACTAAATTCGATTTTTAATTTAAAAAATCGATTAAAAATAAAATCCACTTCCCAAAAAAAAATATCCGTTTTTTACAGTTTTCCATCATTTTTAAAATTTTTTATATTTTTTTTCTCCCAAAATACACATTTTCATCTATAAATACCCCACTTTCACACCCAAAAATTCACCTCACAATACACAATTCTCATCTACACTCTCTAATTTCCATTCTCATCTTCATTCTCTCATATCCATTCTCAATCTTTCTTCCACTCCTACATCATAACAATGTCCGGCCAAGGCGATGACCCCCCACCCTCCCACGGTTGGAACCCCGAATGGTTCGGTTCACAACCGTTTCCTAGTCCGGAAACGGAATATTCTGCCCCTCCTCAAACCCAAAGTTCGGGCGTTCCGGGTGGCTACCGGCCATACCCAATCGACGACCAAGGTGCCCCCGAAAGGCGATACGGGTGGTCACCGGAGCCTAGGCCGACCGCCCCCTCCCAAACTCCGACTCCTCCTACTCGCGGTGTCTGCACACCGTACACTCTGGCGGAGATGGATAAATTGTTCACAGCGTACTTGGAAATCTCCGAAGATCCTGTGGTTGGCACAAACCAATCCGGCGATCACTTTTGGTGGCGCATCGCTCGCCGGTACAATGAAAACCAACCACCGGGAACAATCGAGTGCAACCAGAGTATGGTACGCAACGCCATCTACCGAGCCAACGATGAAATTGGCAAGTTCAATGGCTATTTCCTCCAGGAATAGCGGAATGCGGGGAGCGGCCGGAGCGAGGTCGACATCATCAATGCCGCGCTGAGCACCTGCCAATCCATGAACTATAAGTCGTTCAAGTACCTCAACGTTTGGCAGGAGACGCGGACGCACCCGAAGTATTTGGGAGGCGTAACATCCTCCTCTAGCGGCTCCTCCAAACGGTCAAGGTCGGTATCCCTATCCGACGCCGGCTCCGAAGAAGTGGCTAGCCAACTCGCCGGAGCTAACTTGGGTAGCCCCGACGCCGGCCCGAGCGGTTCCCAACGCCGACCGCAAGGAAGGAAGAAGGCGGCGGCCAACCGCCGTCGAGCCGCGGCTACAACCACCGATGCTCCCGTTCCCGTTCCATATGCGCAACCTCCACCCCCCACCAACTCGTTATGGACCCTCTTGGCCCAACTCAATATGGCCGATAGGTCCACTATGACCCCCTCGCAACATCAATTGCACGAGGCCATGATATTGGGCCTCCAAAGACAATTGGGGGTAGTGCCGCCGGATGAGTAGTCGTCCACGGGGGTATTTTTAGCTTTTAATTATGTAATTCTTAATTTTTAGGAGTTTAATTATGTAATTTTTAATTTTTAGTATTTTAATTATGTAATTTTTAATTTTTAGGATTTTAATTATGTCTTTTTTATTTTATTTGTAATTTGTAATATTTATTGTGCTTTTTTAATGAATTTTAATATTATGAAAATGTTTTTGTTTAATTGAATTTTAAATTGAATTGTGCTCGTCCTTGCGGAAGAGCACAACCGTGGGTGTTGTGCTCTTGCCAGAGAGCAGGCAGAAAAAGTGGGGTCGGGCGTACAACCGTGCTCGCTGGAAAGAGCACGGTTGTGGGTGCTCTTATGCTGAGAAGTGCTTGAAGAAGAACCGACCACCTATTATCTAGACAGATTAAAGAGTGACGTGCATCTGATAGGTAGTTGTCCTTTAACTAATTTCTAACTCTCTCTGTTCTAATTATAATATGATAATTATGAAATATTTGGTTTTCGCCATGAAATTTTATGCGGTGTTATTTTATGAATTATGAAAACAGAGTAGAGTCAGAGAGAAAAAAAATAGAGATGGTGTTGTTTTCATTTAAAGAAATGTTTTATTTTTAATGGGACATTTTAAAATACATAAGTATAGGAGAAGTGTGATCCGTTGCTAACTTTTTTAAGTTGCTAACTCTGCTAACTCATCAATATAGTGTATTGAAAATGTCAAGACGATGATATTGAAATGTCAACATAAACTTAGTGATATTTTAATACACTGCGTTGACATTGATATTTCAAATGTCAACACAGTATATTAAAATGTAAACACAAATTTGAGTTGCATTTTAATGTAATCATATAAACATTTTTGATACACTATATTGATAAGTTAGTATTAGGGTATCCACTATAAGGCGGACACCCAAATAGTCTGTCCCAGTTTTTGTCCATAGCCCTAGTTTTTTTGTCCACAACCCTAAATTTTAGTTTCCGCCACTATGTTGGACACCAATAGCCCTAAAATTTTATAACCAAATTTTATATTAAATTTTCAAGCAAGTATGATTAAATTTAGCGAACTATACGTAATTAGACGAAAACGGCTATACGCGAAGAAATTAAAATTAAACACAAAAAAACGGCTTGTATACTCTTTCAATTTTCAGATTAAAAAATACAAAAAAGAAAAAAAACAATAAAAATACTTGCTTCTTCTTCCACACGACTCAGCGGCTGCTGCTTCTTCTTCCACCATCTGTTCAAACGCATTCCATTTCCACCATTAAAATTTCTTCACAAATCTACCACATTCCATTTCCACCATTCCCTTTCAGCATTCCATTTCCACCATTAACATTTCTTCACAATTTCTTCACAAACACAACTCAGAGCTCACCAAAAAATTCCACCATTTCCACCGTGTACCGGCGCGCCGGGCACCACCCCACTATAGCCGGCGCGCCTATTCGCCGTGTCCGCCCCGGAGTAGGCGCGTCCTCGCCCCAAAGTCGTTGAATGCTCGTCCGCCGCCTACCGCCCCCATTTCCTCGTCCGCCCCCGGGGCGGACGTCACCTCTACTATAGACTGTCCCGGCACTGACGAAGCCACATTGGGGCCTGGGGGGCCATGGGCCCCTCAGCTTTTGTACCGATTAATATATAGATATATATGATGCACTTATTGATCCAGTTGTGTCGCTTAGATGGTTGGAGCAGTTGTTTTCAATATGATAGACCCAGGATCCATATCTGGCTCTCCATTTCATTTCAGTTTTTATTTAGTAAATTCACTTCTTTTCACTTTAGTTTAGTTCTTTTTAATTATTTTCTGTTGAACTTCTTCTTTCCAAATTATCTTAGTCCAAAAACACATGCAATTTTTCCCCATTTCATGTGTTTAGTGTAGTTCTTAACAATTATTTCAAAATTATTTCCATAATAAAAAATGATCTTACTTTAAAAATATGCCCTTGTTATATATCTGTTTTAATTGCTTATTCCAAATTCTCTTAGTTCAAAAATCATGCGATTTTCTTCATTTCAATTTAATATATGTAGTTAAGTTTAGTAGTACTTTTTAGTTATTTCATAACTGTTTCCTATTACAAATTATCTCACTCCAAAAAATATGCGTTTAATCTTTTTATTAATTTTCTAAGTCACTTTAATTTAGTTTTTTCACACAACCGCTCACAAAAATCTATTCTATTATTATACAACATTATTAAATACTCCCTCCATCCTATACAAAATATCACCCTTCTTTTTTACACTCGTTTAGAAAAAAATATATAAATAGTTAAAGTGAAAAGGGGGTAAAGTAAAATAATAATGTAGAGAAATCTTTGCTACGTTATTTTCTTTCTATTTCCACTTTAACTATTTATTAAGTATTTTTTCAAAACGAGTGCATAAAAAAGTGTGACATCTTTTATAGGACAGATAGAGTATCTTATTGTGCAAGTTCATTTTACATTGATTCAATTTTTTGTAATAGTATGATCTATCAACGTCGACGTCACTTTTAACGATAATCACTATGCACTGACAAGAAAATATCTCATATCTGTTAACGATGAATACCCTATGATGGGGTGCGTACTAAACAAGCCCAACAGCAATGACGGCCCATCAGCCCAAAGCCCAAGGAAGAGTATGAGTTCGGCATTACCAAAGAGTTCGGCCTCAGCCTACAGCTCGGTAAAAGCCAACCAATCAAGCTCTGCTCTCAGGTCGGCATCAAGCTCTACTCTCAGATCGGCAACCAAAGCAGTTCGGTCTCGGTAGTGATGGGGTGCGTACTAAACAAGCCCAACAGCAATGACGGCCCATCAGCCCAAAGCCCAAGGAAGAGTATGAGTTCGGCATTACCAAAGAGTTCGGCCTCAGCCTACAGCTCGGTAAAAGCCAACCAATCAAGCTCTGCTCTCAGGTCGGCATCAAGCTCTACTCTCAGATCGGCAACCAAAGCAGTTCGGTCTCAGTATTCGACCGAACAAGGAGTTAGTGGACCCATACAGGATTTCCACAACTTCCAACACACCCACTACCACGTGGTGTCAACTCAGGCCACGATCGTAGGCCATGACCTACGCTACATCCACGATCTTAGGCCATGACCTACACGACATCCACGACTTAGGGTGGTGATGCAAGCCACGATCTTAGTTCAATATATAAATAGAACTTAGATCTGATAGACGGGGGTTTTAAGCTCTCTAGATACATAAAAGATCATATAGCAAGTCTGTATTGTAGGCTGTAGAAAACAGATCAAGCAATACAACTCTACCCTCTTTTCTTCCCGTGGACGTAGATTTACCTCAGTAAATCGAACCACGTAAATTCTTTGTGTCGTAGTCTTTATTCTCTACCAGCATTTACTAACATCAGAAATTCGCGGATTCATCACCCTACAATTGTTAACGGCGATTTGGGCCCCCCACCATCGAAATCCTGGCTTCGTCACTGCGTCCCGGGACCGCCCCCTCCGGGCTATAGGCGCGGCGGTCCCATAGTGGACACTCTTACAAGGCACTTCAGTAAAAGAATTTATAAAACCAAAAAATAGTACTCCCAATGATTTAACAAAGTATTTTGCAATTATTTAGAATACATCTACAAAAACGTTCGTGAATAAAGTCCCATCTCAAGAAGAATCTTCATCAACTTATTTTTTGTAGTCATCTGTGACAGAAGCTTGGCTATGGCAGTCTCGCACATTGCAATCGGCAGACTACACAACAGCAGAGTCCCAACCATAGAATTATAGTCACTTCTTTTCGCTTCATAATCCGTCTCTTGTATGTTACTTACAACTTCTTTATAATTCATAATTACGTTTCTTTTGGATTGATTGTAGTGTGTATGAACGTGATGGCCTAAATGGCTAAATGTGTGGATTAGTGTATTTCATGATTTAGAGTATTCTTGATTTTGGATTGTTATTCTTGGGATTTTGATATAATATAGGGGTGCTTAAACGGTTCTCCGGTCTTCGGTTACCCGGAATCGGAATCGGAATCGGCCTGGTAATTGAGGAACTGGAACTGGAAAAAATGTTCCAGTTCCAATACCGGTTCCAACTTTTTAAATAAAACCGATTCCGGTTCTAACCAGAACCGACCGGTTCAAACCGGAAACCGGATTATAATTCAATTTTATTTTTTTAATAATTTAGTATACAAATAAATCTAATTTAAATGAATTAATTTTGAATTAAAGTAAAATAATTTGAAACATTGAGTGATTATTAGATTTAAACATTGTTAGATTTGCTAGCTCTGCTTTCTGAATTATTTAAAATGTTTAAACCGTGATACTTTAAATTTCCAATTATTTTCCCAATCCACTTTTGAAGAACTAACTACATTGAGCAGACATCATAAGTTTGTTTTTAATTTCCCAAAAAAACTTATACAAATACAATATCATTTCATATGATAGAAATTTAACTTTATAATATGTTTTACGATTGTAACCTGTTTGTGAATAATTTATTAACTGTTCCGTTAACAAACCAAAAGGTCACAACAAGATTAATTAATATTGAAAATTCTATTGAATATTTGTTTAGCCAAAAAAAGGAAAAATGGAATTCAATTTCAAAACTCGTTTTTTAAAAAAATTGCTAAAGTTTATAACTCTTATTTGTTTTTTTAAAACAATTGCTAAATAAACTAATCCGACCTACTACACTTGGCATCACTCTTATCCATATATAAATATTATTGTATTGTTGGTTTGTATTTTTGTGTATATATTTGAATTTTTAGGTATTATTTGTTATATTTCTAGATATTGAATTATTATTTTTTTAGTATTGAACTATTTAAAATTATAAATAAATTCGGATTAAAATTACACATCGGTTCCAGTTCGGAACCGGAATTGACCGGTTCTTAACCGGCCGGTTCCAAACCGGAAGCGATCGGTTCCGTTTCCGGTTCTAGGATTTATGAAAATTTTAAACCGGTTAACCGGTCCGGTTAGAACCGGAACCGGCCGAATAAGCAAGCCTAATATAATATATCGGCAATTAATATATATCATACTTCATTCGTTTCATAAGAATATGTACTCATCTTTTCTTTTTAGTTTGTCCCATAAAAATATGTATTTTCTAAATTTGGAAATTGATCATTTTTCTCTAATAGTTGGGACTCATTCTCCATTAACAATACTTTAACCACTTTTTTCTTTCTATTTTTCATTTACTTTACTAATTGTGCATTAAAACTCATGTTAACAAAAAATGTGTATATTCTTGTGGAATAAGGGAAGTGTTTCTTATTATTAGTGAATTTGGTAATAGTAATAATAGGCCAAATTGTGAATGATATATATTTCCTATTGTTACTTTTTTTTTATAAACAAAATGAAATGGTCGAACCCTTCGGATGAAGGTGAGCTGCCAAAAGGTAAGGGATAGAGGGAGTATTTGGAATTTTTATTATATAGTTATATTAGAATTATTAATTGTTAAATACTTTCTCTATCTCATAAGAATATGCATTTTTAATAAAATATAAGTTTTAATGTACAATTTATAAAGTATGAGAGATAGAGAGAAAGATAAGTAAAATATTGTTAGTGGAGAATGGGTCTCACGCTTCAATCGAGATAAAAAGTTTTAAAATTAGAAAATGCATATTCTTGCTAGGCACACTAAAAAGAAAAGAGTGCATATTCTTGTGAGACAAATTGAGTATAATTTATTACTCCTTCCGTCCCAAGTTATTTGAGTCATTATCCATTTTGGGTTGTCCGAAGTTATTTGAGTCATTCATCTTTTTAGCTAAAAAAAATCTAATCACACCTACTTAGTTTTTTTTACTTTACTCCCCTCCTCTCTCTTACTTTATTATTTCTTCTACTTTATTTTACTTTCTGTAACTTATTAAACACAACTTTCTTAAATCTCGTGCTAAAAAGAAACGTCTCAAGTAACGTGGGACGAAGACAGTATTACATATTGACGTGTAATATAATTAACTTCGTTGACCGGATATCATTATAAACCATTATAAATTATTAAATAAACTCATCAACAAAACATCTACAAATAGGTTCCCGCATTAGATCCCATCTCAAGAAGAACCAACATCAACCTATTTTTCTCCTTCAACGCCGGCTGAATCCCGGCGATGTTCCTCTGGCACTGCTTAATCGGCTCATCACACAACCCTAGCGTCGTCACCATCGAATCAAACTCACTCCTCCTCGAATTGTACTCCGCCATCTCCACATTGCTCAGCACTTTTATATAACCAATCCGGCACCAATACTAGCGCTGCCTCACCCCGAGCCTCGTCTCCTCCGCCTCCACCTTCTCCACGAACGCAAGCGTCTCTTTCGTAAAGCTCAGCGTTAGGCTCAGGGCCTCCCTCGTCAGGGCGGGCAGGTCCATGGGCGGAGAGGGGAGGTTCTTATATAAGATGCATGTTAAGGATGAAGTTCCTTAACGCGTTGATTTTGCGTCGAACGTCGCGGGAGCTTTTGCCCGTCGACCAATCCGGCGTGATTTTGTGCGTTTTGCACGTTTGAAAGGAAAGAGAGTATGAGAAAGTATTTTATTTCTTAAGTTCGAACGTAAAATACATATCTATTTATAACTAGGGACCCTAGGGTTGATTCGACTTCGAGTCGGGAAAGAATCAACAAAGAAAACCCGAAAAGGAGCTTAACGAGCGCTCAACAAATAAACTAATAAAACTAAATAAATCTTAAGGAAATTACAGAAAATAAATGACTCTAAATAAATATAAAAGAACCCTAATTATCGTGAGACAAGTCTCCATAGCACGCCGGCCGCTTTGACTCACGCCTCATCGACCTGTCCCGCCGAGCCGGCTCTGCCCGTTGCTCAGTCGCCGGCACCCTAGTGTCGGCGTCGAACTCGTCGTCTTGTAGCAATTCTCGTTCTTTAAGCCCGGCCGACGGAGGTCCCGTATCAATGCCTTTGCAAAAGGAGTCGTCCCCGGCGTAGTAGCACACTTTGTTGATTAGATCGTCGGTTTGTTTGTCTCCAAGGGAGGGGCGGACGAGGGCGAGGACGAAGATGGAGATGATGGTTTTCATGGTGGTGATTTGGTTGTTTTGGTGGTGATTTAGGGTTTAAGTAGAGAGTGATTTTGATTCATTTAGGGCATGTTGTTTGTGACATTATTTGTGTATCGTTCATTTTTTTGTGTAACGTTTGATTTCATTTTAGTATGTATGAACGATAGGGTAAAATGTTGTGGATTAATTTCTTTCTTGATTTATAGTAATTTCTTTATTTTGGATTTGATATGGATCGGCCATGTTATAAATGATATTTCCTATTGTTAGTGCAGGGAATCTGATAATAATTATATATGCCATATATGAATGATAGTATTTCCTATTGTTGCTGCATGGAATTTTACAAAAATGGGCCTTTCCTAAGTTTTTTGGATGATTGAATGAACTTAGGCCATATTTGGTTGTCAGGATTTTGTCTGGGAAAATAATCTGATTTCTTAAATTTTAAATTCTTGTGTCTGTTTCCGTTTTTAATCAAACTGGGAAAGTAATCAAAATACTGAAACAAGGAAAGTTAGTACAACTTTCCAGGATTCTGAATCATAACTTTTCTTAGGTATTCTTTTTCCCAGTTTTAGGTTTCTTACATATTTAATGCAATATAGTACAGTTTATTATTATTATTATTATTATATTATTATTATTAATATTATTATTATTATTATCATCATCATCATTATTATTGTTACTATTTATTACAATGTTTTACAAATAATTTAAAAGTATAAATCATACTTAATTTCAGGATAATTAATAACTATAATTCAAATTATCATAATTATAACTATATTATTAATATTTATTTTTATTTTTATTATCATAATAATAATAATTTATTAAATAATTAAATATAATTATAATTATATAATAATATAATAATTATTAATTTATAAATTAGTAATTAACAATAAAATTGAAGTGAAATTTTAAATTATAAAATTTATTCAATTAAAAATTAAGTAAATATAATGATAATAATAATAATAATAATAATCTTATTTATTGTTATATTATTATATATTATGATTTATAATCCATATTTAAACTATCCATCGTAATAATAAATAAATAATATAATTATTATAATTTGTAATTAATAATTTTTTAAATAATATGTATTATTATTTTTTTATAAATAAAAAATGATAAGTATATTTTTAGTTTAGTGTTTAAATCAAATATATACTTTCAAATCTTGATATTTTCCAAACACGGGAAAGTAAAGTTATTAAAAATTATATTCCCGGGATTTATTTTCTCATGAATCATTTTTCTTACAAACTTTACTTTCCCGCCAACCGAACATGACCTTAGGATTGCCCAAATATTATTGTGAAATTTTAGAAGGTTGTCTACTGCTTAATTGGATCTCTAATTTGTTCTACATACATTAGTCAATATTATTCTCTTTCCTATTTTATTCTCTCTCACACTTTACTTAATTCATAAATTAATACCTTGAAAGCTCAATTATTCTTTACTGAGTTTCACATCCTCACTGAATTTCATTTCTAACGATTGGGTAAAGGTGAATTTGAACGTGAAATATTTAACTTCAAATGTTAATAATTCTATCAATATATCAATTTGATTACATTCCTAAATATATATACCTTTTAGACAGCAAACATAGATTGTTTTCACCATATGAATGTATATAATAATTTCAAAATTATTTCACATTTTCAAAATTTTTGGAATTTTATCGAATTTTTGGGTTCAACTAAATTTTGAATTTTCGTATTTTGATTTTCAAATATTTTAAATTAGTTTGGATTTATTTTTTTCAAAATTCAAAATTTTGAATTAGTCTGTATTTGTAGAAAATCCAATTTGTAATCTGAAGAAAATGGGGTACAATATATTATGGAGTAATTGGCAAATTGACTTGGGTTGTCAACCCAACCTGAAAAACCTTGAATTAAAGCTGGGATAGATTATTTTCTCTTTGTTTTATTTTTTTAGGGATATTGGTCATTAAAATTATAAAATTTACCTAAAATTTGGTATTTTCCACGAATTTTAAAATTGGTATATAATATCACAAACTTTGCATTTTGTTTGGTATTTCCTACGGCATGTATTTGACTAACTTACAGGGTTTTTTTTATCATACCTGACACAATTAAATGAACGTGGTTTTCAATGTGATTTTTTATCCTACATGTTATGAACTTAAAAAGTAGTTTAAAATATCATAAAACATATCACGGTTGCTCATGTAAAATAAGATTTTGATGAAAATATCTTATTTGAGTGAGTATGAGAAATACCAAACAAAATGGAAAGTTTGTGATATTATTGATCAATTTCAAAGTTCGTGGAAAATACCAAATTTTAAGTAAAGTTTATAGTTTTAGAGACCAATATCCCATCTTTTTATTACCATTTTCTCCAAACACGTGCAAAAATAAAGAGGTATCTCATTACCGAAGGGAGTATAGTTTATTTGGTGGATTTAATATATACGCAATGTTTGTTAGAACTGCATAAGATAATTATGTGCAAAACTTATACAGTAAGGAAAAATAGCATATGAATTATGAAACAAAGATTCATATTTGAGAATAAATTGTAATGTTAGACATAAAAGCTTAATTAATTAAAAACTTTAATAGAAAAGACTAAGGAATTAAGAATTCTTTGTATTTAATAAGAGAACATTGAGGTCTCTGACTAAGTCAATATATACTGTAGTCTTTATACGCGTCTACGCCCCATTTGTAAGTTTTAAGCCAAGACCATTTAATTTCAGCAAGACTTAAATTTATTATTATTTTTTTCTTGAATCAGTCACACGATTTTGAAAGAATATGGGCTAAATTATAATTATAATTAGGGATCAAATTGATTAAATCATGCAAATAAAAATATGCTCCTTGAATATGACCCATGTGGTAATTAAACTATATGGAGTATGTTTTATATCGCAGAGAAATGATGTAGAAATCTAATTACTATTCCCTCTTTTCCTTGTTAATTGAGTCATTTCTTTTCGACACGGAGTTTAAGAATAATGTGCTAAATGAATAGTGAAAAAATTAAGAGAGAATAAAGTAAGAGAGATGAAGAGAGAATAAAGTAAAATAGATGATTACTTTTTACTAAAAGTAAAAATGACTCAATTAACTTGAAACTTTCTAAAATAGAAAAATGACTGTATTAACATAGAACGGAGGTGTACTTTCGTAAGTAAATTCTACACATATTTTCTAGCTTTTCTGCAAAATTATTTGTACCATAAATGTTCCTATATGGGATAAGAGTATGTGGAGGATGGAGAATGGTGAATTTAACTGCATGATCAGATCAAATCAAATCATGGAAGCACATGACACACCAAATTAACGAGTTCTCAAACTATTGTATTAAATCTAAACGTGCAATATTATTAAATATTAAGAATCCTCATTAGACAATAACATGAATTCCTAAACGTTTAAACATTTTCACATAATATAATGCATTTTACGCGAGTAAATTCAGTTGACTTGATCAATTGCAAAGTCTTTGTAATCAATGCATGTAGCTTTCTACTACTCCATTATTTTCGTATTTCAAGTATATAGAGTCTTTTTTGAAAATGAAATATTTTTTAGATGACTTTTCTTTTTCCTCATTAATTAGTTACATAGAAAAATTAAAATGTTCTTATTTATTTCACTTTCAAGCAGGAGACATTCTACCTTCACTACAATTAATTTTAGCTTTAAATGCAAAATAACCAGTTGACTAGGATTATTCAAGTTTTTTAATAAAAGGGTATCTCCAAGGCTTCTTGTTAGCTCACACTATTACAATATCAATATGGAAAGAATTTCCTCAATTTTCTCACTTTCCCTGCTCATATTGTTTCCTTGTCTTAGCTTCGCTACTACTCATCAAATCAATACTGATGAGTTGGCACTTCTTGCATTCAAATCCACCATGAACACTTCAACTCCCTACAATATTTTGAAAAAAAATTGGACTACCGGAGCCTCAGTTTGCACATGGATCGGAGTCACTTGTGATTCTCGTTATAGTAGAGTGGCTCATTTAAATCTTTCAAGAATGGGACTTAGTGGCAGTATCCCACCCGAAATCGGAAATCTTTCTTTTCTTGTTTCTCTAGATTTGAGTCACAACTCTCTTCATGGTCCCATACCAAATGATATTTGTAGGTACAATAACCTTCAGACACTTAATCTGTCTATAAACAATTTGGAGGGAGAGATACCACTGAGTTTGGGTGAATGCCCACAACTTGAGATTCTTGATTTCTTCGACAACAACTTTGGTGGATGTTTGCCTACACAAATTGGGAACATCACACACCTTAAGATATTATACGTTGGTTGCAACAATATTAGAGGTATAGATATGTCATCCTTTGTTTATGCTTTGTTTTTTCAAACTCTTTCATTTTCTTTATGAATATACTACTCCCTTTGTTCCTTGTTAATAGAGGCATTTCTTTTTGGTATGTGGATTAAAAATAGTGTGTTAAGTGGATAGTAAATAAAGTAATATAGATTAAGAGAGAATAAAGTAAGAGGGGTTACTTTCTGCCAAAAATAGAAATGACTCAATTATTTTACAATTTTCCAAAATAGAAAAATCTTTTATAGAACGAATGGAGTATTAGTTATTGACCTCATATGCTTGGAAATATACACATCACAACATATATACTCAATTTCATGAAATTAGATAGGAAAACAACACCATGGATCAAGATCTAGTAGTGTACAATTAATGCAAAATATACTCCCTCCGTCCCGGATAATTCGTCTCACTTTGACCGGGCACGGGTTTTAAGAAATGTAATGAAAAGTGAGTTGAAAAAACTAGTGGAATGTTGGTCCTACTTTTATATATTAGTTTTATAATAAAATATGAGTAGGTATGAGTTAGTGAAATATGAGGTTCACTACAAAAAATAGTAAAAAATGAAATAGGACAAATTATGTGGGACGGACCGAAATGAAAAAATGGGACAAATTATCCGGGACAGAGGGAGTATATTCTTTTGTGATCAAAATGATCTTGGTTCACATTTGGTCACTAGATGTCATAATAATATTGGGTGTCATTTGTAAATCTCACATTTGATTACTGTATTGTTTCTCATATTCGCTTGAATTTGTTGTGTGCCAAGGTTGATAATCTGCGTTGATATAGTTATGTGAAGTTTTGTTTAATTTTGTTTATATTTTAATGTACTAGTGTATCTGTTTTACAACCGTTCTCGATGTATTCTGCTCGCCAATTTTTGGCTTCAGCATTTTTCGTTCATACAAGAAATACAATCATAATATGTCAATATAGTAAATATAAAATGTCAATGCTAAATTGTATTGATATGTTTAGTACACTAGACATTTTTTTATCTAAAACCCTAATTTTGATAGTTTTCTTATCTTTTTAAATTTAATTAATTATAAAACGAAATTACATATGACAATTTATGGACTACTAGATTTCTACAAATGTTATGATTTTAAATTAATTGTAGTTAGCAATTAAAGATAGAGTTAGTAATTATTACACCCCTATATATAATTATAGAGTACTAACTTTAGCTAAATATTTAATTTATAGGAGTTATTCCACAGGAGATTGGTCATCTTGATCATTTACAATGGTTGGAGATGAGATTGAACAAGTTGTCAGGTCCTTTGCCGCCGACCATTTTCAACATATCTTCTTTGATATTGATTGAACTATCATTGAATACAATTAGTGGGGTGCTGCCTTCGGAAATTGGGAACATGAAAGAACTGCGATACTTAATGCTTCACGACAATGCTTTAAACGGTAAGATTTCTATCTCATGTCTTCCCTTTTGGTATAGCATATAGGTCTAATAAGAAACTTGAAATGCTTTAAGTTTATTTTGCTTTTTCCCCTTTATTAAAATAAGATTATCATAGAAAAAAAATGATACCTTCGATCCGTCTACAAAAGTTAGTATTGGTGGTAGATGATACGAATTTTAATATAAAATTTTTAAAATATAGCACATGGAGAAAAAAAATCATTGAAATAATGTTAATAGAAAATGAGAATCGTTTCAAAAAAAAAAGTACAACTATAAATAGATTAGAAACTATTTTTAGTTGATGCCCAAAATGAACAAGACAACACTATTCTTAATGGACAAAATAGTGCTTCATCTGTCCTAAAAAAAAGTAGACTAGATTTTAGTGGCCCCACAAAATTAAACAAGTCGAAATATGAAAAGTTTTCAATAAATAACAATCCTACACATCATTATAACGTGGACCTACAATCTACTAACACGACTTGTACAGCCATTTTCCCTCTCTTTCTTATTGCTTTCTTATCTCCATTTTACTTTATCGATTGCACTTTAAAACCTGTATCATTTACAAGTTTATTTACTTGTCGAGGATAGAAAGAGTAGGGAAAAATGACTAGTATTAATTAAATGCTTTCCTTTTTAAGAATTTTAATTCGCATATTTAAAACCTGTATCATTTAGAAGTTTATTTATTTGTCGAGGACAGAAAAAGTAATAAAAAATGACGTGGTCTTAATTAAATGTCTTTCCTTTGTAAGAATTTTAATTCGCATATTTAAACTTTATTGAAAATATAAAACTCAATCTCTCAATCGACCGAATCATGCATTTTTTTTCTTACTAATATGATCGTTACACTTTTGCTTGACTATGATGATGTCATTATTTGTTAGATACTATTCCGAAAGAGATTTGTCATCTTGATAAGTTGGAGTTGATGCATTTGTATTCCAACGAACTTAGCGGATCAATCCCACGAGAAATGGGGAACATGACGACTCTCGTTAGCTTATCGCTCTGGAATAATAGTTTAAGTGGTATGATTCATTGTTCGACTACTTCTTTAACTTATGCTACCTCCTCCTAGTCTACATACAACATTTTTAATTTAGTACAAAAATTTAGATAGTGAATTAAATTAATTAAAAGAAATTAGAAGAGGGAATATAGTAGAGTACAAAGTAAGAAATAAAAGTAAAAGAGAAGTGAGTTTATTATTGCCAAAAATGAAATATCTCACTTAATTGGAACCTTCTCTCACTTGGACTACTACAACATAGTGACTAGTTTCAACATTTTATATGCAGGCACTTTGCCTTCCGAAATAGGGAACATGTCTTCTTTAGGAGGCATTTACCTTTCAGGTAACACAATTGGTGGAGCATTGCCTTTGGAAATTGGGAACATGAAAGCACTACAATACTTGTTCTTTGACAACAATGCTTTCATCGGTAAAATATCATTAATGTGCATTTCTGTATATATAAAATTCAATTAAATCCTCCTTATATATCTTTAATAACACTTGATTGAAGGTACAATTCCATCCACCATTGGGTATTTAGCAAATCTGCAATACTTGGTTCTCTACTCGAACAAATTAAATGGTGAGCTCCCATCCTTCATCTCTTCCATATCTTATCCTCACAAATAACACTTTGGAAAATTAAATCCTTATATATCTTCTTATATATCTTTAATATGAATTGATTGAAGGTACAATTCCATCCACCATTGGGTATTTATCAAATCTGCAATACTTGGTTCTCTCCTCGAACAAATTAAATGGTGAACTCCCATCCTCGATATGCAACTTGTCATCATCTCTTCCATATCTTATCCTCACAAATAACACTTTGGAAGGAAGACTACCACAGTGCTATGGAAACTTTCTCGTCTTTCATTTAAATGCTAATCAATTTAGTGGTCTCATTCCATCAACATTTACAAAGGGGTGTAGTCTTTTGTCCATCAATTTGAATGATAATAAATTGATAGGACCATTACCTCAATCTTTAATTCATTGTCAAAGCTTAAAGGGCATTGACATTGGAAATAATAGAATACAAGACGAATTTCCATTTTGGATGGAAAGTCTTCTTAAGCTTCGAGTGCTAGTGTTGAGGTCTAACAAGTTTTATGGTAACATGTCACTTCATTCACCAACCAAGAATCCATTTCCTAAGTTGCAAGTTTTAGATGTATCCCACAATGAATTTGTGGACACTCTTCCTCAAAGATATTTCAAGAATTTTAGAGCAATGATGATAAAGGTCAACGAAGGAAATCGATCAAGTTTTGTGGACATGAGGCTCACCTTCAAAGGCCAGGATCAGTTATTGAAGAGATTATTGCAAACCTTCACAATAATTGACTTATCCTCCAATAGATTTTCTGGGAATATTCCACCTTCCTTAGGAAATCTTAAGATTCTCAAATACTTGAACTTGTCCTACAATACCCTCACGGGACACATACCTTCATCTCTTGGAAACCTAAGTGAACTTGAGTCGTTGGACTTGTCAACAAACAAATTGGAAGGAGAAATCCCGAGTGAGTTGACAAGGTTAACATTTCTTGCCAAATTAAACCTTTCAACGAACAATCTTGTTGGACACATACCAGAATCTAATCAATTCTCTACATTTGAGAATGATTCATATATGAGAAACTCGGGATTGTGTGGATTTCCACTGACAAGAAAATGCAAGAATGGGTCATGGATGCCGCCTGTAGAAGAAGAAGACGAAGGTGATGATGAATACGGATTTATGGATGGATTTGGTTGGAGAAGTGTAGCGATCGGGTATGGAAGTGGATTCATAGTTGGGATTGGAATTGGTTATATGATTATAAGAAGTGGAAAACCAAGATGGTTAGTAGAATTCTTTTTTGGCGTTGGATACAAATGTAAGACGAAGAAGAGGTGTAACAGACCTACATCAACATGCAGGGGAACTTGATTTAAAGCCAAATAGAGGATTGTGTGATTTTCTTGTGTTTGATTTGGCATTCTTGCTTGATTTCAGAGCTTCTTCTCGAGTTGTGTTTTCTATTTCTTTGTATTTAATTGCTCCTTTTGTCTTCCTGCTCGTGTTTTCTATTTCTTCTTGTTTGAGTTGTGTTTGACTACATGTTTCTTTCTGTTCTCGTGTTATGTTAGAAAATGTGTTTGAATGGATGAAAAATTATGCAAACTAGGAGTTGTGGATTTGCCCGATATAATCTTGCATACCGAATAACCCATAGCTAACATAAATTGCATTAAAACTTAGAATTGCAATGTCACTCAAACTCATCTAACAGAGAGTACTCTACATAATCCATATCCATCTCCCCCATCACCATGTAAATGAGGCAATCCATATAACATGCAGTAATGCAATTCTATCGAGAAAGAAGTAACTACAAATTTGCATGATACAAATTCTCTTATTTTAAATTGAAGAATATACAAAGCTAATCTTGATTGACAAATTTATTCAATAGCAAACACACAAAGACATTCCATTCCCTACATATTTTAACACCAAACAGATCACTTGTGTTTGGTGGTTCAGGTTCAGGTTCCTTTGCCGGTTCCGGTTCCGGTTCCTGCCCCGGTTCATGTGCCGGTTCAGATTAATGTCCATATTCCAATCAAGCCGTTTCTCTCTCTCTCTGCAATTTACGCGACAGTTTTTTTAATTTTATTTATGATAGTGCCGGAATGAGCCATGAGTGGATCATAAAGTGCCACGAGCGCGGATACTAGACCAGCATTTCTCGTGATACTTGGCTTTGTGACCAAGTGCCTCTTTCTTTCATTCAAGAAAACGTTGTTCTGATCAGCGGCGGATCCAGAACATAATTTTGGAGATATAACATATCTATCATATATAGCATTTTCCTCTTATGAAGGGTGTAAGGGGCTTTCAAAATGGAACTTTGCTTGTGTTTTATTTGGTTTTTCTTGCGAATTTTTTTTTTCATGTTTAAATATTGAAGATAATAATAGTCCAATTTATGCATTGTCTTTTATTAATTAGCCAACCTAAATAAGACGAGTAGTGGAGTTAATCAATTCCACACGACATTATTTTTCACGTTTACCCATTGATCGAAGATAATAAAACTCAAAATTTATGTGTCGTCCTTTTTCTAAAAGGGCGTGTGACTTTTTTTTTTTTTACCAAAATACATTGAGGTTTGGCTTTTCTGCGTAATATACTTTTGGATTTTTTGGGACCATATTTTCAAAAAAAAAAAAAAAGATTCCTGATGAAGCCGCGAATTTTTGATGTTAGTGAATGCAGGAAAAACACAGAGATTTTACGTGGTTCGATTTACTGAGGTAAATCTACGTCCACGAGAAGAAAATAGGGCAGAGTTGTATTGCTTGATCTGTTTTCTACAGCTAACAATACAGACTTGCTATTTGCTATTTTCTCTCTAGAGAGCTTAACAGAAGTTAACAGAAGAAACCAATCTATCTGACCTAGGTTCTATTTATACATTGAACCAAGATCGTGGCATGCAGCATTTATTAGGTAGTGGATGTCGTGGAGGTCGTGGCGACCTTGCATGGGTCCACTATCCTGCATGAGTTAATGACTGCTTGACACCACTAAATAGATCGTCGGTGTAGCGGAGGTGGAAATCTTGCATGAGTCCACTATTTCCTAGTTCGGTCGAATACTGAGACCGAACTGCTGAATTATTGCCGAGCAGCTTTTGCCGATCTGAGAGTAGAGCTTGATGCCGACCTGAGGGCAGAGCTTGATTGGTTGGCTTTTACCGAGCTGTAGGCTGAGGCCGAACTCTTTGGTTGTGCCGAACTGAACTCTTAGCCGAACTCTTTGGTCATGCCGAACTGATACTCTTTCTTGGGCTTTGTGCTGGCTTGTTTAGTACGTACTCCATCACTACCCCCCCCCCCCGAAAAGCGAAGTGAATTACTTCGGCATTCTGGAAAAAGGTACGGGGTAAGTTGATGTTTGTCTTCGGTCTGATGAAGTGAACTTTTCTTTGACCGGACTTGGCTTTGGTCTGATGAAATAAACATCTTTGACCGGACTCGTCTTTGGGCTGATGAAATAAACATCTTTGACCGGACTCGTCTTTGGTCCTAATTTGGCGAGTTTTATCGCTCGGATCGGACTTTCCGTTGTCCTAATTTGGGGATCGGACTTTCCCTTGTCCTAATTCGGCGAGTTTTATCGCGTGGATCGGACTTTCCCTTGTCCTAATTCAGGCAAGTTTTATCGCGAGAATCGGACTTTTGTTGCAGTTCGTTTCAGACGAAGTGCTTGATTCTTTAAGCTGAATTGCGGTCTTGTATCCTCTTTAGAAGCTTGGACTTCACAATCGTTGGCTTATTGCAGCTCGTTTTAGACGAACTGCTTGTTTAAGCTGAATTGTGGTCTTGTATCCTCTGTAGAAGCTTTGACTCACAATCGTTGGCTTGTATATGTTCTAAGAAGGGGATCAGCCTTCGAAGAACAAGATACCTCGGTTACATTTGTAAGAGACGACACTCACATAGACAGACACAACGCACGTAAGACAAACAAAAACGCACATAGGCAAAGAGAGCAAATAAAAAACAAGGAAAGCACATAAGACTGACTGACTGGACTGTCTCTTACAAATGGAACTTCTTGAGGTTGGAAATGTGCCATGTTCGGGGTACCTGTTCTCCTGACATGTGAGCCAATTTGTAAGACCCTTTGCCGAGGACTTCTGACACCCGATACGGACCTTCCCATGTGGGTTCGAGCTTGCCCAGCTTTTCTGCTCGGCTTACTTCGTTGTTTCTCAAGACGAGATCTCCCACTTGAAATTGCAGCTTCTTCACCCTTTGGTTGTAATACCGGGCTACTTGCTCCTTGTACTTGGCTGCTTTTATGCACGCCAATTCTCTTCTTTCTTCGGCTAGATCTAACTCGGCTCGCAGTCCGTCATCATTCATTTCTGAGGAGAAATGTAGAATTCGTGGACTGGGTACGCCGATCTCAACCGGAATCACGGCTTCAGTGCCGTACACCAGACTGTACGGAGTTTCACCGCTGGAGGTTGTGGGTGTAGTTCGGTAGGACCATAGGACTTGAGGGAGATTTTCTACCCATTGTCCTTTGGCTTGTTCTAACCGAGCTTTTAACCCTTTCACCAGGATACGATTTGTTACCTCCGTTTGTCCGTTTGTTTGTGGATGAGAGACCGAAGTGAACCGCTGTTGAATATTCAGCTCTTGGCACCAATTCTTGAACGTCTTGTCGGTGAACTGAGTCCCGTTATCCGAGATGAGGATGTGGGGTATGCCGAATCGGCACACTATGTTCTTCCAGACGAAATCCAATGCCTTCGAGCTCGTTATCGTAGCTAATGGTTCAGCTTCCACCCACTTCGTAAAGTAGTCCACGGCAACGATTAGGAATTTCATTTGCCGAGGAGCTTGAGGAAGTGGTCCCACTATGTCTATGCCCCATTGCATGAAAGGCCAAGGGCTCTGCATAGTGGATAGATCGGTCTGCGGCATCTTTGGGATATTTGCATGGATTTGGCACTTCGGGCAGGTCTTGACGAGCTGCACTGCTTCTTGTACCAAGGTTGGCCAATAATATCCCCATCTCAGAACTTTTTTAGCTAAAGCTCTGGCTCCGATGTGGCTACCGCACGATCCTTCATGAACTTCTCTGAGGATGTAGTCCGTCTCTTCTGGTCCTACGCACCGCAATAATGGCTGAAGTTCGTACCGAAGTGCTCGGCACGTGATCTTCCGAGCTTCTCTCCTATCCTCGGGCAATTGTCCTTGATCCAGATACTGCAAGATCGGCGTCATCCAGTTCGGCGAGCTGGATACTGAATGTACCTCGGCTTCATCAATGCTTCGATGCATTAATTCTTCCGCCTTTGAGCTCGGATCTGAGGCCAACTTGCTTAAGGTATCTGCTCGGCTATTTTCCGCTCTGGGAACGCGGATTATCCGAAAATAGGAGAAACTTCGGCTGATGCTTTGCGCTTTGTCCAAATACTTCTTCATTCTCTCGTCACGAGCTTCACTTGTACCCAACATGTGATTTACTATGACTTGTGAATCACAATGGACTTTGAGAGATTTGGCGAGCAGACTTTGCGCTAACTGGAGTCCGGCAAGAAGGGCTTCGTACTCGGCTTCATTATTAGTAGTGGGGAATAGGAACCGAAGTGAGTAGGTTACCTCGTGTCCGTCGGGAGCGACGAGTAAAATACCAGCTCCACTTCCCATCTTGTTTGAAGCTCCATCTACGAATCCGCTCCAGCAGTCTGGCGGCTCTACTTCGGATTCCAAGGGCTGTGCTAGTTCGGCATTGGCAGACTTTTTCTGTTCGGCAATGACAGGGATTGTTTGATCGAACTTGGCCTCTGTAAGAAAATCTGCCAAGGCTTGTCCCTTGATGGCTTTCCGAGGTAGGTACTCGATTGAGTGTTCTCCCAGCTCTATGGCCCATTTGGCGATTCTGCCTGATGCTTCTGGCTTGGTCAAAACTTGCCGAAGAGGCAGATCGGTTAAGACGCATACCTTGTGAGCATAGAAGTATGGCCGCAGTCTCCTTGCTGCATTTACTAACGCCAGAGCAATTTTTTCCAGAGGTTGATACCTTGTTTCTGGACCTCTTAATGCTCGGCTTGTAAAGTAGATGGGAAACTGCTTTAGGCCTTCTTCTCGTACAAGCACCGCGCTGATGGTTTGATCTGATGCCGCTAAGTATAAGAATATTACTTCGGCTTCGGTTGGAGCAGAGAGAATAGGAAGCTCGGCTAGATAACTTTTGAGCTCGTCAAAGGCCTTTTTCTGCTCGGCTCCCCACTCGAACTTTGGTGCCTTTTTCAACACCTTGAAGAACGGCAGTTGCTTTTCGGCTGCTTGGGAAAGGAATCGATTCAGTGCGGCTAGACATCCGGTTAGCCTTTGCACGTCATGTATGGACTTCGGCATTGCCATGTGCTGAACGACTTGAACTTTTGAGGGATTTGCCTTGAGTCCGTCCTTTGAAACCCAACAACCCAGAAATTTTCCCGAATCTACCAAAAAGGTACATTTTTGGGGGTTGAGTTTGAGGTTGGCTTTTCGGAGCACGTTGAGAGTGGACTTGAGGTTGTCTTCGTACTCCGAAGTGCTTTTGCTTTTGACGACTATGTCGTCGACATATACTTCGACCTGTTTTCCGATTAGGTGCCGAAAAAGCTTGTCTACCATCCTTTGATAAGTGGCCCCGGCATTCTTTAAACCGAATGGCATCTTTTTATAAGCGAAAATGCCGAAATCGGTAATGAAAGCTGTTTTCGGAGCGTCACTCTCATCCATCAACACTTGGTGATATCCTTTGTATAAATCAAGAAAACAGAAAATTTCGAAGCCGATCAAAGCTTCTACTTTTTTATCTATATTCGGAAGGGGATAGCAATCTTTTGGACAGTGCTTGTTTAGATCGGTAAAATCTATGCACATCCGCCATCCTCCTTCTTTTTTCTTGATCATCACAGGATTGGCCACCCAAGAAGGATATTTCACCTCGAATAGTACATCCGCTTTTAGTAATTGGCGGACTTCGTCATGGATGACTTGGCTTCTTTCTGCCGCAAAGAGTCTTTGCTTCTGTTTTACTGGCCGGATTGAAGGATCAATATTTAACCGATGAGTGATTACCTCGGGGGGCACTCCGGTCATGTCCAACGGAGACCATGCAAAGACATCTTTGTACTCCTTGAGGAGCTGAATGGTCTTTTCCCGGAGTAGAGGCGTTCCTGCGAAGCCGACCTTGACCGTTCTGGATGGATCATCTTCGTATAACTGAACGGTCATTGAGTTCGGCTCTGAAGTGACTTCGGTCATCTCGCTTGCCTCTGACTCCGGTTGCTGTGATAGCTATGCTTGATGGTGCCGAACTGATTGCTCGGCACTTTTAAGTTCAATCTGCAGACATTCTTTTGCTCTCTTTTGATCACCTCGGATGACCGCTATCCCACCTTTAGTGGGGATCTTGATGGTGAGGTGATAAGTAGAGCAAACGGCCCGAACTGTGTTGAGCCAGTCTCTCCCCAGGATGATGTTGTACGGAGACCGAGCTTTCACCACAAAGAACTCGATCATCGTATTGGAGCTTGTAGGCGCTTTTCCCACTGTGATCGGAAGGCTGATAATACCTTCAGGGCGGGTGTCCTCCTGGGCGAAACTTTTCAGAGGAAGTGGAGCCGGACTGAGCCGAGCTGGATCCACTTCCATTTTATCGAAACATTCTTTAAAAAGAATGCTGACTGACGCTCCTGTATCCACAAATACTCTGTGGATCAGTTTGTTTGCCACTCCGGCTTAAATGACAATAGCGTCTTGGTGAGGAGAGATGGCTGGGACGGGATCGGCATCTGAAAATGTAATCACTTCGTCTTTCTTCAGCCTTTTATGTGTTGGCTCCTCTTGATTGGAACCTCTGCGTTCTGCTTTTAGGGACGACTTAGTCTTCCCGGCAGGGAGAGCATCAATAGTCAGGATTACTCCATCGTATTGCGGCTCGTCGTCGTCTTCGGGATCCTCATGCCTTTTCGGATCCTGAGGATTGCAGTTCGCACCTCTCTGCCTTTTGTTCTTTTTCGGCTGCTTGCTCTGATATTTTTTTAACGTTCCTGTTTTCACAAGAACATCAATACCTGCAGCCAAATCTCGGCACTCCTCGGTATCATGTCCGTGGGCTTGATGGAAGGAGCAATATTGATCCTGAGGTCGCCGCGTGGCCGATTTCGTCATCCGCCTTGGTTTTTCGAACATATCGGAATGTAGTTCGAAAATTTCCGCTCTTGACTTGTTTAAGGGTACGAACTGAGCGGGCGGCTTCTCAGGATTGAGACGTGGTCCCAATCTGCCTTGTACCGGTGCCCTTTGAATTCTTTCAAAAGGAGTTCGGCGAGGAAGCCTCTGATCGCTATGATCGGGCTTCTTTTCGTCTCCTCGGGATGAGCTGTCTAAAGACCGTTTTCGACGGTCTGCCTCATCCGCACGGGAAAACTGGTCCGCAATGTCCCACATTTCTTGAGCTGTTTGCGGACCGCACTCCACGAGCTTTCTGTAGAGAGCTCCGGGCAGGATTCCATTTTGGAATGCCGAAATGACAAGTAGATCATTGAGATTATCTACTTGTAGGCATTCCTTATGGAATCTCGTCAAGAAATCGCTGATCTTTTCGTCGCGACCTTGACGTATAGAAAGCAGCTGAGCCGAAGTGATCCGGGTTTCCGCTTTCTGAAAGAACCTCCTGTGGAAAGCATCCATTAGATCTCGGTAGGATCTAATGCTGCCTTGAGGAAGGCTGTCGAACCACCTTCTGGCGTTCCCAATGAGCAGCTCGGGGAACAGCTTGCACATATGGACCTCATTGAGACCCTGGTTCGCCATATTATATTGATAGCGTCCCAAGAAGTCATGAGGATCCTCTAGCCCGTCATAAGTCATTGACGGTGTCCGGTAGTTCCGTGGAAAAGGAGTTCGGGTGATGTCATCCGAGAACGGAGTCTTTAATGCTCCGTACATAGCGAACCCGACATCTCTTCGGTACGGAGGAGATGGAGTTCTCCTGTGGTTCCGGTACCGAGGAGGAACTGGAACATGTCGGGGTTGAGGATTCTTTCTCCTGGAAGACACGTCACTACTGCGGTAGTGACTTTCATGTCTGGATGAGGAGGGAGAATCCGCCGTTGTCTTCTCCGGCTGTTGGCTCTTCTGCAGGAAGGTTAAGAACTCCTCCTGCTTCTCGGCCAAGAACAGCTTGACAGCTTCATTTAAATCGGGCTGCTGGGAAGACTCGGTGCGATGACTCCTGGAGTGGCTTGTTCCTCCTTCGTGAGAACCGGAGGTAGATGTCTCCCGAGGCCGTTTTTCAGACCTGCGAGCTGGACTAGCTTCCTCACGGTGATCACGAACGGTATTACGGGTGGTATGTGATCTGGTATGCATTTTTTTGGGGTGGAAAAAGGGTCAAAAATTCGCTTTATCACAAATTTGGTTCTCTGGTTCCCACAGACGGCGCCAGTGATGAAGCCGCGAATTTTTGATGTTAGTGAATGCAGGAAAAACACAGAGATTTTACGTGGTTCGATTTACTGAGGTAAATCTACGTCCACGAGAAGAAAAGAGGGCAGAGTTGTATTGCTTGATCTGTTTTCTACAGCTAACAATACAGACTTGCTATTTGCTATTTTCTCTCTAGAGAGCTTAACAGAAGTTAACAGAAGAAACCAATCTATCTGACCTAGGTTCTATTTATACATTGAACCAAGATCGTGGCATGCAGCATTTATTAGGTAGTGGATGTCGTGGAGGTCGTGGCGACCTTGCATGGGTCCACTATCCTGCATGAGTTAATGACTGCTTGACACCACTAAATAGATCGTCGGTGTAGCGGAGGTGGAAATCTTGCATGAGTCCACTATTTCCTAGTTCGGTCGAATACTGAGACCGAACTGCTGAATTATTGCCGAGCAGCTTTTGCCGATCTGAGAGTAGAGCTTGATGCCGACCTGAGGGCAGAGCTTGATTGGTTGGCTTTTACCGAGCTGTAGGCTGAGGCCGAACTCTTTGGTTGTGCCGAACTGAACTCTTAGCCGAACTCTTTGGTCATGCCGAACTGATACTCTTTCTTGGGCTTTGTGCTGGCTTGTTTAGTACGTACTTCATCAATTCCTTCATTTTTTTTTAATGGAACTATGAATTTAATTATCATGGACACGATTAAGATTAAAAGCTCCTTTAGGAATAAAAGAGAAAAAGGAAAAATAATGCATAAAGGGGTCATTATTGGACCATTGCAAGTTTGCTACTAGATTAACGATTGATAGCTGACGCAGCGGATAAATATATGACGATTAGTTGTAAATTTTGCTATAAACTTTTTTTTTCATAAAAATTAATCATTGTTGTCTATTTAACATGTCCTACAAAATTAGTTTAATTTCTCATTTTAAAAATCTTTTCACCCTACATTATATTACCCATTAACATTTCTTCCAATTATTTTTCTATATGACTCTCATACTTTGCGAATTTTCCATTAATATATAAATATACATTAATACATCTTTTAAAATTTATTGATTGTAACAAAAAAAGTAGAACAAATCATTATAATTAAAATTCATATATACTACTATATCCATTTTAGAAAGTCTGTTGCATTTTCTCATTTCTGTTCGTCCCATAATATTTGTCACATTTCATTTTTTTATCATTTTTTGTAGTAGACTTTGTATTCTAATAACACATTCACACTCACATTTTATTATATAAAACTAATACTCCCCCGTCCCATAATAGGAGTCACCTTTATTGTGGACAGGAGTTTAAGAAATGTAAAGAATTTTGGTTGAAAAAGTTAGTGGAATATGAGTTCCATTTTTTTATATTGGTTTTATAATATAATGTGATATATGTGAGTTAGTGGAATGTGTGACGTACTTACCATTTATGATAAAGTGAAATGTGACTCTTATTGTGGGATAGACGGAAATGGAAAAATGTGACTCTTATTGTGGGATGAAGAGCTTAAATAGGTTAAGCCCTCACACAACAAACAGACTTGACATCCAACGGCCGAGCGACAAGATCTACGTGGAGGTGCCAGATGGCAGCCATCAAGAGCACACAGGGCGAAGCGGGCTTGAATCAGTCATTGGGCCACATTTAGGCCGACGCCCAGAGAGAGATGAACAAGGCCCAATCGAATAGCTCCAACACTCCACAGATTCGACATTGTTATACTTGTATTCCCATAAATTTAGGAAGTTAACCAAAATAAAAAAAAATTGTTAATTTGCAATATAACATAAATCCACGATCATTCATTTAATTTATATCCAATTGGCATGTTCCCATAAATTATTAAATAAATTCCTCAACAAAACATCTACAAATAGGTCCCCGCATTAGATCCCATCTCAATAAGAACCAACATCATCCTACTCTTCTCCTTCAACGCCGGCAGCAGCCCAGCCACGTTCCTCTGGCACTGCTTAATCGGCTCACTACACAGCCCCAGCGTCGTCACCATCGAATCAAACTCGCTTCTCCTCGCATTGTACTCCGCCGTCTGCACATTGCTCAGCACTTTTATGTAACCAATCCGGCACCAATAGTAGCGCTGCCTCACCCCGAGCCTCTTCTCGTCCGCCTCCGCCTTCTCGACCAACGCCAGCGTCTCTTTCGTAAAGCTCAGAGTGAGGTTCAGCGTCAGCCTCGTCAGGCCGGCAAGGTCCACGGGCGGCGGGGGGAGGTTCTTGTGTAGGATGCCTTGGCAGAAGGAGTCGTCCCCGGCGTAGTAGCACACTTTGTTGATTAGATCGTCGGTTTGTTTGTCTGCGAGGGAGGGGCGGAGGAGGGCGACGACGATGACGATGACGAAGAAGATGGAGAGGAGGGTTTTCATGGTGGTGATTTGATTTATTTTGGTGGTGATTTAGGGTTTAAATAGAGAGTGATTTTGATTCGTTTAGGGCATGCTGTTTATGAGATTATTTGTATCATTTATTTTCTTTGTGTAACGTTTGATTTGGATTTCTTATTAACTGCAAGGTAATAAGTAGTGGATCGGCCATATTATATAAATGATATATTGTGAATGATATTCCTATTGCAGCTGCATGGAATTTTACAAAAATATGTCTTTCCTAATTTTTTGGGCGATTGTTGCCCTTAATTTTTAAAATATTGTTGTTGTGTTTTCTTCAATCGGAGATTTTATGTTTTCCCTCGTTCCTCTAGTAAATATTCAACTTTGATTATTTATGAGTTTTAAAAAATTGTAAAGAGAAGTTGAAAGAAAATTTTAGTTGAATTTGAGTACTACTATTAATTATACTACAAAAATATTTAGTTGAATTTGAGTACTACTATTAATTATACTACAAAAATATTTAGTTGAATTTGAGTACTACTATTAATTATACTACAAAAATATGAGTAGAATATATTAGTGAAATTGAAGATTACTACCAACATTAGTATTCCACTAAATGAGAAAGGTGGAAGGATAAAAACATATCGAACATGATACATATCTCTTATTTCAAATTGAAGAATACAACACTAATCTTGATTGACAAATTTATTCAATAGCAAACACACAAAGACATTCCCTACATATCTTACAAAACCAAACAGCAAACAGATCACTTCCTTCTTACTCTCATGTTCAAGCCATGACGGGGCAGCCGGAGGGCGTTGCAGGTTCGGCCTTGATGAGGCCCGCCAGCAGTTCACTGCGGTCATGGAAGATCTCAACCTTCACAATCTTTGATTCTTCATTCAACTGTTTGGAATTTGTACAATTGTCAACAACACATACAAAAAATATAAAGAAATGATAAGATAATTCCTAACCTCAAAAATGGCTATTCCAAACACCTCAATCAACTCCCCTGTTGGAGGGATGTCTTTGTAAGATCCCTCCATGTAACCCCAGTGCCTATACTTGTATGCAATCACAGGAGGCCCCGAGTAAACTTGAACGACTTCAAGGGCGAATCCTCGAGGGAAAACTTGCCTGAATGCAGCCATGGATGACTCGTTCGTCTCCTGATCGGGGTCGTACACCCTCAGTTTTGGTGGCAGTGATGTTTGGAGAAATAAATTGTAGCCTCCAATCTTCCCAACTTCCTCCAAACTCATACACTTCTTGCCTGCAATTTACTAGTACGACTTTTTTTGAGTTTTTTTTTCTTATATCAAAATATAATATAGGACAAAAAAATTACGTTTTAACATTTGTTTCTTATATCTCAGACCCATCTTTTGTTGCCAAGTTACTTTATTATGCCTTCTGTCCTCCAACATGTGACCCATTTTGTTTTGGTATGGGTTTTTGATAGGAACTGATATTCTATTTATTCCGGAAGGGAGTTGCTATTTTCTCCGTATATTTATTTAGTTTATTTATGTTTTAGTATTATTTAATTGTTATAATTTTATTTACTTTCCATAGTGGTTAGGATTTGATTTGCTTTTGATTTACTTTCCTAGTTTATAGGAGATCTTTTTGTACCACACATATTATAAATGTGTGGAGTCTTTTATTATTATTAAGCAGAATGAAGAATTAAATTATTAATCTCGTTCTCTCCTTCGATTCTCCCTCTTGGAGAAACCGCCAATCTACGATATTTTCCTCCCTTTGTGCTCTCTTTTCATATAATATATTCAATAGGAATTAATCTCATATTAATTCCTATCAGTTTAAAAAAAATGTAAAAGAAATTGGTTGAAAACGTTAGTGATATATGGGTTCTATTTTATATATTAATATTATAATAAAATGAGTGGAATGAGTTAGTGTAATGTGAAGTCCATTCAAAAGTAGTAAAACTAAAATGAGACAATTAATAAGACGGATCAAAATGAAAAACTGTGACTCGTGCATGATAGAGGACGGGTGGAATAATTTGTATTTCTTTCTTATACGATTTCAGTCCCTCTATCTTGACTACTAATTAGGTATTAAGTAACGTAAGCATAGCAAGGGATAGTGACACCTTTCAAGCAATTTATACAATTCAACAATATAAAAAGCAAAAAAAATGAGTTGGTAGGGTCTTGTATGTGAATATGCCTATGCTCATAGATTGACATGTCTGTCTCAAAATACAAAGCATCTCACTCACCGAAAATCAGTTTGGTAAAAATAGATATACAACAATTATCTACACGAAATATAGATCAATCCTAGGAATTAAAAAATCAAGCACCACAAAATCAGATAAAAAGAAAATGCATGTACCATTGACGCCAAGAACACATTTTTGTGATCAAGTGTTTTGTATTGATCTGGATTGGCCTTATGTACCAACTCCATTTCCCATGTCTTGACAAGATTCTGAACATACTCTTCCAAGGATCCAGCTGGCCATACCTGCAAATTGATTAAAAAAATCAATCTTGAATGTAAGAAAAGAAGGGTTATATATGGTTTCATGTAAGCATACTTTGGTTCTCCCCTCTTCGATGAACTTATCGATGATGTTGTAATCGGGAGGTCCGGCTATCCATTCGGTGGTCTCGATATCCTCCGGGGTCAAGCAGGACCGGTATTTATTGCCACCAACGTTGGAAGTTGCCATGCTATAAGTGAGATGTGTTTGGTTGAAAGGATTGGGATGCAACGCCATTTATAAGGAGAAACACACTCGGAAATTTCCATCCAATTGCAAGAGTCAATTCGAAATTTTGCTTATTCATTGCAACAAAGGTTAAATTTTGTGTATTAAGTATGGTTAACCAATCTAATGCAAAATAAATAAATTATTCTAATGTTCTAACACACCAACAATTCATAGAAATATATATATATATATATATATATATATAAAGAAATAATTTCTCGGCTCTACTCATATTGAACTGTTTAGGGTGATTGCTCATTATTTTTAGTTAGTGTTATAATGTTTACAATTAGACAATTACTCAAAGATTCTAGTTTTGTGTAATAAATAAATCAACGTTAAGGGTATAATTAAACTGAAATACGTTGCAAGTATGGACTATATATAGTTAGTTATAAATTATATAATGCGTCTATGATTTTATAAGGATTTTTTAAATTATAAACGTATTAGTAAATAAAGCTTGTATTTATCAATATTATTTATTACACAGAACTCAATTTTCTGACAACTTAAAAGAATTTTCCTTGATTGTTTATCATTTAAAGAAGATTTCATGGACTTGTTTCTATGCATATTATTGGTTTTAAAAATCAGCTTAATCTATATAGCCTACAATTTTAATTTGGTCTAAGTGAACGACAAAATACGAATTGCATTTGTAATTTTTTTAAAATAAGACTTCATTGTACGCTTAAAGTTTAATTTGGATTGTAGTAATTAAAAAAATAGCATGTACTTACCTATTTTAACAGGTGCAATTACTATTGAATTTGTATTTGCTAAATACATTTTCAGTCAAGCAATAGTGGGTTATTTTCTTTAAGCTTTTACGTCAAACTTGAAAATATTAGTATAATATGTAAGAAAATAAAATAGAGTCCTCGTATATACAGTATTATACTACCTTGGACTGTTTTTTCAAGAAACGCGAAGAATTCGCAAACTCGATAGTATAGAACTGAGGTTGATATAATTTTTCAAGAAATGCTTTCAGTTTTCAAACCCAATACACATAATTATTCAGAAATGCTTTCACTTTCATAATTTTTCAAGAAATGCTTTCAGTTTTCAAACCTAAGACCATCCGCAGCGGTGAGCAGCATGCTCACCGCCGTCCTTGCCGCTGGCAAGGACGGAGCTCGTCCGTTGATGCGCCCTGCCGCTGGCAGGGTGGTGCTCTTAGCTAAAAGCACGTCCGTGCCAGCGGCAAGAGCACGAGGTGGCGACGTGGCAGCTTCTGATTGGCCCGTTGATTTATCATTTTTTATTATTATTTTTTTAATAAAATCGAAAAAATCTGAAAAATTCAAAATTAATAAAAAAAATATTTTCTCACTTCCTAATAAAATATATCCATTTTTTCCACACTTTTAATTTATTTTTTTTCATTATTTTTACCCCAAAATTCATACTTTCATCTATAAATACTCTCATTTCAAACACAAAAAATGACACTATACTAAACAACTCTCTAAATCTCAATTTTTATGAGTTTAATTATGTAATTTTTAATTTTTAGGAGTTTAATTATGTAATTTTTAATTTTTAGGATTTTAATTATGTAATTTTTAATTTTTAGGATTTTAATTATGTAATTTTTAATTTTATTTGTAATTTGTAATATTTATTGTGGTTTTTAAATGAATTTTAATATTATGGAAATGTTTTTGTTTAATTGAATTTTATATTAATTGTGCTCGTCCTTGCGGAAGAGCACAGTTGTGGGTATTGTGCTCTTGCCAGAGAGCAGGCATGAATAGTACCGCCCGGGCCCACAACCGTGCCGCTGGCAAGAGCACGGTTGTGGATGCTCTAATACACATAATTATTCAGAAATGCTTTCACTTTCAAACTCGATAGATAGTATTCTAAGTCTGCACCGTAAAAAAAGATTGTAGTCAAAGAGAGATAATTTTCTTCTATTTATATTTTGGAATAATTTGACCGGTGAATATGAAAAGGTTTTAAAACTCAATTTTTCTTTGGGGTAAATTTTTAGAGCAAATAATTCTCGGTTAGCAGAAGAATCAAATTGCAAATTGCAAATCGTCAAACTCAAATTCATTATCTAAACATGTCGCACTAAAACTTCCTTTCTTAATTCAATTAGTTAACTACTTTTCTAATGCTACCCACTACAGTCCATAAAAATTAATCTTAAGAGTTAAATGCAAAAATGTGTGTTGGACAATGTTGGATGCATGCATATTTGCGATACTTGGTGAAAATAAATTACAACCGAAGTCTAAAACAACTGATAAAATTAGCCAAATACATAGCAATCCAATTCTAGCCAGAATGAAGAAAACTTCAAATATGCAAGACAAAGATTTTCATTTCCAAATTGAAGAATACAAGACTAATCCTGATTGACAAATTTATTCAAAAGCAAACACACGTACACATTCCCTACATATTTCCAAATTCAATCCATAAAAAAAGCAACACATCATTTTTCTCCTCAAGCCATGAAGGGGCAGCCGGAGGGTGTTGCAACACCCTCCGAAGGTTTGGCCTTAAGGAGGCCCGCCAACAGTTCACCCCGGTCATGGAAGAACTCGACCTTCACAATCTTCGATTCTTCATTCAACTGTTTGAAAATTGTACAATTGCCAACAACCTTAGATCTCACAACATCACATAAACAACATACAAAGAAATGATAAGATCATTCCTACCTCGAAAATGGCCATTCCAAACATCTCAATCAACTCCCCAGTTGGAGGGAGGTCTTTGTAAGATCCCTCCATGTAACCCCAGTGCCTATACTTGTATGCAATCACAGGAGGCCACGAGTAAACTTGGACGACTTCAAGGGCGAACCCTCGTGGGAAAACTTGCCTGAACGCAGTCTGGGATGACTCATACGTCTCCTGATCAGGGTCGTAGAACCTCAATTTCGGTGGCAGTGATGTCTGGAGAAACACATTGTAGCTTCCCCCAATCTTCCCAGTTTCCTCCAAAGTGAAATACTTCTTCCCTACAATTTACTTCCACTTTTACTAGACATATCATTTCTCACTCGCCAAAATTCAGTTTGGGGAAATCCGATATACTACGATTATCTACACGAAACATAGATCAATCCTACACTAGGAATTAAACAATCAATTAACAAAATTACACAAAAAGAAATCATTTTTCTAGCATGAAGAGCATAAGAAATGCATATACCATTGATGCCAAGAACAAATTTTTTGGGATCAAGCGTTTTGTATTGATCTGGATTTGCCTTATGTACCAACTCCATCTCCCATGTCTTGACAAGATGCTGAACATACTCTTCCAAGGATCCAGCTGGCCATACCTGCGAAATTGATGAAAAAAAATCAATCTTGAATGTAAGAAAAGGAGGGCTATGGTTTCAAATAAGCATACATTGGTTCTGCCCTCTTCGAAGAACTTATCGATGACGGTGTAATCGGGAGGTCCAGCTCTCCATTGGGTGGTCTTGAGATCCTCTGGGGTCAAGTAGGATCGGTATTTGTTGCCACCGTCGTTGGAAGCTGCCATGTTTTCAGTCGAATAGGATTGAGATTTGAGGTGATGCTGTGAGTGAGATGTGTTTTGGTTTATAAGAAGAGTAATTTCATCTAACAGTTTGTGTGCATTCTCATTGGCTGAGCTCGTAAATTTCCATCCAATTGGAGAAGTCAATTCCAAAAAAAAAATTCAAAGATTCTTCAGCAACCGTGCTTTGAATATGCACATGGCGAATTCATAATTTAACTTCGCAATCTCTTCTGACACAGCAATTGTTACCAAATTATGTGGATCCATCTTAATTAAAATTTCATCAATTTTCAATTATTTAGAAGTGTTGACCTAGGTATTGATTAAGACAGATGAAAGATGCATGCCAAAAATGAATATTGTTCATATATACAGTTTATCTCTATATTTGAATAAAATTAGTCTAAATCTAATACAATAACTCAAACAGTTTATGTACATGATGACAATGAATATCTAATTTCTGATTTGTATTAAATTAAAAAATAAACACATTTTGAGAAATTTGATAACATGTTTACAGAATTCAAAATGTTTGTGTAGATTAAAAATTTTCAGTTTATGAATTCATAATTCAAATTACTTAATCAATATCTAAATCTTTTGCATTTCTACTGTAAGTCTTCCAAAAACATGAATCGAAACTAGTACTAGTACCGAAAAGTACTAGTACTAACTTTCTCTTAGAGCATCTCCAATGGCGGACGTCCGGTCGGACGTCGCGACGGGCGACCGGGACGTCCGTCATTGTGGCGTTTAGGGTCGGATACGGACGTCCCGTGAGGACGTCGGGTGTCCTCGGACGTCGGCGCGACGGGCGGGCGGACGTCCGCCATTGTGGCGTCCAGTCGGACGTCCTGTTTTTTATTTTTTTTTTTAAACTCTATATATACGGCTCGTCTAATTTTATTTCATTCGCACCACTTGTGTTAACAAGTTACTCTCTCTACATCTCTAATTTCAAGTATATCTAGAATGTCTAGTGAATGTGATAGCAAGAATGAGTTGAAGGTCGCTGTTGAAGGTGCGATAGAGAGGCTGCTACAACAGAGGTTGCAGCGGCGGCAGCAGGCGGCGGTACCTCGGCCGATCCATCGTCGAACTCAAGTACCCCGTGTCCACATTGCTGCACATATTCGGTTGTATGCGGACTACTTCGCTCCGCAACCGCGTTTTGGGGAAGCCTTATTCCGGCGACGCTTTAGGATACATCGTCCGCTGTTTCTGCACATCGTGGGTGCTTTAGAGAGAAGATACCTGTATTTTAGGATCAGAGAGGATGCAGCTGGCAAACCCGGACTCACGCCCTTGCAGAAGTGCACTGTCGCAATCAGACAACTGGCGTATGGAGGCGCGGCCGACATGTTTGACGAGTACCTCCACATTGGCGAGTCGACAGCCGTCGAGTGTCTGCAGAATTTTTGCGCGGGCGTGAGAGCGATATTCGGGGAGCGGTATCTTCGGAGTCCGAGCCCCGAAGACTGCCAGATGCTGATAGATATGCATGGGTCGGTGCACGGGTTCCCTGGGATGTTGGGCAGCATAGATTGTATGCATTGGGAGTGGAAGAACTGCCCCGCCGCCTGGAAGGGGATGTACACTACCGGCTTCAAAGCCAAGCATCCCACGATGATCCTTGAAGCTGTAGCTGACTACCGGTTGTGGATATGGCATTCTTATTTTGGAGTCGCCGGGTCCAACAACGACATCAACGTTCTCCAGTCGTCGCCCCTGTTCAACGCTCAGTGCAATGGCGTTGGTCCCGCCATCAGTTTCGTCGCCAACGGCAACCAGCATAATATGGGGTACTATTTGGCGGATGGGATATACCCAAACTGGCCCGTCTTTGTGAAGTCAATCAAGCATCCGCTCGGACAAAAGAAGACATACTTTGAGCCGTCAGGAAGCAGCGCGCAAGGATGTGGAGCGGGCATTTGGTGTGCTCCAGAGTCGGTGGGCGGTTGTGAAGGGTCCTGCACGGCAGTGGTATATTCCCAACATCGGCGATATCATGTACGCATGTATATCATAATGCACAACATGATTGTCGAAAATTAAGCTGCGGAACTGACTCAGTGGACCAACGAAGATGATACGGGTGCAGGTCCAAGTCACGGCGTGGCCACCGCGAATGTGAATATGGGGGTACCTCATGGAGAGGTCGCGCGGCTGCGTGCATTTGCCAACATGCGGCAAACAGATGCCCATGTTCGACTTCAACAGGATATCATCGAAGAGGTTTGGACTCGGACGGGTTGACGTGATAATGTATGAAGTTTTTTTTTATTAGTATGCAATTTTTTTTTTCGAATCATGTATGTTTTTTCCGATGAAGTTGTTAATTTTTCCGATAAAGTTGTTAATTTTTCCCGTAATTTTTTCGAATAATGTATGAGGTTTGGACTCAGAGGAGTTGACGTCAAATTTTATTTCCGTAAATGTAAATTATTTTATTTGTAAATGTATGATTTTTTTTAATTGCGAGATGTCCTAGTGGGAAGGGCGGACATAGAAGGGGATGTCCTAGTGACGTGGCAGTGGGATGGAAAGTCCTAGTGACGTGGCAAGAGGTGTTTTTGGAATATCCTAGTAGATGTCCTAGTGGATGTCCGCCCACTGGAGATGCACTTATACCTTATTCTTACTTATTAAATTCACTATCCATTTAACACAATATTCATATATTGAGCGCCGAAAAGAAATATCTTTATAAACAAAGAACCGATGGAGTAATAATTACTTCAAGAATTAGGTTAACAACCACGTCAAGAATTAGGTTAACATAATAAAATAACAAATTTTCCACTATTAGCAGTTCGAACACAATAGAAAAACAAATAAGAGCATAATCAATGATGCAAAGGCCTCCACATCACCATTTATTAGTCCAGCCCTTCCCCTGTAATGGGCAAACTAGTGCCGGGATTAGTATCCACCATTTCAATTTTAAATTTAATTTTAGCTTAGATAATAAATACTCCTCCGTCCCATTTACATTTAAGAATCGACACAAATGTTAGTATTGCTTTATGAGTTGACGAGGAAAGAGTAAAAAGTAATTGAGATGAAAAATTAGAAATAGAAATGTTACCACTTTTGGAAAGATTAATTTATAATGGATTAAACTAATAAGGAATTAAGTTTCATTTCTAATAGAAATGAGAGATTTTTAATGGACCGGGTTTGGGAAATGCGCCGGATTCATTTTAGATAAAGCGAAAAAGAGAAGAGATTAGACGAGAGAATGGTGTAAATGAAATGTAAAATGTGAGAGTATATATAGAAAGTGAAAAAATCAAAAAAATGAAAAAAGCGTGCACGCGACCATCGGGCACGGTCATCCGTCGGCCTGCAGTGGCACTAGTCCATCGCCTCGTCCGGACGATCTAATAAAATATGATTTACTGCTACAAAATTAATGTAAAATTAATATTAAAATATTTAAAAACAGCCTCAGAATTGCAGAATATCATCAAGGAAAAATCAGTCCCGAAAGATGGTGTAATTTGACAACAGATTTCATCACTGGCCATTAATAAATCGAAAATGGAAGTGTAAAAAGGGAACAATTTAAGAATGAATGTTTTTCTCATGGCCAATTCCAAGAGATAATGGCGGAAACCCGCTACCCAAGGCGATAGGATATGACAACCCTCGCCTTCGGAAATCGCCGACGCGGCCGGCAATCTCAACAACGGCTAAAGCTTTCTCCAGCGAAGAATCACACTGAGTTATACGAACATCAATAATTGTTCGCCTCAATTTTCAATAAAACGTCGCGAATATACCGATCGAGAATCAAATTCGAATTCAATTTGAACAAATTGCAAAAAATATGTAAAGCATAGGAAGGAGAACCATCAGAGACCAAAGTATATCCCCAGAAGCATTAAGCTGATGTACGGTCCGCATCATGGTTTGAACTTTCTTTTAGAAGAAAGATCGCATCATTTGGCCCCAAATCAATTTTCCAAAACATGAATCAATTAAGGAAAAAACAAACAGATCAGAAAATTCGATTGAAAATAGAATAGAATGAGGCTCAGAAATTGTATGGGTTGAGAGATTATCATCACTAGATCAGAGTGGTGCATGACATTCTCTAAATTCCAATCACAGCCAAATTGAACACAAAATTTGTCATAAGAAAAAAATCAGTAATCAAAAGGGGGCGGTGATAGTAGAATGGTTTTGCAGATCTGAATATATATACATTCACGCATATCTTGAAAAGGAAACCCTAGTGGTTTATTAGGCCCATTTAAGTATAGGGCCTTTTGAGCTCAAATTGTTAAGTTGAAAGCAATGAAGCGGTGATCATATTCAAGGCCCCATAAGTCGTAATTGTCAAATAATATACAGGCCAAAACTCAGAATTTGGTTCATAATATCTAATAGAGGGATATAATATTGCTAACTCAATACTTAATTGCTAACAATAATTAAATAATAGTCATTAGATATTTAAATCAATGGCCTAGATTATCAGCCCCTGAATGTCAATACGATCACAAAAAAAACGTCAATAAGGGTATTAAGGTCAATTTACAACAAATTAGTTGTAAATAACTTCTGCAAAAATATCACATTACTTTAAAACGCATATAACTATCTTTATTTAAATTATTTTTCGCAAAACATATATAAAATTAAATATAATTTCGTAAAGATTCTAACGAGATCTCACTTGCAAATCTTTCGATGTCAAATTTTGAAAAAAAAAATTGAAAATTTTCATAAATTTCGTTAACAGTTTTATATCAATACACAGCATATAATATGTCAATACAATGCTTGTATGTCTTTGTGTTGATGTATTTCATACACTATATTGACATTGTGTTTCTAAACCCTAAATTTGATACTCCTCCGTCCCTGAAAATTTGTCACCTATTTCCTTTTTTGTCCGTCCCTAAAAATTTGTCACCTTTCACTTTTACCATTTTTTGTAGTGGACCCTACATTCCACTAACTCATTCACACTCACATTTTATTATAAAACTAATATATAAAAGTAGGACTCACATGCCACCAACTTTTTCAACTCACTTTCTATTACATTTATTAAAACCCTTGCCGGGTCAAATGGTGACGAATTTTGGGGGACGGAGGGAGTAGTTGTTATTATCTTTTTAATATTAAAAAATAAAAAATGAAATTACACATGGAAAATTTTAGACCATAAGATAGACCACAAGATTTCTAAAATCTTATAGTCTAAAATTAGTTGTAGTTAACAATTAAATGATGAGTTACCAATTGACCACTCCCCATATCTAACAATAGTATAGTATTCCCTCCATCCCACTTAAAATGACACACTTTCTTTTTTAATTTGTCTAAGATAAGAAGACATATTACTATTTTTAAAAAGTTTCTCTTTCCAATTAATACATCCAACCACTTTTCTCTTCCTAATTAAATATTCAACTCTATTTCTCTCTTCATTTAATGCTTACAATCACATATTCTCTCTCCAATTAAACACTTTAATCAACAACTTTTAAAATCTCGTGCCGACTAAAAAAATTGTCATCTTAACAGGGACAGAGGGAGTATAAGGTATTGCATCGGAGTATAAGGTATTGCATCACATATCTCGAATATATGCATTTATATTTGTATATAAACATGATAATATGCAAATTTCAATGTGATTTCTATATCATTGGGTTCAAACCACCTCACATCAAATAATTAGAAAATTTGCAAGCAATATATAAGTGCAAGATGTGTATTTTTAGAGCTTTAAAGTCAATAGAAATTTGACACTCAAGTTTAAAATAATAACTCTAAAACTACAACTTAACTGCAAGAATACAGTTATAGTTGTAATACTTAGGGTGTCGAACCACAAGGAGGCGTACGATTATCTAATTCGAAAGCAAGTAAATTTTGGAATTTTTGGATTGAGAAACTAAATTGAAACAAAAACAACTGAAGAAATAAAATGAAAACACAAAATATAACCAAGAGATTGAGAACATTGCTCCTAATATGCTCCAGATGTGAATTAACTTAATGGACCAATTAACCTATGGATTAAAGATTAATCTAATGAAAGTTGTAATAATCTTGTTAATTCTACTCACACTGAACATGTTCATAAATGCTTGAATTTAACCTTGCTGAACATTAAGATCAAATTCGTACTCATTGGATTATCACTCCTACAGACGCACAGTAAGCTCTAGCCCAACTTGTAAGTTCCAACGTACATGATTCATTTACAAAATCAATTGAACATTCATACGGAAGCACAGTAAATGTCCAACCATTATTGTAATTACATGTAAATTACCTTATCCAAGATTCATATGCTGAACACGATACAAATCTCAAACTCTTTATCTACGTTTCCACCTTTTAACCAAGTTAAAGAGACATTGGCTAAAAGACATGATTGAATAATAAATCAGGCCGAAATTATGATTCAATGTAAAGGCACCGTAGAAAAAGATCATATATTAATATTAATCCATAGAATCCAAAAGTAATTCACACATTTCACAAATTAGGAACAACGTAAGAGTTTAGTTACACATGCACAACCAATAAAGAAGAACCATAGAACTCATAAAATTGATGTGTAGATGGTAGTAAATCTCCTCCGGGATGATGGAAGTTGAATGATTGCACCTCCAATCTTCCTCTCTTCCTCCTCTTTATCTCTTTTCGTCCAAGGAAGTCTGATAATCTCTCCATGCCTCAAAAACTGCTCCAGAAAACAATTTGAAAACTAAAATTTGACAGTTTCCGAGAAAAACACCCGACCCGGGCAAAATGGTGCCAACCCGGGCGTTTTTTAGTCAAAAACGCCCGGGTCTGGCGTTTTTGCACTGCTCCGTGCAGCCTTGATCAAATGGCCATAACTTCTTCATCCGAGCTCCGATTGAGGCGTACAAGGTACCCACACGAAGCTATTTCAATGACGAAGATAGTGGTGATAAAATAAAAGAATTTGGACATTGTCTTGATATGAAACGAATACTTTGAATCAGACCCCACCGCTTTGGCTCATTGTATGCCTTCACTCCACATGTACTCTATCAACTAATATATAATAATCAAACTTTAATGATTAATTAATAGATGATTTATATAGGAGAAAACTTGGAGTAGAATTAACATTATTTGATTTACATCAAACATCTACTTCGTTAGTATATAAACCATGAGGGTTTTGCCTAAAGCAGACAGTGTCGTTTTGATGTGAATTCGGGTGTGCATCGCCGAACTCTTGCATTGGTATCAAAGTCGAGGTTTGGCGGAGCTGTGTGGCTCGGGGATCAGCTGATTGCTTTGCACGTTCTACAATGTTTTTGTGTGGTTTCGAACAAGACCTATGGTGACCTGTGACACGTGTGGTTATGGTCTTGTTGTCTTAGTTTGATCGCTTAATTGTTGGAATTCAAATCACCCCACTTCATGGAAATAGAAAATGTACAATCAATATAGCATGGATTCAGTTTACACGGCGTGATAATAGATTTTAGTAATTTATTCACAAAGGAAACAAATATATTATGGAAAAAATATATAATAGTGTCTACCATAAAATATAGGGAATGATATAACTTACCTTAACATTCCAAAATAAAAAGCTGTGATTATAGGACACCAAAAAAGTAAAAAATATTGTAAAATTCAGCAATATGGAGTACGTTGTATATTGAAATATAACCATTGAATATTTGCAATCGGTTTTGTTTATGATTTTGATAACTTATTGACAAAATACTAAAAACACAAACGCATTATGATAAGTACATACATGTTCAACAAATAATTTACATAGATGAATTTTAAGATTTGATGTAGTCAAAATAAGATTGTGTATGTTGCAGCTATGAAGGCTCTGGTGGCTGAGGTCGTAGGCAACCTTTCTAATCGCCTGGAGCCATATGGTGTCAAGGTTAGAGAACTGAGTGGAGATCAGTCATTGACCCGTCAGCAGATTGAGGAAACTCAGATCATTGTGAAGAAGTGGGATATTATTACCAGGAAATCAGGTGATCGCAGCTTGCATATGGTATGTCTCTTTTCTGTATCTACCTAATGCGTGCTCTATAGTTGGATGATCTTCTTGTGCTTCTGTCAACAACTACTTCTAACTAACTTTTAATTGCTTTTTGAGATAGTTGTAAAAAGGGGATGGGCACAACTGGCTCTAAAACTGTGTAAAATGATAGGCGTGGAGCGTGCAGATACCACTTGGTCAATTCCAAATAAAATCTTGATGAATTTGGAAAAGAAAGATTTGTCCTGGGAAAGGTATTATGATCTCTCTTCAGAGGAGATCGGAGAACTTATCCATTACCCTAAAATGGGAAGAACTCTTCATAGATGTATTCATCAGTTCCCAAAACTTAACATGTTCAACCCATTACTCGTTCTGTTTTGAAGGTTGAACTGACAATTACACCTGATTTTCATTGGGATGACAAGGCCCATGGCTATGTGGAGCCTTTCTGGATCATTGTTGAGGATAATGATGGGGAAAATATTCTCCATCATGAATATTTCATGTTGAAGAAACGAGGATCACACACTTAGTTTCAGTGTTCCTATATATGAACCACTACCTCCTCTATATTTCATCAATGTCGTGTCTGATATGTGGCTGGGGTCACAGACTCTTCTCCCCGTTTCTTTCAGGCACTTCATTTTGCCTGAGAAATATCCTCCTCCAACTGAGTTGCTTGATTTGCAACCCCTACCTGTTACAGCATTGAGGAATCCAGCATATGAATCCCTATATCACCAGTTCAAGCATTTCAAGCTTTGATGCACCCACAGGCATCTCTCAGATCACCTTTCTGAGCTTGTGGAGAGCACAATCAGTGATCTGGAAGCAAGTAAATGTGTTGGAAGTTGAGGATGAGTTTTTACTGGCTCCTGCAAATCTTGGCCTGATTGCTTCTTATTACTATATTAGTTACACAACAATTGAGCGCTTCAGTTCCTCTTTGGAAATCTTGGCTTCAGCCTCGGAGTATGAGCAGCTTCCGAAGAAGAGTTGATAAGAAGGTTAATCCATCACCAACGCTTCTCCTTCGAAAATCCCAAGTACACAGATCCAATTCTCTACTGCAAGCTCATTTCTCCAGGCAGACAATTGGTGGAGATTTGTTTTCTGACCAGCAGGAGGTGCTTATCTACTCAAGCAGGCTTCTTCAGGCCATGGTCGATGTAATTTCAAGCAATGGCTGGCTCAGCCTCCCCCTCCTTGCTATGGGAGCGTGATTCGATGCTCCTCCAACTTCCTTACTTCACTAAGGAATTGGCTAAGTGGTACCAAGAAAATCCTCCAAAAAATATTGAGACTATCTTCGATCTGGTGGAAATGGAGGATGATGAAAGGCGGGAGCTATTGCAAATTTCTGATGCACAGTTGATGGACATTGCTCGGTTTTGCAATCGCTTTCCTAACATTGTTCTGACCTATGATGTGCTGAACAGTGAGAATGTCACAAGTGGAGAGAAAGTTTTTGTACAAGTCAGCCTTGAGCGCCGATCTTGAAGGAAGAACAGAGTCCGGACCTGTCGACGCCCCCAGATACCCTAAAGCGAAAGAAGAGGGATGGTGGCTGGTAGTTGGTGACACCAAGACCATGTAAAAATCATGGATTAAATATGTCCGGTCAATGGATTTTGACCAAATAATAAATGTGACGAGACATTTAATTTTGTGAAATTAAATGACATAACGTCTATCTACATTTTACGTAGATAAATGTAGTATATTCACTTTTTCAAATCCGATTTCCGGTGAGTGAGAAATAGTGGATTAAAGTTGGGCATAATTTGCTTTTAATTAAAGCTTGAAGTTAGAGCTTATGGAATAATTAACTAGTGTTAATTATCCCACATTGGAGGATTAACACATCTTTTAATGTGCATAAATTAAGTGTCTTTATGTTACTTAATAATTATAGTGGACCAAGATGGGTGAAAGAGCCCACACGCGCGCGCCGCCGCCGCCCGCCCTTGCCCGTGCACGCGGGCCTCAATCTCGATCTTGGACCTTGGATCTTGGTCTTTGGGTGGTCTTTGGGCTTGGTGCTTGACCCAAACTAATCTTTTTAGACCACCGCCGAGTCAGCAGTCCAAGTGGCTTGACACATCGTCAAGTGAGGCACAGTCACTGCTGCCACATAAGAAATCCACACGCTCGTAACCGGCGGTTACGAATCTGCCATGATGAGCCTTCATGGCTTGGTTGACCCTGCATGGTGGCTTGGCCTATAAATAGGCTAGTCATTCCTCTGCATTCTACACACAATTCACAAGCATAAGCTCTCTCCCTCTCTCTGCATAGTTTTCTGTCGACGACATAACACCGTGAGACATTTGATCACAACATGGGTGATTACAATTGACTATGTAAAGTCAATAGATAATCTAGCGGATCCGCTAACCAAAGGGTTAAACCGGGATCAAATGAATAAGTTGCTAGAGGGAATGGGTTTGAAATCCACAAACTAAAGAATTATCATAGTGGTAACCCAACCATGATGACTGGAGATCCCAAGAACTTGGTTCAAAGGGACAACTAAGCTATGAGAGTTCATGAGAAACACTAAATATATCTATTCCCTAGAGAGCAATAGAGTGTTGGAGAACTTGCCTAGTGGTAAAGGCTAAGTTTATGACTTTTAATGGTTCTTAAGGATCTCAAAGAGATGGAGTTCTCAAAGAGACCAAATATGGCAAGGTACTTGACTAAGAATCACCTATGTAAGTGCGAAGTGTGGTCGCTTCATAAAACACACTTATGAATCCAAAGTGGTGTCCAAGACCGCAATGGACACAAAACGTGAGAACGGATGAGGTTGAGGTGTTTAAGCGTTAACACCATTGTCTCGGTGCACGCCGTGGGGGATTAGTTCAAAGCATCGAGCTACTAAGCCGCCTGTGTATCCGATGGTGTCGACTATGGAGGGTTCAAAGCCAATAACTACCTATCATTATGCTTATATACCTCTCGAGGGTTGAGCTTGTGTCTGCATGCATATGCATTTGGCTATTTCCACTCATGTGGGGATTGTAAAAATCATGGATTAAATATGTCTGGTCAATGGATTTTGACCAAATAATAAATATGACGAGACATTTAATTTTGTGAAATTAAATGACATAGCGTCGATCTACATTTTATGTAGATAAATGCAGTATATTCACTTTCTCAAATCCGATTTCCGGTGAGTGAGAAATAGTGGATTAAAGTTGGGCATAATTAGCTTTTAATTAAAGCTTGGAGTTGGAGCTTAGGGAATAATTAACTAGTGTTAATTATCCCACATTGGAGGATTAACACATCTTTTAATGTGCTTAAATTAAGTGCCTTTATGTTACTTAATAATTATAGTGGACCAAGATGGGTGAAAGAGCCCACACGCGCGCACATGCGCGCGCCGCCGCCGCCGCCCGCCCGAGCCCGAGCCCGAGCCAGTGCTCGCGGGCCTCTGGCCCGATCCTGATCCCGATCTTGATATTGATCTTGGACTTGATCTTGGACTTGGACTTGGATCTTGGCAATTGGTCTTTGGGCTTGGTGTTTGGCCCAAACTAATCTTTTTATACCACCGCCGAGTCAGCAGTCCAAGTGGCTTGACACATCGTCAAGCGAGGCACAGTCACGGCTGCCACATAAGAAATCCACACGCTCCACACGCGAAAGACACACTCCTGCCACACGCTCGTAACCGCCGGCGGTTACGAATCTGCCATGATGAGCCTTCATGGCTTGGTTGACCCTGCATGGTGGCTTGACCTATAAATAGGCTAGCCATTCTACACATAATTCACAAGCATAAGCTCTCTCCCTCTCTCTGCATAGTTTTTCTGTCGAAGCTATGCCCTCTTCTCCATCCAGTTCGCCGGAGCTTTGCTGATTGCGGTGCTGCATCAAAAGAGACGTAGCCGTTTTACCTTTGGGGACGACACGTCAAATCGAGAGCACCACCCGGGCGTATCTCGTCTTGCGGGAAGAGGCCTCCTCGACTCGGCTATCATACTGGTTTAGTTGTTTCGATTTCTATTGTAATTTCATTAGTTCAGTTTCTCCTTTTCTTTCTTTTGGGTTGTATTACACCCTACTGTTATCTCTTGTAATTAATCCCTAGAAACCAACAAACCAATCAGTTGCTTGCTATCAAAAGTGTCACTTTCCAGGGGAAGTCCAGGGTGAAACTCGACTTTGATGCACCGACCGAACCTGGGAAAAAGACATACACTCTATATTTTATGTGTGATTCTTATCTAGGTTGTGATGAAGAGTATAATTTCAGTGTCGATGTCAAGGAAGGAGGAGCTCTTGAAGATGATAGTTAGATGACGATTCCCTACTGACAACGCGGTAAGTCCTCCAGAAAGCTATCTGATTCTTTCATTGCTTTATTACCTTTTTCCATATACATTTCTCGTTATCTAATTTGAGAATCTGCATTTTCTCATTAATTGCTCTGTTATGGTGCTGAGTTTGAAAATTCTCGTCGTTAACTTGGTTCAACCAATCCTGTTCATGCTGCTTATAGAAACATGAAATCTGAGACGAGTTTCATATGTTTCTTAGTAAGTATCGACTCGTTTAACATAATATCAACATCTCCTGATTCTTTGTTATGCTCCGCAGACTTTTCATTATCGTATTTCTAGATGGTGATTGAACTGCTGGCAGCTGTTGCAAGTCCCTCAAACCCGACCGACCGCGTCGTGCTTCTGCATTTTTGTTGTTGGTTTGAACTCGTCGAGCATGCAAATATCTGTGTATAGTATAGTCACTGATCCTCTACCAGTTTTTGGCTTACCCACTCTAGATAATTACTAACAATTACTACTTTTATATGCATACACTATAGAACTACTAAACTAATATGTTTCTGATTTCATTCTACTCATGAGTTGTTATTTAGATACGTAAAATATGTATTTTTAGCCAAGTAGGATGCATATATATGCATACCCTAAAATTGTTTGTTGTTTAAGTTATTTTAAATTGGAGTTGAATTTTTAAATTCTAATCATATACCAGATCCAAAAGTAAAAACCAACAGAAAGTAGATTCTAAAAAGTTTGGAGGCTATTTGTATTACAACTTGTGTGTTAAATGGAGTAGGTTATCCCTTTCAACAACTACAATTAATTTATACACAAAAGTATCAAGTACCACTCTAAATTTCAAAAATTTAAACCTTTTCTAATTTTAGATTAATGGTCTTTTTCAAAGCTTTTTTTTTACTATAAGCATTAAACGATGGCTTCTTTTAGCGGCAGCACTGAATTGTGGCTTCTTTCGCATCTTACTAATAATTACTAATTCTTTTATTTATGAAGACGAAATTTCGAATCGAACTTGGAGAATTAACCTCATTTTTAACTTTTGGAAACTACACATTTCTATCTGTCATGCTCTTATGTAGAATATTTCTGCCAAAATTTCCTTCCGATCTAAAATTATTCAACTAATTTTTTAACCCCAAACCAAATCAAACACTATCATTCCACCAAATTTTGTTACCAAAGTGGAAAATTGATCTTCCATCTCTGCCTCCTGTTAGTAGTAGGTGTAACTTTTAGATATTAGGTTGTATAAATAGATATGATATTTTATGCACTAGAACTAGAAGAGTGGCTTTTCACAAATAAATCAAGACTGAAATATTGAAAGAATACTTTATCCTCAAAATTCGAATATTTTATGTCTTGATGCTACAACATATGGGCGTTATCAATAAATGAATAAAACTTTCACTCAAAAACTAAAGAGTGAACTACGCAAATGGTCTCTGAACTATGTCTTTTGTATACCAATGGTCCCTGAACTTTAAAAATATCGTGGGTAGTCCCTGAACTAAGGTGTAATCACATTTATGGTACTTTTTCACTATTCATCACAATTTTACACCCAAAATGCCCCTAAGGCATGAAAGACATTTTGGGACTTTCATATCTAGGTAGAATTTGATATTTTCTTTATCTCTTTCTCTAATACTGAATATGATATATTTTTATAGTTTGAGTACTGAATTTGATATTTTCTTCATCACTCTTTCAAACACTTTTAGAAAGTAAAAAATTAAAACAAAAAATAATATAATTATAAAAATAAATATCATTTGACGTTAAAATATATTTATAATTAGACATTAAATTATAAAAAATAATATGAAATTCTTAAAATATATTAATTATAAAAATTAATATATTTATAATTAGACATTAAATTATAATTCTCTCTATTTTGCTACCGTTCGAAACCCTACTACGTACTCCATTTTTCTAGCTACTTTTGTTTTTAGTTTTTTGAAATAATTCATATTTTTCACTTTTATACTGTTAAATTTATGTAGTACAGTTTTTGTAATTTTTCATTCTCTTTAAAATAATTCAAATGACATATTTCCTTTGTTTTCAAGTTTAGAATTACAATTTTATACTATCAATTCTTAATTTAATTAAACAAAAGGTTTTGGAACAGAACCAAAATATTATATTACAATTTATTAATATAAAACTTCGATTACCTCCATTTGATTTGAATAAAATTATTTGAAAGATAAACAATAATATAGGCCCAAATATCTGGTACAGTTTCAGCAGAGTATATTTTGATGCTTAGCTAAAACTTTTTTTTTTTTAATTTTTTTACTTTCTAAAAGTGTTTGAAAAAGTGATAAAGAAAATATCAAATTCAGTACTCAAACTATAAGAATATATCATATTCAGTATTAGAGAAAGAGATAAAGAAAATATTAAATTCAGTATCTAGATATGAAAGTCCCAAAATACCCTTCATGTCTTGGGGGCATTTTGGGTGTAAAATTGTGATGAATAGTGAAAAAGTACCATAAATGTGATTACACCTTAGTTCAGGGACTACCCATATTTTTAAAGTTCAAGAACCATTAGTGTGCAAAAGCATAGTTCAAGGACTATTTGCGTAGTTCACTCGAAACTAAAATAGAGCCTCTCATTACAAAATAAACAAAATAAATTGACCACGTATCCATTACTACAACTTTTATGTTTTTTGTGCGCCTCACTGATAGTAGTATTAATCATTATCCTTAAAATGATGGTCGTCAGATCACATTCAAAACGTCACGTCTTTAAATTTTAGTGATTACTTGCAAATGGAATTTGAGTTTAGGTAAAATTAGAGCATCTACAGCGGAGGCGTCAAAACCGAGATGCTGATTTTTCGCTGACGCTGGTTCTAACGCCGAACCATTGCGAGCGGCATCGGTGAAATCGGCATCAAAATCGGCGTGCCCATGTCGATTCGTGGGCTGACGCCGATTCTAACGCCGACCCGCACGGCGCCATTGTAGGCCCCGGATCGGGGTCAGACCGGCGTCAGATTTTAATTTTTTTTTTCGAAACACTATATATACGCGCTTTGGATGTCATTTTCATTCGCACCACTTGTTTTAACGAGTACTCTCTCTATCTTACTTTCTGTACAAGATCAATTTAAGAAATGAGTAATGCCGATGGTAGTGGTGGTGGTAGTGGTGGGGATGCTGATGAGTACGAGCGTATGCTGAACGAAGAGCTAGATGCCTATACGAGCCGTGAGGTTGATCGATGGCTGCAGAGTTATATGCAGCCGGCGGTACCTCTCCCACGACCAGTTGTCCACCGTCGACAAGTGGTTGATCGTGATCATGTAGCTGCACATCAGCGCCTGTTCACAGATTACTTCGCAGAGGAGCCGCGTTTTAACGCCAACCATTTCAGACGTCGTTTTAGGATGAGGCGGGACTTGTTTATGCGTATTGTTAACGCTTTGGAGCATCGATATTTGTATTTCCGCTTCAGGCACGATGCGGCTGGCAGACCCGGCCACACCCCTATTCAAAAGTGCACTGCGGCAATCAGACAGTTGGCATACGGGACTTCGGCAGACATGTGGGACGAATACCTCCACATCGGTGAGACGACTGCCATTGAATGTATGAAGTGTTTCTGTCAGGGCGTGATTGAAGAATTCGGTGATCGGTATCTCCGAAAGCCTACCCCCGAAGATTGCCGGGATCTGCTGCGGATGCACGGGGATCAACATGGGTTCCCGGGAATGTTAGGCAGCATAGATTGTATGCATTGGGAGTGGAAGAACTGTCCCGCTGCCTGGAAGTGGTTCTACACGACCGGCTACAAGGGAAAGAATCCCACGATGATCCTCGAGGCCGTAGCTGATTACCGGCTGTGGATTTGGCATGCGTATTTTGGGATAGCCAGTTTGAACAACGACCTAAACGTCCTCAACTCGTCGCCCCTTTTCAACGAGCAGTGCCAGGGCGTCGGTCCGGCCATCAGTTTTGCCGCCAACGGCAACCAGCATGATATGGGCTACTACTTGGCAGATGAGATATACCCTAGGTGGCCCGTCTTTGTGAAGACGGTCCGGTGCGCATCAGATGCGAAGAAGACCTACTTTGCGACGCGGCTGGAGTCGGCGCGAAAGGACGTGGAGCGCGCATTTGGTGTGCTTCAGGCTCGATTGGCTGCAGTTAAGGGACCAACGCGTTTGTGGCATGTCGACTGCATTGCCGATATAATGTACGCATGTATTATAATGCACAACATGATTGTCGAAGATGAAGGTGTACAACTGACTGATTGGGCCAACGACGATAATGAAGCCGGTCCAAGCCACGGCGTCGCCGCCACCAACGTACGAGGTGGGGTACCTCACGATGAAGAAGCCCTCCTCCAAGCACATGCCGACATGCGTCAGACGGAGGCTCATATTCGACTCCAAAAGGATTTAATTGAAGGGTTGTGGGCGCGGAGGATTGCAAGGCGTTAGTTTTTATTTAACTTTATGTAATTTTTTTAAATGTATTTTTTTTTAAAATTATTGTACTTTTTGAAATTTTAATGGTATTATTCAATTTTCCTGTATTGATCTCGTAAATTAAATTACGTATGTTGCTACAATTGTAAATTAAACTATATAATTGTTATTAGTAATGTGGATAGGCTATGTGAGGACTATTGGATGTGCAGTTGCATGTCCAGATGATGTGGCAGGAGGATTTTAGTGCTGGATGATGTGGCAGTGGGAAGACTATGTGAGGGCTATTGGAGGTCTGTTCCCATTGGAGATGCTCTTACATAAGATTGAAAATTGTATAGTTTTTGGCAAAAAAAATTAGTTTCAGTTAAAAACCAAAATTAGTATAAACATTGTGAATATAGATACAGTAGAAATCACAAATAAAATGTTGTAACTAATTTATATGGACAGACCATCAGAGGACATTTCCTTGTCCTAAAATTTGGATTTGATCTCAATTATTCCACTGCAAAAAAATTCATTAATCTATATGTAAAATTCCTTCCATCTTATAGAAATTGACTGAATTTTCTTTTTCATTTGTCCCATATAAATTGTCAATATCCATTTACGGGAACATTTTCTCCTTCTCTTTTCATTTATGAGTCTCACCATCTGTATTATTTTTACTATTTTTTCTCTTTATATGCATTAAAATCCATGTCATCCGCAATTGACAATTAACCTCACTTCATATGGGACGAAGAGAGTATATTCTTGATATTTTTCAATTAAATGACAATATCTTTTGTATGAATACACGATTTTGGTTAAGTCGCCCACAACGACATCCATATATTATTATTCAACTATTATCAGATCAATTTTACCAAAAAATATTGTGAGGTAATTATGGACAAAATTAAATATAATTGATTTTTTTAATTAATTTTTACAATTGAACAAATCAAAATTTCATCAAATTTAGTGATTTTTAAGAAAATTATAGGCACAAATCGCACAATTACAAGAATATGTGAAATGTACTACTATCAACCTTAAAATCTTAGATTAGTACACAAATTACATACTCCATATGCATAAGATTTAAATACTCTTGTAAAAAAATATTTTAAAGTAAAAGTAGTTAATCTTGACTGATTAAATTAAGTTCGGAAATACAACAAAGTCGGTAGTTTTTTAAAAGAATTGAATGCTAGTGGCCCCGCATTTGATGAACCGCAGCTAATTTATGGCTTTTTTTTTTGTTTCCATACGGATCTCCTATCCATTACGTGAGTGTTGGAGGAGTAGGAGTAGGAGTAGGAGTAGGAGTAGGAGTCTTTCGGCTTTTTTAACACACACAACACGCAGTGAGAGAGTGAGTGAGCTTCTCTCTCTGCTGATGCTTCTGTTGCTTTCCAACGTCTCTCTGCCTCTAGCCTCTGATCATTCAATTCCTCTCTCTCTCTCTACATCAATCCAAATATCCTTGCATCAATGCGTAGTTTCTCGCAATTCACTCACGCAAATATGCATACACATACACCCCACTTTATCTATTTATAGGAAACAAAACAAGATAGCCACTTTACCCTCTGAAGAATTTCAGGTCTGCACTTTTCAACAAGGCACCCCAGAATTCACGTGCCCTAACAGAATTCATTTTACATCTATATCTATCTACATATGTGTGTATGTGATGGTTGGGCGAATTTTTGAAGGTAACAAATGTGGGTAAAAAATATAGATCACGACACAAGGAATTACGTGGTTCGATTTACTGAGGTAAATCTACGTCCACGGGAAGAAAGGAGGGCAAGATTGTATTGCTTGATCTGGTTTACAGCTTACAAATACAGACTTGCTATATGATATTTGATGTCTAGAGAGCTTTTCTTTCCTTTCTCTCTGTCTATCTGATCTAAGTTCTATTTATACATTGAACTAAGATCGTGGCTTGCATCACCACTAATTAGGTCGTGGCTTACATCATCACTAATTAGGTCGTGGCTTACATCATCACTAATTAGGTCGTGGATGTCGTGGAGGTCATGAGATCCTGCATGGGTCCACTATCTCTTTGTTTGGTCCGCTATTCTGCATGAGATCCTGCATGGGTCCACTATCTCTTTGTTCGGTTGAATACTGAGACCGAACTGCTGAACTATTGCCGAGCAGCTTTTGCCGATCTGAGAGTAGAGCTTGATTGGTCGGCTTTTACCGAGCTGTAGGCTGGGGCCGAACTCTTTGGTAATGCCGAACTGATACTCTTCCTTGGGCTTTGGGCCGTCACTGCTATTGGGCTTGTTTAGTACGTACCCCATCAGTATGCATATGAAATTCAACTCCCATTTCTAAAGTTTGAATCTTTTGCAGAAAAAAGGCGGTTTCTTGGTTTAATTTTGTGAGATGTGGTGGCTGGCGGTGGTGGTGGTGGGATTGGTGGTTGTTGGGGGTGGTTATGGCTTCCCTGAGGAGGATCTAGTGGTGAAACTGCCAGGTCAGCCGCCGGTGAAGTTCAGGCAGTATGCCGGCTATGTCGACGTGGATGTCAAAAATGGGAGGAGTTTGTTTTACTATTTTGTGGAGGCTGCTGATGACCCTCATCACAAGCCCTTGACTTTATGGCTCAATGGAGGTACATTTTGCATTTAGACCTCTAATATTTTTTGCAATTTTCAAGATTGATATTTGTATTAGGACATCATGTTTGTAGGAGTGAATGTGTTAGTTTTTATCCCTTATTTCCAATCATGTTGTATTGAAAATCTTGAGTTGAAGATGATGAATTGAGTTCATGTTCTGTGAATTTTGAAAATTTGTAAATTGGAAATGGTTCTGTCCTTTATAGTGAGAAGAGGGATGTTTGGTTGATGGATAAACTGTGCTTATCCTTGGCTGTGAGGTATAGAATAACTCATAAATGAATCTAGTGCACCAAGTGCTCTTGGTGTAGGAAGGTGTGTGTTTGTTAGTTTTTCGTGAAAAAGCGCGTCTAGTACAGTGCATCGGGTGCAGTATCGAATGAGCCATGAAGGATTCTTAAGGAATAGTTTTTTTTGTTCTCTCTGTTGTTATCTCTATGATCTTGCCCTATATGAAGGAATGTGATGGTTACATTAGTCCTAATTAATTCGGTTTCTGAGTTATTAGCATCTGTGTTGTTAAGGCCCGGGTTGCTCATCAATGGGAGGAGGTGCGTTCACAGAGTTAGGTCCTTTCTTCCCTAGAGGCGATGGTCGCAGCCTCCGAATAAACTCAAAATCGTGGAACAAAGGTAGGACTAATTAAGCATCTACTTTTCTTAAAATGACAGAACTTCAGATTCAGTAGACTGCTCACAAGCAAATTTTTTTAGTTAACCAACAAATTCTGTTTTCTTGTTTGTGTAGCATCGAATCTTTTGTTTGTTGAGTCTCCAGCTGGTGTAGGGTGGTCGTATTCAAATACCAGCTCAGACTACAATTGTGGCGATGCTTCCACAGGTAGCGAGTTACTCGGTTCTTTCCCTACTTCATTCTGAATAACATTTAGATTTGATGAAACTATTAGCATGAACAAATCATATGCCTACTCTTGAATCTTTTTATAAGCACCCTACATGTCCGCGTATTTTATGATACTCAACCAACTAGAATTGCACGAATTTTATGTTGTATGGCAGCAATGGATATGCACATGTTCATGATGGAATGGTATAAGAAGTTTCCTACGTTCCGAACCAGAGATTTATTTCTCACTGGTGAAAGTTATGCCGGTAAGAAAGCATCAATTAGTCTTTGTTCAATGTTATCTTGGTAGCTTTCTCTTAAATGAAATTGTATCTTTAGGGCATTACATCCCACAATTAGCTATTGCGCTTCTAGACCACAACGAGCATTCTAAAGACTTCAAGTTCAATATCAAGGGTGTTGCTGTAAGAACACACATCTTTGTGTTGGATTTGCATTTTCCAAACGCTTGGAAACATGTTCATAATCGCTTCTTGATTGGCTAGATTGGCAACCCGCTTCTGAGGCTTGATCGTGATATTCCAGCAACGTATGAATTCTTCTGGTCACATGGAATGATTTCGGATGAAGTTGGACTTGCCATCATGAATGACTGTAATTTCGATGATTATAAGTTCCCTAGCCCACACAATGCGTCTAAATCCTGCAATGAGGCCATATCCGAGGCAAATGAGATTGTTGGTGACTATGTTAACAATTATGATGTTATTCTGGATGTGTGCTATCCATCCATTGTAGAGCAAGAACTGCGTCTCAAGAAACTGGTAAAGTTTGAATCTTTTTTCGTTAAAAATCTAGACCATGAACAACAAGATGAATAACACTATATATCGTTGCAGGCTACCAAGATCAGTGTTGGAGTAGACGTCTGCATGAGCTACGAGAGGCGCTTCTACTTCAACCTTCCCGAGGTTCAAAAGGCGTTACATGCAAATCGAACCAATCTACCATATAGGTGGTCTATGTGCAGTGGGTAAGCCTAGCAAATGCCTCTCTCCATCTTTGCTACTATAATTTGCCAGATTTTTTCATTTGCTTAAACTATGCAGCCTTCTGAATTACAACGAAGCAGATGGTAACATTGACATTCTTCCTTTGCTAAAGAGGATCATCCGGAACCACATTCCAGTTTGGATTTTTAGGTAAACTATTCCTCACCTCAACATGAATGTGAATCTCACACTTCCAAGAACTGATGAAAACTTTGCACATGATCTGAATTTCAGCGGGGATCAAGATTCCGTTGTGCCTTTACTTGGTTCACGTACATTAGTACGCGAGCTTGCTCATGATCTCGCGCTCAAGATCACAGTCCCGTATGGAGCATGGTTCCATAAAGGACAGGTACGCCCTTTCATCGCTGCTCCTTTCTCAGATATGCCGTTAACTTGGCGAATGCAGGTGGGAGGTTGGGTGACTGAGTATGGAAAGTTGCTGACTTTCGCAACGGTTAGGGGTGCTGCTCATATGGTGCCATATGCACAGCCATCAAGGGCTCTGCATCTCTTCAGCTCGTTTGTCCGAGGCCGGCAACTGCCAAACAGCACACGACCTTCCATTGATGAATAAGGATGACTAAAGTGAGCTTGGTGTTACTTTCTTTGGTGTGTTTTGGATTTGATTCAGAGTTATTTATGCTGAGCTTGATTTCTTATGGCATTTCTTAAATGTTGTAACAAGGAAAATCACATAAATGATGGTGTATTCATTTTTTATTTGTGAAAGTGAATGGTAACTAGTAGTGTCATTTAAGAATTGCCTTTTTGGACTCAGAACTTGAAGCTTTTTACCTCAAACATAACTACTCTATCACTATACTAACATGCACACCCCACAATTCCTTTTTTATTTCTTTAGCTTATAAGCACCTCTTATTTATATAAAAGAAATACACACTTTCTTAGTTAGTTAAGGTTATTTGTAAATATGTTATCTTAAGCATGTATTGAATGATTTCCATATTTTAATTCTTATCTATGTGCTTATTTTAATTTGGGCTAGATTTTTCTAGAGAACGTAATCCGGTAATGGTCTTAACTTCAATGTCTTTTTAACTTGAAGTAGGGAGCCAACATACATTAGAAACTCTAAGGCTAAAACTGGCTAGGAGTAGTCCGGGTTGGATCTTGTGAGTTGAATGTTTGTAGAAGCCAATATCGAACTTACTATGTGCTGTTGAAGTTCGCTTATGGAATACTGTGTGTGCTTTGTGCTAGGTCAAGCTTCTCAAACCAGAGAATCCGCTAGATCGCAAGGTCTAGGAACTCGGAGGATCTCAGAAGTCTCAGTCGTTGGACACACAAATTCTGCGTTCAAAACCCTCAACCCGCTATACTATGAATTAGTACAGGGAAGCAGGGATCGATCCCACGAAGATGGACGCGTAAGAAAGCATTTAGAAGACTCTGGAAAAGTGAATGGCTGCTGCCACGCAAATTTGGGTTGAGGAAAACTATTACTAGACTCAAGAACTAAATCTAACACTAGACCTAGGAAACTGTAAACATCATGCATGATAGGAACATATTCTTAACTCCAATCTCTCAAACAAATTTCCTTGACCTGGTAAACAACTACCTAAATTAGCTAGACATAAAGGACGCAAGCAGTAGGGACCATCTCCCCAAAACAGTAAGGTACGGAAGAAAAGCTGCAATTAACAAACTATGAATTTAACTAACGACAAGCTGCATCTCGTTACCTGTTTCAAACGCGGATTGAAGAAAACAGAGCAAATAACTAGATTCAAACAGAATGTAAAGTTCGGATGTCGGAAACTTGCAATTAGCCGAAAGTTAAACAGATCTACATATACTAGACGGAAGGAAATAAAAATACGGAAATGAGGCATCAAACTACGACTACTCTGTTTCAGATCCACACATCAGATGTTTAATCCACTCCGGATCCAAGCAATCCGAACCAAATTACGACCAAAATCAACTCCATGGATTCCGATTCAGCAAATCTGCTCCGATTAACGACAATCATCAACGATTCTACTCCGATTCGACAGGCAAATGCGAAAAGCATCCAATTGAGTAAATAACTACGAGCTCAGAAATAAAACGTCATTCATACTCAAAATAAACATCACCATATCAGAAAACAGAAATTGTATAAATCCACGATAATTTTTCAGCAAAACAGAGCCGAGCTTCGAACAGGGAAGCTCGGTGAAATTCACAGCAACGGAATGAAATGAAAGCGGTAAATTGTATCTTCGCCCTACGCAAGGACGGTGTTACCCAACCACAAACAGAAAGTGAAACCCGTAATCCCCTACAACTCCCCGGACATCCCCCCAAGTGTGTAGAAGTAAGTGAGCTAAGAGAGCCAAAATAAAACCTAAGGAGCCGAAAAAAACTCCCCCCTTTTCTGCATGCTCTCTCCCTTATATAGGCGCGAAGGATCTTCTAGAAGCCTTTGCAGAAATCTCAATTCTGCCCTTCAGCTTCGATGTTTCCTCCATCTAGTCATTTTTCCCATATTGCTCACTTTTATCGCCAATTCCCTTTGCCATGCAATCGTCTTTCTTTCTTCCTGGACCTGGCGAAACTTACTACACACCTGGCTTAAAAACATGTATTAGACCCCGTAAATGCATGAATTCAACCCTTTAATCAATGCATGAAATTAGCCTTATCAGCCGTATAGGAGTGAGAGGTTGGTGAGTAAAGCCTAGGAGACGTGTCAGCTTATTCTAGGCATAAAATTCACGATCGGTGATTAGCTGCGTGTGAGCGTAAAATTAACATGAGCCCTAATTAAGTGATATCTTATTTGGGGGGAAAACGTTTGAGTTGTAGACTACTCCTTAGTATATATACACTAGTATCCACTCCCGTGCGATGCAAGGTTCAATTAATTTTATGAAAACTTATTTATTAGAGTATACTCCCTCCGTCCCAATTTAGGAGTCTCAGTCACTTTTCTGCACCCGTTTTATAAAAATGATAAAAAATAGTTAAAGTGGAGAAATTGTAAGTAAGAAAGAATAATGTAGAGAAGAGTGTCCGTGCGTGTGCCGCCTACCGGAAGAGCATTGCTCTTAGCTAAGAGCAGTATCGTACCGTCGGCAATAGCGCAACGGCGAGCAGCTCTTTTGTCATGCCGTCGACAAGAGCACTGCTCTTAGCTAAGGTAACATTGGGGATGTTTTAATGCAAAATTGGTAAAGTAAGAGAGATAGAAAGAAAAGTGTGTTAATAGAAAATGAGTCATACCTCATTAAAGAAAATAAATTTCTTAAAATAGAAAGTTTGTATTTTTAAGAGAAAACCCAAAAAGAAAAGAGTAGATCCCTAAAAATTAAAAACCATGAACTTCGGACAAATTTTGGTAATTCGCACGAACTTTGAAATAGATTTAAAATTTTACAAACTTTACGTTTTCTTTGTTATTTAATTACGTTTTCTTAGATTGTAGCTCTATAAACAATGTGTAATAAGATGTGGCTGAGTTTGCTTTTTTAAGTTAATGACTCGAGAGTTCTTAGGCTGGAATGTGATTTGAAACATATAGTAAACAAATTTCGTATCATAAATTCGATAGCAAACAATAAAATATCACATTTAGAAATTTTATTATGGATCGAATGGGTAAAGATAGCATTTGAGATTGACCGACATCTTTATTTTAATTTACTTCTAACCAAGTAATTTACACATATACAAGTCCCAGTTTCTCATTGTATGAAAACAAAATATTGACATAAAAAAATGAACAGTTAAACATATGATGGCATGTATGAAAATGAAATCATAGAAAACTACATCTAATGAATATATGATGGCATCTACAATAAAAATCAACGGATGAGTGAAGCAATTGAGACCTCAAATCCTTGCACAGCTGTGATCAAAATCTTGATTGATGGTTATTCTAAATTTATTACCACCAAGTGATTTAAGGCTAGCCAACCAACTGCACCATGCCACCTATCATTGCTTCTTTCAATTGGAACAAGCCAAAAATATCTGAAACATTTTAAGAATTTGAGAAAAGACATTTCATTAATATATTACAACTAAATAAATAAATTTTACTCTCTCTGTCTCTGAAAATTTTTCACTTATTTTCTTTTTTATTCGTCCATAAAAATTTGTTACCTTTTACTTTACCATTTTTTGTAGTGGACCTCATATTCCACTAACACATTCTCACTCATAATTTATTTTAAAACTAATATATAAAAGTAAGACGCACATACCATTAACTTTTTCGACCCACTTTCTATTATATTTCTTAAAACTTGTGCGGGATCAAATGGTGCCAAATTATTAGGGACGGAGGGAGTACTATATTCCGTCCACCAAAAATAGTCTTAACTGTTGAAACTTAACCCGTTAGAGAATCTAACACAAGAATCTCTGATGCAAGGAAGCATTAGTTAGAGAGGCTCTCTAGTATGTTATGCAAATGTCATACTAGTATTTTGTTTTTCATTATGACCAATATACTAAGCTGCTATTTTTGCTTGTATGATGTTAAAACAAGAAAAATAGTAGTACTTTCATTTTGTTTCCAGAAAATAGTACTGTAGTACTTTCATTTTGTTTCCATCACACTGACACATGCCAATTTTGCATTTGCCGTCTCATGACAGTGATTATGACATGTGGGATGGAATCATTAGCCACTAATTTTCTCCAGAAATCTATCCTTTTGTCCACATTCTAATCTCCTTTGCTATCGTGTCCCACAGACATTTGTTGCTGTCCTTCTCATTTGGGGTCATAAATTTGAAGTTGATTCTTGATTTCCACTAACTCATCACTCTGTTTCAGCTTCTTGCATTGGTAAGTTCAGGCTCAGTTGTGTTTGTTTGTTTGTTTAATAATGTTATAGACCTGTCTGTAAAATTTCCCATATGAAATGTGATGATCAGTTCTTGAAATTTAGAGAAAAGACTGGTTTTTTATGTTTACTTCGATGTGATGGTCAGTTCTTGAAATTTAGAGAAAAGATTGGTTTTTTATGTTTACTTCGATGTGATGGTCAGTTCTTGAAATTTAGAGAAAAGATTGGTTTTTTATGTTTACTTCGATGTGATGATAAGTTCTTGAAATTTAGAGAAAAGATTGGTTTTTTATGTTTACTTCAATGTGATGATAAGTTCTTGAAATTTAGAGAAAAGATTGGTTTTTTTATGTTTACTTTAATGTGATGATCAGTTCTTGAAATTTAGAGAAAAGATTAGTTTTTTATGTTTACTTCAATGTGATGATCAGTTCCTGAAATTTAGAGAAAAGATTGGTTTTTATGTTTACTTCAATGAGAATATGAGTGATCATAGTTGATAAATGACAGTGTGTAAACTGTGTATGGTGACATATTATCAATTCTTTGATATATGAAGGGGGGAATGTGATTTCTTCAACTATTTGTTAACAATGGCTGAATCATTGTTCCTCAAATATAAGTTGAAGCTTCCAATAAGCTCTAATCCGCGAAGCCTGGGGTCATTTCCACGTGCTCAACTACATTTTCGAAGCTATGAACTACATTTAAAGAAGAGTAATTGCTTAGGCCAATCCATCAGTTGCTCTAGTAGGCCTACACCGGTCTCTGCTGTAAGCTCAGACCGTGCACATTCCATAAGCCGGGTATTTTTCGTGTCAGACCTATGACTCTTTGCTTCCAAATTCTTGCTGAGTAATGATTCTGATGAATATAGAAACCTCTGCGAGTGAAGCACGAGAGCTTCAAGGAATGGGACGCGGTCACAGCAAAATTCGCTGGAGCTGCGAACATCCCGTTTCTGTTACTGCAACTGCCTCAGATCATGCTCAATTATCAGAATCTGATGGCAGGGAATAAGTCTGCACTTTTGGCTGTTCCATGGCTGGTGAGTGGTGAGAGATTCATATGCCTTCCTTATGTTTTTCGAGCATGAAGCGTTGTATTCATTTCATCATTGTTGTTTGAAGGGTATGCTTACTGGATTGCTCGGGAATCTTTCGTTGCTGTCGTATTTTATCAAGAAGAGGGAAAGTGAAGCAGTGGCAATCCAGTTGGTAGGAGTCGTGTCCATATACGTTGTCCTTTTGCAGCTGGCTATGGCTGAAGCTATGCCTCTTCCCCATTTTGTGGCCACTTCAATAGTGACTGTATCCGGTGTCGTTATAAATTTGATGAAACGGTTCGACTTGCTTGATCGCGGTGTCTGGAAATATTGGGAAGACTTTATTACCATAGCCGGCCTATCTGCACTTCCACAAGTAAGGAAACTAGTTGCATACATTTGATTCTTCCGGCGGTGTTAGTTAACTATGTTATGGTGCAGGTCATGTGGTCGACTTTCGTCCCAATCGTCCCAAACACTGCCTTGCCCGGCTGCATTGCCCTTTTTACCGCAGTGCTCGCTGTTTCTATGGTTAGTATGTGAATCAGTGAATAGTTCTAAAGGATATGAAAGTCTTCTAAGAAGCTTGTTACTTTTAGGCGCGGATGGGGAAACTGTCGAAGAAAGGTGGATCGATATCTGGATGGACAGCCACTCTTCTGTTTATGTGGATGCCTGTTGCACAAATGGTTATATTTCTACTTCCAAGATGTGTATTTATGATATATGCAATGAGTTATTGTCTAAAGAGATGTGCTTCTTTCTTCCCTCTATTTTTCAGTGGACAAATCTTCATAATCCTGCAAACGTAAAAGGTCTGTCCGCGGTCACAATGTTGCTGGCCATGGTTGGCAACGGCCTAATGATCCCGCGAGCACTACTCACTCGAGACTTAATGTGGTATGTTACAGTCACTTGTGTTTGCTTCCCATCATCAACTGAGCCTCCAAAGTGACTGCAGGTTCACCGGTTCGACTTGGGCGTGTGTTTTCTACGGATGGGGAAATCTCGTCTGCCTGTACTGGTAAACTATACACAAACACAACAATATGTGACCTTAGTAGAAATTTGTTGAACTTAATGAAATTTGGTTGTGGTTTCAGCTTCAATAGTATCAGCTGGGAGTTGTTCTTGGCTTGCAGTCTTGGTTTTCTTGCTTGGATAGGTATATTTATGGTCTCATTTAATTCTACTGCATATATGTTGTAGTGTAAATTTAGTCATGAATTTTGTGTTTGGACAGGAATCACTTTGTGGAGAGATGCACAAGTGCATGGACATCCCTCATCCTTCACTTCTTTGAAGCGCCTCATTTTTGAACATTGATCTTACAATGCTTATTAATACTTGGAGCAAAGTGAATAATGTGTAGAAGACATGTGCAGTTTTCCTGCTGTTAATATAATACTTTGGTAGATTACTTGTGGAGGATAGAATGGATCTTCACCAAAGTGCTACGGCTCGAAAATACTATCATGACCCTTCTCGTGTTTTCTTTCAATGTATAACTCTGTAGCTCAAACATATGGGTTTAGGTTCTAAAGATGGAATTGTTGCACAAATGGTTACATCTTCTATCATTCGTCTATCATTCGATCTATTTGTCAATTTTGTTTAACAATTCTTTCTTCCCATTCATCGTCTTCAAGAAGATTGGAAGCATCAAAATTATACTCCCTCCGTCCCACCAGGATTGTTCCATTTTTTCATTTTCGTCGTCCCACAAAATTTGTCTTATTTCACTAACTCATTCCTACTCACATTTTATTATAAAACTAATATATAAAAGTATGACACACATTTTACTAACTTCTTCAACTCACTTTTCATTAAATTTCTTAAAATTCGTGCCCGGTCAAAATGAGACAATCTTTGTGGAAGTAACTTGATAACATTTTTTCAGTAGAGCTGAGTCGGTAATTATGAGAGGATTTGTGTGTTGTTTTGATGAAGCATAGATAAATATATCGGAGTTGTTTGTTGAGCATAGGATTCCAAAAATACTTGTGAAAAAGGACTTGTCATTTTCAGTGATGTGTTTATTTTTGTGAGCACATAGGATAGGATGTTTGTTAAGCATAGGATTCCACCGAGAAATAAAGACTTATCATCTAATCATGTTTAGATTTTCATGAGCACCTGAGATTTTGTTGAGCACAGGATTCCACCACGATTCCACCACCGCTTGTAAAATAAATAAAGACTTGTCATTTTAGTGATTTATTGATTTTCATGTGTAAAACTATACTTCATCTGTTTCATTAAAAATGAAAAGTTTTCCTTTTGGGTTGTCCAATTAGAAATGAAACGTTTTCTTAAATGGAAACAATATCTTCTCTATTTTTTCATATGTTTTACTTTATTCTCTCTTCATTAACTCACAAAAACAATGCTACATAAAACCTCGTGTCGAAAAACAAATGTTTCATATTTAATGGGACGGAGGGAGTAGTTATTATTCCATTTGTCCGTCAATAATCGTGCTAATTTGTATTTTCTATGTTTATAAATAAGTGTCTCATTTGCTTTATAAAACATTATATTTCAGTTTCAAAAGCTATGAGATTAACAAGAAGTAAAAAAAAATTATCAAAAAATTATGATTTAAATGACAATTTCTCTTAAAAAATTTAACTCTCCATTATAATACTACCTAAAATAGTCAAAATTGTAAATGACGCGGGTTTTAATGCGTAATTAGTCTAATTTTAGTGGACGACCCAAAATGGTAAAATTAGTCTTTTTTTAACGGAGCTAGTACTTACATTACACTATTCAATTAATTTTTTAAAATTAATTTTAGTGTAATATTATTTTAATTGATAGATAAAATTAATTTGTAATGTAATATTATTATACTTGTAAAATTAATATTGAACAAATTATTAATAGTATATAAGTAAAATCACTACTACAAATTATAAATACTCCTACATTTGTTTTTAAACTACTATCATATTTGAAGTTAATTAATGGAATTGCCACAACATGAATAACCTATTGAAAATGTGGGAAATTGAATCAAAATCGTTGCCGATGTATTTGCACCGTAGACTTTGTTGTGTTTCCTCCTTAGCAGAGGATCCATGTCCTTTTACATATTTCTATGATTTGAGACATAAATTATTATACAACTTTCAAATTGCTAGGATGGCATATTATTTTGAGCTTAGAAAAATAATTTAGCTTGTTGGACTTATTAAACTTAGCTTAATATATAAAAAACATAATATTTCAAATTTTTTATGAAGTAAAAGGAATCACATTGGATTTATAAGAAACTTAGCTTGTATATAAAAACTATAATATTTTAAATTTGTTTATGAAGTAAAAAGAATCACATTGGACTTATAGGTTGTTTGTTAATAAATAGTTTGGCATAACAGTAGCTTGTGATTACATCTTAATGATATAGTAGTAGTAGTATGTATTTATATAGGGGATTATGATACGAGTGTTCACGTATCAATGAAGGCCGGCGGCTGTCCACCGGAGGACTCTCGCCAATTAGGGTTGACGAAAGGAAGAAATCTTGCGCAGAAAGTAAAGAAACGAGAAAAAGGAATTTTGATATTCTATATATTCTCTTCTCAATGAGCAAAATCCCTATTTATATTATCTAGGACCCTAGGTTTGGTTCGACTCGATCATTCCGGGAAAGAACCAACAAGAAAACCCGAAACGGAGCTTATAATTACGCTCGACTCTAAATATTCAAATAATAATGTTTTTAGCAAAAATAAATAACAAAAGCAATAAAAAATAAGTAGACTCAGCGAGACACAAAGTCTCCAAATCTAACGGGTGGCCTCGACTGCCGTTTGGGGCGATCTTTCCTCACATTAGCCTCCACTCGCACTTTCCGTCCTCTGTCACTGGCTACCTCAGGTTGTGGTTCCTCTGGATCAGCATGTTCCTGTTGTACCACGTCCTCGCTGGTCTCTGCTATGGCTTCGCTCGTATCAACTCCCTCCCCGATAAGAGGCTCCTTGTCCTCAAGGAGAGCAGGAAAACGGTTGCTGAGCTGGGCAAGAGGCTCCCAAGTCGCGCCCTCCACGCCTGATCCCGGCCATTCCACCAAGATCTGATCAACCGGACTACCTCCCTGAAGAGCAATGCGACGATCCAAAATTCGCAGAGGTTTCACCACCACCCTACCTTCCACAAAATCAGCAGGCAAATCTGCTATAGCAACAGATGGGGCACCCTCGATGAAAGGTTTAAGCAGGCTCACGTGGAAGACATCATGGATTCTCGCACCCTGCGGCAGCTGTAACCGATACGCAACCGGGCCAATCCTCTCCGTTATCACGAAGGGACCATAAAACCGCCTTGAGAGCTTGGCAGACAGGGGTCTTGCCACCGAATGCTGACGGTATTGTTGCAGCTTCAAAAGAACCTTGTCGCCCACCGCGAATTGCACATCTCGACGATGTCGATTAGCCGTATCGCGCATCCTTTGCTGAGCACCTTCCAGATTTCGCCGAAGGTCCACCAACAACGCTCCCCGTTGCTGGATCAAATCAGCGACTTCCGGGTCAGTCCTAGCCGCCGATGGTTGCACCGCAATGAGGGCCGGCGGTTCTCTGCCATAGAGAGCACGAAATGGGGATGTGCCCAAGCCTTCGTGATGAAAACAATTCAGTGCCAATTCCGCCCAAGGCAGAAAATTCGCCCACTTCGTCGGTCGATCAGCCGTGAAAGATCTCAAATATTGCTCCAGTCCCCGATTTCGCACCTCCGTCTGGCCATCCGTCTGGGGATGATAAGCGGTGGAAAAATGCAATGATGTACCGCTGAGCTGGAGCATATCGCGCCACACATCACTCAAGAAAATTGGGTCCCGATCCGAAACAAGAGTCTTCGGAAAACCGTGATGTTTCACCACTGTATCAATAAACAAACGAGCCACGCGCATAGCGTCGAATCGGGCAGGCAACGGCGCGAAGTGAGCATATTTGGACAGCCTGTCCACCACGACCATAATAGTGGTGTATCCCCGCGACAACGGCAAACCCACTATGAAATCCATAGAGACGTCCTCCCAAACCTGTGTCGGAATAGGCAAAGGTTGTAATAAACCGGACGGTTTTTGCGTTGAGTATTTTGTCGTTTGACAATCCACACAAGCCGCGACAAATATCTTCACATCAGATCGCATTCGTGGCCAGAAAAATTGGGTAGCTAGGCGACGTAGAGTGCGATCAAACCCCGGATGACCCGCCTGCGGAGTGCTATGGTGTTCATAAATCAACGCGTCCCGTAGAGGCGATTTCTCACTAACATAGATGCGGCGGCCACAATATATCAAGCCGTCACAAAAGGTGTAACGCGGCTCCGCCTCGCCACTCTCAATTTTACGCCTCGGCACACATAAGTCCGGCGAAGTGGCTGTCTCTTTCCTCAACAATGTCAAAATATCAGGCATAGGGTGTGCGACAGCCATCAGTAAGGCAGCATCAGCGTCAACCTCCTCATCACGCCTAGATAGAGCGTCTGCCACACGATTAGCTGCCCCAGATTTATACTCAATAGTGAATTTGTATCCCATCAGCTTCCGGACATACAATTGTTGCTCCGGCGTCTGGATTACCTGCTGCAAGAGCTCCTTCAGGCTCTTCTGGTCACTGCGAATGACAAATTCCCTACCCAAAAGGTACTGCCTCCATTTCTGAACCGCCTCCACGATAGCATAGAGCTCCTTATGGTAAGTCGAGGCACTGCGACGCCTGGGGCCTAACTTCTTACTAAAAAACGCTAGCGGGTGTCCCTCCTGCATAAGGACCGCACCAATCCCAAAGTCACAAGCATCCGTTTCCAGATAGAATGTGCTAGAAAAATCCGGCAAACGGAGGACCGGGGCTGCAGTCATTGCCTGCTTCAAGGCGTCAAAACTTGCAGAGGCTGCCTGTGACCAACAGAACGCCTCCTTCTTCAACAATTCCGTCAGAGGTGCGGCAATCATAGCGTACCGGGCAATGAATCGGCGGTAGTAACCCGTAAGGCCGAGGAATCCTCGTAGTTGCTTAACAGTCGAAGGTGTCGGCCAGGCAACCATTGCTTCGATCTTGGCCGGATCGGCTTTGAGGTGGCCCTCTGTGATTAGATGACCCAGATAATCCACTGTCGGACTACAAAACGAGCATTTAGATAACTTTACAAAAAACTGGTTGTCTGCAAGAGTAGATAGGACCTGCCGCAAGTGAGCTGCGTGCAATTCGACCGTCGGGCTGTAGACCAATATATCATCGAAAAACACGATGACTGATTTCCGCAGTAGGGGCTGAAAAATGCAATTCATCGCAGACTGAAAAGTAGACGGCGCGTTAGTCAGCCCAAATGGCATCACCAAGAATTCAAAATGCCCGTCATGTGTGCGGAACGCCGTCTTGTAAGTGTCGTCCTCATGCATCCGAATCTGATGATAACCAGAGCGGAGATCGAGTTTAGTAAAGAACCTGGCCGCCCCTAATTCATCGAACAATTCATCAGCTGTAGGGATTGGAAAATGATCGGGCACCGTTGCCTTATTGAGAGCTCTGTAATCAATACAAAAACGGAAGGTGCCGTCCTTCTTTCGGACCAATAAAACCGGTGATGAGAACGGACTGTGGCTGCGCTGAATTACCCCTTGATCCAACATCTCCTTCACCTGTTTCTCGATCTCGTTCTTCTGAAAGTAAGGGTATCTATAAGGTCGAACATTCACATGCTTTGAATGGGGCAAGAGGTGAATACGATGGTCAAACTGCCGGACAGGAGGTAAGCCCGTCGGTAGCGCAAAGACTTCAGGAAAGTCGCGCAGCGCTGCGTCAATCACGCTTGGCAGATCACCCGGAATCGCGTCTGCCTCCAACTGCAGAAGCTGCGGTGGATCTGGAGTGAGCTGGACCAATTCATACAGTTCAAACAGTGAGTCTCGAGATACCAAAGTATGTAGAGAAGCCAACGATATCTGTCGTGGTGGATGAGCAGACCCCTGTAGAGTAATTAGGTCCTTGCCGCGGTAGAACTCCATAGACTTGGCAACGAAGTCTGTTGTCACCCGCCCCAAAGATTCCAACCAGTCCATTCCCAATATAACGTCGGGACCGTGGATAGGCAAAACATGAAGGTCTATGGCGAAAGGAGTGCCCTGCACGCACAATTGTGTCCCTTTGCTCACGTGAGAACAAACAATATACTCGCCGTTTCCCACATATACGCGGAATGGACGAATTGCCGTAAGAGGGAGTCGTAGCCGCTCCGCTATTCGCGGATGAAGGAAGTCATGGGAGCTTCCCGTATCCACCAAAATCGTGACCGACTCCGAAGAAATATTTCCCGATAAAGTTAGGGACTTCCCACGCCGTTTGCCATCAATGGCGTGTAAGTGAGATAAATCAGCAGTTACCACCTCATTGTTCACCCCCGATGGGTCTGTGTCGTCTGATTCATCCTCATCATCGTCGTCATCGCCACCCATATAAGCCAAGAACCGATGCTTGCAAACATGACCGGAGATCCACTTCTCATCACAATAATAACAGAGGCCCCGGCGAGCATGGTCGGCCTTCTCTGCCCCGGATAGGCGAATAATGGGTAGCTTGGAGATGTCCGAAGTCCCTGAATTTGCAGCACGGGTGCGATACGTACCAGCCAGCGATGCCTGGCTACCGGGTTGAGTTGACGGTGTCACTGTCACAGAGCGGTTCTCGCAGGGCTGCCACGGACGTTTCTGGAAACCTGCGGATGACTGGAGGGTCTCCGAACGACACGCCGCCAAGCGAATCGCGAGCGCGAAGGCTGCTGCCAGTGATGTCGGTCTGTGGAGGAGGACTTCATCCTGAATAGGTTGCCTCAGTCCCGCCACATACAAATCGAGGAGCACATGGTCAGGAACTCCCACAACATTGTTTTGTAATTTCTCAAACGCTAATTGATAGTCATAAACCGTACCTGTCTGAGTCAATTTTTTTAGGAGACCGACGTGGCTGGTGTAGCAATTAGGATCAAATCGGCGTCGTACATCGTCGAGAAATTCATTCCATGTTGCCTGCTCGTGGCTCGCAGCATAATTCCAAATCCAATCCGCCACATTCGGTTCAAACAACATAATAACATAGTGAAGACGGTGAGAGTCCGGAGTACCTACATGGTCGAAATAAAACTGTATCCCTCGGATCCAGTTGTTGACCTCTGAACCGTCGAAACGCGGTGGTTCCATACGACCCTTCGAGAAATACTGGTCGTTCTGCAGCGTACCGAACTGAGGGCGTTGAGTAGGCGGACCCCAAGCCGATAAGGGATTAATTAGAGGAGGCCTCTGCAGCGGGTTACGGCCTTGTGATAGTAACCATTGCTGGTCCGGTTGCACGAGGTGTGGTCGGAAAGCGCTGACCGTCGTACTCCCAACCTCGGATATTCCGAAAGGGGGCAGTGAAAACGGGATAGTGCTCGCCGAAATTGTAGGCTGCGAGAACGTGGAGCCAAGGGTTTGTGGCAGCGATAAGTAGTGTGCTCCGAAACCCGGCGGCACGGAGTAGGGCATGCCCGAGGTGTGCTGGATCTGCTGGAAGGCCGTCGGTGGGGTGGAAATTGCCGGAAACTGCGTGGAGAACGTGAGACCAAAGGGCGGCGCTGGGGTAGGGCGAATCGTCGAGGAGAAGTTTGGAACCCTCAAATCTGGAGCGGTAATCGTGGATTGAAGAGAGCTCACCACCGCTGTCAACTGCGCCAACTGCGAAACTACATCAGTCATCGGTGAAATCGGATCCACCACTGTCGCCGAAGAGGGTTGTGTCAACCCTACCGATTCCGTACCCCCCATGCTTGAATCTACACCCGTCATGAGATCAAGATGAAAGCACCAGATGATACGAGTGTTCACGTATCAATGAAGGCCGGCGGCTGTCCACCGGAGGACTCTCGCCAATTAGGGTTGACGAAAGGAAGAAATCTTGCGCAGAAAGTAAAGAAACGAGAAAAAGGAATTTTGATATTCTATATATTCTCTTCTCAATGAGCAAAATCCCTATTTATATTATCTAGGACCCTAGGTTTGGTTCGACTCGATCATTCCGGGAAAGAACCAACAAGAAAACCCGAAACGGAGCTTATAATTACGCTCGACTCTAAATATTCAAATAATAATGTTTTTAGCAAAAATAAATAACAAAAGCAATAAAAAATAAGTAGACTCAGCGAGACACAAAGTCTCCAAATCTAACGGGTGGCCTCGACTGCCGTTTGGGGCGATCTTTCCTCACATTAGCCTCCACTCGCACTTTCCGTCCTCTGTCACTGGCTACCTCAGGTTGTGGTTCCTCCGGATCAGCATGTTCCTGTTGTACCACGTCCTCGCTGGTCTCTGCTATGGCTTCGCTCGTATCAGATTAGGATGCTTCAAATTTCTTCCAATCATATATCCAAATAACTAAGTCTAAAGCGTTCATGTTGGATAATAAGCACATTGTGTGTTGATATCTTCCGGAAAAATCCGCATAATAAATCATAAATTTGTTTGGAAACTTCTAGGACGCCTTCAAAGTTCGAATTGAGATTACAGGTTAAAAACTTAAAATGGACTTCAAACATTTGATGATTGGTTATATTTTTCAATTAGTTAATTCAAAAGTTTATTATAAAGTACTTGTAATTTCATATAGCAAATAGTAAAATAGTATCACATTAAGAACTTTTACTATGGATCGGCTGAGTAAAGATAGCATTTGAGAATTGAGATTGACCAGCATCTTTATTACTATAATTTTACTTCTAATTAAGTAATTAATAACACCTAAAAAATCTTTAACCAACACGTATATAGGTTGCAATTTCTCATGAATACAAATTTTTGACAAGAAATAAGAGAACAGTTAAACATATACTCTCTCTGTTCAAATATAAATGAAACGTTTTCTTTTATTGATTGTCCCATTAGAAATAAAACTGTTTCTTGAAATGAAAGCAACATTATCTCTACTTTTTTCATATCTCTTACTTTACTCTCTCTTCAGGTAGTATATTTGTGTGAAAATGAAATCTTAGAAAACTACATCAAAGGAATAAATGAGGGCATCTAAAACAAAAAATCAACGGATGAGTGAAGCAATTGAGACCTCAAATCCTTGCACAGTTGTGATGAATGATGATAGTTAATTAAATTTATTACCACCAAGTGATTTAATGCTAGCCAACCAATTGCACCAAGTCACCAACCATTGCTTCTTTCAATTCATAGATGGGAACAAGCACGAGGGGCCAAAAATATATACTGCTATGAAACATTTTCAGAACATGAAAAAAGACATTTTGTTAATATATTAAAATGAATAAATTTGAAGGTTGCATCATATTGATTCTTGAATTCCACTAGCTCATTACTCTGTCAGTTGTGTGTGAGTGTGTTTGTTGTTTACTACTGTTATAGATCTGTTAGTAAAAATTCACATATGAAGTGTGATGATCAGTTCTTGAAAGTTAGAGAAAAGATTAGTTTTTTTATGTATACTTAAATGTGTGAGTGAACTTAAATGTGTGAGTGATCATAGTTGATAAATGACAGTGTGTATAAACTGTGTATGGTGACATAGTATGTTGAGATATCACCAATTCTTTGATATATGAAATGGGGAATGTGATTTCTTAAACTACCATTTGCTAACAATGGCTGATTCATTGTTGCTCAAATACAAGTTGGAGCTTCCAATAAGCTCTAGTCCGCAAAGCCTGGGGTCATTTCTGCGTGCTCAACTACATTTTCGAAGCTATGAACTACGCATAAGGAAGAGTATTTCCTCAGGCCAATCCGTCAGTTGATCTAGTAGACCTACACCGGTCTCTGCTGTAAGCTCAGACCGTGCACATTCCATAACACTGGTCATGTGGTCGACTTTCGTCCCAAACACTGTCTTGTCGGGCTGCATTGCCGCGTCTATGGCTAGTATGTGAATAGTTGTAAAGGATATGAAAGTCTTCTAAGAAGCTTGTTACTTTAAGGAGCAGATGGGGAAACTGTCGAAGAAATTTTCGAATGTAAAGCATATATGATAAATGAAATGTAATGTGAGAAGAATATAATGTATATAAGATATTTACACAATTAGGCATTCAACTTAGATGTGAACGATATTACAAACTAAATTACTACTACAAAATTTGCCAGCTCCCCTATTCTTTCATAGAAATCATAGATATTATGTAATAGTTTGGGTAAAGGCGTTCTTGCATTTCTTGCCAATCTTTGAGCAGGTTTCGATTTCAATCCAACACCTTGTCACAACTCCAACTTGCGACAGCAGCGACACAAATATTGTTGTCTGTCAAAACCTTGAGGTCAGGTCCCCACCGGCTTCATCTCTCACGCTTGAACTAGTTTCGCCAATGTTACCATATCTAAGATCTTGACGTCCAGTGTGTCGTCAACTTTCACAATTCCATCAGTTCCATCAATGCCAATAAGCTTCCCAGTGGCCCCACGGTGTGCACCTCCCATGATCTTAATCTTGTCCATCTTCCTTGGTGGCACTACCTCAATTTCGTTGGGAAGGGCAGTCACCATGTCACCACTACCGCTTGATCCAAGAGCTATCTTAGACGAGCCATCCTAGAAAATTAGAAAAGTAGTACCTTAAGTAACAGCAGAAGAACAAACAAGCCACCAAATGAATATTCACTAATGACCAAGGTTCCCTGATGTACCACCGGGGTGTCAACTAGTATCATTTATTTCGGAGAACAAAATTTAAGAATGCCATAACTGATGCAAGCTAGCTAATGAAAGAATAGATACCAGGAGCACTTCTCTTATAACTCCTGGAGTAGTGTCATCACCAGGCCTACGAACGTTGACCAAAATATCAGGCAGGAACCAAGGCCATTCATTGTCTGCACCTGCAATAGAGCAGTTCCATATATTGTGACAAGATCACAAGATAAAACACAATTGCAAAAACCAAACAAAATAAGCGCCAAAAAAATGATTATGCATAAGAGAGAAGTATAACACAGACCTACAACAGGTGACATCGTATCCAGGCCACCACTTCCAGGTGTCATCGGTTGCCCACCAGGTGTCCCTGGTAAATATGCAGAACTTGGTGTCATCGGAGGTTGCCCACCAGGAGTAGAGGGCAAGTATGGACTTGGAGCATTTGCTGAAAAAATAACACAATTTCAAGTCAAATCAGAGTCTTGCAATTGTGTAGGAGTGTAATATGATGAGAGTAATATTGAATTACCATAAGCAGAGCCGCTATCTCTCGGTGTGCCTGCCTCATTGTAATTGTTACTTGGGGTATTTGTCCAACCAGAACCAGGTGTAGGTGCTTCATATGCTCGTGAAGGAGGACTTCCTGGCTGATAATATTAAAGAAATTATTATGTCAAGAGATGTGCACTGGAGAGAACATTAAAATGCACCAAGATACCTGATATTGTGGACTTGTGCCCCAAGAACCAGGATTTCCATCTTCCCAGTTGTCCCTGATATTTCATCATTCGAGTTCCATTAACATCCAATTGAGGGCAAGGATGATTCAAATTACTAAGCAAGTAGACTGAAACTATGAAAATTTTAATTTCCTTGAAAGCCCACAGCTTTTAATCAAGGTCTACACAGGTTATAGCATACCTAACATACAGCTTCATATTTGTTTACCAATTATAAAAGTTTAGACAGGCTACAGAATAGCCAACATAGATTTAGATTCCCAATAACATTCATTACTTATAACATACATCCTCATGAGAGATAAAACAGTTATTTCTTGATGGGAGCAATAAAATTAGATGCATTCCAAACTTCACACATGTATACTTTGATAGAGATGCATTTTCTTTCAGGAAAGAATACCTTGGTGGACTCATCGGTGTATATGGATTCCATGCTCGGTCACGCATAGGTGTCCTCATACCGTCATGGTAAGGAGTTACTGCACGAGAATTATGGAGAAAGGACATCAGCTGATAACCACACAAAAATGCAATTATGACCAAGAAAATGACCTATGATAAAACATACCTCCGGAGTCCCTCATGGGAGTCATATACGGATGCAGAGGAGTACGAGAAGGATGCATCGGGGTCTCACTTCCCATACCATATCTGGAGGTTTCCCTGGAGAAGAGATCAAACAAGAGCTTAAAATCTAAGGACCTAAAAAATTTAAAGACCTACAAAATTTCAAAGTGATCTCTCTTACTTGGATGGCGTAACATTGACATTATCTGAAATTTGACTACGATCAACTGCAAAAGGCAAGATCATCATTAAACACTGTGATGCAAATGAAAAAGAAAAAAGCTAAGGGAAACCATTTCTCAGCAGGGTAACTTGCCTGCAACAACCTTCATCTGCGATTCCAATTCAATCCGAACTGTGGAACCTTTGACATCTTTAACACGCCCCTTGCAACCTTTGTAATGGCCAAGACGAATTTTCACTGTGGCTCCGATTAAAGCATCATGACCTCTTCCACCACCTCTTCCTCCAACTGCTTGGTCAAAATTTTCAACTCATGAGAAGTGCACAATAAACTTTACACGGAACACATGAAAAATGTGATATGGAGACAACCACATTAGTTGTATGAGCTTTAATAAATCTGATGGTCTATAAATTTATGCAAATACTATTACTTACAATTGTTACGGCCACCATGACCACCTCTAGGTGTTCTCATGGGAGAGGGGGGAACAAGTGGTGGGGTTCTCAGATGGGAAAATCTTGATGTCAAGGAATTACCCTGCATAAAAGGCATTGTCAATAGATGCAACCAAGCAAATGACCAAATAGCATGTCAAATGGGAGCTTGAGAAAACTGTTAAGATTCATACATTCCTATCACCATTCGCCCGTGATCCACCAACCATCATACAAGACTCAGATTTTACGCAAATAAAGCCAGCATGCTCAAGGTGATGCCGATCATATATAAACAAAACTCCTTTGTAGATATGTTCAACTGGACCTTGTTTCCCCTGGAATGTGGCAAAATAATTAAGGAGTAAGCAACTGGATAAAAGGAACCAGGAAACAATATTACAATAGTTTCGCAAACTGCACACAGAATCAAGCATCCTCAAGTAACAGCAAATAAAGTTGTAGACGCACCCTACACGGACCATCAAGAATTTTAACAATGTCTTTCGCAGACAATGTATTCTTGTACCGATCTTTAGCAAAAATCTTCTTGTCAACCTTGTATTTAATCTCTCTTAACCTCACAAGAGCAACATCAGGTCTCTCTGGAACACCCTTAAGAACCTGAATTGCAGCCAAACAAGTTAAGAACAACAAACCAATAGTTTTCAACTATCACTAAGTTCTTGTTTTGGGACACTCGCCTGTAAAGCTTCACTCTCAACTCGTATAATCACACCAAAACTATTATCACTGCACAAAATTATTCCCAATCAGCAAAACCTAGAAGGGGAAAATAAAAAATTGAAACTGTGACAAAATAAAAACAACAAAACTTACTCGAGCAGCACAAGGTCATGAAGCTCGTAATCACCAATCCTAGTTACGCCGGACGTTACTTCAGAGCTCTCCACAACATTGTCCGCAAAGACACGGATCTAGAGAAAAACAAATAGGAATTACATTACCACATGCTCAAATAAAAATAAGTAGCACTCCATTCGTCCCACCTCAAGTGATTCGTATTCCTTTTTGGGCCATCCCAAAATAAAATGATGCAGTTCCTTTTTTGGCAAAAATTAACACTCTTTTATCTCTACTTTTGTCCTCTCTCCTACTTTATTCTCTCTTTATTTAACAACTAAGCAACACTTTTTAAATCCAGTGCCCAAAAGGAGCGGCTCACTTGTGGCGGACGGAGGGAGTATATAATAGAAAAGATAGTGGCGTACAAGTTCCTTAGTTGTGTCTGAGACCAAGTTCACCACATGGCCTTCAACTGAAACCACCATACCAGTTGCACCCTCTGTAGCACCAGACACAACCTTTACATGATTCCCAGGTTCAAAGTACTTGCAAAGCTCTTTGTCGCTAATAGCAAGAGTTTTCTGAAATCAACAGGTCAAACACAGTAAAACTCTTTGCACTAATTGCCATGATTTGATAAGGGGTTTGAGATATTACATGGAAAAAAAGTATATCAAATTTACTTACTGGAAGGCCCTTTTCATTTGGTTTAATATGCACAGTATCTTCCTCAACTTTCTCCACCCATCCTTTCAGATTTCTAAGATCTCCCTTGACAACTATAACCCTATCACCCTTCATAAAATGACCTTTCTTTCTGTTTGCAAAGAGTGTGGACAAACCTGACATGTCCCCATCCCCAGTTTCACCGGGTTGCCTAAATTTTTCAAGTTCATCAAAGGTTGGTTGCACATTCTGAGTGCTGAGTGATTTTAACGAGACATTTTTATACAAGAAACCATCCTTGAACAGCATCCCTTCAATTTTTTCAAAATAATCACCAGTAGCTGGATCTCGTCTACGTTCCACTCGTATATGCAGCTCTCTGGAATTAAGAATTTAAATGATATTACAAAAGTGTCAATAGAATTGGGGGTGAGATAAATGAAAGAAAAGAACTTAGCAACTATACCTAGCTTCATCAATGTTCATAAACCGTGCAGGGGGAGTAAATGCCTTCTTCTTGGGGACTTCCCTCCCTTCCTGAAATCATGCTGACGCCTTGTTACCAAAAAGTCATTCATAAAACTTATATGTTAACTCTTCTCCGGATATACATATTTAAATTGATAGTATTAATATCATCAATATGTGCAATAATTTTGAGTGGCAAAGAGGACAAAAATACTGCTCTCGAATATTCGTCAAAAAAACAAGGAAATAATGTAATTAACATGGAAGAATAGAATAAAGGAGAGCCTTCATTTTAGCCCAGTCAGCCTTGGGCATAATGAAACCCAACAAGAAATTACAAACACATACCAATTTGTTAGACAAGGCCTGCAAATCAATTCTAGGAATTACTTTCACAGTCGCTCTCAGCCGCACATTGTCCACATCAACAACCTTGCATTTCAGAAAGCAAGGTCTCACATATATTCCAACAAACCAAAGAAAAATGACATAAAAGAAACAAAGGTTTCAACAACGATATATACCTTTGCAAGATCCCCTTTATATGTACCAATCTTCATTCTGACCCAGGTATCCCTAGAAATGTCAATTGCTTTGCTTTCCACCGATAGAACATCAGTCATCTCCTTGATTGGGACTAGCATTATTTTACCGGTAAATATATTACGCATACCCTTAATAGCCTACAGTGGACCACGCAAAAAAAACTTGTTTATCACCCGAACTACACCGCAACTCGAATAATTTATGATCACAAACTCAAGACTTGTACAGCTACAACAGAAATATAAAGGATTTCAACTGAATACTGATATACCTCCTTCACATGTGCCTCTTTATCTGCCTCTATGTATATATAATTTTTTAGATGATCAAGTGCTACAGCAGATTTTATTTGCAATTCAGATCCTCTATCAATGCACTTCTGCATAAGGCAAACAGCCACCTCTCTTTCACGACCAATCTGCAGAGCACAATAGGTGAATTAAATTAGACAATAGGGAACTCAGATTGCTTTTTATTAACTCTTTTAAGCTATTTCCAGTTATAATGGAGCCTCCCAATATCATACCGCACATTTCACCATCCATAATTTGGGATCCCTAATAGAAGGCAGTAGAGCTTGCTGTTCTACATCTGTTGCCTCCTCGTCATATTCAACATTAAGGCTCCTTGCATATCTTTCCTGAATTCTTCTCTCAATCTCCTCAACATCCTCTTGCTCATCCTCACGTGGAAGCAGCGGACGGCGATGGATTCGTCTTTCATCCTCATCAGGTATATCAGCTCCCGGATCAATGAAATCTGTATATCAAGGCAGACACAAAAACATAAAAATTAGTAAGTATGACAATAGCGCCAACAAGTAAAATTTAAGCAAAAATGATAAGATTTCAAATAAACTAGTAAGAAGTGATACAGATCCTAAAGATTAATTAAGACACAAGACATCTTTTTGAGAGTTCCAGTTCCAAGGCATATTTACAATTAGTGATCTCAACATCGATTGTGAGGACGGCTGCTCAGAGGAGCAAAGCACAGAGAAAGTTCATAAAATTACGCCCAAGGATGCCAAATAATGGAATTACATATACCAGTATAAGTTCATACAATTACGCCCAAGGATGCCAAAAAAAAAGATCCCTACTTCACAAAGTTCACTCCTGCTCTTGCCAAGCTTCATCATACCACCTCTCCATAATTTTCCAATTTCCAACCACAATTGGGAAATTAACTAAATACCAAAATCGAAATCAACAATGAACTCAATTCACAAGCAAGAAAATAAATGAATAATCATACTAACCGTCATCCCCTTCCTCTTCCTCCTCTTCCTCATCGGAATCAACCTGCGCTTCCAAATCAAAAAAATTGGAGGCTCCCCCCTTATGGCGCTTCCCTCCTCCTCCTCCTCCTCCTCCTCTTCTTCTGCCGCCGCCTCCTCCACCGCCATAATCCTCATCGTCATCGTCGTCCTCTTCCTCGTCGTCTTCCTCCGCATCGTCGTCGATGAAATCCGATGCATTCCGCTTCCTTTTGACCTTCCCTCCATCGCTGTATCCGTCGGCCTCGTCATCCTCTTCATCAACGCCGTCGAACTCGTCGTCGTCATCGGCGTCGTCCTCGTAATCATCTCTGCGGCGAGGCATCGCTATCGGCAATTAAAATTCTTCGCGAGTGAGGATTGAAAGCTTGTGATTTGATGGAATGTGATTTGTGGAGAGTGTGAGTGTGAGGTATTTGAGTTCTTGGGTGTGTGGGAGAGAAAAAAAAAATGCCCTAGAACCAGGCGCGGTCTAATAATCATATTTTATTCTGTTTTATTTATATTATTTGCATATATTAATTTATTTTTAAATTAATTTATATTTTGAAAAAATTAAGTAATATCTATATGGCATAAAAATAACAATGTTTATACAACAATAATTTAGTTTTATACAAAATAATAACAAATTGAATAAATTCACAAATAATACAACTCAGTCACTATCATTATTTGGTAATAATCCTAAAATTAAATAAAGTATGTATATCAATTATTAAAAGTTTAAAATTATTATAAAAATAAAACATCATTAATAGAATAAAGCGTTCAATTATTAAAAGTTTAAAATTATTATAAAAATAAAACATCATTAATAGAATAAAGCGTTCTTGATTCTGTTTTCTGTTCTACAGCTCTCAGATTCTATGTACCGTCGGATGTCTTGATTTTCAAGATTTTTTTCCTTTGTTTTCCACCTCAAAACTCTCTTTCTCAGTTAAACAATTTTCTCCTATAGAATCTCCACTTCGTCTTCTTTTTTTACTACAAAGTGATAGTAACACCTATTCACAAATAGGATAGGAAAGTAGGCTTCCTTCTTTACTTCCATATCTACATGACAATTCTTCCATACAAAAATATCCCACTCAAGTATTGAAAATACATACTCCATTAATGATCAAATATTATTTTTTTGTGTACCGTGTAACGTGAGTGAAAATACATATATATATAAATAATAAATTGTACATTATGCATGATTTAGAGTTAGGATGTCACTATTTTCAGCCCCACTTATAAAATATTGAGACAAAATTTTCGAACCATACATAAATGGTACTTTAACTATTACTATAATAGTGAAAAATGAACAATGAAATGAAAATTACCATGAATGAAATTAAGACAAATCGAACTATAAGTCAAGTCGAGAAAAACCCTCTATCAGCAAGAAAAATTATGTCACATCTAGTGCTCTCTGATTGATGTATTGTTCACAGATATAAAACGACTTCCTAGTCTGTTGAAGCATTTCAAACCCACTAGGCACCGACAAACTTAATAAAGCTCCAAAAATTGAGTATGTTTTTGTTGATGTGTAATTCATCTACAACTCTATATCTTTTATAGCTATAAAACAAAGACATGGGAGGTCATAAAATTAATACACCGTGAACCACAAAATTATGGTAATGGAATGGGAGTTACAAAAGAGGTGAAGAGGCAAAGACTCCCCATGACCCACTCACATCCCACGTTTAATTTTTTTGTCTTAATTTCTTTGCACGCTTTTGTTAGATGCAATTTACCCAACAATATTCATGAAATTCAAGAAAGTTTATAAAGGAACACTTCACACATATGTCAAATTAAATTAATCAAAGCCATATTTTTTTTCATTAATATTACAAAAACTTCGTAATGGCAATCTTGTGAATATTCCTAAAACTCCCCTTTTATATAGATCGTATAGATTTAGTCTTTGAAATTAATTCAATACATACAGAATAATCAAGTTTTAAAAGTTATAAGCATGAACAAAAATTTATAGTCCAAATTACAACTTCATAGATGCATAACAATATAAACTTTTTTTAAGCCCAACTCCATATGGGCTTCATTACTCTTTTACTATTAGATTACAATGTGCTATGCATTATTGTCGTCCAACACTCTCAACAAATATCTCAATTAAATGCACTACAAGTTCGTCTAATATGCCCATTTGATCCCAACTTCACACCAATCCGACCCATTATCACCATCGCCCTAGCAAAATCTTGTGCAAATTGCGAGCCTCCGGCATAGAAATCCACCACCTGCTTGGTCAAACGATCATCGTATAATCTAGCATCTGATGCTCCTTCTTGATATTCCGCATAATTTGATCGTCGAATTTGTCCTTAGTCACTGGATCCATAGGGATTCTAGCATTAATATCTCCATTCTTCGGGCACATCCGTCTCAACTCCGGTAAAAATCTAGGACTGATCCGAGGATCCGAATCATTTGTCCCATTAAACTCATATAGTCTCTTCGGCATAAAGAAACATGCAGTCGTCCCAATCGTATGTGCTCCTATAATGCATAAGTGCATATTAATTAGTGCATATGTAGATCTAAATCCTGACAAAATAATTAGTATGAGAACTATACCGCTGAGTAAGACAAGTTCTTGATTCGAAAGACCCTTATTTTTGAACTTAGACTTCAGAGTCTCAATTGAGTCATTAACATCAGGCATGTCACTAGCAAGCTCTAGGGATGAAACTCTTCCATCTCTTCTCCCAGATTCAGCTGCATATTTTGGCCCTCCAGCCTATGAATAAAATAACGTCATAAAATTATACTCTAATTTCATTAAATAATTACGTATATCCGTGAAAAGCAATGTATAAAACCATAAATATGCATGACACAAGTCAAAAAAATGATATCACCATAAATTTCAAGTTGTCTCCTCACACACACTATTAATACGCCTCTAAATATAAAAGATTAATTATGCATAAATATCACCTCTCTTTGAGTACTTACCAAAGCCACAGCATCTCTAGCGGCCATGGCGACAATGTCGGCGCACGACACAACTCCGGGGCACTGAGTTTCAATCTTCTGTTTCGCTTTCTCAATCTGTTCAAAACCTCTGACGCCTTCATGTCCAAACGCTCTCCTCTCCGAGTCAGCTCCGTCCTCAATTAGGATTGAACCATCACAACCCTTATCACATGCAACTTTTTCTTAAATTTGTTGAAAACATTGAAAATTATAATATCATGAATTTGAGATAAGAAGTAAAATTGAGAGCTCTACCAAAAATGAACTTATACATGCAAAAAGTGAAATCACGAAAACGGACCTCAACAAAGCAGTCGTGGAAATGGAGTCGTAGAAGAGCAGGGGGCATTGTTGGATCCTCGAGAGTAGCTTCACTCACAACAGATTTGACGATGGACTCCGCATCAGGGCATGTTTGGGAGTAGAATCCGATTTCAAGCTGCCCTTGTGAGATATTCATGAATAACAAAAGGAACACAAGAAACAACAAACACAAATTCTGTGTATTCATTTAGTATACTTTTTCCAAAAATAAAATTCTGGGGAAGAAGATGGAGATAATTACTTGGGTTGAAAATTTATGAAATATTTGCATGATTTAAATACGTGAGCGAGAGAGAGGTGGCTAACAGCCTCATGAATGCATTTTTGTATTTTTGTGTAGTATTCATTCTAATTTCTAATTAGGTGGTTATTCTTATTCATGAATCTCCTTTTTATATTTTTAATAAATCAATTGCATGTGTGATGCTATATTGCAATTTTCTTCTGTGGCACGTTAGCTATCAGATTTTGTATTTTTGCATTCGAATTACACATAGCTTTTTCCCACCTTACTTAAAGAAAATCTCAAGTAATTTTTGTAACATTTCATATATGTAAAGGAAATGGATAAATTTGGGAAATTTTTAGGAGGAATTTTTTTTAATAATAAAAGTAAGGGTAAATTGCGTGTAAAGTTATGAACTTTTAAAATAATTTGTTCTTTTCCGTAAACTTTAAATGTTGCATGAAAAGTCATGAAATTTATTGGAATGTGTAAATTTCCCATCCGATCGACCCGATAAATTTTCGACACAATTATTTATCCTATGTGGCGCGCCCAGTGGCGGAGGGAGTAGGGACAAAGGGGGTACGAGTGTACCCCCAATTTTTTTAGTAGTATTATATATTTAAATACAAATTCTGAGTTTATATTAATAATATGTGTATAATGTCCCTCTATTAGCTACTCCAAAAACTACGCGGCCAAAAACTAATGTCCCCCTAATCCATATTTGGCTATTCATCCAATAAATACCGGAAAAGAAATAAAATACATTTAATAAATCAAAAAGTGGTAAAACTCAATTTTAATTCAAAGCATTTTTTACAGAACACAATAAAAATAACAAACCTATGCCATCTCCAATTGAAAACCGTCGACTGCTTCTGCTTCTTGCCTTCTTCCACTGCCGACTACCGCTCTCCAACTCCGGTTTCTTGCCTTCTTCCGTGACTTGGAGCCTCAATTTTCATCATACACTTTGTTCTTTGTTTAAAAGGTGAGTGATTAGGAATTTAGGTGTAAAAGTTTAGTTCATTAAATAATTTAGGGATTTTGGCAGCTTGTGCAAAATAGAATAATGTTTTACACTTTATGACTCTCTTATTATCTTGGAATTTGGGTGAATTGAAAACATCCGTGCTTCCAATTATTTGTGGATGAGAAATTCTCAATTATGTATTATTTTAGGGATTATAGAGTATTAAATGCACAAGTATTTAATTTTAAATAACTTAATTGTTGTTTTGGATTCTAAATTATTGTGTTTCAATTTTAAAAATTTGATCTTATGACTTCTATGATAAGTTGTTTTTTATGTCTAGTTATAATTGTTGTGAATGGACAACATTAGAATTGAATGGTCAATATTTATTTTGACAAATTTTGTAATGACATCGTGTGCAGGAAATAAAATAAAAAGTGATGAGAAAACAATCTGATCTTCGACAATTTATGTCCAAAAGGAGAAAAATTCATGATAGTTCAAGCTCTCCGGCTTCAAGCACTCCACTTTCAAGCTCTCCACCTTCAAGCTCTCCGGCTTCAAATTCAATTGTTATTGTATCTCCTTCAGATGCTAGTGTGCCATTACATGAGGAAGAATTGATTTATGATATCGAAAAACTTCATCATGATCCTATTAGAAGAACCGATATAATGAAATATCCTCCAGATGAGCGAGATGCAATTAGAAGGGCGTATATTCGTAGAAAACCTTGTCAGCCAAGAACTTTTTCTTTTCCTCAAAAAGAAGTTGGAGGTTCGCGTCGTCGGTTTATGGTTTCATGGTTTGATAAATGGGATTGGCTTGAATATAGTATGGATGAAGATGCTGCATTTTGTTTTGTATGCTACTTGTTCACGAATGAAGTTGGACATGCGGGGGGTGATGCATTTGTGAATAAAGGATTTAAGTCGTGGAATAAGCCGGAACGATTTATAAAACATATTGGTCGAGTTAGAAGTGCTCATAATATTGTTTATGATAAATATGTGAACTTGAGGGATGGCAAAAAGAAATCGATTTTGGTTTCTTTAGATAATGTTAGTGATGTGATTAACAACGAATATAATGTTCTCTTGAAGGCTTCAATTTCTTGTTTACATTACCTATTGGGACAAGGCATGGCATTTCGTGGTCATAGGGAAGGTGAAGATTCCCTTAATAGGGGAAATTTTCTTGAACTTTTAAAATGGTTGAAGGCACATAATGAAGTTATTTCAAAAGTGACTTTGGAAAATGCCCATGGAAATTGTCAATTGACATCTCCAACTATTCAAAAAGACATCATCAATTGTTGTGCTAAAGAAACAATGAAGAGAATTGTGGATGATCTTGGTGATGACTAATTTGCTATATTAGTCGATGAATCTAGTGATGTGTCCCAAAAGGAACAACTAGCTCTTTGTTTGCGCTATGTTGAAAAGAAAAAGGGAAAGGTAGTTGAACGATTCATTGGTCTTGTGCATGTTGGTGATACTATATCTTTGTCTCTTAGAAGTACAAATATTACTTTACTTGTTGAACATTCATTAAGCCCATCCAAGATTCGAGGGCAAGGATATGATGGGGCTAGTAACATGAAGGGTGAGATAGATGGACTCAAGACTTTGATCATGAAAGATACTCCAAGCGCTTACTACGTACATTGTTTTGCCCACCAGCTTCAACTAACATTGGTAGCCATTTCAAAAAAGAACGATGATTGTAGTTGGCTTTTTGAAACTGTTAGTATTTTGTTGAATGTAATTGGAGTTTCTTGTAAGAGAAATGAATTGCTTCGCGAAGTTCAAGCACAAAAAGTTGCTCAAGAACTTAGTTTGAAGATGCCTGGAGACACTCGTTGGAGTTCTCACTACAAGACTCTTTTGAATATCATGGACTTATTTTCTACAATTTTTGAAGTTCTTACGATGGTTGGAAAGAAAGATTTCGTTTTCGATGCTAAGGGAAAAGCTCAAGGCATTTTGTACTTACTAGAGTCATTTGATTTCGTGTTTATGGCACAACTAATGACTACTATATTTGGGTACACTAACAATTTGTGTCTTGCTTTGCAAAGAAGAGATCAAGACATCATTAATGCTATGAGGCTTGTCACTTTAACCAAAGATCAACTACAGAAAATGAGGGAGGATGGATTGAAGATTCACTTGAACAAGGTAATCTCAATTTGCAATAAACATGGCATTGTTGTTCAAGATATGAAAGCTCACTATAGCCCTCATGGAAGATCAAAACGTTTCGTTCAACAAGTTTCATATCTTCATCACTTTCGTGTTGATGTGTTTATCAAAGTGATTGACTTATTACTTCAAGAACTTGATAATCAATTCGATGAAGTTAATATGGAGTTGCTCAGATGTATGGCTTGCTTCAATCCTAAAGATAGCTTCTCTTCTTTTGACAAGGAAAAGGTACTCAAACTTGCCACTTTTTATCCTTCCGATTTTTCAAACATTGATTTGATGGACCTTGAGTGCCAACTTGATATATTCATTGGAGATATGAGAAGTGATGAATACATTCAGAATTTGCGAGATATTAGTTCTCTTTTGGTAAAGAGATGTGGTTTATTTGCGTGTGGTTTTGCTTATCAAGTTGATTTTGATTCTTCCGATTGCCACTGCAAGTGTAGAGAGAGTGTTTTCTGGAATGACGTTTGTGAAGAATAAGTTGAGAAATAGAATGAGTGATCAATCTTTGAACGATTGTTTGGTCACTTTCATTGAGAAAGATGTATTTCTACAAGTATCTGATGATGATATAGTGAATCGTTTTAAAGAAATGAAGACTCGTCGAAAAATAAATTAGATATAATGTAGTTTATTTTTTATTTTGAAATATATGACTCTAAAATTTGTATATTTCAAAATATATTATTTTTTGTAGGGGTGGGTCGGTACGGTATACCGTACCGACCGTGCCATACCGCATACCGTACCGGAAAGTACGGTATGACAAAATTCAATACCGATACCGTACCGAATTTTCGGTATACCGAAATTCCGGTATACCGAAAATTCGGTATGATATTTTTTGATACCGTTACCATACCGTTATTACGGTATACCGTTTAACGGTAACGGTATACCGAAAAATAATTGGTTTCTTGATTTGTTCATTTACTAATTGGTTTCTCGATTGTTCATTATTTTTTGCTATCGGTAATTCGTCCATCACTCTATTCAATTTTATATTTTGGTTAGCATGTTATCAAGTATCATATTATATTTGTTGTTGCCGATGATGTTGATCTTTAAGTATCTTTTAATATATATTTATGGATTATTTTGATTACATATATTCAAAATTTTATCCCATAATCGTGGTTAATGATAAAATGAAGGTACTTATTGATTATTTTTGACTATTTAGACCAATAGTAGTAATAATTGGTCTTATAAATAAAATCTCCAAATAGATTTACAAGTGTAATGAAATAAAGATTCAATTTTTTCCCCCTAGACTTTAATTTCAATCTATCATTATAAACATGCATACAAATTCTCAAAAATATTAACAAGGCACGGTCTTCCTTTGATTTGAATAAATTTTTAAAATACTAGCAAATAATATTTTTTTAATGTGAAAATACTAAAATTCAACATATATCAAAATTTGGCTCATTTGTTGGTTATGATGAGTATATTTTAAAGTTAAGGGTTTAGGATTTAGGTTTCAAAGTTTGGGTTTTTAGTGTATAGGGTCGCTATATTGCAATGAAATGAATCTCGACTAGAAAGTGTCTCACCAGTGCAATATTAAATTATTGCAACGTAAACTTGCTCCTACAGTTATAACTCAATGGTTAATTCATATTTTCAACAGATTTAAAATGCTTTTTAATTTTAAGTCTGATATTTAAATGTCAAGACAGTTTATTAAAATGTCAACACAAATATGTGTTGAAATTTTAATGTGATCGTATTGACATTTTTACGAAAAGGTAGCATTTAAACACACTCTTGTGTCTATGTGGGGTTAATGTGATTGAAAAAGTATAATCCAAAGTAAGAGAATGTCGAATATTCTTTTGTTTATCATTTCACAACTTTTATTTCGCAAAATGAAATAAATATGAAGAAATTAAAATGACCCGTGCATCGCACGGGCGTGACACTAGTTAGTAATTTAAATTGGACATTTAATTCTCTTTAAGAATTAAGAATAACTGATCAGTATCCTATTTATTCATCCTTCAATTTAAGTAGTATATAAAATAAGATAACATACAATGAATTAAACACTAATTAGATTCATTTTCAGCTGCACATATTTTTAATTGACATTTTATGAAGTGGGACGAAGAATAAAACAAAATTTTTAATTACTTTGTATATTTGGAATATGACATTACACAAAGAATCATATACTAAATGGTGTGAGTTAATACAAATTCTTTCAAATGTGCTCTGTTGAAACATATTCCCGATATCGTATTTCCAATCTTCTTTCGGTGTTATGTGTTATTGTGTTTATTATAATTAATAGGATGAGTTGATAAAAAAATAATTCAGGTTAATTTTGAATTTGTTTGAATAAATTATCATTTGAATGTTTAATTTTATTGTATTAATTGATGTATTAAATTTTTTAAATATAATATATATATAAATGTAATATATATATGACAACATATTTAATATTAATATATATATATATATATATATATAATAATCTATCGGTATACCGAATCTTCGGTATATACCGAATATTCGGTATACCACGGTATACCGTGGATTCGGTATATACCGAAGTTTCGGTATACCGCGGTATAGAAAAATTGATACCGTTACCGTACCGAAACACTGCGGTACGGTATCATGCCGTACCGGAAACTGCGGTATACCAAAAAATCGGTATTTTCGGTATTTTTCCGGTACGGTAAGTCCGGTATTACGGCATTTCGGTATAATCTCCCACCCCTAGCTTTTAGTATTAGTTTTTATTTTTGGTATGTTATATAATGATTTATCATATGACTCGCACCCACGAATATAAATTCCTGGATCCGCCACTGGGCGCGCCGGAGGCGTGAGTTGGCAAAACTCCACTAATTCTGATTGTTTATTTTCTATCTTTGTCATCTCTGGCCCTGGACGTATCACAAATATACAAGTAGCACAAATGAAAACATACAAATGGAACTCAACACACAAATCGACATAAACATACAAATCGAATCCCACAAATCGAATTAGCAAAAAGTAGCATTAATTTCACAATTTGAATTGTATCCTAAAATTTGTCATTTGCCAAGTCACGCCTCCGGCACACAACATATGATAAGTTTGTGTCGTAAGTCTATCGGATCAAGTCGGACGGAAAATTTACACGGTCCGATAAAGTCAATGATTTTTGTATACTAACATTTAAAGTTTAAATTCCAAAAAATAAAAAGAAGTTGCGAAATTAATTGATTCAGAAATGGCGACCATAAATCCCGGCAACAAAACCACCAGATTACACTCTCACCACCACACCACCTGCACCCGACTCCACCAGATCGCCGCCCTAGCTCTCGTCGCAGCCACCTTCTTCCTCACCAGACTCTTCGACCACTCCCTCGCACCCTGCTCCTCGCCCTACCGCATATCCTTCTCCGATGCCAATCACTACACCGCCCCCATTAGCCGCCTCAATTTGAAGATCTATGTGTACGACAATGACGAGATCGACGGCTTGCAGCTGCTCATGTCCGGCCGCGATGGCAAGATTTCCGCCGACGCCTGCGTTAAAGGCCAATGGGGCACTCAGGTGACCTAATCGATTTGAATTCGGTAAAATTGAAGTAGCTATATACTTGTTTGATGCGAATTGTATAAAATGTAAGCGAGGATTGGGTCCATGGTTGTCAACTACACCTCATCAATCAGTAGCTAGTGAGGGCTGCTCTTGTACATGGTGTATTATTTAATGAATTTGCTGTCATTGGAGAATGCGAATCTGGTCTTTCAGAAGGAATACTGTAATCTGAGTCATGTGTGTTTGAAATTTGAAAGATGATTTTAGGTGATGAGTTAGTGGTACTAATGGAATATGGTGATAAAAGTTTCTCTAACCGTTAATATATAAGTTCCCAAAGCTTTGGAGATTTAAATTTGTATGTTTTGCTGAGCTTATGTTGGAAATGGATTAAAAAAAAAAACCAAAACGATGCTAACACATATGAGGAAACGATAGTTTGATGTATCACCTACTAAGAAAAGATTTGAAGGGGGCGTTTTACTTTGGTCAGAAATTAGATTGACAATATATAGCAGAGTATTTGAGTGATTATAAATTCAACTATAAACAAGTTTGAAATGTTTAATGTATCAAAGAATGTTTTGGATAAGCCTCTATTATTTTTATCTAACTAAGTTATCTGTCTAATTATTGGCTTCCAATAGGTTAAAATACATAGGTTGCTGTTGCAATCAACATATCGGACTAGAAAGAAAGAGGAAGCAGATCTGTTCTTTGTTCCATCTTATGTTAAATGTGTTCGAATGATGGGTGGTCTTAATGACAAAGAGATTAACCAAACTTATGTCAAGGTAATAAATGCAACTCTTTATGATTATTAGAACATGGGCACTTCAGAAAAGATCACGATCATGATACAGTTGTAAATTAGCAATATTTTGTTTCAGGTTTTAAGTCAAATGCCATATTTCAGGTTATCTGGTGGCCGCAACCATATTTTTGTATTCCCAAGGTATGATTCTCTAATTTATGGTTATGGTTCTTAAATAAGGATTGCTTGATTACCGTTCATGAGCGTGCACGAAGACTTAAATTTGGGTGTTTTTGTCTAGCCATATGTTTTCAATAGATATACAAGAAAACGACGATGTTTGATGCCCAGCACCTATTGGTCCCTTGCTTGAGTCTTAATATATCCCGATTATTAATTCTTCTCCTTATGAGTCGAAGACACAGTTTACCAGCAATACTCTTCTTAATGTTATGTAACTTAATATACCTTTTGCTGCTTTCCCTATCTGAGTATATTAGAAACTGGAACTCTTGAAGATGCTGAGATGGAGAATGAACAAAGCTTTTATGCTTTCTGCTGTGTCTTTTACCTATACGATCAAATAAAAGTGAAGTTATATTGTTTTTGATGTTTTACTCCATTGCAGCGGTGCTGGAGCTCACCTGTTCAAATCTTGGGCTACATATATAAATCGCTCCATAATACTGACCCCAGAGGTACATCTTTATGTTTAATGGTTCTTTTTTTCTATAATTTTAATTTCTTTGTTGGATGCTACTACATGACTCTATGTTTCCTGTGATATGAAAGACCAAAAATGGCTGTTTTTGTGCATACATTTTTTCACCTGCACAGATATAGCCATTTTGCATTTGCCAATTGTTATACAATAGACTTGTATATTACTAATACAGTACAGCATGTTATTTCATGCATATTGTATGGAACTGGAATGAGGAATCTCTTTTTTGCATTTGGCTTCCACTCAGACTTGGTTTTAGAGATTCGTACAAAATCTTGTTTACCAATATTTTTGCTACAATGCTACCTTTGATTACAAGAAATTCTGTGATGGCTGATGTATGTCTATATATGTACCTCCTCATTGATGCAGGGAGACCGGACAGATAAGCGAGACATCAGTGCCTTTAATACATGGAAAGATATCATCATACCCGGTAATATTGATGATGGGATGACAATTAATAAGCCTAGACTTGTTGATCCTTTGCCTTTATCGAGGAGGAAATATTTGGCAAATTACTTAGGTCGAGCACAAGGGAAGGTTGGTCGTCTTCGATTGATAGAACTTGCAAAAGAATACCATGATAAGGTACATCTTCCATTCTTCTTTCTGATCGACATCTTTCTTAATTTTTACCATCATCAATATAAAAAATCCCTAGGGAGAAAAACTATGGAAGGGGTACAGGTAGCTTGAATGGTCAGTGGATATAGTATTCCTTAATTATCAGATGTCAAAAGAGATCTCACCAAACTTATATACCGGCATTTCGCATTTCATTGAATTATTTGAAATCCTTGCACCCCCGTCTATGTCATAAACAATATGTGGATGAAAATAATCCCCTACCTCAAAGAAAAAGGAAAATGAGAAGAGTTCTTGACAGTTAATACTTAGTAGAAAATCTTGGCCAAACTTGAATAAATGCCAATAATGTTGATTAAGAAAGCCGCTCCTAATCTAGCACGTATATTAAATTCCATTCATCCTGACAATACTTGTGGAGATATCCAGAGAATAGTTGACTTCTCTAGTTATCTAGGGAACACCATTGCTTCTTTCACATTATTCTTACCCTTGGTCGACTTCACTGTGGTTATAGTTAGTGTCAATAAGCACTCATCTGAGAGCAACTTGTGTTCATCCTGTTGAGAAGCTTCACTTTGTTACTATATTTTTAATATTCTGAATCATGCTTCTATTATCACTGCAATAATTCCATCGAAAGATATGCATGTTGATCCCGTGAACAGTTGGAATCTCCAGTGTTGAAATTCAGTGGCCCAGAAAAACTTGGGAAGACAGATTACTTTCTACATCTGCGAAATGCAAAGTTCTGTCTTGCGCCACGTGGAGAGTCATCATGGACGCTTCGCTTCTATGAGTCATTCTTTGTGGTTCGTAAAAACACTTTTCTGCTCTGCGTGTGTATGATATATAAATAAATAACTATTGGAGCTCATTACTGTGGTTGTTTTGCTTGGAACAGGAGTGTGTCCCAGTTATCCTATCCGATCAGGTAGAGCTGCCTTTCCAAGATGTAGTCGACTACTCTCAGATATCAATCAAATGGCCATCCACTCGGATAGGGACAGAACTTCTGGATTACTTGGGATCGATCTCAGGTCATATTCGCCTTCTCTCTGTTTCATTCACGGACACCACTCTTACTATCGTCTAACAAGATTTGTGTTATCTCACAGATACGGAGATAGAAGAAATGATCACCCGAGGTCGGAAAGTGAGGTGCTTATGGGTGTATGCTCCAGAATCAGAAACATGCTCGGCTTTCAGTGGAATTCTTGGGGAACTTCAGAAGAAAGTGAGGCAATTCCATCAGTCAGCAGAGACGTTTTGGTTGCATAATGGAAGTTTGGTGAATAGAGATTTGGTGGAGTTCAGCAAATGGAAACCACCCATGCCATTGCCTTAGTTTGATGGTAAATATGCTTTTTTCAAATCTTTTTTCCACTATTCGTTACACCTTCTTCACATACGTATTCACCCTTTTTAGAAAAAGAAAAAACAAACGAAAAAGAAAGGCTGGATGAGATTGTTATATTGGATAATTGTACTATTTTTTATGTTTATGCCAGTCCTTACATTTTCTATATTACATGCCCATAAATCATATTTAAAACATTCACTGAAATAGTTACTAAAAAAAGAGAAATGTAATGGCTTACTATTACACAAAATTTTATTCTCAAAACTGGATCACAAACCAGGCTGGATCCAATTAATATTGGGCCGGACCTGGATTAATTTTCTATGATTGAACTCATGTTGTCTTTTTGAAAAGAATTATAGTAAATAAAACAATTAAATACTAATGTCGAATAAATGTACTAATATTTTCTAATTTTGCACGGTTACCCAATAATATGAAAAAAAAGTGAGGCTAGTAACAAATATTGATATGCTTAGTGTGAAAATTGAACGCGGTTTACATATTTTAATGATCTAGATTTTAGTTTGCAGTTTGTAGCGAAGGATAGCTAGGAGAGTTGCATTCAATTACAATTCTATGTTTTAATATTTCAAGTCTATTTATTAGCTTAATTAATACTAATATAGAATTAACTAGGAGAGTTGGTCTCTTCAATCTCAAACTGTTAATTACAATTACACTATAACATGAAAACTTAATGTAAATCTAACGTGATACAAATAAAATTTAAATATATTTATATTATCCAAAATTATTATGTAGGAAATTCAAAATAACGCCAAATAGCTTTCTTAAAGCCTAATTCCTTTTCTTAATCAGAGTGTTAATGAATATAACTTACACTCCATAAGACTAAGAGCAATGGATACATAAAATTACCCAATCAAAATATAGTAGTACTATATAAACTATTACATACTCACATGCATTCACTTCAGAATTAAGTTAACTGACAACATTAGATTCACATTCTCGAGAGTGAAATCTGTGTTCTTAAACAAAACTGCGACTTCAAGTTTATAACTCACAAAAATACAATTTAGTCGGTGAAACGTTTCATCTTCCATCAATAAATTGAGGAATCGGCAATTCTTTCTTCCTGAGCTTATTCAGTAAACCATTGCATTTTCAATCAATGAATTGAGGGGTTGGATAATTCTTGTGTGCACAACTCTAAAATAAAATAACAAGATAAACATACTCCCCATTTTTTAAAAATCAGAGCATGATTTTTAGAAAATTAAGAAATAAAGTTTTGATTGACGAAATATCGAAAAGGAACAATAAACAGAAGTGACAAAACCCAAGTTTCAATTAGATCAGAGGTGGACAGGCAAAATTAGTTGTAGACTACAACAACAAGTCTCTGAGTCATGCATTATGTTATCATTTTCTTGAATTGTATTTGGAGTTAATAATTGGAATTGATAGCAACACCACAAGGTTGCTCCCAATTTTTTTTTACCATAGTTGCTCACATTACACTTTAAAATTTTCACACTATTTTTATAGTTTTAAGTAAAGTTAAGGCTATTTTTATATTTTTAAAACTTGGAGCCATTTTACATCTTCTATAAAAGTTCATTCCATTTTTCTAGATTTTTGAAAATTTAGACATTTTTAGAAATCACTCCAAAAAAGTTGTACCAAAAACTTAATCATTGGTTTAGGTACACTTCTGAAAAAAGGGAAAGAAAATGGACAATTTTCCAATTTAAATCACAAAATTGGACTAGTAATTAATTTTTAAAGTGTATCAAAAAGTATCTCTACATTTCTATTTTTGCAGATCGATTAAAATTTTAAAATTCTCATCGTTGTGGACCTTGATTTGATATAATGGTTGGATTTTAACAATGACAAGTTTAAGAACAATATTATGATATACTTATTTGTCAATATTATTCTTTTAGAACATTTAAGTAAGATGAGGAATTCACCTTACCTCATAAATGCTTAGTGATCAATTATTTAAAAGCTTCATAATACACATAAAATGGTAGAAAAAAAATGTAAGTTATAGATAAACCATATTCCCCATCTAACCATTGATCCCTAACTATGGTTTATGATACCAAACATAATTGAAAAGACTATACCTAACCATATTCTCTATACCAAAAATACTTGAATGGAATAACATTAGCTTTATAAAAGAGCACCAACACAATGCATATGACCTAAGAATTAAGTTTTAACACAAGATTGCAGTTACAAACTCATATTCAATGCATCATTCTACAAAAGTTGATTGTCTAAATTGGAAAATATTCCTTGGGCATATATAGCCATTGGGATTGGCTGTGTCTTAATTTAGACTTTGGTCCAATTATTTGGGACCATCACACACGATTGTATACTTTGTCATTCATCTTTAGCAATTGAAACCTTCCTATTACCAATTTGGTATATTGGTGTGACACCACCGTCCAACGCCTAGTGATTGGCTTGGCTCAGCCAAGAAAACATCCACTTGAACCAATATATGGAGATTACATAATCCTCTAGTTACAATTGATGCATACTCTCACTTAACCAAGTTGGATGACTTGAACTATACTAGTTAGAGGTGAAACGTCTTACCAGCATGATGAATCGGCGAATTTTTGATGATGATGAATGCTCGTAAAAATAAATTACGACACAGAGAATTTTACGTGGTTCGATTTACTGAGGTAAATCTACGTCCACGGGGAGAAACAGGGGCAGGTTTGTATTGCTTGATCTGCGAATTACAGCTTACAACACAGACTTGCTATATGATTATTTCTCTAGAGAGATTCTAACCTCTTTCTATCAGATCTAAGTTCTATTTATATATTGAACTAAGATCGTGGCTTGCATCACCACCCTAAGTCGTGGATGTCGTGTAGGTCATGGCCTAAGATCGTGGCCTGAGTTGACGCCACGTGGTAGTGGGTGTGTTGGAAGTTGTGGAAATCCTGCATGGGTCCACTAACTCCTTGTTCGGTCGAATACTGAGACCGAACTGCTTTGGTTGCCGATCTGAGAGTAGAGCTTGATGCCGACCTGAGAGCAGAGCTTGATTGGTTGGCTTTTACCGAGCTGTAGGCTGAGGCCGAACTCTTTGGTAATGCCGAACTCCTCCGAACTCTTTGGTAATGCCGAACTCATACTCTTCCTTGGGCTTTGGGCTGATGGGCCGTCACTGCTGTTGGGCTTGTTTAGTTCGTACCCCATCACTACCCCCCCCGAAAGACGAAGTGAATCACTTCGGCGAAGCGAGTCACTTCGGCATTCTGGATAAAGGTACGGGGGAGGCTGACGTCAGGGGACGTGCCTTGCATGTGACTGCATTAAATGCGACAGTAAAATCCGGCCGTTGAATCCTGAAAAGGTGGGATTCGAAACGGTGCGACGATTTTGAAATCTTCGCCGAATCTGATAAATATGCTCTTTCTTCCTCATTTGAACACCTTTGCTGTTGCGTCTTCTATACTCTCTCTTTCTCGAGAAATTTTCTTCCGCTTTCCAGAGCTTCTTCAGACTTTCTTCACTTTCAAAAAGTAAGAAGAATGTCTTCTTCTTCTTCTTCGGTGTCGGGTAGCGGTAGGAAAGGGGATAAGGGGTCTTCTAGCCGGAAAGAATCCGGGGAGAAGACCGTAGAGTATTTTCACAGTATCTTGAGTAAGGATACTGTGATATCCCTTCACGAGAAATATTTTTTACCTGGGGGGAAGGCGGTGGTTCCCGACGATGATCATAGGGCTAACGACCCGCCGGAGGGTTATGCCACCGTTTACGAAGCCTGCTTAGAATGCGGGCTTCGTTTTCCTCTTCCCCCACCTTTTGTAGAGCTTCTTGATTTTTTTCAACTCCCTTTAGGTCAGGTGACTCCGAACTCTTGGAGGCACTTATCGGCTTTTGCTGCCGAACTGCGTAGGCTAGGGAGGGATTTGTCTCTGAAGGCGATCCTTAATTTTTTCCAGTTTAAAAGGAAGGGATCTTGGTTTTACTTGATCCCCTTACAGCCTTTTAGGGCCTTCTGCAAAACCAAGTGGCCGAAATGGCAAAACCGTTTCTTTTTTTATAATAGGACTTCGGCTCCGGGCTTTCCTTGGAGAAGGCCGAAGTCCGTGATTCCCCATCCTCGGTTAGAACCGTTGGCCGAGCTCGAGGGCGAGCTCAATAAGATTCCTATGATTAGGAAACAGTATTCGGAAACTGAGCTCGTCAAGGGCGACCTCGTGTTCAATATCTCGTCTTCGGACGAAGAGGCCGAGGGTGAGGATTTCTCTTTATCTTTATGCTCTACTGCTTTAACGAAGAAAACTAACCTTGTTTTCTTGCTTTTTGGCAGTGTTCATGCTGAACAAGGCTATCCGAAAGTCCTCCGAGCTTGAGGAGCCGGAGAGAGAGAAGGCTACCAGCTCGGCGCCTGATGCCGAGAAGAATCCGAAGAGGCAAAAGACCTCTTCGGGTCCAAAGAAGCCGGAGTCGACTTCGGCAAGTAGGAAGGGGAAGACCCAGAAGCCCCCGAGAGCGCCAGAGAAAGACGTGGTCTTGGCGCCTCCTTCGGAGCATATCTGTGAGCCATTTTTATGGCCCACGGACTTTGCCGAGGTGAATTGTCTTCTTGATTCTTTGGCTTGGCTTCTGTCCTGTATTTTTGGTGCCCTCTGTTGACTTTTTTCCTTATCCATTTTCAGAGGAACGATATGCTCTCCAAGCTCGTCGCCGTCGAACTCTCCAAAGCGTCCAACGACTATGCTGAGATGCAGAGGAAATTGGCGGCTGCTTGTCACCGGGCCGAGCAGGCCGAGGCAAACTTTGAGAAAGCCAGAGCTGCTAGGATTTCGGCCCAGGATGAAGCTCAGTTTGCCAAAAACCAGCTCGTCATCCAGCGAGAGCAGACGAAACGGAGTGATGCTGCCGCCGTGGTTGCCCAGGGGGAGGCTCTCCGTGTTTACACGGAGAAACTCTTTTTGAGTAGCCAGTTCTCGGCTTTTGTCGGTAGTCTGGTAAGGCTAATTGCCGATAAGGGCGAGCAGGGGGCCGACGTCGTACTGCCTCTGTACAGCCGAGAGATAGCAGCTCGGCTTCAGAATCTGCCGCTCCTTGAGGAGCTCGCTTCATCTTCGGTCCTGCTTTCTGCAGACCGAGTCCGGAGTTGTCGAGCTGATCGGGACGAGAACCTGGAGGCTATCTTTGCCTCCGTGGGACCCGTTTCACCCGCTTCGACTTACAACGGAGAGGGTGAGGCCGAGCCGCTGGAGCGGGAGGCCGAAGTCGAGCGAGCCGGGCATCCGGAGAAGGAAGCCGATCAGGAGGCGGAGGCGAGGCCGGCAGGAGGCGAGGCTGAGGCTGAGGTAGCCCAGGAGAAAGAAGCTGTACCAGACCGAGGAGCCGGAGACGAAGCTGGCGGAGTATGATTTCGTCTCCCTTCTCTTAGTCTAGTTTCTTCCTTGTAAAATGGCCTTGAAGCCCTAGTGTAAAAAATTTTCCTTGTGAATGAAAAATTCTCTACACTTGTCTTCGTATAGCTTTTCGTACTCGCCTTTATTCCTGTTGTATTTTACTATCTGCTCGGTACAGCTGCCGAACTAATATAGCTGCTTTGTACCCAAGGAGATGGAGATACTTCACTGGAAACGGCTGTACTCTTCGGCTTTGGACGAAGCTGAGAGAAGAGCTATAGCCGATCAGACGAAAAATGACGAGCTTCTGGCTCGTTTAGTGAAGCTGGATGCCGATATCAAGGATTTAGAGTCCGATAAGAAAGATCTGGAGGCCGAGCTGAATACGGCCATTGCTGAGAGGACTGCGTATGAGGATTACATCCATGTGCGCGGGGGAATGACCATATCAGATGTTCAGAGTCGAGTTGACGAACTGTGGGAGGAATATCATGTACTCCGTATGAACAATGTGCTGGAGAGCCCGGCTTGCCAACAAGTTGTGACATCACTGCGGCGTTGGGCTTCTCGGTACAACATTGTTCTTTCTCGGCGCCCCTCCATAGAAAGATTCCTTCGGCATATCGCGCCAACAGATGCTCGCACTCCAGATCAAACCTCTGGTTCCCTTGTTCAAAATCCTACTCCCAGCCAACAACAAACTCCGGAACAGCCGGAAACGTCAAGACGAGAACGGGCTCAGGAGCAACCGGAATCGTCAAGACAGGGACGGACTGAAATTCGCCGAGGAGTTGTGACTATGAGCGAGCAAGATCAGCAGATGCTTATTGCAGAGACTCTTCATCGCCGAGGTGTTAGGACTTCTCGGGCTCGGGGAAGAGGCGTTGGGTCGAGGATAGCATCTCGTCGACCTGCTTATTCTTCATCTGCTCGGAACAACCGAACTCGGCTTCCAGAGGATTTTGCAGATAGGTGGCTTAACTTCAGCAACCCTGGACAGTAGAATAGTCCTTTGTAATAGCGTAACGCCATCTGGTAGGGTAGCGGAGTTGTGTGCCGAACAAGATTTGAAAATGAAATTTTGTTTTTGTTTTCGCTTCTAACACTGTGTATTTACAGCTTAGCGAAAAAATTTCATCGTACTTGTCCTCGGTCTTATGAAGTAAACTTCTTTGACCGGACTTGTCTTTGGTCTGATGAAATAAACATCTTTGACCGGACTCGTCTTTGGTCTGATGAAATAAACATCTTTGACCGGACTCGTCTTTGGTCTGATGAAATAAACATCTTTGACCGGACTCGTCTTTGGTCTGATGAAATAAACATCTTTGACCGGACTCGTCTTTGGTCTGATGAAATAAACATCTTTGACCGGACTCGTCTTTGGTCTGATGAAATAAACATCTTTGACCGGACTCGTCTTTGGTCTGATGAAATAAACATCTTTTGACCGGACTCGTCTTTGGTCTGTGTTCTAATTTGGCGATTTTTGTCGCCGGGATCGAACTTTCCCTTGTCCTAATTCGGCGAGTTTTATCGCGTGGATCGGACTTTCCCAGTTAACCGAAGTGGTCTTATGCAGTAAACCTCTTTGACTAGACATGGTCGTCCTCGGTCTTATGAGGTAAACTGCTTTGACCGAACTTGGTCGTCCTAATTCGGCGAGTTTTATCGCATGGATTGGACTTTCCCTTGTTCTAATTCAGGCAAGTTTTATCGCGAGAATCGGACTTTTGTTGCAGTTCGTTTCAGACGAAGTGCTTGATTCTTAAGCAGAATTGTGGTCTTGTATCCTCTTTAGAAGCTTTGACACACAATCGTGGGCTTGTTGCAGCTCGTTTCAGACGAACTGCTTGTTTAAGCTGAATTGTGGTCTTGTATCCTCTTTAGAAGCTTTGACGCACAATCGTTGGCTTGTATGTTCTAAAAAGGGGATCAGCCTTTGAAGAACGAGATACCTCAGTTTTATTTGTAAGAGACGACACTCACATAGACAGACACAACGCACGTAGAGACAAGAACAAGTAAAAAACAAAGAAAACACATAAGACCGACTGACCGGACTGTCTCTTACAAATGGAACTTTTTGAGGTTGGAAACGTACCATGTTCGGGGTACTTGTGCTCCTGACGCGTGAGTCAATTTGTAAGACCCTTTGCCGAGGACTTCTGACACCCGATATGGACCTTCCTATGTGGGCTCGAGTTCGCCCAGCTTTTCTGCTCGGCTTACTTCGTTGTTTCTCAAGACGAGATCTCCCACTTGAAATTGCAGCTTCTTCACCCTTTGGTTGTAATACCGGGCTACTTGCTCCTTGTACTTGGCTGCTTTTAGGCAGGCCAATTCTCTTCTTTCTTCGGCAAGATCTAGTTCGGCTCTCAGTCCATCACCATTCATTTCTGAGGAGAAATTGAGTTCGGGGACTGGATATGCCGATCTCAACCGAATCACGGCTTCAGTGCCGTACACCATCGAGTTCGGCTCCGGTGTGACTTCGGTCATTTCGCCGGCCTCTGATTCCGGCTGCTGTGATTGCTATGCTTGATGGTGCCGAACTGATTGCTCGGCACTTTTAAGCGCAATCTGCGAACACACTTGCTCTTTTTCGATCACCTCGGATGACCGCTATCTCTCCTTTAGTGGAGAAGGTGTTCGGCGAGGATGCCTCTGATCGCTATGACCGGGCTTCTTTTTGTCTTCTCTGGATGAGCTGTCTAAAGACCGTTTTCGACGGTCTGCCTCATCGGCACGAGAAAACTTGTCCGCAATGTCCCACATCTCTTGAGCTGTTTGCGGACCGCACTCCACGAGCTTTCTGTAGAGAGCTCCGGGCAGGATTCCATTTTGGAATGCCGAAATGACAAGTAGATCATTGAGATTATCTACTTGTAGGCATTCCTTGTGGAATCTCGTCATAAAATCGCTGATCTTTTCGTCGCGACCTTGACGTATAGAAAGCAGCTGAGCCGAAGTGATCCGGGCTTCCGCTTTCTGAAAGAACCTCCTGTGGAAAGCATCCATTAGATCTCGGTAGGATCTAATGCTGCCTTGGGGGAGGCTATCGAACCACCTTCTTGCGTTCCCGATAAGCAGCTCGGGAAACAGCTTGCACATGTGGACCTCGTTGAGACCCTGGTTCGCCATGTTATATTGATAGCGTCCCAAGAAATCATGAGGATCCACGAGTCCGTCATAGGTCATCGACGGAGTTCGGTAGTTCTGTGGTAGGGAAGTTCGGGTAATATCGTCCGAGAACGGAGTCCTCAATGCTCCGTACATGGCGAACCCGACATTTCTTCGGTATGGAGGAGATGGAGTTCTCCTGTGATTCCGGTACCGAGGATTCTTTCTTCTGGAAGACATGATACTACTGCGGTAGTGACTGTCTCGTATGGAGGGAGAGGGAGAATCCGCCGTTTTCGCTTCCGGCTGCTTTTGGCTTCTCTGCAGGAAGGTTAAGAATTCCTCCTGCTTTTCAGCCAAAAACAGCTTGACAGCCTCGTTCAAATCGGGCTGCTGGGAAGACTCGGTGTGACGGCTTTTGGAGCGGCTTGTTCCTCCGCCATGAGAACTGGTGGTGGATTTATCCCTAGGCTGTTTTCCAGACCTATGGGATGGATTGGCTTCCTCCTGGTTCTCACGGGCAGGAATACGGGTACTCTGCGATCTGGTATGCATTTTTTGGGTTGAAAAAATGGTCAAAAATTCGCTTTATCACAAATTTGGTTCTCTGCTTCCCACAGACGGCGCCAGTGATGAATCGGCGAATTTTTGATGATGATGAATGCTCGTAAAAATAAATTACGACACAGAGAATTTTACGTGGTTCGATTTACTGAGGTAAATCTACGTCCACGGGGAGAAACAGGGGCAGGTTTGTATTGCTTGATCTGCGAATTACAGCTTACAACACAGACTTGCTATATGATTATTTCTCTAGAGAGATTCTAACCTCTTTCTATCAGATCTAAGTTCTATTTATATATTGAACTAAGATCGTGGCTTGCATCACCACCCTAAGTCGTGGATGTCGTGTAGGTCATGGCCTAAGATCGTGGCCTGAGTTGACGCCACGTGGTAGTGGGTGTGTTGGAAGTTGTGGAAATCCTGCATGGGTCCACTAACTCCTTGTTCGGTCGAATACTGAGACCGAACTGCTTTGGTTGCCGATCTGAGAGTAGAGCTTGATGCCGACCTGAGAGCAGAGCTTGATTGGTTGGCTTTTACCGAGCTGTAGGCTGAGGCCGAACTCTTTGGTAATGCCGAACTCCTCCGAACTCTTTGGTAATGCCGAACTCATACTCTTCCTTGGGCTTTGGGCTGATGGGCCGTCACTGCTGTTGGGCTTGTTTAGTTCGTACCCCATCACAGCAAAATATGCTTTGTCATGTAGTCAAAGTGCTTATATATATTCATCTCAACTTAGTTGAGTCATATTACTTTTCATGATTTCCAAACATAGTTGTGTTATTTCCCTTTATGAAAAAAAAACACAAAACATCTAATCACTCTTACTTTATAATTCTCTCTCATGCATTACTCCCTCTTATCTCTCGTATTTTATTTTATGTTTATTTTTCCATTTAATACAATTCTTCATCTCCATACCCAGAAGAAACATCTCAACTAAATTGGGATGGAGGGAGTATAAAGTAAGAACTATTTTCAACCATTAGCTAGCCTGTCAATTTAATCTAAAATTATGTGTTACTAAAGTTTTTAAAACAATCTCAACTTACCATTTTTGGAAACGAATAATTCATATTTGAGTGTAATTAACCAGTGAGAATAATTGAGGGATTTGCACATGAATTTTTTTTTGTAGTAAAATGATGGGTTGGGGAAAAGTCATGTCCCACTATATATAGAAGGGGAGATGGTCCATACCATGCATGCATACTTATATTTATGTAAAATCTTATTTTTATTTTGTAAGGAGATATACTTTGTCTTTTCATTCTTACTTCACACCTTTTCTTACATTAATTACATGGTTCATCAAATCAAGAAACTATAAGTGGCTACATTATTCGAATGAAAACTTTTAATCTTTTGTTCTTTTTCTATCTTTTTAACAAGAACCTTTAATCATTCATAGAATTAATCACGTTCTAATTAAAGACAAAAACCTAAGGTCCCAATATGTATGCATTTTTTTTCAAATTAGATTAGCAACGTACTTGCAGTATTATATAGTACTCCTACTCTATATTAACATATGTTTAATCTTAAATAATAAGCCATTAGCCTCAAAGAGATCCATGGTAGCATTCATACACGATAATGTCTTTTATATGTAATGATTTTAAAATAGTGCTCCCGCCGTCCCATAATAGGAGTCACATTTAGTGTTGACACGAGTTTTAAGAAATGTAAAGAATAGTGCATTGGAAAAGTTAGTGGAATATGATGTCCACTTTTTTATTTTAGTTTTATAATAGAATGTGAGTGAAGTGAGTTTAGTGGAATGTGATACCTACTTTTACCAATGAAATATGACTCTTATTGTGAGACGGATCGAAATGACAAAATGTGATTCTTATTATGGGACGGAGGGAGTAATGTTTTTTGTTTGAGATATATTATGATTTTTGTTGATAAAAAAATTGTTATATTTATAATAATCATCATTTATAATGAGAGGATTTTCTCATGATATTTTGATGATCATGAGTGGGCCATTTGGGGCCGAACTTTTCTCACACATGATTCCTTATTTTATAAAAATTCCATTTTTTTTAATAATTGAATTCAAAGTGTAAGTTCTTTTATTAAAAAATGTTTTTTTATAGTAATAAAATCTAAATTAAATTTCTTTTTTATAATTAATTTTAAAATGTAAATTCTATTTATTAAAAAATTGCTATCTAACTCTCAAACGAGACAACAGGCAAAATGAAGGGCAAAAACCACATAGTAAGCCAATCGATTGGAAGTCTGCCCAAACTATTTATTGAAGTAACATTTGCTTGTTTGAAGGGGCGGAGCCAAGAATTAAACTTAAGAGGGGCAAAAATATACATAAACAAATAATTTGAAGAATTAAGAAGGGGCATTTAGGAAGGAACTCAAAGAAATATTCATATTTAAAGAAAAATTAGTATAAAAGTAAAAGTTTGATGATGCTATATTTGCTCACCACTTGTGTCGATGAAAATTGAAAATTTGGGCACCATCGTCATTACTCTTATATCAAGGTGCTAGAAAAATCGTCATTTCTTGAACGTCAAATTATGTTTAAACTCTTGAAACGCCATCATATATTTCAAGCAGACTATGAAATTGCATAAAACATAGATATCCACGGCTTGCATGTCAAATTCTAAATGTGATTTGTTTATTAAAATTCTAGCTGTAATTAATAAGTAGAGTAACTGCGTATTAATAAAGTCTAACAGGACACTAATAATTTTTAACAAAAAACATATTAACTCTAATAAATTATAATTGAGTTCTGATTGAGATTTAATAAATATTAACTAAATAATAATAAATTCCAATTCAAGCCCTCATTAACCCATAATTACTACCCCTAATGAAAAATAGTCTCATCTTTATAATTTAGTTTTTCCAACAAAAGTAGTCATATTTTTATTCATAAAAACTTTCCCACAAATTTCTTCCCATTCTCTCTCCAATTTAACCTTTTTTTATTTTCTTTAATAATTGTGCATCAAAATTTGTGTCATCCATAAATGTCATTATTTTTTCGTTCACAAATAAAAGACATATTTTACTTTTTTATGACATCAGTCAATAAAAGACGCATTAACTTTTTTTCATTTTTGATAAGTGAACTTCACACTCCACTAACATATCATATTAAAACAAATATATAAAAATAAAACTATCGTTCCATTAACTTTTCACCTATTTCTATAAGGTCAAATAATTTCTTAAAATTGAATGTGTCTTTTATTTACAAATGGTGGGGGTGTTTTGTGACAAATATTAGGTATACGGTTCCACATAGGCCACGTATCACAATAACTTCTGCATTTTGTGTTTTGAGTGGTGGAATTGTCAGTAGCCATGATTCTTTACCAAATGGAATTGCCATATAGATTAAGATCAGAGCATCTACAACCGTGCTTTTGCCAGCGGCACGGTTATGGACCCGGCCCACTTTTTCTATCTGCTCTCTGGCAAGAGCACAACATCCACAGCTGTGCTCTTCCGCAAGGACGAGCACAATTAATTTAAAATTCAATTAAACAATAACATTTCCATAATAATAAAATTCATTTAAAAAACCTAAATAAAATTACAAATGACAAATAAAATAAAAACGACATAATTAAAATCCTAAAAATTAAAAATTACATAATTAAAATACTAAAAATAAAAAAAACACTTGTTGCCGAATTTCGCCCACATGTGTTTGATAAGGTCTTCTTGTAACTGAATGTGGGTTCGGGTATCGCGCATTGTGTGCCTTGTCTCGATCCTCTGGCCAACCTTCGTATGCTCACCTCGGCGTGGGGGAGACCTCGCTGTTGAGCTTCCGGCTTCATCCTCGTCGTAGAAGCTAGCCGCCCTCGGCCCTTCGTCGGCTATAATCATGTTGTGTAAGATAATACACGTGAATATGATGTCGGCGATATTATTCACGTACCACAGCCGAGCCGGGGCCTTCACAATGTTGAACCAGGCTTGAAGGACCCCGAAGGCTCTTTCGACGTCTTTCCGCGCGGACTCTTGACGCTGCGCAAAAAGAACCCGTCTCGGGTCGTGCGGGTTGTGGAGCGTCTTCACGAAAGTCGACCACCTTGGGTAGATACCATCGGCGAGATAGTAACCCATGTGGTATGTATTTCCGTTGATGGTGAAGTCGATCGTCGGTGCTACACCATTCATCACATCATTGAAGAGTGGTGAAGAATAGAGCACGTTCAAGTCGTTGTTGGATCCGGCAACGCCGAAATATGCATGCCAAATCCATAGGCGGTAGTCGGCGACCGCCTCAAGGATAAGTGTTGGGTCGCCGCCTTTGTGACCGCTTAAGTGTTGCCCCCTCCAAGCATTCGGGCAATTCTTCCACCTCCAATGCATGCAGTCAATGCTGCCAAGCATTCCGGGAAAGCCATGGACTGATTCGTGAAGACGAAGCAACCGTTGGCAATCATCGGTGCTGGGTGCCCGAAGGAATTCATCCCCGAAAGCTGAACGAACGCCCTCGCAAAAATTCTTTAGACAAAGGATTCCAGTGGACTCACCGATATGCAAATACTCGTCGAAGATGTCGGCCGTTTGCCCAGTAGCGAGTTTGTCGGATGGCACACGTACACTTCTGCAACGCCGTGATACTTCGCCGGCCGGCTGCATCTGGACCTGTTTGGAATAATGGCACACGTGCGGACAATGTGTTGACAATTCGCATGAACAAGCGCTTTGACATGCGAAAACGGCGCCTGAAGTAATCAGCCGGAAACCGCGGCTGGTCAGCAAAGTAGTCGGCAACGAGCCTTTCATGGGCTCCTTCCCGGTTACGATGGATGTAGCGGCGATTTGATCTAGTTCGTTGAGGAGGAGGAGCGGGGCTATTCGCCGAGACATATGCTTCGTAAGCGGCACGATGTTGTTCATAGTATTCTTGTTCTTCGCGCTCCGCTTCCGCCATGAGATGAGTGAAATCCATTTGAGGTTTTGAGTGAGAGATGAATGTGTTGATAGTTTGTATGAGGATTATGAATGAGAGATGAATGAGAGATGATTTGATGTGATAAATGGATGATGGATGTGTGTATTTATAGATGATTTTGGAAAAAAAAATAAAAAAAAATTCAGAAAAATTCAGAAAAACGGCAATATTTTTTGGGATTGGGAATTTTTTTTATCATTATTTATAATTAAAAAACGAATTTTAAAATAAAAAATATATATATTCAAAGGCAACGGCTATGCCGTTGCCCAATCGTAAGCCGCCGCGTCGCCTGCTCGCTGGCACGGTGCGAGCGCAGCGGCGGCGAGCCTCGTCCTCGCCGCTGGCACGGACGGCGGACAGCTCCCCCACCACCGTTGCAGATGCTCTTAGACTGAACAAGAAGGTGATCTCTCCCCACACCATGTGCAATTTCAACACAATTTGATGTGATCTTCCAATTAGGATATGCACTTTACAAAATTAACTTCTCAATTTCATTTTCATTGCCGAGTGCAGAAAAATATACTACTCCACCAACTAGAGGTTAATCAAGCTTTTTACTAGTAACTTTAAAAGTACTAAAAAAGATACCTAATTAATCATCCAAACAATATCGTTTTAATGTGTTGATTTGTCGTCTAAACACTAATTTTATCATGTTATCTCCACATAGGTTTTAATTTGCTAGAATACTTGATTGTGAGATATTGACTATACACTAATTTAATGTATGTTTTACCATATTCAAAGTAAGTACTATGACCGGAGTTAACCTATAATTGCGGTATTTTCAAAATTTTTATAATAAATATTTGAAAATTCAAAAAGCCACATACCATATTTTGGAATTATGATTAATATTTTACGTCAAATTTCCAAAAAAATGGAGTATACGATTTTTTAAAATGCTAGTAATTTTCTACAATAATCATTTTAAATTTTGTAAATTGATTATTAAAATAATTGAATACATGATCTCATCAGGCCATAATCATTAAGGATAGAGGAATCTCTAGCTATTGTCCAATCATTTATATCTCTTTCCATTAAAAAGTGGTACTAGACCTACCCTTTAAGTGAAATAATTCCAAGGTAAAAACGAAGAAATTCTGCATGTTATGGACGTGGTAGCAGTTTTTCTAGCTGATAACATTAAATACTATGTAGTAGTACTATAATTAAAAAATATGTATATTTCTTGTTAAAATTAATGTATGTTTATAATAATACTATTCATTTATCGTGTATTTAATGTACAATATATACCTTACATTCTAGCTAGCAAGGGAGTAGTAATTTTTAGCATTGATCAAATTGATTGGTCACATTATTCTAAAAATAACCAAACAAGATATAGATTTTTTGCCCCTCCAATTTATGGGTTTTCTCTAACCAGTAAAAATGTTTTTGTTACGTAAACTTACAATTAGCAGTACATTTTAGGCTTTGAGAAAATTATATATTACAATCTTAATTGTTTTCCAGCTATATCTTGCATTGAATTTGAATTGTGCAGACCGTCAATAAGATTATTTTGCACTGATAATTTATCCGTAAATACTTTAAGACATACTCACATATTGAAACCCAAATAATAAATTAATGAAGCCATCCTAAACTAATGTTATATTGTGATTAATGTTGCTAAGCGACTTACGATTTAGTATTTCTTCTACGTTTAATTTGGATTGGGAACAAATTTTAGTTAAGTTAGGATTTATACAAGGACAAATTAACGAATTAATTTTAGCTTATCATTATCAAAAGTATATAGCACAATTTAGGTGGTGATGTTTGCACGCAAAGGTTTAAATGAGTCATATACCTACCTACTACAAATTATTTGGATGATCGTTCAATTGCTAAATTAACGATACGAGGATATATTTATTAAAAATAATAAGTTTATCATAATTAATGTTAGTACCTTATCTCGCATACTTAACTCAACTCACACACAAAAAACAATCAATCGCTAATAATAGTACTATTGTTAAAAATAGTGATATTGATAATAATCTATTACAAAAACTTAAATTAAACTCAAATAGAATTTGAAGCATTGCCCCCCCCACATTGTTGCAAATTCTGTTTAAATTTTGAACTGTTGCAGTTAAAACCAAACTTTACAATTTGTTGCAAGTTAATTAAATTATCTAAATTCTACGACTAATAGTTAATTGATGCGTTATACTCCCTCCGTCCCATATGCACACTTTTTTTTAGTATGTCCCATAAGAATATGCATTTTTAAAATTTAAAAAATATTTTCTCTTTAATAAGGTGAGACTCATTCTAACTAACAATATTTTAATTATTTTTTCTTTCTACTTTTCTCTTATTTTACCAATTGTGTATTAAAACTCGTGTCCAACCAAAAATGCATATTTTTATGGGACGGATGGAGTAACTTATAAGTACAAGGTTTCGTGTCACATCAGATAATCAGTTATCGTAAAACTAAAAAAGTCTAACTATCTACAAATTGTAAAATTGTTTCCTAAATTAGTTATACATTTAATATTAGTTCCTAATAAAAGAAATGAACTTCAAATTATAGTAGTAGTATATCTTTTAGATCTCTGATCTCAAAAGTATCATTTTATATCTCTAAAGAATCATTAATCACATTTCAATTATTGTCCTTATTTTTTTTTTCATTTTACACTTGAATTATTTAAGGACATACTTAATCTAAATTTATTACTCCTTGTCCATTTTTTTTTCATTTTAACCTTGTCCATTAAAATGAATCATTTCATTTTAATAATTCAAACCTAACATATACAGTATTATTTTTTAATTTCAATTTATACAAAAAAATAATGTGCATCTATACGTGAAGATAATAAGTACACACGTTACATTTTTTAGAAAATATTACGGCATATATTTATAATTTTATATATTTCAGATAATATCATGTACACAAAACTTTTACACAACATAGAAATTGTTCAGTCTAATATTACTAACAGAATAAAGTTTTTAGTAAAAGAAGTTATGCTAAAAGACAATAGAGGATCTGCTAGCGATATAACAATATTCGGTGCAATGTTCTGTTTTTATTTTATTTATATATAACGGCCTCAGTTTATTTTCACATGAACCAAGTCTGTACATATAAAATTATCTTCACTACACACATTTTATTTCTTAAAAAATTAATTATTCGAAGAAATACTTAAACTAACTCACACATTTTACACCCAAAAGAAACCTCCATGAAATAAATTATCTACACAATTAAGATCTAAAACATAAAATGATTCGATGATCTAAAAATATAAAAGTTATGCATGTTTTTCCACATATAGTCCAAATTGCTTTAAATTTCCACCAGAAATTCAACATTAGTCGGTAGAAAATACAGTTTTTCAGGCATACACACAAAAATACACATAGTAAAAAACATACATGCATGCCACGTTCCCAAAATACATAGTACATTATACATACATACATATATAGAGCTTTGGCCGGTTTGGATAAAGACATTCTGCTTCATAAACCGCAGCAAAAAAGTTGTTTCAAATTGGCTCTATATATATCACCCCTCATCAAAACTAACTCTCTTTATCTATTCTTCAATTCCATTTTAACATATTTTTCCTCTCTAAAATATGAGTCAAGCCAAAGCCTTGCATTTGGTGTTTGGAGTTCTTGGTAACATTTATTTCTTCTTAATTCCATTTTTTTTGCTTTAATTTTGCTTGATGAAGTCTGTTTTTTTTTGTTTTAGGAAATGCTACTGGTTTGTTTTTGTTTCTCTCTCCCTCGTGAGTAAATTCTCAACACATTTTTATTCATTTATTATGAATTACTCCCTCCGTCCCACATAATTTGGGACACTTTGACCGGGCACGAGTTTTAAGAAATGTAATGAAAAGTGAGTTGAAAAAATTAGTGGAATGTGAGTCCTACTTTTATATATTAGGAGTATGAATGAGTTAGTGGAATGTGGGGTCCACTACCAAAAATGGTAAAAGTGAAGTGAGACAAATTATGTGGGACGGCCAAAAATGGAAAACTGGTTCAAATTATGTGGGACGGAGGGAGTACTATTATATTGTGTTAATTATTTTTTGGGGAAATTACTATAAATGTAGGGTTACTTTCAAGAGGATCATCATGAACAAATCAACTGAGCAATTCTCAGGCATTCCATATGTTATGACATTGCTCAACTGTTTGCTTGCTGCTTGGTATGTACTACAGTACTTGATTTTTAATTTTTAATTCCAAAATTAAAAAAATTGCATACTAATACTACTACTACCATTTTCTTGGAATTCTCTATTTTAAAGTTATGCATAAATAAAATGCAGGTATGGGTTGCCTTTTATATCACCAAACAATTACTTGGTTTCAGCAATAAATGGGACAGGAGTAGTGATTGAGTCAGTTTATGTCCTAATATTTCTTGTATATGCTCCTAAGAAGGAGAAAGGAAGAATCATGGCTCTTCTCTTTGTAATTCTTGCTATATTTTCCACTGTTGCTTTGGTCTCTATTTTTGCCCTCAAACAGGAGAAGAAAAGGCAGTTGTTTTGTGGTTTTGCTGCCACTGTTTTCTCCATCATAATGTATGCTTCTCCTCTCTCAGTCATGGTATGTATCATCCTTCTCTCTCTCTCTCTCTTAATTAAATTCAGTTTATATAATTGAATTAATGAAATTGTTTTGGATGAGCAGAGAATGGTAATCAAAACCAAAAGTGTAGAATATATGCCATTTCTCTTGTCACTGTTTGTCTTCCTATGTGGTACTTCATGGTTCATTTATGGCCTCATTGGTAACGACAAGTTTCTCTATGTGAGTACATTTTCTTTTACTTCTTTTGCTACCTCTAATAAACAGTTATTTTTAGTTGAGTATGATAATAATCTGATCAATTTTCAAAAATAAATGTTGCAATTTATTTGGACATAAATATATTGCAGATTCCTAATGGATTTGGGTGTTTTTTGGGAGCAATGCAATTGACTTTGTATGGCATCTACCGCAAGAACAAAGATGAAGTCAAGAAGCCCACAGTCGATGGGAATTTAGAAATGGGCCTTGCAGATTCTCACCAGCCCAAGAAGCCAGCCTATACCAAAAATGGCAAGCCTTAACATTTCAATAAAAAGAAAAAGAAAAAAAAAAGAGGGGGATGAGAAAAAGATAAATCCCCACTTATTATTATAGGGGGAGTTTAATTAGTATGAGTTTATCATTGGTAGAAATGAATGTAATAGTTTCATTTGAGTTAACATGTAAGTGTGTTCTTCTTAACCATGTTAGAGGACTTTATTTGTATCTTGGTTTCAACTTTCAAGATATGTAATTCCAGCGCTATGAAATATTTATATGTATGTAATGATCCCAAGCTTATTACACATATAAATGTCACAATTAATCTATGTTAAGAATAATTTTATAAATTTCTAAAATTAAAACGTATGAATTAATTATTAGATGGTAAAAGACCACTCCACTAAACTTGTTTAAAATGGGCATCTTTGAGCGGTCCATAGTATTTATTTTGGTAAATAACCTAAATTTATAATTTCAATTTGTTCCTTTACGCTTTAATATAATTAAGGTCTTATATTCAAAAAAATATCTAGTTATTACATAGACAAGAGAAATAATACTATTATTACTTAAAATGAGCGTGATTTTCCAAATTATTTATTTAAATGAGCGGATTTTTTTCCTAAATTCGTTCCAATCTGTGTTTTAATTTTGGAGACAAAAGTAATTTCAACAAGAAAATATTGAAGTAATTAATTGTTGGAACAATAAAAAAAGAAAAATAGCAATCGTCGACGGTGGGAGAGAGAAGACTGATTTGGGTTTTTTTTCCCTATTTTGTGCAATTTGGAGACAATTGAGAGAGAAGCATCGATAAGTGGAGGGCCAACATATTAAGAAAAGAGAAAATGAGAGTTGGGCTGAAGTTGGGGGCCTCTATTATCTTGGGAGATTTGGGCTTATGAACAACTAGTGTTGGGCTGCTCTAATTAAGCTACTTAAGCCAGGTTAAGTGTTTTGGGCCAGCGAGTATAATCAAAGTCACGGGCCAAAATAAATCGAAGAGGGAGAAGAGCAGTTGGGCTGGATGGAATTAATTTATAAGGAAGTTTGGGTTGTAAATTAATTTGGTTTTGAGCTGTAATTCTAATTAAGTTCTTAGGGCATCCGCAGTGGTGCGGATGTCCCGGCGGAATTCCCCGCAGAATTCCCAAAAACACCTTCTGCCACGTCATAAGGACTTCTCACTGCACTGCCACGTCATACGGACTTCCCACTGCACAGTGGCGGACTTCCCCTGCGGAATTCCAGACGGAATTCCCATATTCAAAAAAATCACCAATTCACAAATTAAACAATTTTCGGAAGTAAACAATTTACGTAATTAAAATTTTGACGAAAATAAGGAAAAAATTCCATTAAAATAAGAAAAGTACATTTCACCAAATAAAAAAAAATACAGTTCAATAATTAAAAACTACATCAACGACGACCCATACACTGCCACACTTCTTCAATAATATCGTTCTGGAGTCGAACGTGGGCTTGTTTTTTGCGCATGTCGGCAAATGCACGGACTCGATCGACGTTGTCATGGGGAATCCCCATGCGTACATTGCTAGTGGTCACGCCGTGGCTTGGACCCGCAGCATCAGCATCAGCATCATCATCATCATTGGCACAATCGGTCAGTGCTGGACCTTCATCTTCGACGATTATGTTGTGCATGATAATATATGCGTACATGATGTCAGCGATGCTGTCAACGTACCACAGCCGTGATGGACCCTTCACTGCCGCCCATCGAGCCTGGAGCACACCATTTCCCGCTCCACATCCTTGTGCGCTACCTCCTGACGTTGCGCAAAGTATACCTTCTTCGCATCCGTTGGGCATCTGATCGTCTTTACAAAGACGGGCCACATCGGGTATATCCCCTCCTCCAAATAATAGTCCATGTTGTGCTTGTTGCCGTTGGCGACGAAGTTGACGGTAGGACCGACTCCCATGCACTGGTCGTTAAAAAGGGGCGACGACTGGAGGACGTTGATGTCGTTGTTCGACCCGGCTACTCCAAAATAGGCATGCCATATCCACAACCGGTAGTCAGCTACCGCTTCAAGGATCATCATGGGATTCTTGGCCTTGAAACCCGTAGTGTACATCCCTTTCCATGCAGCAGGGCAGTTCTTCCATTCCCAGTGCATACAATCTTTGCTGCCCAACATCCCCGGGAAGCCGTGCTGAGACCCGTGCATATCCAGCAGAGCCTGACAATCTTCGGGGGTAGGCTTCCGAAGATACCTATCCCCGAATATCTCCCTAATGCCCTGACAAAAATACTTCAGGCAGTCGCGGCGATGTGGAGGTACTCGTCGAACATGTCTGCCGCATTTCCGTACGCCAACTGCCTGAGTGCGGCAGTGCACTTCTGAATCGGCGTGTGGCCGGGTTTACCCTATGCATCCTCCCGCACCCTGAAATACCTGTATCGACGCTCCAAAGCGCCAACGATACGCATAAACAGAGGCCGCTGTATCCTAAACCGTCGCCGGAATAGAGTCTTCCCAAACCGTGGCACGGCGCAAAGTAGTCCTCGTACAACCGACGGTGGGCAGCGAGGTGGTCGCGGGGTACTATAGTGCGACGATGGATGGGTCGAGGCACCGCCGGCGCCGAGGCCTCTTGTTCCTCCCTCGCCGCGGCCTCCCGTACACGTGCCCAAATCGGAGCCATTACGTCTTCATGATGGCTACTACCACTACCACTACCGCTACTACTACCAGCCATTACAATTATATAAAAGAAGTTTAAAGAGAGAGAAACTTGTTCAAACAAGTGGTGTGAAATGAAACGAAGTTCAACGAGCGGTATATATAGACATTACAAAAAAACGAAATAAAGCGGAATTCCGCGGGAGTCGACGCAATGGCGGACGTCCCCGCAGAATTCCGCTTAACGCCACGGACCTGCAACGTCCTCAGGCGAATTCCGTATCCGTGGCGGGTATGCCTAATGGCGGACGTCCGCGACGGAATTCCGGGACGTCCGTGGGAATTCTGCGCGGAAGTCCGCCATTGCGGATGCTATTAGGCCATGATTAATTAAGGACATGCATTCCTATAAGTATATGAATTTCTCGAGTCTTATTAGTACGTTATTTGCTTTGAAAGGCAATCTCTGCAAGTTAAAGGAGGAGTGAGGAATATTCAAGTCAAAGAGTTTTAAGCGAATGAGGTAAACTTTCTATTAAAATTACAGTTTCTACGAAAGTATTTTATCGGCTTTCTACTTAAGATATGATGTTACGTGCGAGCTTCCTATTTATTGTGCAATTTTATGAAAAGTGCTATTTACATAAAGTGAATGTTATGTGATTTATATTATATGAATTTATGTGTTGCTTTACGGGTGCTCATGAACTGTTAGCCTTTGTCAATTTTGTGTTCAGCTTTTGATAAAACAAAAATGAGTTTTGTTTCAAATATGTTTATGAGAAAAATGAAGTTTTGAAAGTTATGTCAAAGCCATATTTAGGGGTGAGCAAAAAATTCAGAAACTGAATATCCGAACCGAACCAAATCAAAATTTTAAAATTCGGTTTGGTTTTTTCGGTTTTTCGATTAGGTTCGGTTTTGAAAATACAAAAATTTTGGTTTTTTGATTCGGTTTGGTTCGGGCTGAAAAAAAAAACAAAAAGCCGAATTACTATATTTTAAATAATATTATATATATATATATATTCTATTAATTTAATATATTATATTATATAATATATATATATATATATATATATTTTCTTTTAATATATTCTACTATATAATAGTATATATTAATTTTATATTATATATATTCTATTAGTATATATAAAATAAATAAATAAATATAATATATATATATGTTTTTTTTTTCAATTTTTCGGGTTTTTTGGTTTGTTCGGTTTTGTTCGATTTTCAGTTTTTCGATTTCGGTTTTTTGGTTTTTCGGGTTCGGTTCGGTTTGGGTTTTGAACTAAATTCGATTTTTTTAGTTTTGGTTCGGTTTGGGGAAAAAACCGAACCGAAACCAGAATGCTCACCCCTAGCCATATTTTGTTTTGAACTTTGTCTATCTGTTTGTCTAGCAAGGGCAACATCCCTACTAGACCAGCTCAGTTTTAGTTGAATTTGAGTTTGTAAGTGGGATGAGCTCATACATTCCGGTTCACCAGGAGTTAGTTCAGTTTTATTGAATTCGGGTTTGTAAGTGGGATGAGCCCATACATTCCGGTTCATTAGGAGTTAGTTCAGATACTGCATATGTTCCAGGATAATAGGTCGACGGATCGCTTTTGATAAAGAAAAAGAAAAATGATTTTGTGTTCTCGGATCTTTTACTTAAAACCCCAAGTTCGCTCAGGAGCAGTGGCTTCACAAAACCAGTTTTCAGTAAAATATATTTCGGCACGTGTCCACTGAGTACACCAAGTACCCAACCTTGCATATGTTTTAAAAATGTGCAGGTTGAGCAGTGATGAAGGCGGGCTATGTTGAGCACAAACAATGAAGATCCTTCGATAGCATAGTACTTAGATGCGTCGTGTCTCCATACACGATGTCATTCGCTCTTGACTCTTGACTCTTCCGCCACTTTGGTAGCGTTGCCCAGCTGGACCTCAATCTCACGATCATGTAACCGTCTTGTCAACTGCATTAAGTCAGGATCAAAACAAATATGATCAGTAGCTCCAGTGTCAATAACCCAAGTATGAGTAGATGTCGAAGCCAAACATGACTCGACCACTAGAGCTTGGTGCATAACTGTAGTCTTGCCCTTTTTTAGGACAGTCTGGCTTCCAATGCCCTTTCTCTCTACACTTGAAGCACTTTCCTGTAGGCTTCTTGTTAGCCTTTTTCTTCTTCTTTCCCTTAGCATTCTTAGCTGCAACAAGGTTCAGTGTTTTCTTCTTTCCTACACCATGCTTAGAGCTAGAGGAATGAGGTGCCAAACTCAGCATAGCTACCTTAGCTTGAACCATGAGGTCCTCCACCGACTGAAGTTCAGTCAACAACTCTGCCAAAGTGTAATGCCTTTTGTTCATCTCAAACTTGAGCTTGAACTGCTGGAAGCTGGGGGATGACTCTGAATGATGATAGTAACCTGGGACTCAGGATCGATCGTCCCTCCTAAAACCTCAATCTGGTTGAGGTGGCTCATCATCTCGAGGACATGGTCCCGCACAGATGTGTCTTCCTTCATTGTTTTCGTCATGATACTCCGAAAGGCTTGAGACTTAGCCTCTCGATTCTGAGTACCAAAAAGATTTGTGAGATTTTGCATAATCTCGGCGGCAGTCGCCATGGCAGAATGCTGATGCTTGAGTACTGAAGACATAGATGTCAATATGTAGCACTTAGCCATCTCATTCGCCTTATGCCACCGTTTATGCGCATCTCGAACGGCTGCTGCGGCATTTGCAGCCGGGACAGGAGGCTGTGGAGTAGTGAACACAAATCCGTACTCTTCAGCTGTGAGAACGATGTCCAAATTTTGTTTCCATTCTATGTAATTTTGGCCCTCGAGTTTGTTTTCATTAAGGATTGCAGAAATAGGATTGAATGACATCTTGACGGTTTAAGTTGCACTACAAAAACAGAATATTTATACCTTTTGTCATAAACTTATATAAGAATATTGATTAGATTAACCATAAAACTTTTCAAAATCTTACAACTGTAAAATTAAAATTTTGTACCCTCCATAAGAGGTCAATACGCATTAAAATTTTAGCAATTTTACTGGTCACAACACCGACGAATAATCCAGATACCACATAATGGCATGGCCGCCTAATGTTTCCTAAGCACGACCATCAGATTTAGCATTAGAGAATTTTATTTCTACAACACACTCCCATAACAATGCTCATGCGCTAATAACAAAATCAAGCTATCTTATAAATTCTAATTGAACATCTGAAACTCGTAGTTCCCTAGGATTATTGTCCCCACATAATGGGTGTCGATAATATTAGGAACCACTTTCTAGTTCATTCTATTTATTATGTGAGAAGTCCACCCTCATGAACTTACTGTTTCGTAGGATTATTGTCCCCACTTAATGGGTGGCGATAATATTAGAAATCAGCTTCACAAAATTTGGTAGACCAACCGATGGAGACCATATACAAACTTTAAGTTCGTAATTATAGCTTAGATATTTCGGTTATGGTTTTTCATTAATTATCCTTAGCCTTAAGGCAGAATAAGGCTTAATTAAATTCTGTTGGTATTTAATTCACTAGATAGTTAAAACTTTTATAGACTTTAGTATCTTATTTAAGGAAGTATATTAATATGCTAAAAATTAATTCTCATTCATGTCTTCTATAAGATGTTTCTAAAATAAATTGAATTATTTATATCTTGGACGGACATGAAAAATTAAATTTATATTAATTCCTTGTTCAAGATTAGGAAGAGAATAATTATATTATTTAATGTAGTCTTATATATCTATTCTTAATAGAATTCTAGATATACAATATTTAGGAAACTATTAATTATTCTTGTCCATATCATCTAGGATTAAATAGAATATATTTATTTCCATAGATATAGTCAATAATTAAAATATTCCTAAAATCTAGGGAAATATTCCCAAAATATTTTATTACTATTAAATAATATTATTTTAAATCATATCTTTTAATTAAGGAATTAAATAATCATTAAAAGATTCCATCATCGTTATCTCGTCGATCGAGGTTCGCACGAACGATGAACGACGAACAACCGAAGAGTTCATCACCGGAATCCGATGCACACACGACTCTCGGCCATCGGTACGCGTGATGCGTGCCTGATTCTCGGCCAGTTGCCACACCAGGCGTCGAGCCTCGGTGTTGGAGCTTCTGGCCAACAGCTCGCTCACACGCGCAGCTGCTCTCGGTCCCGACTCCGGCTGCTCCCACTGCTCCAGCCGACGTCGCGCGATGAGGCGCGTCGTTATCGGCAAGCTGCTGGAGCCCCGACTCGATCTTCCGCCGTTTAGGGTTATTGACTTCCAGTGGTGACCTCGCGCTGCTCTCGGACGAGCAGTCGTGTCTCCTCCAGCTCCCACTATCGCACGCAGCTGCCGGAGACACTAGGGTTTCGGGGTCTAGCGCACAAGCCCTCGCTCGTTCGCACGCCGCCGCTTGATCGCCTCCCTTGCTCCTACTACATCGACATCCCTATTCTCGATCGCACGTAGCGCGATCCGTCTCAGCGCAAGCGCCGATGGATCGCACGACTTGTACGGTTGATTTATTCAAGTTCTTTGATTCGATAGTTCTTGGGTTCATTATGCATATTAAATAACAAATAAAACAAGAACATGCTTCGAAATCAAAGAACATGTGTAATATTCGTTTTTATTAATTAAATCAAAAAGATAAAAAAAAACTACCATTTAGGGTTTTGGATGAAAATGTCAATATAGTGTTTCGAAAATATCAACACAACGCTTTGAGAATGTCAACACAATGCTTTGAGAATGTCAACACAATGCTTTGAGAATGTTAACAAATTGCTTATATTGACATTCTACAAGTATTATATTGACATATTTTATATATTATGTTGACATTTGTTGATGTACGAAAAAATTGAAAATTTTTATAAAAAATTCAAATTTTGACATCGGAACATATGCAAGTGAGCTCTCGTTAGAATCTTTATGAAATTATCTTTAATTTGATATATGTTGTGCGAAAAAATAATTTAAATCGAGAAAGTTATATGCGTTTTAAAGTTATGAGATATTTTTCAAAAGTTAGTTACAACTAATTTATTCCAAATTGACCTTAATATCCTTATTGACGTTTTTTTTAATCGTATTGACATTCCGAAGCTAATGATCTAGGCCCTTAATTTGAATATCTAATGACTATTATTTAGTTGTAGTTAGCAATTAAATATTGAGTTAGCAATATAACACTCTCCTAGAGAAAAATGTGTCATATAGTACCGAATATATGTACTACTTATATTAAAAATTCAATTATATATAGGTTTTTATTACACTTTCATATATACGAGTTATAAAACTTACAGGAGGAGCTATGGCCGGTTTGGATAAAGACATTCTGCTTCATAAACCGCAGCAAAAAAAGTTGTTTCAAATTGGCTCTATATATATCACCCCTCATCAAAACCAACTCTCTTCAATTCCATTTCAATATATTTTTCCTCTAAAAGATATGGGTCAAGCCAAAGCCTTGCGTTTGGTCTTTGGAGTTCTTGGTAACATTTATTTCTTCTGATGAATTTCTGTTTTTTGTTTTTTGGAAATGCTATTGGTTTGTTCTTTTTTCTCTCTCCATTGTGAGCACTAAATTCTCATCACATTTTTCTTTATTTATTATGAATTATTATATTGTGTTAGTAAATTTTGGGGAAATTACTATCAATGTAGGGTTACTTTCAAGAGGATCATCGTGAACAAATCAACTAAGCAATTCTCAGGCATTCCATATGTTATGACATTGCTCAATTGTTTACTTGCTACTTGGTATGTAGTAGTAGTAGTAATTTTTATTTAATTTTTAATTCCAATTTTTACTAAAATAATGCATATTACTTACCATTTTCTTTGAATTCTCTATTTTTGAGTTATATAGGAAATTAATTGTGAAATGTACAATAATGCAGGTATGGGTTGCCTTTCATATCACCAAACAACTACTCCCTCCGTTTCTTCATAGTTGAGTCATTTTTTTCATTTCGGGAAGTTTCTTCATAATTGAGTCATTTCCATATAGAGTAATTATTTTCTCTATTCCTTTACTCTCTCTTACTTTTTTCTCTCTACTTTATTCATTTTCTACTTTATTCTCTCAATCTTTTTCTCTCTCTTACTTATTTTATCTATTTATTCAACACACTCAACATCTCTTTCTTAAACTGCGTACCGAAAAGTTTCGCCTCAACTATGATGAAACGGAGGGAGTACTTGTTTTCAGCATTAAATGGGACAGGAGTAGTTTTTTAGTCAGTTTATGTCCTAACATTTCTTGTATATGCTCCTAAGAAGGAGAAAGGAAGAATCATGGCTCTTCTCTTTGTAATTCTTGCTATATTTTCCACTGTTGCTTTGGTCTCTATTTTTGCCCTCAAACAGGAGAAGAAAAGGCAGTTTATTTGTGGTTTAGCTGCCACTATTTTCTCCATCATAATGTATGCTTCTCCTCTCTCAATCATGGTATGTATCATCCCTCTCTCTTTTAATTAAATTCAACATTTTTCTTCTTCATATAATTGGATTAATGAAATTGTTTTGGATGAGCAGCATATGGTAATCAAAACCAAGAGTGTAGAGTATATGCCATTTCTCTTGTCACTGTTTGTCTTCCTAGGTGGTACTTTATGGTTCATTTATGGCCTCATTGGTAACGACAAATTTGTACATTTTCATTTCCTTTTCTAAGAATATTTACATGTTTAAACATGGTGAAATTAGTCATTAGTTAAAAGTGTAGGGCCCACAATTGCTTTTGAATCCGGTTTGTTTTTATTTGAGTTTTTTTTCCCCTATCATTTCTCCCCTTGTAAACCTAAAACCGGTGATTCTGATTTAACCATACATAATCACTTAAAATTATATGCTACCAATGGACTGAATATATAAATAATATAATTGTGAAGTGGGTTTGGCGTGGCTTGGGCCATTGGGCCACAATTTCTCAAGCAATTGAACCGAAAAATAAGTTTGATTAAACAATTTGAGGTCGGGTCGAGCTAGCCCAAATTTGTTCCCAATCCGGTTCAAAAGCCCATTTCCTCGACCGGCTTAAAGTTTCTTTCGTGCCACTTTTGATAGCTCTAATATACATTATTTTAGTTAAGTACTTACAAATTTTCAAAAATAAATGTTCATGCTGGTGCAATTTAGTTGAACATAAATATTTTGCAGATTTCTAATGGATTTGGGTGTTTTTTGGGAGCAATGCAATTGACTTTGTATGCCATCTACCGCAAGAGCAAAGATGAAGCCAAGAAGCCCACAATCGATGGGAATTTAGAAATGGGCCTTGCAAATTCTCACCAGCCCAAGCAGCCAGCCTTAACATTTCATTAAAAAGAAAAAAAACAGGGGATGAGAAAAAGAAAAATCCCCACTTATTATCTTAGAAATTATAGGATGTTTAATTAGTATGAGTTTCTCATTGGTAGTAATGAATGTAACAGTTTCATACCAATTTGAGTTAACAAGTGTACTCTTCTTAACCATATTAGAGGACTTTATTTGTATCTTGGTTTCAAAATATGTAAATCCACCGCTATTTAATATTTATATGTATGGTGATGATCACAAGCTTATTACACATTTAGGTTTCATAGATAATCAACATTACGAATAATTTTATAAAATTCTAAAATTATATACCGTACGAATTAATTATTAGATGGTAAAACTTATATAGCCATAAAAGGCTACTAAACTTGTTCAAAATGGGCCGCTTTGAATAGGCCTTATAGATGCGGTCCATTAGAAGTTTATAGGATTATTTAATTTGGTAAATAACCTAAATTTATAATTACAATTTGTTACTTTATGCTTTGATTATGGTCTTATGTTGAAAAATAATACTCCCTCTGCCTCATATTACTTGCACTTTCCTATTTTGATTCGTCCCAAACTACTTACACTATTTATTTTTTAAGTAAGAATTTGAGTATTTAGTTACTATATTAGAATTAATTAAGTGTTCTCTTATTAAGTGAACTCTCATTACATTTAAATACTACTCCCTCCGTATTAAAAAAATAGAAACATTTGAAACGGCATGAATTTTAATGCACAATTGGTAAAATAAGTGAGAAGAATTGGTAAAGTAAGAGACAGAAAAAGAAAAATGAGTAAAGTAAGAGAGGGGAAGAGAAAAAGTAGTGAAAGTAGAGTTAGTGGATTGTGGGATCTATGTCCTAAAATAGAAAGATTCTAAAGTTTCTATTTTTAAGGAACGTCCCAAAATAGAAATAATTGCTATTTCTAAAAACGGAGGGAGTAATTTAATATACTAAAATATCAATTTCAAAATTTGTGTAAGTCTGTCGACAAAAGTAACTCAACAAGAAAATATTGAAGTAATTAATTGTTGGAACAATAAAAAGAGAAAAATAGCAATCGTTGGAAGGAAATGGTACATTGCATTTGCATATATGAAAAGAAAGTAAAACGGTCCCGGCGGAGTTAATCTCACCGCTGCAATAAATATGGTGGTTACCTAAACCCCAAGGCAACATTATTTAATTATTTATTTGGTACTTCACTTTTGTTAAACTGACTAGTGATAAGCATATTAGTTATGTATCTAACAATATATATGTCACAATACAATAATGGACTTCTATAAATATATTTTTCTACAATAAGATAGCATTTTTAATGAAGGTTGAAGTGATGCTTAAATCTTATAAAATTATTCTTTACATTAAAAATTTAGCGATGCATGGCTAAATCGGAACCATCGGTTTAGCCTGCAATTTTGTTAGAAGTCGAAAAAAATAGGGAAAATCCAGAGAAAATCGGGGAAGAAAAAACTTGTAAAAATATTGTGAATAAACCATCAATTTTGAATCGAAATCGGATTCAGCGCTTTGAAACCGGCAAGAGTTAAGAACTCGGGTTATTAATAAATGAGGTTGGCCATATATACGTTGCTCCCACTTCTATTCTACATATGATATTTGTGATGGATAGAACCACTTACAACAAACGTTAATTTGTATTTATTAAAATAGATTACTTATTCAATACAAATCATCTTCATTTTCGGTATCCCAATTAAAACAAAGGGACACAAACGAAAGTATCACAAATAATAAAAAATTGAGATGTAGTGGACAAATGATTTAAGAACACTATTCCTTGCGTCCTAAACTTTGTGTATTTTAGAAAAATTTCCAACGAAAGTACTTGTGTTTGTAATTTTATTTCCTTATAAGACGAGTTTGTTGTAGTGAATGAACGAAATCTGTACGTACAGTCGGAACTGTTGAATGAGTGATCGACAACGGTTCAAAAGGCCGAATATACTAGAATTTTCCGGTACTCGTGGACAGGGACGGAGATAGCGTTGGCCAAGCCACCGCTCGAGCGGGGCTTGGCCTGAGCCGAACTCATTACCCAGCCATGACTACCCTGTTCAGATGTCGTGTCTGTTATATTGAGAAATTTAATATTCATGAAAGACTTAATTTTTGTTGTATTTTAAGAAGAGAGAATGAGTAAATTGCATCGACAAAGAAGAAAGAAGAAGAAAAACAATCGCAGATGGGAGTAGACTTTCACAAGGAGGAAGAAGATGATACGGCGGCGCGTGTTTATTAGGTTTAGATCAATTGGGCCTTTTTAGATGGGTTTTGATTAATTTGGTCAAATGACCCCGATTTAAATTGATTTAGTTTATTAACCCATTACTATTTAAAGAGTTAATAAACAAGTTTGGTCACTGAGATATACTAATTAATTTATTTTATTTAAATAAACGTATCATGTAATTAAACGACTCCATTAAATTTTTTCTGTATTAGATTTAATTGGATTCATTTAAATTATAGTATGATATACTTTAAACAAAAGAATTATAATATATTATATGTATATAAATAACTTACTTGAAATACATAAAATCAAATTAAATGAGAAATAACAAAATTATAACAATTTAGATTAGTTTTGATTCTAATACCTCTTTTTATAAAAGTATTTCAAGCTAAATACTTCATTTAACTTAATGTTTTATTTCCCTACATCATGCTTGTTTTCAGATTTCAAACAATTTTAATTTTTAAATTTGATATCATATTTTTTTGTTTTATTTAATTTTTAAAAGAACAACGACTCATATTAAATAAATTGATTACATCTCTCTTTTTTCTTATATTATAAATTACTTCTTCAATATTATTATTATTTTAATTATTTAAATATTATTATAATTTTATTAAATTTCAGCACTGGCTAATTTGTATTTTTGGTTCCGTCCCTGCTCGTGGACGATGGCGCCATCTTATTTTGGCCTACTAATTTAATATTGTATGTACAATAATGCATATATATCAAGGAGCAAGTAAAGAAAATTTCAAACAAAATTTCACATAAAATTTGAAGTGTCGTCATTGCAATTCTCACGTGATTGATATTGCAACTTATTGATACCTAAATTATTCACTCACCATCATCAATTCATCATATCATCGATCTATCATAAATGTTTGTTACAATCTGCGGCTGAGTTGCTGAGTATATCTCTCCTTCTCTACACACAAATACTAATTTCTGCATGAGAGGTTCGATAAGGACCATGTAAACAAGCCCTTATCTTAACGGCAATGTAATGTATGCGTTGAAAACCTTGATTCATTTTATATTTCTTTAACATAAATTATTGCTAATGTCTGCTGATTGCGATCGGAACAATGATCTCGTTTGTTTTGTTGCACGCAATGGCATATCCAGGAAACGAAATTTGTGGGGTTGGACACTGAAGTCGTCACTAGCAATAGTTTGCTATGAGTTTCATTATGGCCCGAGCTAATTAATAATGTTGATGTAGAGATGTTAATACATGGTTATGTTTCAATTGGGTTTTTATTTTTAAAAAAAAGAGATTTCAATGGATAATATATTAATTATTGGGGTGATTTGGTTAGAATTTGGATGTTTTCGTGAAGTGGGGTTGCTCACTCTTTACGTATTGCTTTGCAATTATTCTTGTTGCTCTTTTCCCTCTCCATGGCTATTAATTATAGAATAAACACTCAAGTGATAGAAATTTACAATTATAATACTAATATACTGTCACTCTCCTTATGCACGGATTTGTACAATTTTGTTGTAAAAATCATGGATTAAATATGCCCGGTCAATGGATTTTGACCAAATAATAAATATGACGAGACATTTAATTTTGTGAAATTAAATGATATAGCGCCGATCTACATTTTACGTAGATAAACGTAGTATATTCACTTTCTCAAATCCGATTTCCGGTGAGTGAGAAATAGTGGATTAAAGTTTAGCATAATTAGCTTTTAATTAAAGCTTGGAGTTGGAGCTTAGGGAATAATTAACGAGTGTTAATTATCCCACATTGGAGAAGTGACACATCTTTTAATGTGTTTAAATTAAGTGACTTTATGTTACTTAATAATTATAGTGGACCAAGATGGGTGAAAGAGCCCACACGCGCGCACATGCGCGCAACGCCGCCGCCGCCTGCCCGCCCGAGCCCGAGCCCGCGCTCGCGGGTCCCGATCTCGATCTCGATCTTGGCAATTGGTCTTTGGGCTTGGGTCTGGGCCCGTAGTAATCTTTTTAGACCACCGCTGAGTCAGCAATCCAAGTGGCTTGACACATCGTCAAGCGTTGCATAGTCACGGCTGCCACGTGAGAAATACACACGCTCCACACGCGAAAGGCACACTCCTGCCACACGCTTGTAACCGCCGACGGTTATGAATCTGCCATGATGAGCCTTCATGGCTTGGTTGACCCTGCATGGTGGCTTGGCCTATAAATAGGCTAGCCATTCCACTGCATTAGACACAATATTCACAAAGCATAAACAGCATAAGCTCTCTCCCTCTCTCTGCATTGTCTTTCTGTCGAAGCTCTGCCCTCTCCTTCATCCAGTTCGCCGGAGCTCTGTTGATTGCGGTGCTGCTTCACCAGAGACGTATCCGTTTTATCTTTGGGGACGAAACGCCAATCCGAAGAGCACTACCGGGGCGTATCTCGTCTTGCGGAAAGAGGCCTCCTCGACTCGGCTAAACTTTGTTCACGGTTTATTGTTTTTTTTCGTTGTAATTTCAGTTCAGTTTCTCCATCTGTATTCCTTCCTTTTGGGTTGTATTACGCCCTGTTTATATCTTGTAATCCAGAAACCAACAATCGCAAGACGAGATATAACTTGCTTTTGAAGGAATTTGGACCTCTAAACTGAACTAAAAATTTCGAAACATTTAACACCTTTTGCTGGAAATGTCGACTGAATCCAACACCGCTGCTGCCACCTCCGCGCTTCCATTCCCTCCACCATGGCGACCACTGGACTTGTCAACACTTCATTGATTCCGTCGATGATGCCAACCCCTGGGTTCTATCCATCTTCATCAACAACCCCTTGGGTGTATGTTAACCCCCATGGGCACTGGCGGATCCACCTCGAGTGGAACAGTTGGTTCCACTTTTAGTGGTTCCTTCGGATCCTTTAATGGATCGAGTGCTGGGGCCTTCGGGTCTCACACAGGTGCTGGGGCCTTCGGGTCTCACACGAGTGCTGGCTCCTTCGGGACCAACACGGGTATTGGCTCCTCCGGGACTAATATGAACATGACGGGCTCTATGCCCAACATGACCATGGCGGGCTCTATGCCCAACATGAATGGTGGGGGCTCTATGCCCAACCATGTTGTTAGCTCCTTCGGGGGCAACGGAATTGGTTACTTCCAAGGACCAAGTGCGACACCTTTGGCACCAAGAATGATGCCACCTGCTGAGAAGCCACCAAAGTTTGGAGGATCTGACTTCAAGCGGTGGTACCAAAAGATGTTGTTCTACTTGACAACATTGGGCGCCGCCAACTTCCTCACGGACAACGAACCGCCCGCGCCAAGCGATCAAGAGACTAGGCTCGAAGTCATGGCGGACTATGATGCTTGGAGAAAAGGGGATTATCTATGTAAAAATTTTATATTAAGTGCATTAGATGATAGTCTCTACAATGTATACTCCAATGTAACCACATCTAAACAAATGTGGGAAAGCCTAGAAAAGATGTATAGCATAGATAATGCCGCAGGTACTGAACAAGTTGTAGCATCCAAGTTTATGGACTACAAGATGGTCGACTCTCGACCCATCATGGAGCAAGTTCAAGAGCTCCAAATGATCATCCACGCACTAGTGGCTGAAGGGATGACCTTGCCCGACAAATTCTTAAGGTGCACGATCATCGACAAGTTTCCTCCTAGTTGGAAGGACTTTAAGAGTTATCTCAAACACAAGCGAAAGCAGAGGACCCTTGAAGACTTGATCGTGAAGTTGCGCATTGAGGCTGATGTGCGCAAGAGTGACCAGAAGGCTAAGGGCTTTAGCCCACTTGAAGCCAAAGCCAATCTGTTGGAGCGGGGCGGACCCTCCAACAAACGCCCTCGCCCAAATCGTCCAAGTGACAAAGGAAAGGGAAAGCAGCCTACAAAAGGCGACTGCTACAAATGTGGCAAACCGGGCCACTTTGCCAAAGACTGCCGCAGCAAGAAGAAGAAGCCGGCAGCCCACGTCGTTGAGAAGGAGTTCAAGGAGTGGGACGAGAATGACTTCATTGCTGTGGTCACTGAAGAGGTTAACCTTGTTGATAACAAGGGTGGCTGGTACATCGACACCGGCGCTACTGCTCATGTCTGCTCGGATAGGAGCAAGTTTGCCTCGTACACTGCTGTTGAAGGGAGGAAGATCAACATGGGGAATTAAGCATCCTCCGAAGTCCTTGGCATCGGAAATGTGATCCTCATGATGACGTCTGGCGTCACTATCACTTTGAAGGATGTGCTGCTTGTCCCAGACATCCGCAAGAACCTAGTGTCAGGATCAATACAAGTGAATAAGGGGTTTAAACTTGTATTTGAGTCTGATAGGTTTGCATTGTACAAGTTTGGAAAGTCACTCGGAAAAGGTTATGTAACCGATGGACTTTTCAAACTTAGTGTGATGACTCGCAGTGTTGCTAAGCCTTTGGCTAATAAGAACAAATCATCTACTTCCTCTTACTTGACTGAGTGTTCAAATTTGTGGCATTGTAGATTGGGGCATGTAAATTCAAAAGCCATTAAAAGATTAGTAAATTTAGATTTACTAAAGGCTAATGAATTGGATATCCAAGATAAATGTGAAATTTGTCTTGAAGCAAAAATGACGAAGTTGCCGTTTCAATCGGTTGAACGAAACACAAAACCCCTTGAATTAATTCACACGGACGTATGTGATTTAAAGATGGTGCAAACTAGAGGTGGTAGGAAGTGCTTTATCACCTTCATAGATGATTGCACAAGGTATTGCTACATTTATCTTTTAAGAAGTAAAGATGAAGCAATAGAAGCGTTCAAAAATTATAAGAACGAAGTTGAGAATCAACTTGGTTGTAAAATCAAAACGATTCGAAGCGATAGAGGAGGCGAATATGTAGCCCCGTTTGAGGAATTATGCAATGCAAGTGGTATAATCCATCAAACGACTGCACCATATTCACCATAATCTAATGGTGTTGCAGAACGCAAAAATCGAACTCTAAAAGAGATGATGAATGCACTGCTTCTAACTTCAGGATTACCACATAACATGTGGGGGGAAGTTGTTTTGACAGCCAACTATATCTTGAATAAAATCCCTCTCAAAGGAAAAGATGTTACTCCTTATGAGTTGTGGAAGGGAAGAAAGCCATTCTACAAATACCTCAAAGTGTGGGGGTGTTTGACAAAGGTGATGGTTCCTCCTCCCAAAGAAGTTACAATTGGACCTAAAACAGTTGATTGTATCTTCATTGGATATGCACTTAACAGTAGTTCATATCGATTTGTTGTTCACAAGTCTGAAATATCGACTATTACAGTAGGAACAACAATTGAGTCAAGGAATGCTGTATTTCTCGAAAATACATTTCCTTGCAAACACAAAGAAAAAGTCTCAACCAATTCTGAGACAAGAATTGAAGAAGCCACTAGTTCTAAACCAGTGGAAGAAGAAGCCACTAGTTCTAAATCAGTGGATGCGGAACCTGAATCGCGCAAGCGTGCAAGGCCCGATCCAAATGATACAACACTAAGACGTGGTAGTAGGGTCAGAACACCAAAAACATTTGGTCCTGACTACATAGCTTTTATGTTAGATGAAGAACCGACATCTATAAAAGTAGCTTTTGATGGCCCAGACGGGCTACATTGGAAAGAAGCTGTTCAAAGCGAAATTGATTCAGTTTTGCTAAACCACACTTGGGTGTTGGTAGATCTACCTGAAGGTGCGAAACCTCTAGGTTGCAAATGGGTACTTAAAAGGAAATTTAAGGCCGATGGAACAGTGGATAAGTATAAAGCCCGACTAGTAGTAAAGGGTTTTAAACAAAAGGAATGACATGACTTCTTCGATACCTATTCACCTGTAACACGGATTACATCTATCCGAGTGCTTCTCGCTATTGCTGCATTGCACAATCTTGATATTCACCAAATGGATGTAAAGACCGCGTTTCTAAATGGTGAACTGGAAGATGAAATCTATATGGAACAACCCGAAGGGTTTGTAGTACCTGGACAAGAGAAAAAAATATGCAAGCTCGTAAAGTCTCTATATGGATCGAAACAAGCGCGATTGCAATGGCACTTGAAGTTTGATAATGTGATGTTATCAAATGGGTTCAAAATCAACGAGTGCGACAAATGTGTCTACATCAAGAGCACTAATAACGGCCATGTTATAGTGTGTCTATACGTTGATGATATGTTAATCTTGGGTAGCAACACTCAAGTAATTAACGATACAAAGTCCATGTTAAAGAGAAACTTTGACATGAAAGACATGGGTCTAGCCGATGTAATTCTTGGAATGAAGATTCTAAGAACGTCTGATGGAATCATCTTAACACAATCACATTATGTTGAGAAGATATTGAATAAATTCAAAGCCTATGATGGCCCGCCGGTTAAGACTCCAATTGAACTCGACGTTCACTTGAGCAAGAACAAAGGCGAGCCCGTTGCACAAGAAGAGTATGCACTGGTGATCGGATGCATTATGTACTTGAATAATTACACTAGACCTGACATTGCTTGTGCCGTGAACAAGTTGAGTCGTTACACGAGCAATCCAAGCAAAGAGCATTGGAGAGCTCTTGTGAGGGTTTTGAGATATTTAAAACATACTCAAAATCTTGGGCTACACTTCTCGAGATACCCCCGGTACTTGAAGGGTACTGTGATGCCAATTGGATATCCGATAATAGAGACTCACTTTCAACAAGTGGATACGTCTTTACTATTGGGGGTGGTGCTGTATCGTGGAAATCCACAAAACAGACATGTATAGCCCTATCAACAATGGAATCGGAGTTCATTGCCTTAGATAAGGCGGGTGAGGAAGCCGAGTGGCTTAAGAACTTCCTTGAAGATATTATATGTTGGTCTAAGCTAGTGCCACCAGTTCTGATCCACTGCGATAGCCAAGCGGCTACTAGAAGGGCAAATAATGGTTTCTATAATGGTAAGTCTCGACATATACGTCGACGACATAACACCGTGAGACATTTGATCACAACATGGGTGATTACAATTGACTATGTGAAGTCAATAGATAATCTAGCGGATCCGCTAACCAAAGGGTTAAACCGTGATCAAATGAACAAGTTGCTAGAGGGAATGGGTTTGAAATCCACAAACTAAAGAATTATCATAGTGGTAACCCAACCATGAAGTCTGGAGATCCCAAGAACTTGGTTCAAATGGACAACTAAGCTATGAGAGTTCATGAGAAACACTCAACTAAATCTATTCCCTACAGAGCAATAGAGTGTTGGAGAACTTGCCTAGTGGTAAAGGCTAAGTCTATCACTTTTAATGGTTCTTAATGATCTCAAAGAGATGGACTTCTCAAAGAGATCAAGTATGGCAAGGTACTTGACTAAGAGTCACCTATGTAAGTGCAAAGTGTGGTCGCTTCATAAAACGCACTTATGAATCCGAAGTGGTGTCCAAGACCGCAATGGACACAAAACGTGAGAACGGATGAGATTGAGGTGTTTAAGCGTTAACACCATTGTCTCGGTGCACGCCGTGGAGGATTAGTTCAAAGCATAGCGCTACTAAGCCGCCTGTGTATCCGATGGTGTCGACTATGGAGGGTTCAAAGCCAACAACTACCTATCCTTATGCTTACATACCTCTCAAGGGTTGAGCTTGTGTCTGCATACATATGCATTTGGCTATTTCCACTCATGTGGGGGATTGTTAAAATCATGGATTAAATATGCCCGGTCAATGGATTTTGACCAAATAATAAATATGACGAGACATTTAATTTTGTGAAATTAAATGATATAGCGTCGATCTACATTTTACGTAGATAAACGTAGTATATTCACTTTCTCAAATCCGATTTCCGGTGAGTGAGAAATAGTGGATTAAAGTTGGGCATAATTAGCTTTTAATTAAAGCTTGGAGTTGGAGCTTAGGGAATAATTAACTAGTGTTAATTATCCCACATTGGAGAAGTGACACATCTTTTAATGTGTTTAAATTAAGTGACTTTATGTTACTTAATAATTATAGTGGACCAAGATGGGTGAAAGAGCCCACACGCGCGCACACGCGCGCGACGCCGTCGCCGCCCGCCCGCCCGAGCCCGAGCCCGTGCTCGTGCTCGCGCTCGAGGGCCCGATCCCGATCTCGATCTTGGATCTTGGACTTGGATCTTGGCAATTGGTCTTTGGGTGGTCTTTGGGCTTGGGTCTTGGCCCGTAGTAATCTTTTTAGACCACCGCTGAGTCAGCAATCCAAGTGGCTTGACACATCGTCAAGCGTTGCATAGTCACGGCTGCCACGTGAGAAATACACACGCTCCACACGCGAAAGGCACACTCCTGCCACAAGCTTGTAACCACCGACGGTTACGAATCTGCCATGATGAGCCTTCATGGCTTGGTTGACCATGCATGGTGGCCTGGCCTATAAATAGGCTAGTCATTCCACTGCATTAGACACAATATTCACAAAGCATAAACATCATAAGCTCTCTCTCTCTCTCTCTCTCACTGCATTGTCTTTCTGTCGAAGCTCTGCCCTCTACTTCATCCAGTTCGTCGGAGCTCTGTTGATTGCGGTGCTGCTTCACCAGAGACGTAGCCGTTTTATCTTTGGGGACGAAACGCCAATCCGAAGAGCACTACCGGGGCGTATCTCGTCTTGCGGAAAGAGGCCTCCTCGACTCGGCTAAACTTTGTTCGCGGTTTATTGTTTCTTTTCGTTGTAATTTCAGTTCAGTTTCTCCATCTGTATTTCTTCCTTTTGGGTTGTATTACGCCATGTTTATATCTTGTAATCCAGAAACCAACATTTGTAAATCAGAAACAATTCACTAATAATCATATAATGATTTTTATTAGAAATCATAGCATGTTAATTAGAAATTTATAGTAGTAGCATGTAAATAATTATTGAATTTTGATCAAATTTTTATTTTGCCCAATATCTAACAATTATTGAACAATCTGTTCTATCTTATTTTGCTAACTAGACTTTGATATCCAAATCAGGTTCAATTAATCACGTGCAATTTAAGACAAAAGCAACAACATTTTGATTAGTCAAGTGCAATTTATAGAAAATGAAGGAGGTTTTTAATTTTATTTTGAGGTAGATAGGAAAATGTTATTTTGAATAATTAGAGAGCTACAAAAGACATATGCTAGACACATCTTGTTACCATATTCGAAGGAGAGCAAAAAAGACTTTACAAAGTTTGATTTAAAGGATCAACATTTATTAAAGATTGTAGTTAGAGAATTAAAAGCAACCGTTAATCGCATTCCAAATGTTGTGGATGTTTCTAGTAAAATATTCAGAGATCCAACCTAATTTCATTTTATGTAGTGAACCAATTATTTCATTACTTAACTCATCTTAGCGGCACACTCCACGTAAATCTAAGGGAAATTGTAGGGAAAAATATGAGTTTTGATCTAATTCTGCTACACATTCGATCTAAATTTAAAAGAAATAGTAGGAAAATTTGTAAATTTTACTCTAATTCCGGTATGTCATACAATTTCAGAAATCAGTCAGGAAAAATTATGAAATTTGGTTTGGTCGCGAGACGAAATAAAAACAATGTCTACTGTAATACTACTATATAGGTATTTTCCCATCAAACGACATTGTTTTCTATACGAATAGACAACATCGTTAAACTCACTGGCACTGACGACCACATATTATTTCCCGGATATCATATCAGATTACAATTTACCCAAAAATTTTTTGGCATGAGATGATTGTGAATAAATCCAAACTCCATGATTGTTCGACGACAAAACGGATCAGATTTTAACCAAACTATCAAGTTTCCTCTATGGTTCACTTGTGAGTATAATATAAAACGATTTGAGCATTAAATAAAATTATTAACTTATTATTTTCTTGATAAAAGATAAAAATATTCTTTTAACACAAGCAAAATTGTGAGTACTAAAGCTGTATTTAAGTAGAATGTCAACATATGGCTGCCCAAAACTGAAACAATACGTTTCACCCAAAAAAATAAGTGTGTTGTATTTAAATGTAGCAAGTTGATAAGTTTAGTTCAACAATCTGATAAATGCTGAGTCATTACACACACAACACACACTAATTTGTGCACCAAAATTCGATAGGTGAAGATTGAAGAGCCCTTATGTTGAGGGCAATTTAATGAAGGTGTAGTTAATGTTTAGATCCTTAATTCGAATCTCCCTCTTCCCATATTTATTCTTTATAAATTATGATTGCGATTCCATTGATCAACTTACATATTGTCGCTAAGCGCATTCATTTTAAGAATTGGCCTAAGTAGATAAAATAATACTTCTATTAGTTCACTATCAATAATATTCATAATTTTCTATTTTGGTATTTCCTCAAAAATTAGTTTTTATATTATACTTTTTTGTGTAATTTGCATACTATTTTACATAGGTAAAATCTACCGGGACAACTCAGATAATGACTGCATATTTCCTTCGTCGATAAAATTAATAAGAAAAATAAATTTTAATAGCATCCACAATTAGGGGTGAGCAAAAAAACCGGAAACCGAATATCCGAACCGAACCAAACCGAAATTTTGAAATTCGGTTCAGTTATTTCGGTTTTTCGGTTCGGTTCGGTTTTGAAAATACAAAAATTTTGGTTTTTCGGTTCGGTTCGGTTCGGTTCGGGTGAAGAAAAAACCGAAAAACCGAATAACCGAATTATATATATATTCTATTAATTTAATATATTATATTATATATAATATATAGTATATTCTTTTAATAAATTCTACTATATTATATATATTATATGTATTATTATTTTATATTATATATAAATATTCTATTAGTATATATAAAATAAAATAAATTACACACACATATATATTAATATTATATTTATTTTTTCGGGTTTTTCAGTTTTTTCAGTTTTTTCGATTTTGTTCGGGTTTTTCGGTTTTTTAAGTTCGGTTTTTGATTTTTCGGTTTCGGTTTTTCGGTTTTTCGGTTTTTCGGGTTCGGTTCGGTTTGGATTTTGACCTAAATTCGGTTTTTCAGTTTTGACAAAAAAACCGAACCGAAACCCGAATGCACACCCCTATCCACAATGCAGACCTTATATTTCAACCACGTCCTCATTTTGCAGATGTTATGTCAACTTTGTTTTCATTTCAGTCACAATAATGTATTGAGCCTCATTTCAATCATCTTTTCATCCACGACTAAAATATCTCATTTTTAAAATAAATGATAAAAATAATTAAAGTAAAATAATCCTGTGTGATGTGCATGATATGAATATAAGTACATAACTTTGCACATCTCTTTTGTAAATAAATGGCAATATATTTTTGTAGTATACTAAAATTTTATGGTTAATTTCAAATTCATACGAAAAGACACATTGGTACTAAGGATATTATGTACTTGTACAATTATCTATATTTAATTATAAATAGAAAGTGACAGTGCATGTTTTCACAGATAGGTGAAGTTTGGAAGTACTATTTCATTAGAAATAAAATGCACCTAGCCTTATTACGTATGTGAATTGGCATCTAATCTAAGAAGAATATCATCACCAACTTATATATGTATGTGACAAGAGTGTAGCCAATATACCTTAACTTCGATGGATGTGCATGCACCATTTCTCTAGCAAGCAACTAATAATTGAATATCACAATAGAATAAATAAAGACACAATAATTAGTGGTGCAACTCCAATTCTTCGTATATTCGACTTAACCCAATTAAAACCCGACTTAACCCAATTAAAACCACCAAAATATTTATAAATAAACCACTTTTAAACATTAGATAATGAATATATACGCAAGTGTTTTCACCTTCTCATAATTACAAGAATTTTATCTAGAGAAATAGCAGTAAGTGATTAATTCGTTGCAAAATGAAGTTTCTAATGTTGTACTATACCATCTTTATAACATTGATTAGACTTCATTTGAATAAAGGTTGTTACCAATAGAATCTGTTGGGTATCATGTAATGAATATATCATGTTAGAAAAAAAGTAACCATCAATTCACAATATTTTCATATCTCTTCAATTTAGAATACAAAATGATTGCACCTAAATTTGTGTGTGTTGTTTATTACGACACACACTGGTATCTGATACCTTCTTTCTTTTTGGGACTCCCGAGTGGATATGTTCTCATTTCCCCAAACTATCATTCTTCAAAAAAAATTATATTTCCTCAAAAAATTTAAAATAGGAGTAATAATAATAAGATTTCAATTCTTTTAGTTCAATATTAGAAGAGGGTTACATGATATGTAATAGTATAAGGAAAATTTTACAAATGGGATAGAAAAAATTCAGCAAAAATGTAATCTTTCATCCCATTATATATATAAAATAATACTAGTACTGTGAGATCAGACGTGGATGAAGAAAAAAAAAATTGAGAAAACCATATGAATTTATTTCATTTCATGGATTTAACTAATTTTCCTCGTTTCTCCTTGGAAATTAACTGCAATTAGCTCCTTAGATTTGTTTCAATTGTGAAAATCCTCATATTGTTATAGTAATTATTTTTGTAATCTCTAAAATCATATATCCAACATACAAATAAGCTCTATTAAATCTAAAACTCAAATTGTTGTAGTACAAGATGAAAAAAATTTAAAATTGAATAAAATAAAGTAGCTGCTCCCAAAAGCTGATAACAGAATCGACAGGATGGAGCACAAATATGGCTCTGCCTGTATACTAACCGCCGTTAGATAAACTTACCCAATATAGTAAAAATTACAAAATGCAGTAAAATAATTAGACTCTCTAATAATTTTATAATATTTTCAGAAATTAATAAAAATATAAAAGAAACAAGTATTGGTCAAACCCGTTGATGAATCGGCGAATTTTTGGTGTTTGTAAATGCTGGTAGAGAATGAAAATGCAGATCACGACACAGAGAATTTACGTGGTTCGATTTACTGAAGTAAATCTACGTCCACGGGAAGAAGGGAGGGCAAGATTGTATTGCTTGATCTGGGATTACAGCTTACAACACAGACTTGCTATATGGTATTTTATCTCTAGAGAGCTTAACCTTTTTCTATCTGATCTAAGTTCTATTTATACATTGAACTAAGATCGTGGCTTGCATCACCACTAATGATGGTTGTGGATGTCGTGGAGGTCATGGAGGTCCTGCATGTAGCGTAGGTCATGGCCTACGATCGTGGCCTGAGCTGACACCACGTGGTAGTGGGTGTGTTGGAAGTTGTGGAAATCCAGTATGGGTCCACTAACTCCTTGTTCGGTCGAATACTGAGACCGAACTGCTTTGGTTGCCGATCTGAGAGTAGAGCTTGATGTTCGGTCGAATACTGAGACCGAACTGCTTTGGTTGCCGGTCTGAGAGTAGAGCTTGATGCCGTCCTGAGAGCAGAGCTTGATTGGTTGGCTTTTACCGAGCTGTAGGCTGAGGCCGAACTCTTTGGTAATGCCGAACTCATACTCTTCCTTGGGCTTTGGGCCGAACTCATACTCTTCCTTGGGCTTTGGGCTGATGGGCCGTCATTGCTGTTGGGCTTGTTTAGTACGCACCCCATCACTACCCCCCCCGAAGGGCGAAGTGAATCACTTCGGCGAAGTGAGTCACTTCGGCATTCTGGATAAAGGCAAGGGGGAGGCTGATGTCAGGGGACGTGCCTTGCACGTGACTGCATTAAATGCGACAGTAAAATCCGGCCGTTGAATCCTGAAAAGGTGGGATTCGAAACGGTGCGACGATTTTGAAATCTTCGCCGAACCTGATAAATACCTCCTTTCTTCATCATTGAAGCACTTTTGCGACTGCTTCTTCTGCACTCTATCTCCTTTGCGTAAAAATTTCCTTCCGCTTTCAAGAATTTCTTCGGAATTTCTTCAGATTTTGCAAAGAGTAAGAACCATGTCTTCTTCTTCTTCTTCCGAGTTAGGTAGCGGTAGGAAAGGGGGCAAGGGGTCTTCTAGCCGGAAAGAGTCCGGAGAGAAAACTGTAGAATACTTTCACAGCGTCTTGAGTAAGGACACCGTGATATCTCTACACGAAAAATATCTTCTTCCCGGGGGGAAGGCGGTGGTTCCCGACGATGATCATAGGGCTAACGACCCGCCGGAGGGTTATGCCACCGTTTACGAAGCCTGCTTAGAATGCGGGCTTCGTTTCCCTCTTCCCCCACCTTTTGTAGAGCTTCTTGATTTTTTTCAACTCCCTTTAGGTCAGGTGACTCCGAATTCTTGGAGGCACTTGTCGGCTTTTGCTGCCGAACTCCGTAGGCTAGATAAGGATCTGTCTCTGCGGGCAATCCTTAATTTTTTCCAATTTAAAAGGAAAGGATCTTGGTTTTACTTGATCCCCTTACAGCCTTTTAGGGCATTCTGCAAAACCAAGTGGCCGAAATGGCAAAATCGCTTCTTTTTTTATAATAGGACAGCGGCTCCGGGCTTTCCCTGGAGAGGGCCGAAGTCCGTGATTCCTCATCCTCGGTTAGAACCGTTGGCCGAGCTCGAGGGCGAGCTCAATAAGATTCCTATGATTAGGAAACAATACTCGGAAACTGAGCTCGTCAAGGGCGACCTCGTGTTCAATATCTCGTCTTCGGACGAAGAAACTGAGGGTGAGGATTTCTTTTTTATGCTTTACTGCTTTAGCAGCGAAAACTAACCTTGTTTCCTTGCTTTTTGGCAGTGTACATGCTGAATAAGGCTAGCCGCAAATCTTCGGAGTCCAAGGAGCCGGAGAGGCCGAAAACCACCAGCTCGGCGTCTGATGCCGAGAGGACTCCGAAAAGGCAAAAAACCTCTTCGGATCCGAAGAAGCCGGAGTCGACTTCGGCAAAGGGGAAGGGGAAGGCCCAGAAGCCCCCGAGAGCGCCAGAGAAAGACGTGGTCTTGGCGCCTCCTTCGGAACATATCTGTGAGCCGTTTTTATGGCCCACGGACTTCGCCGAGGTGAATTCTCTTCTTGATTTTCTGGCCTTGCTTTTTTCCTGTATTTTTTGTGGCCCCTTTGTTGACTTTTTTCTTTATTCATTTTCAGAGGAACGATATGCTCTCCAAGCTCGTCGCCGTCGAACTCTCCAAAGCGTCCAATGACTATGCTGAGATGCAGAGGAAGTTGGCGGCTGCTTGTCATCGGGCCGAACAGGCTGAGGCTAACTTTGAGAAGGCCAGAGCTGCTAGGATTTCGGCCCAGGATGAAGCTCAGTTTGCCAAAAACCAGCTCGTCATCCAGCGAGAGCAGACGAAACGGAGGGATGCTGCTGCCGTGGTTGCCCAAGGGGAGGCTCTCCGTGTTTACACGGAGAAACTCTTTTTGAGCAGCCAGTTTTCGGCCTTTGTCGGTAGTCTGGTAAGGCTAATTACCGATAAGGGCGAGCAGGGGGCCGACGTCGTGCTGCCTCTGTATAGCCGAGAGATAGCGGCTCGGCTTCAGAATCTGCCGCTCCTTGAGGAGCTCGCTTCATCCTCGGTCCTGCTTTCTGCAGACCGAGTCCGGAGTTGTCGAGCTGATCGGGACGAGAACCTGGAGGCTATCTTTGCCTCCGTGGGACCCGTTTCACCCGCTTCGACTTACAACGGAGAGGGTGAGGCCGAGCCGCTGGAGTTGGAGGCCGAAGTCGAGCGGGCCGGGCATCCGGAGAAGGAAGCCGATCAGGAGGCGGAGGCGAGGCCGGCAGGATGCGAGGCCGAGGCTGAGGTAGCTCAGGAGAAAGAAGCTGAACCAGACCAAGGAGCCGGAGACGAAGCTGGCGGAGTATGATTTCGTCTCCCTTCTCTTAGTCTAGTTTCTTCCTTGTAAAATGGCCTTGAAGCCCTCCTAGTGTAAAAAATTTTCCTTGTGAATGAAAAATTCTCTACACTTGTCTTCGTATAGCTTTTCGTACTCGCCTTTATTCCTGTTGTATTTTACTATCTGCTCGGTACAGCTGCCGAACTAATATAGCTGCTTTGTACTCAAGGAGATGGAGATACTTCACTGGAAACGGCTGTACTCTTCGGCTTTAGACGAAGCTGAGAAAAGAGCTATAGCCGATCAGACGAAGAATGACGAGCTTCTGGCTCGTTTAGTGAAGCTGGATGCCGATAATAAGGACTTAGAGTCCGATAAGAAGGATCTGGAGGCCGAGCTGAATACGACCATTGCTGAGAGGACTGCGTACGAGGATTACATCCGTGTGCGCGGGGGAGTGACCATATCAGATGTTCAGAGTCGAGTTGACGAACTGTGGGAGGAATATCATGTACTCCGGAGGAACAATGCGCTGGAGAGCTCGGCTTGCCAACAAGTTGTGAAATCATTACGGCGCTGGGCTTCTCGGTACGACATCATTCTTTCCCGGCGTCCCGCAATCGAGAGATTCCTTAGGCATTTCCCGCCAACAGATGCTCGCACTCCAGATCAAGCCTCTGGTTCCCTTGTTCAAAATCCTACTCCAAGTCAACAACGAACTCCGGAACAGCCGGAAACGTCAAGACGAGAACGGGCTCAGGAGCAACCGGAATCGTCAAGACAGGGACGGACTGAAATTCGCCGAGGAGTTGTGACTATGAGCGAGCAAGATCAGCAGATGCTTATTGCAGAGACTCTTCATCGCCGAGGGGTTAGAGCTTCTGGGGCTCGCGGAAGAGGTGTTGGGTCGAGGATAGCATCTCGTCGACCTGGTTATTCTTCATCTGCTCGGAACAACCGAACTCGGCTTCCAGAGGATTTTGCAGATAGGTGGCTTAACTTCAGCAACCCTGGACAGTAGAATAGTCCTTTGTAATAGCGTAACGCCATTTTGTAGGGTAGCTGAGTTGTATGCCGAACAAGATTTGAAAAATGAAATTTTGTTTTCGCTTCTAACACTGTATTTACAGCTTAGCGAAAAAATTTCATCGTACTCGTCCTCGGTCTTATGAAGTAAACTTCTTTGACCGGACTTGGTCCTTGGTCTTATGAAGTAAACTTCTTTGACCGGACTTGGTCCTTGGTCTGATGAAATAAACATCTTTGACCGGACTCGTCTTTGGTCTGATGAAATAAACATCTTTGACCGGACTCGTCTTTGGTCTGATGAAATAAACATCTTTGACCGGACTCGTCTTTGGTCTGATGAAATAAACATCTTTGACCGGACTCGTCTTTGGTCTGATGAAATAAACATCTTTGACCGGACTCGTCTTTGGTCTGATGAAATAAACATCTTTGACCGGACTCGTCTTTGGTCTGATGAAATAAACATCTTTGACCGGACTCGTCTTTGGTCTGATGAAATAAACATCTTTGACCGGACTCGTCTTTGGTCTGATGAAATAAACATCTTTGACCGGACTTGGTTTGTGTTCTAATTTGGCGATTTTTGTCGCCGGGATCGAACTTTCCCTTGTCCTAATTCGGCGAGTTTTATCGCGTGGATCGGACTTTCCCAGTTAACCGAAGTGGTCTTATGCAGTAAACCTCTTTGACTAGACATGGTCGTCCTCGGTCTTATGAGGTAAACTTCTTTGACCGAACTTGGTCGTCCTAATTCGGCGAGGTTTATCGCGTGGATCGGACTTTCCCTTATTGCAGTTCGTTTCAGACGAAGTGCTTATTTCTTAAGCCGAATTGTGGTCTTGTATCTTCCTGAGAAGCTTGGACTCACAATCGTTGGCTTATTGCAGTTCGTTTCAGACGAAGTGCTTGTTAAGCTGAATTGTGGTCTTGTATCCTCCTTGGAAGCTTGGACTTCACAATCGTTGGCTTATTGCAGTTCGTTTCAGACGAACTGCTTGTTTAAGCTGAATTGTGGTCTTGTATCCTCTTTAGAAGCTTTGACTCACAATCGTTGGCTTATTGCAGTTCGTTTCAGACGAACTGCTTGTTTAAGCTGAATTGTGGTCTTGTATCCTCTTTAGAAGCTTTGACTCACAATCGTTGGCTTGTATATGTTCTAAGAAGGGGATCAGCCTTCGAAGGACAAGATACCTCAGTACCATTTGTAAGAGACGACACGCACAGAGACAGACAAAACACACAGACAAAACGCACAGAGACAAACAAAGACCAAGCAAACCAAAGAAAGCACATTGACCGAACAAGACTCAAGACTGACTGGACTGTCTCTTACAAATGGAACTTTTTGAGGTTGGAAACGTACCATGTTCGGGGTACTTGTGCTCCTGACACGTGAGTCAATTTGTAAGACCCATTGCCGAGGACTTCTGACACCCGATATGGACCTTCCCATGTGGGTTCGAGTTCGCCCAGCTTTTCTGCTCGGCTTACTTCGTTGTTTCTCAAGACGAGATCTCCCACTTGAAATTGCAGCTTTTTCACCCTGTGGTTATAATACCGGGCTACTTGCTCCTTGTACTTGGCTGCTTTTATGCAGGCCAATTCTCTTCTTTCTTCGGCAAGATCTAGTTCGGCTCTCAGTCCGTCACCATTCATTTCTGAGGAGAACTTGAGTTCGGGGACTGGGTATGCCGATCTCAACCGGAATCACGGCTTCAGTGCCGTACACCATCGAGTTCAGCTCCGGTGTGACTTCGGTCATTTCGCCTGCCTCTGACTCCGGCTGCTGTGATTGCTATGCTTGATGGTGCCGAACTGATTGCTCGGCACTTTTAAGCGCAATTTGCGAACACACTTGCTCTTTTTCGATCACCTCGGATGACCGCTATCCCTCCTTTGGTGGGGAAGGTGTTCGGCGAGGAAGCCTCTGATCGCTATGATCGGGCTTCTTTTTGTCTTCTCTAGATGAGCTGTCTAAAGACCGTTTTCGACGGTCTGCCTCATCGGCACGAGAAAACTTGTCCGCAATGTCCCACATCTCTTGAGCTGTTTGCGGACTGCATTCCACGAGCTTTCTGTAGAGAGCTCCGGGCAGGATTCCATTTTGGAATGCCGAAATGACAAGTAGATCGTTGAGATCATCTACTTGTAGGCATTCCTTGTGGAATCTCGTCATGAAGTCGCTGATCTTTTCGTCGCGACCTTGACGTATAGAAAGCAGGTGAGCCGAAGTGATCCGGGCTTCCGCTTTCTGAAAGAACCTCCTTCTCGCGTTCCCGATAAGCAGCTCGGGGAACAGCTTGCACATGTGGACCTCGTTGAGACCCTGGTTCGCCATGTTATATTGATAGCGTCCCAAGAAATCATGAGGATCCACGAGTCCGTCATAAGTCATTGACGGAGTTCGGTAGTTCTGTGGCAAGGAAGTTCGGGTGATATCGTCCGAGAACGGAGTCTTCAATGCTCCGTACATGGCGAACCCGACATCTCTTCGGTATGGAGGAGATCGAGGTCTCCTGTGATTCCGGTACCGAGGAGGAACAGGAACATGTCGGGGTTGAGGATTCTTCTTCCTGGAAGACACGGTACTACTGCGGTAGTGACTTTCATGTCTGGACGAGGAAGGAGAATCTACCGTTTTCGTCTTCGGCTGTTGGCTCTTTTGCAGGAAGGCTAAGAACTCATCCTGCTTCTCAGCCAAGAACAGCTTGACAGCCTCATTCAAATCAGGCTGCTGGGAAGACTCGGTGTGTGGACCTTTTGAGCGGCTTGTTCCTTCATCGTGAAAACTGGAAGTAGATGTCTCCCGAGGCTGTTTTCCGGACCTGCGGGCTGGACTAGCTTCCTCATGGTTTTCACGAACGGTATTACGGGTAGTGTGTGATCTGGTATGCATTTTTTTTTTTTGGGGTGGAAAAAGGGTCAAAAATTCGCTTTATCACAAATTTGGTTCTCTGTTTCCCACAGACGGCGCCAGTGATGAATCGGCGAATTTTTGGTGTTTGTAAATGCTGGTAGAGAATGAAAATGCAGATCACGACACAGAGAATTTACGTGGTTCGATTTACTGAAGTAAATCTACGTCCACGGGAAGAAGGGAGGGCAAGATTGTATTGCTTGATCTGGGATTACAGCTTACAACACAGACTTGCTATATGGTATTTTATCTCTAGAGAGCTTAACCTTTTTCTATCTGATCTAAGTTCTATTTATACATTGAACTAAGATCGTGGCTTGCATCACCACTAATGATGGTTGTGGATGTCGTGGAGGTCATGGAGGTCCTGCATGTAGCGTAGGTCATGGCCTACGATCGTGGCCTGAGCTGACACCACGTGGTAGTGGGTGTGTTGGAAGTTGTGGAAATCCAGTATGGGTCCACTAACTCCTTGTTCGGTCGAATACTGAGACCGAACTGCTTTGGTTGCCGATCTGAGAGTAGAGCTTGATGTTCGGTCGAATACTGAGACCGAACTGCTTTGGTTGCCGGTCTGAGAGTAGAGCTTGATGCCGTCCTGAGAGCAGAGCTTGATTGGTTGGCTTTTACCGAGCTGTAGGCTGAGGCCGAACTCTTTGGTAATGCCGAACTCATACTCTTCCTTGGGCTTTGGGCCGAACTCATACTCTTCCTTGGGCTTTGGGCTGATGGGCCGTCATTGCTGTTGGGCTTGTTTAGTACGCACCCCATCACCCGTGACTCAAAAATCAGCAGAAAATATTTGGATAAAAAGATTTTTAGTGGAAAGCTGTAAATTCTTTTTTTTCTGTTACACAAAACCAACTTCTCCCTCACTTCTTGCTTTCTCATTTATATATACATGTACGTATGTGTTTACAGTTTATATATATGCTGTAGAGTTCACTCGCACTCACACACCAATTGTTCTTCACAAGTAAACACAGCAAAGAAGGGAGGAAAAATCCGTTCTTGATTTTATTTTTTCAGAAAAATGGGGGATGTTGTGCACTTTGTGGTGGGAATTTTTGGTGGGTCTTGCCATTATCTTGCCCTCTTTATGTCATGATTTTATTTCCTTGAATTCTGATTTTTTGAGGATTTAATTGTTGTTGTTTTATGATAATGCAGGAAATGCCTTTGCTCTGTTTCTTTTCTTGGCTCCATTGTGAGTTTTCCTCTCTTTCCACATCACAATTTTGTTTTTGTTTTGTGTATTTGTTTCTCTTTGATTTCTTTCTTCTTGAGCATGTTTTAGCAGAAAATGATGGTTTCTTTCTTGGATTGGATTAACACTGAAAATGGCTGAATGTTTGCAGCTAACTCTCTCTGTTTTTGTGTGTTTTAACTATGTTGATAGGATTACCTTCAAGAGGATTGTGAAGAAGAGGTCTACTGAGCAGTTTTCTGGAGTTCCCTATGTCATGACTCTGCTCAATTGCTTGCTTTCTGCTTGGTAATTTCTTAGGATTTCTCAAACTATTTCTTCTGTTTTTGCTAAATGTTGAGTATTTGATGATATGTTGTTTGTGGATAGTTTGATAAGATTGCATGAAATGAGGCTCAATAGTGATGAAATGATTGATTTATTTGATAAAAGTAATGATTGAATAGGTGTGGCATGCCTTTTGTGTGATGATCTTCATCTTGTTTGCACCCAAAAAAAAAGGAGAAAACCAAAATTCTAGGGCTATTCCTCTGTTTTTGGTAGATTTTGATAGTTTGATGATATATTGTTTGTGGATGGTTTGATATCATATGGTTTGTTTGTGTTGAAATGAAATATTTGATATGAATGAATAGGTACGGCATGCCCTTCGTGTCGCCTAACAACCTGCTCGTGTCGACCATAAACGGGACGGGGGCAGTGATTGAAATAGTATATGTGTTGATCTTCATATTGTTTGCTCCAAAGAAGGAGAAAACCAAGATTCTGGGGCTGTTCACTCTAGTGCTCACGGTCTTCGCCATGGTTGTTCTCGTTTCCCTCCTCGCCCTCCATGGCAATGCCAGGAAGCTCTTCTGTGGCATTGCTGCCACTGTCTTCTCCATCATCATGTATGGCTCACCTCTAACAATCATTGTGAGCTCCCCACCCTCTCTCTCTCTCTCTTTCCATACTCAATTAATAATGTTTTTTGACATATGATGGAAAAAATGCAGAGGTTGGTGATCAAGACAAAGAGTGTAGAGTTCATGCCATTCTTCTTGTCCTTGTTTGTGTTCTTGTGTGGCACTTCTTGGTTCATCTTTGGCCTTCTTGGGAAAGACCCTTTTGTTGCTGTGAGTTTATATAGTATAATAAATTTACATTGAATTGCATTCAAATCAAAAAAAAAATTATCTAATTAAGCAATGTGTGGAACAAGGTTCCGAACGGTTTTGGGAGCGGATTGGGGGCTGTGCAGCTGATCCTGTATGCGATATACCGGAAGAACAAAGGGGCGGGCGGGGAGGAGTCGGTGGAGATGGAGAAGCAGAAGGCCAAACCCCATCAACAGAAACCAAGTCCAGCACATGAGCAAGTCTAGGATTGTAAACATACCATACCACTGTTAAAGGCTTTGGTACTATCATGTTTAGCTATGCCAAAATTTGACAGTCTTTTATCATTTTCAGCTTGCATATTGGTGTATGAGAGCCTAACAACTTGGCCATTGGTTTGCTTAATTGGTTTTGGTTCTACCTTCCATACTTGATTTGTTAGGGTTTGAGTTAATTATTGAGATAGTATTTATTTTTGATAAAAGAAAGCTGCTAAAAAGTCAAGATAAATCAACTAACGAATATAAGAAATACATTATTTGTCATTGATCAAGCAACTACCGAGCTCCAGCGGGTGTGATACTAAACCATGAACTATGTGAAAACTATAAGCAAAATTGATACGAGAATATCTCTATAAATATTTCCTCTATCCTATTATTTAGTTAGTTATTGATTTGCATATCGTTCCCATATAATTAGTTTCTTATTCTCTAAGTTAGGGTATTTAGCATTATAAATAGGGACTTTGTCATTCCTTTCCACCATTCAAGAAATAAAATATTTTCACCTAACTTTTCCTTTTCATTGATTTGTATATCTTTCCTATATAATTAGTTTCTTATTCTCTAAGTTAGGGTATTTAGCATTATAAATAGGGACTTTGTTATTCCTTTCCATCATTCAAGAAATAAAATATTTTCACCTAACTTTTCCTTTTCATCATGCACGAACCCTAAATTTCTACGCCGGATTGATCGACGGGCAAAGATCCCGCAACGTTCGACGCGAATTCTATCGTTGAGGAACTTCTTCCTTAACAATTGGTGCTTTCATTGTCGAACTCATGGTCGAAGTCAATCTTCATTCATGGTCGGAGATATCGCAATCATCCGAAGGCTTGCAATTGAATTCAACGGCAGCAACGTTGGAGCATATTCTAGCTAGGTTCGCCCGACTCGAGTCCCGATTGGTTGAGCATGAGCACAGGGTAGCAGCAATGCTCCCTCCGTTGCAACCCGAACCTCATCCACCCGACCGACCCCAGCTGTACGACCAACCACCGCCCTATGGCATGACTCACTAAATAGGAGAACTCATCCCAAAATACTAGCCTATTAGGAGAGAGAGCACATTTAGTCTATATATCCCACATCAGTTGTTCTCACAACCGATGTGGGAATTGAGTCCGTAACATTCGACCCTTCTTTAAGGGCCAACGTCCTCGTTGGTCACGGCTGGTTCTTTGTCAGGCCACCACTCCGAGTTCTCGTTGGTCACGGTTACGTTGGTCACGACGGATTCTTTGCCCGGGCACCACTCCGTGGGTCACCACTCCGAGCGGCCCCAAACGCACCCGTTGGTCACAGCGAGTTCATTGCCTGGCCACCACTCCGAGTGGTTTGGGCTCTCAATGAAAGCACCAATTGATACAGACCAAATAGGAGAACTCATCCTAAAAGACTAGTCTATTAGGAGAGAGAGCACATTAAGTATATATACCCCACATCAGTTGTTCTCACAACCGATGTGGGAATTGAGTCCGTAACAAAAATGCAACAAAAAATCAATGAAAAATTTTTACCTCTCTATGCATATGATGAATCACTATTATTCAAATCTTGAAGTAGCCGACACTTTATGAACTATGGAGCGACAATGAAGAGAGACATCATACTGCTTCATGATCATAGAAACACACAAGCTATCATTTTCCACCGACTAACTTACAAAATCCTAACTCCTTGGCTTGCTGAAGCCCATAAAATATGCATCAAATTTCAGCATATTATATGAAACAAAACCCCAATATTAGCCACAAAGCCCGACCTCCATTCTCAGAAAACATCACAAGACAGACCTCCACCAAAAGCTCACCCCGTCCCCAAGCATTCATATTAAGCTTGATAATATCCAGTATTGGCGGTCTCTATGTCGGTACCATCCAAAACACGACTCTCTCCTATCACATTTGTCATACTAAAAATTTAATTATTGAGTCTTATTATGAATTATAAGATATAGAAAATATTAATTAAAAAACATCTCAATTACTTTATGAAATTTTACTAAATTTTGGTTTATAGTATCTCATATGCGTATTAGATATGCATGAATAAACGAGGCGGTATAGTAGTCCAATGGATAGTATATGGAGAATGCCTTAATTGCATATAGGGGCCTACATTCAAGATTGAAGATTATTATAAACAAAACACCCTCCAGCTGCTTGAATTGTAATGAGCACACGGTATTCTTTAGTAAAAGGCGAAAGAATAGTTCGCTATGTGCTCGACGCGCAGCTGCGTACATTCAGGATTGAAGATTGAGGAGCATAAGAGCATGCGCAGCGGTGGCGTCCGTCGCCACCGCCGTCCGCGCCGCTGCGCTCGCGCCGCTGGCACGGCGCTGCTCGATGTATCGAGCACGTCCGTGCCAGCGGACGCACATGTGTGGCGCGCTCCCATTCGTCAACGGCATAGCCGTTGTGTTTAAACATTTTTTATTTTTATTTTTAAAAATCGGTATTTAATTATAAATAATGCTAAAAATAAAAAAAATATTTTCCAAATCCCAAAAATATGGCCGTTTTTCCCATTTTTTCTGAATTTTTTTGATTTTTTTTTATTTTTTTTTCCCAAAATCATCTATAAATACACACATTCATCACTCATTTATCACATCAATTCATCTCTCATTCATCTCTCATTCATAATTCTTATACAAACTATCAACACATTCAACATTCACTCAAAACATCAAATGGATTTCACTCATCTCATGGCGGAAGCGGAGCGCGAAGAACAAGAATACTACGAAAAACATCGTGCCGTTTACGAAGCATATGTCGCGGCGAATACCCCCGCTCATCCTCCTCAACGCACTAGATCAAATCGCCGCTACATCCATCGTGACCGGGAGGAAGCCCACGAAAGGCTCGTTGCCGACTACTTTGCCGACCATCCGCGGTTTCCGGCAGATTACTTCAGGCGCCGTTTTCGCATGTCAAAGCGCTTGTTCATGCGAATTGTCAACACATTGTCCGCACGTGTTGAATACTTTCAAACAGGTGTAGATGCAGCCGGCCGGCAAAGTATCACGGCGTTGCAGAAGTGTACGTGTGCCATTCGACAACTCGCTACTGGGCAAACGGCCGACATCTTCGACGAGTATTTGCATATCGGTGAGTCCACTGGAATCCTTTGTTTAAAGAATTTTTGCGAGGGCGTTCGTTCTGCTTTTGGGGATGAATTCCTTCGGGCACCCACCACCGATGATTGCCAACGGTTGCTTCGTCTTCACGAATCAGTCCATGGCTTTCCCGGAATGCTTGGCAGCATTGACTGCATGCATTGGAGGTGGAAGAATTGCCCGACTTCTTGGAGGGGGCAACACTTAAGCGGTCACAAAGGCGGCGGCCCAACACTTATCCTTGAGGCGGTCGCCGACTATCGCCTATGGATTTGGCATGCATATTTCGGCGTTGCCGGATCCAACAACGACTTGAACGTGCTCTATTCTTCACCACTCTTCAATGATGTGATGAATGGTGTAGCACCGGCGATCGACTTCACCATCAACGGAAATACATACCGCATGGGTTACTATCTCGCCGATGGTATCTACCCAAGGTGGTCGACGTTCGTGAAGACGCTCCACAACCCGCACGACCCGAGACGGGTTCTTTTTTGCGCAGCGTCAAGAGTCAGCGCGGAAGGACGTCGAAAGAGCCTTCGGGGTCCTTCAAGCTCGATTCAACATTTTGAATGCCCCGGCTCGGCTGTGGTACGTGAATAATATCGCCGACATCATGTTCACGTGTATTATATTACACAACATGATTATAGCCGACGAAGGGCCGAGGGCAGCTAGCTTCTACGACGAGGACGAAGCCGGAAGCTCAACAGCGAGGTCTCCCCCACGCCGAGGCGAGCATACGACGGTTGGCCAGAGGATCGAGACAAGACACACAATGCGCGATACTCGAATCCACAATCAATTACAAGAAGACCTAATCAACCACATGTGGGCGAAATTCGGCAACGAGTAGTGGTTTTTTTAATTTTTAGGATTTTAATTATGTAATTTTTCATTTTTAGGATTTTAATTATGTAATGTTTAATTTTATTTGTCATTTGTAATATTTATTGTGGTTTTTAAATGAATTTTAATATTATGGAAATGTTATTTTTTAATTGAATTTTAAATTAATTGTGCTCGTCCTTGCGGAAGAGCACAGTTGTGGGTGTTGTGCTCTTGCCAGAGAGCAGGCATGAATAGTACCGCCCGGGCCCACAACCGTGCCGCTGGCAAGAGTACGGTTGTGGATGCTCTAAGTTTAGGAATGTGTCACTTTCACATAAATTGAGACAGACTCTTTACTAAAAGAGGTGAAATTGTGGACTCGAAGCAGACAAACACGCATCTTTCTTGCTTATGTTACCACCCACCAATTCTATTGTGTAGTTCATTTCTCAACTCGTTTTTTAAATGATCTATATCCAGTTTTTTAAAAAATAAATATGTTTATATCTACTAATTGAGGTTAAAGTTATATCTAAGGTTTTAAAAATCGGATCGAGAGTGGCCGGTTTGACTCGTTCGATCGCAAATTGGCCTATTGTCGGGTCTGGGTTGAACATACAATCGTTTTAATATTGAATCACTATAAACTGACAAATATCGATGGTTTTAATCGTGAACCGACCAAATCGAATTTTGAGTTTTTTTTTATAAAGTATTGATTTTCCATACTCTTTCATTCCATTTTTTATGTTTTGTTTTCCTTTTACTTGCAAATTCATAGAAGCAAGCAAATCATGCTCTAGGTTTATAACTTTTATTTTGATGTGTTTAAAATATTTTGATAAAAATATTGGCTTTTTATTTGATATATAAACTTATTATTAAATGTAGACTTGTTTTCATATTTAATGTTATTAAAACTCAAGATTTGTGTTTAACAATATTTTTTTGTTCATTGTTTAGTATTACTGAAATATAATTTAATATTTTTGGTATTTTTTATAATTGAGAGATAGAAAGATGCCACGAGAATGCACAATGATACAACGTTAGTTTGCTACATTATATTTGACACACAACCGTCATTTCGTTGAAATATGTCAAAAGTTATGCTAAATTTGGTAGCATGAGAGATAATGCCCAAAATGCCGTGACTTCATTATGGAAAATGAAAGGGACACAGTAAAACGAAGAGTTCATAGTTTTCTTCATTGATAATATCTTAAACAAATTTAGTGCTAAAAGGTTGTTATAGTTATGGATAAACTTGACAATTTCACAAATTTAGTGCTAAAAGGTTGTTATAGTTATGGATAAACTTGACAATTTCAACCGATGCTATATGTTAAATGTCCAAATCTTGTCTCACATCGATTCAGTGAAAATTCTATCTAATTTATATAAATGTGAATAATTTCCACCACTTATGAGGCCTTTTAAGGAGGATGAGTGACCTAATATGGTATCAGAGCGGACCAAGTCGATGATGAATTTCTTTTTGTCTCTTATCTAACTCAAGAGTGGAAGAATGATGTTCATTCCGGCTCACATCGATGATGGTTCTTATCTCTTGTCTTGTTTACCCACATGATGGAAGTCCGATATGTCATTTCGGCCCACATGTGCGGAGACGTGTTAAATGTCTAAATTTTGTCCTATGTCGACTGAATGAAAATCCATCTAATATATAAGCGTGGATAATCCTCACCTTATTCAAGTTAACAAACTCTCCTTTCTCCTCCGTTTACTTCATGCTACAAATTTGTATCCGTCACTTTTAGAAGCAATATTAAGTGAGACAAAAAAACTACTCCAATTACTCAAAATACCCTCCAAATTTTCCATGAAAAAACAATAGAACGACTCTCCTAAAAAGCTATAGAAAATTGGGCCCAGTTTGGCCTATTGTTATCGAGCACGTTTTAGTTGTAATCATTACTGCATAGTTCAGCCCATGTGTCGACAAATCTAATAAAAAATTCCAGACATCAAAATTTCTTAAACGAGCATATGAAATACTATAAATTTTTAGGGTATTTGGAAACTTATTTTTTAGTTTTAGAGAGTTTATAAATAAAAAAAATTCATAAGATATAAATTGTCAAAATATTTGAATAATTGAACTTATAAGGTGGAGAGGAAATTATGAATTTGAGAGAAAAATTATAACTAGGAGAGAGATAATTAGAAAAGAATACGTAAAACTAATAAGCCATAATACAATGTTTTTTGTAAATTGATAATTTCTTAAAAGATAATGAAAAAATAAATAATTTGATTGAAACTAAGAAACATTAATACGGGACATATGAAAAAATAAATAAGTTGGGTTGGGGAGGTTATATTGTCAAACACTTGTAAAAGTCCCAAAATTCTTATAAGATGTTTTATAAGCGAATTGGAGCTTATTTTTTAAACTTATGCGTTGTTTAAGAACTTATTTTGCTACATTTTTAGATTTTTCTTAAACAATAGTACTAAGTTAAAGAGCTATTAAACTTAGCCAAACACTCCATCTAAAACTATCATTGAGCACGAAATTGGCCAAACTATACCCATGCATTAAGAGTGTTTGTAGAAATGCATAGTAAACATACTGTTGTAGAAATATTTCAACAAAATGAACACAATCCTTCAGTTCACTACTTCAACAAAATGAGCACTCCTTAACTACTACTCCTATTTACGTTAGAAATCCTAGTACCATCAAAAGGGGCTCACCATTTGCCCACAAAAGTCACAACATACAAAACAAGAACACACAGAACCAGCATCTTCCCTCGTCTCGGGGACAAGGTCCAAACTGTCACACCTCGCGTACATGTCCCTGCATAAAGGAAACAATAAAAACAAGTTCAGAACAATAGAACTTAAGCTGTTACTGAAACATAAATAAGAAGACAAAGCATACATGAAGCCACATTGCTTTTGCCAATTCATCTCTCTTCCGATTCCAGTCCAGTGAAGGGTCTATTGCATCAACAAATGGAATGTCACCATGTGCTTCCTCGTTATCACGTTCCTATGGCTCAACTCCCAATTGTTGCTCAATAGGATCAACATCCATCTCGGCACGAATGAAATTATGTAAATAAATAGATGCCATGATGAGCCCAGTTTGAACCTGGATTGGGAAGAAAACATGGCTACGTAATATACCCCATCTCATCTTAAGTACAGTAACTGCACGTTCAATAGTATTGCGGGCTTTAGCGTGCCTAAGGTTGAACATTTCCTGAGCATGCTGAGGCACAAGTAGTAGTTCCCTAGAAATTAAACCAAAGAGAAACAACTTCAAACAATAGCCATATTTTGATGGGCACGCGCAAAAGATTACAGTAAAGAAAAATGTATGCACGATCACTATCACCTTTTGGTACTTTCAAGCCATGGACCCTGATGACCGCATCTCGGAGAACCCTTGAGTCGCTGGCTGATCCCTCCCAACCAACTAGGATGTAACCAAATCTCAAATTTCGATCACACGTCACTAAATTATTTGTAGTAATTTCCCGCTTTTTGTTCCTGTATCGGCCCTTATCTTCATTGTCGACAAGTACATTTATATGCGCCCCATCCAACGCCCCCAGGCAACCTTTAAACCACTTCCATCTAGGATCAAGACAATCTTCCGGCACAGGCTCTGGTTGTACAAAGAGGATATCATGATGATATGAAGCGAAAGGGTGACAACCAGGGAAAGCCCTTGATAGTGTATCAAAGGAGGAAGAAGCGTGAGGATCGGGATTGAGTCTACATTCGTGGGCTGTGTAATTAGTATAAATATTGTAAATAGTGTGTATTTTGTAAATAGGAGTGTGTATCTTGTAAATAGAATAAGGGGCGGTTATGATGCGCCTGTTGGGGGGGAAAGTCGGTTATTATGATTATTTCCCTATTAATAGTTTAGGAGATTATGATTGAAAAGGATATATATTGTATCAAGGAAAAGCCTGGGGCTTGGGCGGCACTGCCGATTGAATAAAGAATTTCTACAATTGTTTTCCTTTCAATTCTGTTTTTAACAATTGGTCCGACCTGCCGGATCCCGTCCTCACTTGAAAATGACGAGATCGCAAACGGAAAGGATGGAAGCGTTGGAAAAAGAGCAGCAAGGGATTCGAGAAGATCAGAGAGCGATGAAAGAAAGTCTGGAGATAATTACTGCTACCCTCACCGAATTATCGGTCGCCGTCAAAACTAAGTCGGAATCTCACTCCGGCGGAGGAGGGTCCAACAACGACGATGGTAACAAATCAGAGGAAGGTAGCGACACGGGCGAGAAACCCGACCAGGGGAAGAACAAAGGGGGTTTGCAATTGCCGTCGTTCGACGGAATGGACCCCATCGGTTGGCTAGCCCGTGCCAACCAACAGTTCGAGATAACTGGAACTGCGACGGAATTCCGAGTTGCAGCGGCGGTGGTGGCAATGGAGGGACCGGCTTTGTATTGGATGACTTGGCTGCGTTCTCGTAAGCCCTCCCTCACATGGAAGGAATTTTCGGAAGCATTGGTTTCTCGGTTCGATACTCGTTTCCAAGGGGACGCATTTGAGAGATTGGCTGATATTAAACAAATTAAGGGAGTCGAGGATTACGTCAATTTGTTTGTTCAACTCTCAAGTCAAGTACCGGGCTTAACCGACGCTCATTATCTCGGCTACTTCATGAAGGGTCTTAAGGATCCAATACGAGGATTCCTACGCCTATTCAGGCCGACTGAACTGGAATCGGCAATGGAATTAGCACGTGATGTAGAAGATAATTTGGCAATCCAGGGGGGAGGACGTACAAGTTTGAATTGGAATAATTCGACGCCAAGGAAAAGCGGCTGGAGTCGAAGCGGTTCAATGGCTTGGACTGACTCGATAGGAAGGCCAAGTCAGAATTTCACTAGTAGTAACTCACGTCCGGGTGAGAAATCTTCTATGTCAAGGGCCAGTGAAGCGATGCAGCATCCACAACGACCTCGTTTTACGAGGATCTCTTCGCAAGAATTGGCGGAATTAAAGGCTAAAGGGTTGTGCTTCCGGTGTCGAAAACCTTATTCTCCGGGGCATGAGTGTAGCCTCAAACAGTTGCGAGTAATGATCACCGAAGGAGAGAAGATAGACCTGCAGCAGTATGAATTTTATCAGCCAACGGGACTTGAGGAGATGAACGAGGAGCATGAAGAGTCTGGCGAAGGAGACGTTGAGTTGCCATTATATTCAATGGCGGGCATTGATACCGCTCGGACTATGCGCCTGCATGCAAAGTTGGGAGAACACACTATCATAGTTCTTATAGATAGCGGAGCAAGCCACAATTTTATATCAAGGGCACTCGTGGACCGGCTGCAACTACAGCCCGATCGAGAGGAGCGATTCGGCGTTCTCTTGGGAAACGGTTTACGCCAAGAAGCGGAGGGGGCATGCCGGAAAATTGAGGTAACATTGGCGGGATGTCAGTTCCTATTAGATTGTTTTGTGTTTCCGCTAGGTGGTGTAGATATGATCTTGGGTATGACATGGCTTTCGACCTTGGGAGAGGTGAAGCACTACTACGACAAAATGATAATGAAGTTCGAAAAGGAAGGTCGCTGCATCAAGCTGCGGGGCGATCCTCAATTGTGCCGGGGACCTATCGGACTAAAATCATTAATCAACTCTCGCGATGCACAAGTATGGGCGATAGTACTAGAAGAAAAGGGGGACGCTGAAATACACGAGCAAGAAGGGGTACAAGAAGTGCTGCAACAATTTCACGAAGTATTTGGGGATCCGAAATCCTTACCACCTGAGCGAGTGACAGACCATCGCATTACCTTGGAAGATGGTACTCGACCAGTTTCTGTGCGACCGTATCGTTATGGGCATCACCAGAAGGACGAGATTGAACGATTGGTGAAGGACATGTTATTGGCAGGGATTATAAGACCGAGTTCGAGCGCCTTCTCAAGCCCAGTATTGTTGGTTAAAAAGAAAGACGGGAGTTGGCGATTTTGTGTCGATTATCGAGAATTAAATAAGGTGACGGTACCGGATAAATACCCCATTCCGGTGATTCAAGAGATGCTTGACGAGCTGGCTGGGGCGGTCGTTTTCTCCAAAATTGATCTTCGATCCGGATATCACCAAATCCGAGTTGCATCCGAGGACGTACCCAAAACCGCATTCCGAACTCACAGTGGTCACTATGAATTCTTGGTCATGCCCTTCGGCCTCACGAATGCACCGGCGACTTTCCAATCCACTATGAATGACATGTTCAGGCCCTATTTGCGTAAGTTTGTGTTAGTTTTCTTCGACGACATACTCATCTACAGCCGTTCGTGGGAGCAGCATCGAGTGCACTTGGAAACTGTGCTTTGGATTTTACAAGAAAATCAGTTTTTGGCAAATCACAAGAAGTGTACATTTGGTTGTCGGCAAGTCGAATACTTGGGTCACATAATTTCGAAGGATGGAGTAGCAATGGATCCGGATAAAATTAAGGCTGTGCTAGAGTGGCCGAGACCTTCGAGTATACGCGAGGTACGAGGATTCTTGGGTTTGACTGGGTACTACCGCCGTTTTGTCAGGGAGTATGGCTTAATTGCGAGGCCATTAACGATGTTATTAAAGAAAGACGCTCCCAAAGGCTTTGAGTGGACTGTTAAAGCGGAAGAGGGCTTCTGTCGCTTAAAGAGGGCTCTTACGGAGGTACCGGTGTTGGCATTGCCCCAATTTGATCGCCCCTTTGTTATCGAATGCGATGCTTCCGGAACGGGCATAGGGGCGGTACTAATGCAGGAGCGTCGACCGATTGCCTATTTCAGCAAATCTTTGGCTGATCGTACCTTGACAAAATCGGCGTATGAACGGGAAATGATGGGCCTCGCTTTAGCCGTTCAGCATTGGCGACCTTATCTACTGGGAAGGAAGTTTGTGGTGCGAACCGATCACCGGAGCTTGAAGCATTTGCTATATCAGAAGATTGTTACTCCCGCGCAGCAAGTTTGGATTGCTAAGTTGATGGGATATGACTTTGATATTGAGTATAAAACTGGAATTTCTAATGCTGCGGCGGACGCTCTATCACGACGGGACGGTGATGCCGAGTTGTCAGCATTAAGTAAGGCGGAGTGGCTGGGCTTCGAGGGGATCGAGAGCGAGCAACGGAGTGACGAGTATCTCAAGGCCATCATCGAATCAATTCAGCGGCAGCCGGACAGTAGACCGGGTTTTCGGTTGGTGGGAACGAAATTATTCTTTCACGATCGCATCACGCTACCGGCAGCATCGCGATGGATTCCCGAACTTCTTCATGAGTTCCATGATACCCCGTCTGGGGGACACGCAGGAGTATTGCGAACATATCGACGGATCGCAACCAACGTTTATTGGAAAGGTATGTTCCGTACTGTTAAAGAATATGTTGCTAAATGTTTGATTTGTCAAAAGATGAAATACGAGGCAATGTCGCCAGCCGGGTTGCTACAGCCGTTGCCTATTCCGCAACAAATTTGGGAAGATATTTCTATGGATTTCATCACATGCTTGCCTAAGTCGAAAGGATTTTCTGTGATATTGGTGGTGGTTGATAGGTTATCTAAGTATGCTCATTTCTTACCATTAAAGCCTCCGATCACTGCTCGCTCGGTGGCGGAAATCTTCATGAAAGAAGTGGTCCACTTGCATGGAATTCCCAACTCCATTGTTAGCGATCGTGATTCCATGTTCATAAGTGTTTTTTGGAAAGAATTATTCGCGCAGTCCGGTACTCGCCTCAAGTTCTCTACAGCCTACCATCCTGAAACGGATGGTCAAACGGAGGTGACGAATCGGGTGTTGGAGACATACCTCCGTTGTTTCACTAGCGAGCAGCCCAAGCAATGGGTGAGATGGTTGGCATGGGCAGAATTTTGGTACAATACTTCATACCAAACCGCGGCGCGAATGACTCCCTTCGAGGTGGTATATGGTCGGCCGGCTCCAACTCTTCGCCGTTTTCTGCCCGGGGAGTGTAAAATGCCGGCAGTGGTTGAAACTTTGGCCAGCCGAGATGAAGTTTTGCAGCGACTTCGGGGAAATCTAATGCAAGCACAGCAGGAGATGAGCATTCAGGCCAACAAGCACCGTCGAGACGTAGAGTTTATGATTGGTGATAAGGTGTTTCTGAAGGTCCGACCGTTTCGGCGAGCCTCGTTGCGGGATGGTAAGGATCATAAGCTGTCGGCTAAGTTTTATGGGCCTTTCGAAATTCTTGCTCGGGTTGGGAGCAGAGCATACAAGCTGCGCCTTCCGGAAGGCAGCAAGGTACATCCGGTGTTTCATATCTCTCAACTAAAGAAGGTGGTGGGAAATCATGAAGTTACAACTGAATTTCCGGAATCTATAGAACTGCCGGTCTTGCCAATGCTCGAGCCAGAACAAATCTTGGCATTGCGGGTGATTCCAATGGGGGAACGTGAAGTTGAGCAACTATTGGTGAAATGGAAAGGTGAGGGTGAAGATGGGGCTACTTGGATCGACTTGCAACATTTTATGGGGCAATTTCCAGATTTTGACCTTGAGGACAAGGTCGATTCTAAGGGGGATGGAATTGATATGAAGCGAAAGGGTGACAACCAGGGAAAGCCCTTGATAGTGTATCAAAGGAGGAAGAAGCGTGAGGATCGGGATTGAGTCTACATTCGTGGGCTGTGTAATTAGTATAAATATTGTAAATAGTGTGTATTTTGTAAATAGGAGTGTGTATCTTGTAAATAGAATAAGGGGCGGTTATGATGCGCCTGTTGGGGGGGAAAGTCGGTTATTATGATTATTTCCCTATTAATAGTTTAGGAGATTATGATTGAAAAGGATATATATTGTATCAAGGAAAAGCCTGGGGCTTGGGCGGCACTGCCGATTGAATAAAGAATTTCTACAATTGTTTTCCTTTCAATTCTGTTTTTAACACATGAAGCTTTAAAACAGCTTTTGAAACTTCATGGACGTAGTGAGGAACAGTCTGATCTGACTTCTCAAAGGTGAAATCAACAAACTTACTGTTCTTGTGATAGGCTAGAAGACCTATGAACTTTGCTACTTGCTCTTCGACACTAACATATTTCATATCTGTCAAACCCCCTCTATGTTTTAGCAACTGACATAGTCTTCCAAATGTATTGCGGTCCATTGGAAGGTTTAGCATGCAGTTGATGTCAGTTACGCCTACTAATCTGTTTGCGTGCCTTACTTGATTGGGGATCCTATCTAGCATTGTGTATGGTCGCATGCATTCACTACACTTTTGCTTCTCTCTAGCAGCATAGGAACCACAAACAGGCGGCATCTTTCCAATTCCGAAACTGTTAGCTATAGACTGCACAAAAGAATACTATCCTTCAAAAGCCAACGTCTGCAATCATCAATTATATTTGCAATAGCAGACTAAAAGTCCTACAATCTAAGTTATCTAACACAATCCTGTTCCACAAAAACGAACGATATTGATGTACGAAATCATATGATTATACAATCCTGCTCAAGTGGTCAATAATTTTGCCATTTCATTGTTCATAGTGCACACTTGAAGCACATCAAAAGCTGAATCATTCACATAACGCAACCATCATTTTTACTATTAGAAATAACCTAAACATTTAACAGCTCCACAACCACATCCAAGCACTGAGTTCGTGTGAGGATAAAACTTATATGATGCCGTACCTCGAATAACTGATATTGTTAACTCAAAAAGCGCCCAAGCTGCAAAATATGAAGGTTTAAGTTACAAATTTCTGAAAAAACATTAACAATGTAATTCAAAACAAACAACACAGGCATATAAACTATTATCAGAAAACACTCTTCTACGACACAGGTTTCGTGATTAAACAATTCAAAAAATTATCTGTGTTGTGTGCAAATGAAAAGAAAATTCTAGTTGAGCTGTAATTTCAACTCACAGTAACGCAACAATTGCAACCGTGAAACTGAGTTCATTAACAAGACATTGATCTCAATTTTGGGATTATGATAGATTCATAGATGGATAAAAGTTACAAAATTAAACCCAAACTACAGCCCTAATTTCAGCCAAAAAAAGGAAATCAGCATTGTAAGTTGTTACTGACCTAATTCACGGCGAAGGATTTACAGAGCAGATATTAAAATCGAGCAAGTTTTGGTAGTGGATTCTTACCTTAGTGGAGAAGATGGTGGGGGATTTTGGAGGGAATGTTTTGCATTTATGGGGGAAAGCTTTTAGGTATATACATTTAATTATATCAGTGAAAAAGCTTTGCATTTTGGTCCATCTATTTTGGATTTCTTGGAATTAGATCACTGTAGTTTCGATATTTTCAATTTCTGGATCTAAATTTTGAAGTATAAGAATGCAAATAGATTTACTTAGTAGTATAAGAATGTAAATAAAAATGAACTTGAGATTTATAATTATCGAGATGATTTTTAATAAATAAAGTGCATAATAGACACTCCCTCCGTCCCAAGTTACTTGAGTCGTATTCCATTTTGAGTTATCCCAAGTTACTTGAGTCATTTATCTTTTTAGCTAAAACAAAACATCTAATCACACTTACTTTATTCTTTCTTTTACTTTACCATCTCTCATCTCTCTTACTTTATTCTCTCTTCTACTTTATTTAACTCACTAAACACAACTTTCTTAAATCTCGTGCCGAAAAGAAACACCTCAGGTGTCACCAAAATGAAATACTCCCTCTACAGCTCTACCCCATGAGAAAATGCTCCCTATTTACCATTGTAATTCATAGACTTTCTTTTTCGACTCGTTAAGTGATCAATATCTTCTTTTAGCAAAAAGCAAACTGTTTACTCTCTCACACTTTATTATCTCTTTATCTTTTTACTTAATTTTCTCTTTTACATTATACTATCTTCAATGAACTTAATAGATATCATTTCTTTAAATCCGTATCAAAAAGAAATTGATCATTTGAAATAAGAGGGAGTTGCATTATTTACAAAATTTTCAATAGTCACATTCATGTAAAACACCATGTTTAATTCTTCCTTTCTTTTTCTTTTTATAGAACAACATCAACAAAAGAGTTTGTCTTCTATATGGATGAGATAATTGATAAAAAAAATAAAATTAAAACTTCATAATATAATATTTTATTTTCTAAACATACTAATTTTGATCAAATTTTGTAATTTAAATAACTATTGTCCCTGAACAACTTATGGGAGTATATACATGAATTTAACAATAATAGTTGCTACACGTGGAGAAACCAATGAGGCATAGAACGGTCGTTGTGAGCTTAGGCTGTGAAACTAATGTTATCGTTGTGTGGGCTCGGGCAATTTTTATCTCTTTTTGCCTCACAAAGCACTTGTAGTTTTTGATATCTACATTCGTTTTTTTATAACAGTTATACATGTGAGCTTGTATTATATACCTAACTACTTTTGTAAAAAAAGAAAAAAATAGCTTTGCTAGTGAATAATACGAGTTTTAATAAAAAAAATGATAAATTAGGTGAAATATATATAAAAAAAAAAGATTGAAGTATAAGATGAGACACATCCCATAAGAAAAAGAAATTTACAATAAATTTATATTGACTAATTTTGGTGACAAATCAAAATGAATAAATATTAATTATTTTTCGTAGACGAAGATATTTTTTTTTCTAGAAATTAATATAGTATTATCAGAGATTAATAATTTGGATGCATGGTGATATGCACCGTAATTGTCATGTATTATTAAATTTTATGAATTCCACGTAAGGGTGTGTTATTTTGTTAACTACAGGTCAATGATAGACATTAAATCTTCAAGGGCCAAGATCATTCAGTTTCAAGTATTAGCTTCAAGTATCAATACAATGAACAAAAATGTCAATCAACAACAAATTAGTTATAACAACCTTTTAAAAAATATTTCTAAAATTTAAATACATATAACCATCTCAATTTAAGTAATTTTTCACCAAATTAAAGATAATTTTATAAGGATTATAACAAGATCACACTTGCATATGTTACGATGTCAAAATTTGAAAAATATTCTTAAATTTTCGTATTTTTCAAGAAGTAGTTTAATATCAATATAGCTATCATAGCATGTCAACATAATAAGTAAAAAAATGTCAATTCGATATTGTGTTGACATATTCAAGGCATCGTGTTAGTATAATTATTACACTATATATTGATAGTTTGATCCAAAACCCTAAATTTTGTAATTCTTCTTATCGTTTTAAATTTAAATTATAATAAAATAAAATTATAGTACATGACAAATTATAGACCACTAAATCTCTAATTAGTTGTATTTAGCAATTCAGAGAGAGTTAGTGATTGATCACACCTCTTCTACATATATTATTAATAAGTTACTACTATTTATTGTTTACTTTTTATTCTCTATTAAAACTCAAAAACATAATATGGAATAATTCTTTCATATTAATTCTAAATTTAATAGTTTGGTGGCTAATCTTCATTATAGATTAGTTTAGTTAACCTACATTTTTTATTATTTAGTAACATATTTTATTTATATGTAACACCCCGACTTTTTCTACCCTTTTTATTGTGTTATTGAAAGGACCGTCGTTTGTGCACTTTAAAAGTTTTCGACCTTGTTTCTTTTGTCGAGAGAAGAATTTTACTCTTTGAGCCAAACAATTTTTCTTTCTTAGCTAAATTTGAAACCCAGTTGTTATGAGCCCAAACCACATTTTATTTCTTTCTTTAGAGCCCAATTTTGGAGAAGCCCAATCAAAATTTTAAATACATGAGATTTTCTTCCACTCAAATCTGATACAAAGAAATTTGCCACGATCAGCACCACCTGAAAAATAGGAACAAGAACAATTAGGGTTTCATCTATATATCACACGTCTCAATCTCTCATAAAGCTGAGATAGAAATAGGGAAAGAACCGTGAGTTATAGAGTTTACATTGATGGAACAAAACGAATTGATAGAGAGATGAGTGATGGTGATCGAAAGAGGAAAGGAGGTGGAGGCATGTGACGCGTTGAGAGTTCTTTCTATGAAATCGGAGACATGAGAGTGAAGAGGGGATGACGAGAGATAGATGGAGGAGTGACAGCGGCGGTGCGATGCTGATCAGGACAGCGATGGCACTGCTCGTCTGCTCGACGAATCCCGAACAGCTGTAGCAGCGACGGATCAACGGCGACAACCGAACAGCGACGGACAGCAGTCGTGTGCCACCGTTCAGCGACGAGCTTGGAGGCAGCGGCGACAGAGAGACCGGGATGGACGGCGGTAGGTTGCAGCGCTGGCTGGACTCGGAGCAGCAACTGTTTGGTAGTTCCGGGCAGTTTCGGAACAAGGAGATGGCAGCAACGGTGTTTCTGACGCCGGTGATAGCATTGCCGACAGTCAACGAAAGAGAGAGAAGAGGAGACGGCGGCTGATGCAACCACACGAGCAGCAGCGCGTCGTAATAACAGACAACAACGACGCCTTGGGGAAGTTAGTATCAGCGGCACTGCGTTTTGACGAAGGAAGATAGACGGGGAAGTTGGGCAGCGGTGCTGTTTTTCAGGGCTGCCGAACAGAGAAAAAGGAGGAGCCCTGTGACCTTTGCGACGTTGAGAAGCCCGAGAGAGAGATGGGAACAGAGAAGCAACGACGAGCCCTCAATTTGGGGTACGAACAACAACCGCGGGAGAGAAAGATGCAGTGCTGATTTGATTATGAATTTAGAGAAAAAAGAGGATGTGAGGCAGCGACAGAACGGGATCCACTCCGTGCTGAACCGATGTGGAGCTGTGATGGAGGAAGGGTGAATCAGCGAGCAGCAGCAACAGCTCCTGCTGCGTCGTGGCATTGGCAGCGGTGGTGTTGTATTTTGCCGGCGACAACCAGCGAGAGAGAGAGAGAGAGAGAGAGATAGATAGAGAGGAAGAGGGAAAAGATGAGTGACAGTGCTGCCGCCGACGGAGGCGGCGCTGCAAAATCCGCCTGCCGGCAAGAGACAGAGGTGGCGGCGGCACAAATTGTGTGAGAGTATCCGTGTGATGGAGAAAGAAAGATAGAGGATGCCATGGAATGAGCCTATGGAAATAAAGGAGCTATTTTGGACAGACTAATCAAACAAATTATTGGGCTGATTAAAGATGCTTCACCAGACGAGGTTTTTCATATACACGTTTCGGGAATGGAACGAAAAGATGAGTTAAGGCTTTAAATAATTGAGGTGGACTTTCGAACTAAAGTGTTTTCAAGAGCTTTCAACTTAATATATCGGTTCGAGCATCATGTTATGTGTGGTTGATTTATTATATTTATTCCAATGATGAGGCGAGATATGTGATCAAAGTGAAAGTGTTGTTGCGCATGTTATGTGGTGTTATGTGTTGAATTATTGAGTGATATTATAAATTGCTTGGCTTTGTTGATGTGAGGTGAATTGATGCTCGACCTTGATAGAAAGTGATTTGTGTTTCAAATACTTTTTTGAGGAAAATAAAGTTTGCAAAAGGAATGTCATGCCATGTTTTTGTTTTGAGAAATGTTTATCTGTTTGTTTAGCAAGGGAGTTGTCCCTACTAGACCTATTGAAATCGAATTCGGGTCTGACTAAGGAGTGAGTCCTTACTCAGGCTAGTGTACACCAATGGGGATCGTGACCCGTCTTTTGGGTCGGCCGGTCTAGTGATCGAGTTTGCGGCCACATTCTCGTTTCACATTATGTTGTTGATGTTGATGATTGCTTAGTGGTGAGTGAGTCCCTACTATGAGTTTAATCGAATTCGGGTCCTAGCAAGGGTGCGTCCCTACTCGGACTAGTGTACACGATGAGGATCGTGAGTCATCGAACGGGTTGGCCGGTTTTCGTGCTCGTGGAAAGTGGCCCCTTACACGGCACCCTAAAGAACACTTATGGCTGTTTCTTAAATAACTCAAGGAAAAAAATGGTTGTGTTTTGAAACGATGAGGAAAAGGACTTGAGGATGAGATGAAAGTTTGTGTTTGAGATATTTTTAGTGTCTCGGGCATTTTCGAATTTTAAACCCCGAGGTTACTCAACGGCGGCACGACATGACTGTTTTTTAAAATGTTTTGGCATTTGTTCACTGAGTACATCAAGTACTCAACCCTGCATGTGTTTTCCTTATGCGCAGGTTGAGCGTGACGGGTGCAGTGGGTGTTGAGCAAGATCATTGAAGAAATTTAAATGTTTAGAATATGTCATGTCTTCACACGTGGCACATTCCTTCTCTCAAATGCTTCCACTGAGTAGTTGTCCTTCTTTTGAGTTCTTGTATCGCTGATATAATATTCATTTTTGAGTTGTTGATTGTTGAGATACTCTGATTTTATTCGAGAATGTCTATCAAATGTCTAGAATATGTTGTGTCTTCATACATAGCATTATTCTACTCTCGAAATGCTTCCGCTAAATATTGTTTCTTTTGAGTTCGTGTATTGTTGAGATATTTTCAGTTGGAGTTGGTGATTGTTGAAATGATACTCTGATTTTATTTGAGTTATTCCCATTTGTTTCGAGCTATGGTCGAGTTGTGTTGTTTTCCCCTTTCTTCCCCGCTTCTTTAATCATCTCCTAGTCGCGATCAACCATGTTTTTTATTTTTAGAAAATGTGGGCGTGACATTATATCCGAAGCCCGTGGACCGTGGTTAAGAGCTGGCCCGAGATAAAAACTTTGATTTTGCAGATAAATTTTTTGGTCAACATGATAAATTTTCTGCATCAATCGTGGGATATAGCTAACCTATTCCTTTTGAAACTCTATGAAACATCCGTAAAAATAAAATTGATATTTTTCTAAAATCTATCCAACATCATAGTAGATTATTTATCACATGTAATTAAGAATATTTATACAGCTAATAATTTTATTTAATATAATTTCACCAACTTACCAAATGGTACAGCTAATAATTTTATTTAATATAATTTCACCAACTTACCAAATGGTGCCTTAATGTGAAGGTGAGTCGATGTAGGGGTAGAGGAGGTGTTGAGGTGTATTTAAAAAAATAAAATCAATAAATAATAACTTTATTAAAAAAATATTCTATCTATCCCATAGATATAGGTTGAATTTCTTTTTTTGCCCATCCCTATAAAAAGTTCATATTTATTTATAGAAATCTTTTCTCCTCCTGTTTTACTTTATTATTTATGGGTCTAATCATTCAATACCCTATTTCTAACTCTTTAATCTCACACATTTTTTCATGTTGTCGAGAAGTTGTTATGATTTCATCATGATGTTATCATTCTTGCGTTGTGATTTATTTTTAAAATATCTAATTAATTATCAATTAACTGATAATCAACTTTTATTTTGCAGAATTTCACTTCAATTCTAGATAATAATTGTTTGCCATAAATTCATATAATAATAACTTCACAAACAAAATTAATTTTCAACAGACCTTCTTGCTATTTCAAATGTTGCCAAGAAGTTGTTATTCATTTCATGAGGAATAGGGATGTCAATCTAATAATCCGAAACCCAAGGATCGGTCTGAATAACCTGATAAAATTATAGGATTATGGCTATATTTTTGCAACCCGAATATAAAACGTACTTTATGGGCCAGCTTGAATGGGTTGGCGGGTTAGGCGGGGCAGCCCAACAGGTTGCACTTTCTAATTAAAATAATACTCCCTCCATTTCATAGTAGTCGAGGCATTTCTTTCCAGCACGGAAATTAAGAAAGACTATGTTCAGTGAGTTGAGTAAAAGAAGAATAAAGTAGTAAATGAAAAAGGTGGAGAGATGAAGGGAGAATAAAGTAAGAGAGATGTGAAATAAGTGAGAATATTTTACTAAAAAGGAAAATGACTCAACTACTCTGGAACGTACCGAAATTGCAAAATGACTCTACTACTAAGCACTTCATTCTTTGCAAATTTATGATTATATTTTTTAGAATACATTAGTTCTAAAATTATTCATTTCCAAAAGAGATTATATTTAAAATATTATTATTATTTAAAAAATATATTTTATTATTATTTTTTACTCTCTCCATCTCATGCTATTCACTCTTTTTTGGGATAGTTCACTATTTGCATTATTTCTATTTTAAGTCAATATTATCGTATTTAATTAAAATATTTGAGTTAATTAAGTGTCCATTATTACACTTAAATTATTAATTTAATTACACTAATTACTCAATTATTAATTTACAATTTAAAAAGAAAAATGTATGAGTAGTATGGGATGTACGAAGTACAATAATTGTGTTATTATTATAGTAATAATTACTCCATTTGTTCCAATAAAAATGAATATTTTCCTTTTTGGCTTGCCCAATTAAAAATGAAACATTTCCTAAAATATAAATATCATTATCTCTGCTTTTTTTCTCTCTCTTGCTTTATTATCTCATTATTAACTCACAAAACAACACTACATAAAATGTGCTGAAAAACAAACGCATCATATTTAATGGGACGGTTGTTTACGAAATAAAGAAAATTAAGTAATACAATTACTTTAATATGTGGGTAGTGAAAACGAATTCTAAGTTTTATTTTAAACAACAATTGAAACTAAGCATCGCTGAATTTTTTTGCCTTAATTAGCCCGAAACCCGAAGGGTTAGGGTTAGGGTTAGGGTCGGAAAATGATAACTACTGACCCAACAATCCGGGCGTGTTGGCTCGATTGACATCCCAATGAGGACTTTATCATTCTTGCTCTAGGATTTATTTTAAGAGTGTCTAATTAGTTAACAGTTAACTGATAATCGACATGTATTTCGCAAAACATGAACATTTCAAATTGAGATGATAATTGTTCGATATAACATATTGAAATTGTATTCACTTCACTTCGCTAATACTCTCTCTATAATTCTATTTTCCATGGAATATGGTAAGGATTTATACGTGTTGATTTTGGATTTATAGGAGGTTGTAATTTTTAAAAGCAACAAAATACTAATTACATTCTTAATTAGGATTCTCAGCCAATTTTCTGGTGCTTAAAATATTAGTTTTATTAATCTTTTGAAAATATATAAACTTAATCATTTCGCTGATATTTTTATTTTTGACATTCTTTTATAATTTTACACATGTATATATTTTAGTTTGAAATAAATAAATGTGGTATTTCAGACAAAATTTTAGTTTTATTTTATCATATCAAAATTTAAACTATATATATTTATATCATCTAATGTTATATATGTATAGTAGTATAATATTTAAGTTATATAAAATCTAAAACTGTATAAAAGAGTAGTAATCTTTTGGAGACTACAATTATCTCTAAAGAAGGTATAAGATTATTTTATTATATTAAGAGCTTTATGGGGGATGAGAGGGAAATGTGAATACATGGAATGGTCAAATTTATTCTCGAAGGCTGAAAGGAGTAAAATTAAAAAGAAATTATTTATAAAATGAAAAAAATATCTCAAATAAATTAAAATATTCATCCAAAATTCTCTAAAACTATAATTTATTTGATAGTATTAATAACATATACTGTAGTAGGGTCGCGTTAAAATGTTAGTATGTATTTTGATGTAAAATTAATATAATAAAAATATAAAAAAACTAAACTAAAGTATTATTAAAATTAATAATAAAATTAAAAAAAACAAAACTAAAGTATTATTAGTTGAATAACAGTAGAAAGTGATGCATACATGGTTTAATTAGCTTTGATATATTTTTCTTCTATAAATTAAGATTTCATAAATTCTTTAAATGATTTTGCTATTTATTTGTTTTTTTAATAATTAGAATAAGTAGATGGAAAGTTGTTGACGGATTTTGATATTCTTTGGTTCTACCAATTAAAGTTTTCTTTCAATTTATTTTCTTTCTAGTTTATTTTTAAAATTAAATATCTTTGATCAGCAATATTGTTTTTGAGTTTATCTCTTGAGCTCTCTTACTAATTTTCAGTCCATTGATGGAAAGTTGTGATATTGATGGAAAGTTGTGATATTTATTCGACTTAGTAAACAAACTTTTACAAGCGCTTTCAATGGCGGACGCAAGATTTTTATGATGGAGGTTCCAAACTAGTGTTCCTAGTACTGTAGTATTTTTTAGGGCTGATAATTAAGAGAATAAGTTATAAAAGTTAGAGGTATGTGTAAAGTGATTGTTGAAAGTTGATAGATGCAATGTCAGTCTAAAAAAACAACCAACTTAATATGTTGAAAAAGAAAGTTTTAAAAAAAACATAAATTATTGAAGAAAAGAAAGATTTAAACTGAATTCTTAATATTAGCAATATAACAAGTAGAATAAAAAAGTGATATATATAGAAACACATAAAATATAAAATAGAAAATCAATGTAAAATGAAAGAAAATATAGTAATTGTTCTTATAGTGAGAATCTAACTCTAAAATGTTTAATAAAAAAAAGACTTTGTAAGAATCAAACTCAAGTCCATATAAATAAGAAAAAAATAAAGATATTTAAAGATATAAGCAGAATCACTAAAAACGGAGTGAATAAAATCTTAATCAAAGAGTTTAGTGGAAAGCAAATAAAATGCCCCAGCTGGGAATCGAACTCTCACCACTCTCCGCTCGTAGGCAGAGGAAGAAGCCAACTGCACTAGATATTTGTTAAAAGGGGTAATACATACATACTACTCCCCTCCGTCTGCCATTAAGAGTCTCATTTCTCGGCGGCACGGGTTTTAAGAAATGTTAAGAAAAGTGGGTGGAAAAAAGTTAATGGAGTAGGAGGTCTGATACGATGTTGATCGTATCGAGACAAGGATCGACGGCGAGGGAGCTCGGCGATCAAATTCAGGCTGCACGCGGAGGTCTCATCCGTCGGACAGTTCGTCAGTTTTTTTGAGAGCAAATTAAAGAGAAAGCAAATTTGGGAAATATCTTATCATTCATCCATAAAATGTCTTGACAAGTTCCCTTTTATATCTAGGACCCTAGGGCGGTTCAACCTACCTATCTCTCGGGAAAGAATCACAAAGAAAACACGAGATAGAGCTTATAAGAACGCTCGACTCTTTATTCATATTACATTATATTAAAAAGCAAAAAAAACACTAAACATCTAACGAGGAACTTAGTCTTGGAAACGGCTTGGCTTCTTCCGTATGCGTCGAGCTCTTGAATCGTCTGTGTTGTGTCCTTCAACCACTTGAGTTGGGTGATCCTCTGGCAGTGTTCCTTGACAAGCTAGGTCTGTGGTGTTCTCCTCATTTGACGTATGGTGTGGCTCCTCGGCAAAGTTCTTATCAACTCCCCCCCGGTTAGATAAATCATTGTCCTCAAGGAAAAGAGAAGGAGAGCGACGAATCAAGAAGGAGATCAGCACCCAAGTTGGGGGATCATCGTCTGCTGCAGACCATTGAACCAAACCCTGCTGCACAACCTTCCCATTTTGCATGATAGTTCGACGGTCCAGCAATTTGGTGGGTGCGACGACAGGACGAGACATATAGAATTCCTCTGGAAGGGAAGCTGGTACCTGTTCGTGCGATCCCGACACAAATTGGTGAAGCAAACTAACGTGAAACACGTTATGAATACGACATTGAGGAGATAAATCGAGACGATAAGCCACCGTACCAATTCTCTCCGTAACTGCAAACGGTCCATAGAAACACCTTGCTAACTTCGCAGATTGAGGACGTGCGACAGAATGTTGGCGATACTGTTGAAGTTTGAGAAGAACCAAATCACCGACTTTGAATTGGACATCTCTGCGGTGCTTATTGGTTGTGCCCCTCATATGTTGCTGTGCACGCTCCAAGTTGGCCCTCAATGTTGCAGTGCACGCTCCAAGTTGGCCCTCAATGTCACCAGTAAGTCCCCCCTCTGCCGGATCAGATCCGCAACAACTGGGGGTGTGGACAGAGATGGTGGTGCAGCGACCAATAATGGCGGCTCACGACCGTAGAGGGTGTGGAAGGGCGAGGTCCCAAGACCGACGTGATGGAAGCAATTAAGAGCAAGCTCCGCCCACGGCAAAAAATTAGCCCACTTCGATGGTTTATCTGTTGTAAAAGCACGCAAATATTGCTCTAGGCCACGGTTTCGGACCTCTGCCTGAGCGTCTGATTGTGGATGATAGGTTGTAGTGAAATGAAGTTTCATTCCACTTAAACGCAGCATATGCTCCCATGTTTTGCTTAGAAAAATGGAGTCTCTATCTGACACGAGGGTCTTGGGAAACCCATGGTGCTTGACTACCGTATCAATGAATAGACGGGCCACCCTCAAGGCATCAAACTTGGCCGGTAACGGAGCAACATATGCATATTTTGACAGACGATCAACGGTAACCGTGATGACAGTGTAACCTCGAGAAGGAGGTAGGCCGGTGATAAAATCCATGGAAACATCCTCCCATACTTGAGTCGGGATGGGCAAAGGTTGTAAAATACTAGCCGGTTTCTGAGTGGAGTATTTAGTAGTTTGACAGTCGACACAAGAGGCAACAAATTGTTGAACTTCCTTCCGCACATTAGGCCAATAAAAGCCTGCAGCTAATCGTCTGAAGGTACGCTCCACGCCTGGATGGCCGGCTGCCGGAGTGCTGTGATGTTCAAATAACAGTCGAGCTTTTGATGGAGACGCAGGATCAACATACACACGTCTTTTAAAATAGAGCAGTCCATCACAAAAGGATATATGTGGAGGAGCTGTGTCGTCCAAGACGGACTGCTGAAGCGCGCGCAATGTGTCAGACGCGGCTGTTTCAGTGCGGAGAACAACCCATAATTCAGGCAACGGTTGTGCAACCAAGGAGAGCAGTTCGGTGACTTGATCAGCGTTGAAATCACGTCTGGAAAGAGCGTCAGCCACTCGATTAGAAGTACCCGTCTTATACTCGATTCGAAACATATAGCCCATAAGTTTTCGAACATATAAGTGTTGATCCGGTGTTTGAATGACTTGTTGCAGCAAATCCTTTAGACTTTTCTAATCGGTGCGAATTACAAATTCTCTTCCCAACAAATACTGACAGCATTTTTGCTCGGCCTCTACAATAGCGTAAAGCTCCTTGTGATATGTGGAGGCAATCCATCGACGGGGACCAAGTTTCTTGCTGAAAAAAGACAAAGGATGGCCACCTTGTAATAATACCGCACCAATACCAAAATCCGACGCATCCGTATCTACATAAAAAACTCGATCAAAATTAGGCAGATGAAGTACAGGAGCTGAAGTCATGGCTGCCTTGAGATCAAAAAAGCTGTCATCCGCTGCACTGGTCCAATGGAAGGAATCCTTCTTCAATAAATCAGTTAAAGGACCGGCAATCATAGAGTAATGTGCAACGAAACAGCGGTAATATCCTGTCAGACCCAAAAATCCCCGCAATTGTTTAATTGTGGTAGGTTTCGGCCAAGACGTCATAGCATCTATATTAGCCGAATCTACCATAAGGCATCCGTCAGTGATCAAGTGACCCAAATAATCAACTGTAGTGCTGCAGAAAACACACTTAGACAACTTGATAAAGAACTGATTATCGGCCAATGTAGACAAAACCTCGGACAAATGAGCACAATGAGTTTCCAAAGTGGGACTATACACCAAGATATCATCGAAGAACACAATTACCGATTTGCGTAACAACGGGCGAAAAATTGAGTTCATGGCGCATTCGTTAGACCAAAAGGCATCACGAGGAACTCGAAATGACCATCATGAGTTCGAAAAGCCGTCTTGAAGATGTCATCTTTATGCATGCGAATCTGATGGTAGCCTGAACGGAGGTCCAATTTTGTGAAGAATTTAGCAGATCCCAACTCATCAAATAATTCATCGGGTGTTGGGATTGGGAAGTGGTCCGGAACTGTGGACCGACTCAGAGCTGTGTAGTCGATGCAAAATCTGAAGGAGTCGTCTTTCTTCCTACCCAATAAGACCGGCGAAGAGAAATGGCTCTGGCTTGGTTGTATGATTCCTTGTTCGAGCATTACACCCACTTGCTTCTCGATTTCCTATTTCTGAAAATAAGGATATCGATATGGTCGAACATTAACTGGTTTGGAGTCCGGCAGTAAATGTATACGGTGATCAAACTGCCTACTCGGAGGCATGCCTTCCGGAAGGTGAAAGATCTCTGAAAAACTGGACAGCAGTTGCAGAATGGATGGTGGTAAATCTGGTGGAAATTCAGTTAGTTTTTGTTGCTGATCTTGGCTGGACTCGGCTGGAATCCCAATAACTTCAAAAAGATTCACTTGATCTTGGCGTTCCATGAGCGTAGTTAATGCTCCACTGGAAATCCGACGTGGGAAGGCTGATATACCACGGAGAACGACAAGTGATTCATTCTGACGAAATTCCATAGTACGAGCCAAATAATCGTGGGTGACTCGACCCAACGACTCTAACCACTCTATTCCCAAAATAATGTCCGGACCATGGAACGGCAATAGGTGTAAATCAATGGAGAATAAATTACCTTGCAGATCGAGCGACGTCTACTTGCTGACATGAGAACAAAGTAAGGCTTTACCATTACCAACATAAACACAAAAAGGATGTATATTAGTAAGAGGGAGACTTAGCTTTTCAGCGATGCGAGGATGAATAAAGTCGTGGGAACTGCCGGTGTCCACAAGAACAGTGAGTTCCATGTGGCTGATGTAACCGCACATATGAATTGATTTGGAGTGTTTTCATCCGTCGACGGTATTCAAGTGTGATAGATCAGTCGTGATGACATTTTCCTCCATCAAATCGGAGTTTGGTTCTTCTTCATCAAGGTCATCGGCATCCACGCCCATGTAAGCTAGAAAATTAGGCTTACAAACATGCCCTGGGGCCCACTTGTCTTCACAATACCAGCATAAACCATGACGGGAGCGATCAGATTTTTCTGAAGCTGACAGACGCACGACAGGCAGTTTGCCCAGCTCGTGTCGGTGTGAACGGTCCCCCGAAGTTCGTGGATTGGCGGAGGAAGTTGTCGCGGATTGAAGTGGTGTGGGTAAAGGAGTATATGGATTACGTGACTCCCTTTGGATCCATGGTTTCCTCACATAGTTGGAAGTTGATTGTGAGTGATCCGGTCGGCAGGCTGCCAATTCTTTGGCAAAGGCAAACGCAGCAGCAAGTGTAGAAGGGCGATGTAACTTGACCTCCCGTTGCAATGGTTGTTTAAGACCAGCGATATAAATGGGAAGAAGAATATAATCCGGAATGCCGGAGAGCTTGTTCTGCAATGTCTCAAACTCAAGCTGATAATCCGACACCGTGCCGGTTTGACACAATTTGGCGATTAAGCCAATGTAAATTTCATTATAGTCCGGATCGAAACGATAACGAATGTCGGATAGAAAGTCTTGCCAAGTAACAAAATCATTATTAGAGCAATAATGTTTTATCCATTCGGAGGCCGACGGGTCGAATAATGGGACGACATAGTGAAGCCTGTTTGCATCCGGCATCATCATATGATTGAAATAATATTGGATTTTGAAAATCCAATTGGCTGTGTCAGTACCATCAAAATGGGGAGGATCCAGACGAACACCTCTGTGTTGATCATGACTACCGCGAGGCTGTTGATCTGCCGAGGGGTACCAACAGGAAGTAGGTCGAGGCCTGACAATTGGAGATGAAAACGGGCAGTCGAAGGTCGGTATTGGGCCGTACTGTGAATGAACCTGATTAGGTGGTGGCATGTGTAGATGATAAGGTCGAGCATGAGCATATGGATCAGAGCCGTACATTGGTGGTACGAATCCGGTATATGGAGGTCGAGAAGATGCAGTAACTTCTTGGTAGTAGGAAAGAGGAGTTATGAACGGTTGTGGAGGAAATTGGTGCTCACTAACTGTTGTATTGAGCGGTTGCTGAATCGGTTGAGGGTGGAGAACCGTTGCGGAGAGTGGAACTGCATATGGTGGATCAGGATCGGGCTGGGGAGGAACACGGTGGTCTATTGTCCGGTGTTCAGATGCAGCCAATCGTGACTCCAATTTTGCAAACGAGGACATAATCCACTCCCACTGACCGATGGGAATGACCCCCGAGGCAGGAACGACCACCGTCAACATGTTTGGATCAGGCCGTACATCATCATTTTGCTGCAACCCGAGCTATTCCCGGCTGGGAATGATAGGTATGTCGTTGGGATTGGTAGCCATGAGAACGTCAATGAAGGCACCAGATGATACGATGTTGATCGTATCGAGACAAGGATCGGCGGCGAGGGAGCTCGGCGATCAAATTCAGGCTGCACGCGGAGATCTCCTCTGTCGGACAGTTCGTCAATTTTTTTGAGAGAAAATTAAAGAAAAAGCAAATTTGGGAAACATCTTATCATTCATCCATAAAATGTCTTGACAAGTTCCCTTTTTATATCTAGGACCCTAGGGCGTTTCAACCTACCTATCTCTCGGGAAAGAACCACAAGAAAACCCGAGATAGAGCTTATAAGAACGCTCGACTCTTTATTCATATTACATTATATTAAAGAGCAAAAGAAAACCCTAAACATCTAACGAGGAACTTAGTCTTGGAAACGGCTTGGCTTCTTCCGTATGCGTCGAGCTCTTGAATCGTCTGTGTTTTGTCCTTCAACCACTTGAGTTGGCTGATCCTCTGGCAGTGTTCCTTGACAAGCTAGGTCCGTGGTGTTCTCGTCATTCGACGTATGGTGTGGCTCCTCGGCAAAGTTCTTATCTGGGTCCCACTTGTATATATTAGTTTTAAATGAAATGTGAGTGGAATGAGTTAGTGGAAGGTGAGACCCTATTACCATTTATGGTAAAAGTGAACATGGACTCCTATTCGCGGACGGAGTAAAATGGCAAAACGAGACTTCTATTCGCGGACGGAAGGAGTAATACGTAAAATTTCTAGGGGTTCCATGGGTCCCCCATGGCTCTTAGTAGGTCCGCCACTGATCGTTGTGACGTCAATTATTTCATCCACGACTTATCAAACGGTCCATTTATCTATTTGCGGCATCAGTCATCCATCTCTCCATATCAGTCTTCCATCGCATTTGAAGTTGATCTATCGTCTAATTTCAAATCAAGAATAAGGATTATATCATTTGGCCAAATGACAAATCAACTTGAAACATGACAGAGAACTTAATATGAATAGATGAATGCACTACACCACAAACTGGATGGATGAACCGTTCGATGAGTCGTGGATGGAATAAATGACACCACAAATAAGTGTGAAAATTTGTTTTTAAGTCGGAAGTATACTATGAATTGAAAATTTGGAAAAAAACTCAAGAAAGATAAAACTCACAAAAATAGTATTGATCAAATGTACTGAATTTCATCCATCATAATGAAACCTTTACATAGTAACATAAGTACTACTACTAATGAGCTACTGCGTACCCTGATTGAACCCCCTCACATGATGTCGGGCCGGAGTGTGGGGTCCGCCAAGGCGACGAAATCGCCTTTTGCTGCAATAAGTACTACTACTAATTATTTTCTTCGTCCCACAATAGGAGTCACATTTGATGTAAACATGAGTTTTAAGAAATATAAAGAATAGTGTGTTGGAAAAGTTAGTAGAATATGATATCCACTTTTTTATATTAATTTTATAATAGAATGTGAGTTAAGTGAGTTAGTGGAATGTGAGACCTACTTACCATTTATGGTAAAAGTTAAATGTGACTCTTATTGTGGAACAAACCGAAATGAAAAAAAATGAGACTCTCTTATTATGGCACGAAGGGAGTATAAGACATAAGAAAATAAACAGGAAAAATAAATAAAAACAAATTCTAATTAGTAATGAAAAAAATATCATAGTCAATTAATATTGGTCAAAAAATTTTCATCAATTTATTATAACGTATTAAGAAAATAATTAAATATCAAAACAACTTGGAATTCTAATTTAGAAAAGAAAAATAATTCAAAATAATTAATGTGCAACCATATATGTATCAGAAAAAGAAAAAAAAGTAAGGGACAATATGAATAAAAATGATGGTCCGTTTCGTATTACCAAAAAAAAAAATAATAAAGGAAAAAAATGAACAAAATTGACGAGTAATAATAGCTTAATAATTTAGTAAAATTCCATAATTTAATAGATTTTCATAATTTTACAAATCTTACAGCTATGTCTCGGTTGTCAATATAATTCCAGAAGTTATGTCCAGAAGGATATAAATAACTGTCCATTTATGAGGAGTTTATCATTCTTGGTTCATTCTTAATTAGGCTCTCCACCAATTATTAGAGTTTGATGAGTCATTTATCTCTATCTATTATTTTTATAAACGACTCATTTATTAAGAATTATTTATATGTATATACATGAATTTTCACCATTTCAATTTTTTACTTAAATAATTTTGGGAGGGAAATCAAAATTGATATGACACCCAAAATTTTAGCTACATTTTATTCATTTTGGGATATTGAATTCATTATCAAAAAATTCTAAATTATTAATTTTCTTATCATAATAGGAAATTTTGTTAAAGCATATTTTTGGGATGTTGTACACATAATTCATACATATATGAATATAAAACTATAAAATCCACTCAAATAAGATAGACATAACTCAATTAATTAGACAGTTATCCTTTAACCAATAAGATATGGTTAAATTACCATAAAAAACTAATAATGATTATCTGATGTAATCCTCTCGACATAAGTCACTTATATCCATACACATGAGAAATAAATAAAGATACTAGAATCAAAAATTAAATTAAATAAGAACAGGTAATTCTAGGAATAAAAACAATAATGAATTAGTAAATTTAATATTTATACAGAAAAGAAAAGCGAGAGAGAGAATGAAATTTGGGAGAAAATATTCAATCCGATCTAATACCGTTTTGACGTCCGCCATAAAAACACAACACACAACTCTCTGTCTTTCTCTCTCATCTCTGTTGCATCTTTCCTTTCTCCCTCTAAAACTTCACTCAATAAAACTGTGTATTTCAATTTGATTTGAAGGAGACATTTTTGGTATACACTTAAACATATCTATCTGTGTAATTGATTCTGTGTATTCGGAAGATAATTAAATTCATTTATTTTAATTAAGTGACTCTTCAAAACAGTAAAAAATCAGTGAGAGTAGCTTAATCTGAATTCCGTGGATTTGAGTGACGCCAGCCTTGAAATCCTCCATTTTCGTATTGAAATCCTACTTCGGTAAGTATCTGCTTCATTTCCATGCTTGTTTTCTCAATTTGAATTTTTGATTGTTTTGCTTAAGTAATTAGTGATTAGTTGCCTGTTTTGCATGCTCAATCAGAGTAATGCGTTGGATCGAGTGCTTTTTTATCTTCTGAGTAGATTTTTAGGGTTTGATCAGCTATGTCCTTTCCCCTTCATTTAGTGATTTTTCGCTGTCATTTATCGTTTGCTAGATTTAATCAGTAGCAGCACCAACCTTTTTCCTATTGTTTAGTTCCTCAATATGTTCCTTTCACTGATATTTTTTATTTTTTTGAATTCATATGATATGATAATCAGATTTGTGGCTATTTTGGGGATGCGGATGAGTAACCTGACTTGAATTGACTGCAATTTTCAGGGTTTCATATGACTGGAAGAAAAGGTTATGACTTCAATAGAAGAGGAGTGTACTTAGAATGTCCGGCGACAAAGTTAGCCTTTCCTAATTTATAGATTTCTTTCAGCTTGAATTCTGCGTAAACACAATAAAAAGTCTTCATGCATGAGGCTTATCCCCATTCTTTTGTTGGTTCTTCCTTATTGTAGATCAGTGGGCTGGCTTGCTAGCGTTACTCGGTTGTATGACTAGATAGATAGCAAATTGTGTCGTTGCCATGCTTTCCTGCTGTGAAGGCTATTGATGTTATTGAGGTGGCGTAATTCTGATAGTAATATCTAGAGTCTTGTAATTTGAAGTGTGTTGATTTCAGCGAAAAATGGTGCCGCAGGGCCCTCCAGCCCCACTTGGTGGAGGCCAGCCAGTTCCGCCTTCTTTACTTAGAGCAAATTCGGGACTTTTGGGCAATCAGGGGGGTGGCAGTGGCGTGCCTTCTCAAAATGCATTTCCATCTATGGTGTCTCCCCGAAATCAGTTTAATAGCATGAACGTGATTGGGAATGCTCCCAATGTATCTTTGCACCGTCAGTCATTTGGAAATGGGGACCTGCGTTCTGCTCCTGGCAGCTCCCAGAGAGGGCTTATGGATGGTGCGGCAGAGTCTGATCCACTTTCTGGCATTGGAAATGGGATGGGATATAACCAGCCTTCCTCATCTTATATGTCTTCACCTATGACATCGAACCTAAATTCATCTGGTCAAGTTCAAGGCCAGCAGCAGTTCTCAAATAATTCAAGCGGCCAAATGCTGACAGACCAGCAACATGATGCTCAGAATTTTCAACACAATCAGCAGCAGATGCAGCAGTTTTCAGCTCAGAGCAATACCCAACAACAGCCACAGCAGCAGCAATATCAGGGAATGCGAGCTGGATTAGGAGGCGTGGGGCATCTTAAGCTGGAGCCGCAAGTAAGTAATGAGCAAGCACCACAGCAGCTGCAAGCTTTGCGTAACCTTGGTCCTGTGAGATTGGAATCTTTGCAACTACAAAATATGAGAGGCTTGGGTCCTGTCAAGATGGAACCTCAACAGTCCGACTCATCTCTGTTTATGCATCAGCAACAACAGCATCTCCTCATGTCAAGACAGTCCTATCAGGCAGCTGCGGCTGCACAGATTTTGCATCAGCAGAGGCTTTTACAAATTCAGCAACAGCAACTATTAACATCCATGCCTCAACAAAGATCCCAGCTACTATCTCAGTTTCAAAACCAGAATTTGCCTATTAGGTCTCCTTTAAAACCCAGCTATGAGCCTGGAAGGTGTGCCCAAAGGCTAACTGATTACATGTACCAGCAACAACATAGACCTGAAGTAAGACAATGCCACCGAATTAGTTTATTTGTCAAGAAAAAAGACTATCTAGTGTTTTAGGTTAATTTGACAGAAGAGACTTGCATAACTTGTTTTGTAGGATAACGGTATTGAGTTCTGGAGGAAATTCGTAGGTGAATTTTTTGTGCCTAATGCCAAGAAAAAATGGTGTGTCTCGATGTATGGAAGTGGTCGTCAAGGAGTTTTCCCCCAGGTCTGTTAGATTTCATTATGAATAATGAATTGACTTCCATCAAGATTTCTCCTTTACATTTTATTCCTTTTTGGCAGTATAATAAGTGTTGCAGATTTTCCATTTTTTTTATAACTTAATACTAGAATTTAGTTATTCATCTTACAAAATACCCCTCTGTTTGTATGTCTGGTTGACTGCACCCCAGGACCAAAAGTTCAAATCTTTTGATTTGCATTGATTTCCAGCACTCTTTTATTTTTTATGCACTGAAGTCGTAGTATTCTGTGTATCATTGATTATAAAATTTTTTGAAAAATCATCTAATGATTATATTGCTTGTGCCAAAACAGTATGTGTTCAACTCAGCTCTTAAAAGTGATAGAAGCAAAAAGTATTGTATCCTTATCTAATATTGAGATTTGTTGTTCATGTACTTCATCTTTAACCAATGTTTGCAATTTAACCATTGCGCAGGATGTTTGGCATTGTGAAATCTGCAACCGCAAGCCTGGCCGTGGATTTGGTCTGTTTTCTTTAATGTTAGAGAATATTATGTTATGGTTTCATACTGTCTCTACAGTTTTTTGCTTGGTTGCTCTTTAATCGGTCATGATGATTTCATGGATACCAGCTTAAGGCTCCTTTGACTTCTTTAGAATGTCTACTACCCCTATCCCCACCTCCCAGGCTCATGGAAAACTAGAGCAGAAATATCTGCAATTGGAAAATTGTTGTAATGTAATGTAATGTAAATAGATTAACACTATATCTGCCATTTGACATTGTTTTCTAACATCTGTTAGAGGCAACTGCTGAGGTGCTACCCAGACTCTTCAAAATAAAATATGAAAGTGGTACTTTAGAAGAACTGCTCTATGTTGACATGCCCCAGGAGTATCAGAATTCATCTGGCCAAATTGTTCTGGATTATGCAAAAGCAACACAGGAAAGCGTCTTTGAGCAACTTCGTGTTGTTCGGGACGGTCAGCTTCGAATTATTTTCTCTCCCAACCTTAAGGTTACTCTATGGAAGAATAACTACTGTCCTTGTTGTTTTACCTTGATCTTGCTATTTATTGACTCTCGCTGTTCTCTTAACTAAATGGCAGATATGCTCGTGGGAATTTTGTGCTCGACGTCATGAAGAGCTTATTCCTAGAAGATTGTTGATTCCCCAGGTTACTATATTAAAATTCATATAAGAACAAATTTTCTCCATTATGATTGCAAGTTCATACTGAACTAGTTTGGTCGAGGCTGGATTCTTCATCTATCTGTCTTTTTGATTAGCCAATGGTGCTAAAGCAGTCCCTCCATCTCTTACTGTACGCATTTACTAGGTTGATATTGGACTGCAGGTTGGTCAACTTGGTGCAGCTGCCCAAAAATGCCAGGCTGCTACCTCAACTGCATCTCCCAGTGCATCTGTTTCTGAGATACAAAATAACTGCAATATGTGAGTGTATAAAATCTCCTACATAAGTGTTGAATGATATGCATGCATGTATTAGCCGCAGCATCCCACATTTAGTCAATGTGTTCTTTTTTTATGATCGGGTGGAACTTGGAAGTAGGTGCTATTTCTATTTTTTAGTTTTTTTTTCTGCTGCATTGTATAACATAAATGGCTCTACGCTGAAAGTCTTAGTCTCAATACTGAAAATCATTTTACAAAAGCTTTCTGTTCTTTAATTTGAGGGAATAGTCCATCACATGTCAAATGCATTACAGCTAGACTGTTTAGGTCACTGGTTTGTGGTATGGCTGACATGATATTCTTATTGAGACTCATGTTAAATTGAAATAAAAATTGCATTTAACTGGTTCTGTAACTTCTGCAGATCTTCATTGCTTTTCTGATTTTAATTTTGGTTCAAGAAAAAATTCTATACTGATTCATTTAGAAGGCTTCCTGCTATTGTGTTTGTATATGTGTTGTGTTCTTTTTGCAGCTGATGTTTTTTTCACATAGAATCTTCTTCTGTTTGGCGTCCTGGAATTTTCATATGCATATGTTGCACATTGAGGAAACTGTCTGTCTAGAAAAAGCAATGCCATTATATTTGATACTGCTATTTATTTGTTTCTCCACTTTGCATTCCAGGTTTGTTGCGTCAGCTCGTCAGCTTGCTAAAGCATTGGAAGTTCCATTAGTAAACGATTTAGGATATACCAAGAGATATGTGCGGTGCCTGCAGGTAATGTCGTTTCCTCTTTCATTAATTGTATTGCTGTACCTGATTGAAAATTGTGATTGGATTTTGAAGCACTCAGTGAGATGATTATAAGGTAGATTTATGGGCAAAACAGGTTCCTACTTAGTTTGAAGTATAATGATAAGAAGCAATGGTTATCAGTGATTCAAGGTGCTAGATATAAGGCACAAGCGAAAACAATTGCCTTGCAAATGCAAACTCCTGGCTCAGAAAGTAAAATGAAAAATGTTAACAGTATTAATTTGTTAGCAAGTCTACTTATAGTATTATAGTAAATGTGCCTACTAAAAATCCATAATAAGAATGGGTACACATTAGAACTATAACTTCATTTTCTACATTAATTTGCAGTTTGGTGAAGGTAAAATAAATGTTGCGCATCTTTGATGCATGAAAGTGTATGAATTATAGCATTAATCCGTTGATTTGAAAGGAATACGGAAAATTCTGTTGATTCAACGGAATGCACGGAATGCCAGAAACATGTTTATATAAAGTGAAATTCCTTTGATTCAAGATGAATACTGAAAGAACACTATGAACACTAATTTTTTATTCCTAAAGAAGAATACGAATAGGCGAACAAGTAGAACTCATTCTCTCATACTTCATTAATATTTCCACCGTTCAAATTTGAAGTCCGAAAAGCCATATATATAGGCGGCTAATGAAACCAAAATAGAAGATCTTCTCTTAGTTGTAATAAAGTGTTATTAAAAATCTGCCATGGTGCCATTGCATGGCGGGTTTCCGAAAAAACGTCATTGCCACGAGTCGCCACGGAACAATTTATGGCTACTGCCATTTGCCGCCATGAGTGAGGCCATGGCCTTTATGGCATCCATTTTGATTGGGCTGCCCCCAAAGTCTAAACCTCAGCCCAATTAACCAAATACCCCGGCCCACTTGTTTTTAACCCTAAACCCGGCCCAATTAATAAAAAAACTCACAATTAACTCAAAACCTAGGGCTTTTTTTAGAATCAGTTTTCCCTCTAAAGAAAAACTTACCTGTGCTGCGCCACCCCACTACCCTAGTCCCGTCACTGCCCCCCGCCACCTCTGCCCAGATTTTTAATTAGGATGCATAATTTTATCATACTGATTTTTAGTTAAAGTGCAGATTTATATTTTGATTGTTGAAGTAAGACTTCTTATTGTAGGCATATTATACAATTGCTTATGGCTATGCTTTATTTATTGTTTTAATACTACTTGATATATAACATTTTTTTATTATTTTCTAATTTTTTGAATTTATATACTCCCTCCCTCCGTCCCAGGAAGACGTATTCCTTTTTGGAACGTTCCAACCTAACTGGGACGTTTCCTTTTTTTGGCAACAATCAACTCACTCATCTCTCATACTTCGTCCTCTTATCTCTCCTACTTTATCCTCTCTCTTACTGTATTCTCTCTTTCTCTTTCTTACTTTATCTTCTCTCTTTCTCTTATTGGTTTATCTCTTTCTCTTTCTTATTTTACTATTAATAATTTAATTCACTAAACACCACTAAAAATTCTTGTGCCAAAATAGAAACGTCTCGCTTAGACGGGGGGAGTACTACATACATATATTACTAATATTTTATTAATTTATTTATTAACCGCCATATCGATATGCCATATCCCTAGGGCGGTTATTGGGCTCACCGCCTTAAGCCGCCATACGCCATCCATAACATTAAGTTGGAAAATAATGCAGAAACAATAAATCCTAAATTAAACAAAACACGTGTTACACGTCTATAAAGGACAAGAATACAATGATGATAAATTAACTAATTAGTTATCTCATCACCTTTATCCCCTGATTGAGTAGGATTTTGCGATTCGCCCTCGAAAGACATAGAAGATTCAAAGTGGACTCCACTTTATGACTTCCATTGTTAGTGTGTGTGGACTAAAATAGTAGTATGTGATGATGAACATTGTCACCAGTACACTTGGGAGAGAAACAAGTGTGCCATCATAGTAGATGGGCCGTCATCAAATATTGGAGGATACATATAGTCCTCAACTTTATCAAACCGAACATTATCTTTGTCCAAAGTTACAAAATGATTCCCCATCTTGACTATGTCCTTGTCCGAATAATCCCAACAAATGTACTGAATCGTAATGCAACGTTCTAGGTTGCTGTGACAGAGGCCTAGGAGTAGCTGATGCTTTACCTGAAAAACAACAAACCATTGACTCATTGAGATAGGATTCGTAGGAAATTGACTTGATGCAGGGGATCTTTGTGAGTGATTTCCGCAGGCTGTTTTAGGGGAGCCATCGCATAGGAGGATTATAGCAAGACTTAGGATAAATATGGAATTAACTGATTAATGACCTTGACTCCTTCAATCTTCATTTAAGGGAAGTATAGATATAGAGACCAACATCCAAACTCTTTTGGCTGCTTCCTAAGTGTCCGACAATGCATTGTCTCAGCTATGGTTTATTTTCTTTACTCACATGCATGGACGGCGTTTGGTTTATATTTTGCTGATAGAATCACATTTGATTGGTGCTAAGTAACATCATTTTCTTCACTATTTGGCCCTTTAATGATCTTTTGGCTTATGCTTATGTTACTTACGAAATTGCAGATATCAGAAGTGGTGAATAGCATGAAAGATCTTATTGATTATGGCCGCCAAAATGGAACAGGTCCTATGGGTAAGCTTGAATCTTAAAAAATACTCCCTCCGTCCCTCTCAAGATGGCCACATTCTTGAGTGACACGAGATTTTAGGAAGAGTTGTTAGGTGGAATAAAGTAGAGAGGAAAAATGTAGTTGAATATTTTAATGAGGAGAGAGGATGTTATTTTCAAAATTGGAAAGTGGTCATCTTGATTGGGACAAACAAAAAAGGAAAGGTGGCCATCTTGAATGGGACGGAGGGAGTAATATGATAGTGAATCTGTAACAATCTGTATTTGAGTCAATAGACGAGGCTAGATTTCTCTCCGTGCTATTTCTGATTCTTTTTCCTCATCTTTAGTTTTTACTAGTTAACGCTATGAAGCCTTCCATCTCTTCACGATTCTTAACGTGCCTTATTATTTCATTCAGTTTTGAACTTTCGTGCAACTAATCTGTCTCAGGAGTTTTTTTCTAATATTTCTCAGTTTCACAACTAATTTTTGTGATTATTTATGAGCAATTTTTTTTATGTTCTCCAGAGAGCTTGACCAAATTTCCTCAAATAACAAAACCTGGGTTTCAAGGGCAACCTCAGCGAAATGATGGCCAGCAGCAGCAGCAGAAAACGATGGGCCAAATTGCAAGCAATCCTGCACAGGCTACTGTTATGCAACTTGCTGCTGCTAGTAATGGCATGCAGGGTGTGAGCAACACTACAAACACAGGGCCCACAACTTCATCTACTAGCAACATTGCCATGCTGCTCCACCAGAATTCTATCAACTCCCGACATCAAAACCCTATTTCAAATGCAAACAGTCCATACGGAGGAGGTAACAATGTCCAGATGCTATCCCCTGGCTCTTCAAGCGCTATGCCGCAAACTCTGTCTGCTCCTTCCCCTTTCCAATCCCCCGCGCCATCATCTTCTAATAACCCACAACCATCTCCATATGGTGGTTTATCAGGAGCTCCTGCAAACTCCTTAAATCCACCAAATGTTTCGATGCAACAACCTTCTATATCTGGCGATGCAGATGTGCATGATTCACAAAGCTCAGTACAGAAAATTATACATGACATGATGATTTCTTCACAGCTTGGAGGGGCCGGCATGATGGGCACTGGGGCAATGAGCGCTGACATAAAAAATGTTAATGGAATGCTGTCGGCAAACAACACTGCTGCTATGAATGGAATCAATAGTTTGGGAGGTCATGGAGTAGCAAATGGCAACCCATTGAATAGTGGTTTGGGATTTGGAAACCTCAGCAATGGACACAGCCAATCCACCCCAGCAAATGGGGTCCTATCAGCAGTTGGCAATAACGCCCTGTCTATGAACGGGAGAGCAGGTTTGGCAATGGCACGGGAGCAGAGCTTGAGCCAACAACAGGATTTAGGCAGCCAACTGCATGATGGTATGGGGACAGTCAATGGGTTCAACGATATTCAGTTCGACTGGAAATCATCTCCCTGATGGCTTTGTCATTCATCTGGTAATAGCTGTTTGTGCAGCTTAATATCAGAAGTTGCCGTTAGTGTTTGAGAAACAAGTAAAGATGATTGGTCGTACTGATTTAAGAGAGAGGAACACGAGCCAGTGTTTCTTTATGAGAAAGATTCAGTACTAGTATTATTTACAACATCAGCCTATCTACATGGAAGGAACACTGAGCTGAGACTCATAGCAGCTATCCTCTCAGCTCTTTGTGCTGTGCTGCGGCTTGTCGACCTACTCTTGGTTGCGAGTGTATATAGTTTGGATTTCCATTTAATCAAAGAAGGTTATTGTAGAATTTTTCATTACAGTTTTTACGGCACATTTTTCTCTACTGTTCTTTTATTTTACTAGTTGCATAAAATGGCATGTTGTAGGTTATTTGAGTTGTAAGTTGTTAGGCAACACCCACCTCCTACCCCCACCTCAAAAAGTGAGTAAAAACACGATCACTTGTATAGGGGCAAAGTTTTGGTGGGTGGTGCCTACGTTATTCTTCACTTTATTGGCTGCTCATTATTTTAACGTTTCGAATTTTGCTGGTATTTTGGTTCTTGCACTTTTGCACCTAGTTTAATTGATAGAGTATTAATTGATAGGTGGCAGAATGGTTTTCACACACACACTACACCACACGATACAAACAACACACACACACACACACACACACACAATATGCACATGACATACTCATTGAATACACACTACACACTGTGTAGACTTATACACACTCTACATATAGTGGCGGACCTACATGGGTGATGAGGGCGACTGCCCCCCAATAATTTTAACGTTTATGTATATATACTATTATATGGTACCTGCTATAAAGTTATGTAATCTAGTATCAATGCAAGTGGTCGTGGAATTGGTCTTAGAAACCTTTTATTCTATAGCGGCTTGAGTTTGAATCCTTACGCTGCAAGGCCAACGCTACATAACTGCACACAATACACACACTCAATGAATAGAGATACTATATGCACACTCACTACACATAATGTGTAGTGCACTGTGTGTCTGCACACAGTGTGTAGTGTGTGTACAATGTATGTATTTGTGTCATGCGTAGAGATACCCAATGTTTACAGACGGTTAACCGTGTAATCGTAATCGGCGGTTATGGTTCCAAACCGGAACCGTGAAATTTAAATGGAACCGAAGCTGCCACTTTTGGAACCGTGGGCTGGTTCAAGTTCCAAAATTCCAGAACCTAAATCGTGTCGGAACCGCCGGTTCCGGACGATTCCCAACCGGAACCGCAAAAAACCGCCAAAAAACTGTAAAATCGAACTGAAACCGCAAAAAATCATCTAAATCCAGCAGTTCGGAACCGAAACTCGAATAACAGCCGGTTCGGAATCGAAACCGGAGGTTTTCAAACTGGAACCACAACCGCAAAATATACTCAAGGTTCAGTTCTGATTCGAGATTTTCTGGAACCAAAACCGGTGGTTCCGAACCATAACCGACCGGAACCTTGGGCATGTCTACTCATGGGTATGTAATGTTTGAAAGGTATATAATTTTGTAAATGTTTGAAATTCTAGTAATTGTCTACTTTGGATATAAAATTCAAGTTGTAGATTGAGAGATTTGGAATAGTAAATATTTTATGTGATACCAAAACATTGAACCACACCCTCAATTCCACTACACAGCAGCCTTATACAAATCAGCAACTTCTTTTTCCATGTGTGATACAAAGTGAACAAAATCATCTACTCATGACAAACGCAGTTCAAACAACAAAATACATCCCAAGTCAGAATGAGTAGTCCTTGAGATCAGCTTTGGAGTCGATGATTTCCATGTCACCCATGCATTCTTCAGCACTAAGGGGAGGGAGCTGCCTCGTCTTTCGTCTCATGTTGTGCTTGTGCCATTCACTCTTAAAGTGCTCTCGATACTCCTTTGCATCACCAACAAAAGCATTGCAGGTGTTGCATTTTTGCTGTTTTACCTCTCCCTGGGAACTCCCCTCTTTCGAGGAAATTGTTTGCTTCTCAAGTTTTTCATTCAGTTGAACAACAGGGGCCTTAGAGACGACCTGCACACTTGATGATTCCTCCTCAAGATCATCATAGTGATCCACATGTGTATCACTATCCAAGTGCACATTCACTGCAAGAATGTCCAATCTTCCCTGCAGACTCCTCACTAAAGCATCACAATCACGGAAAAAACCTGGTTCCAGTTCACAAATCTGCCACCGACAAAAAATATAGTTAGTTGACCATGTCAAACAAAGAGCACAAAAATATTACCAATTCACATTCATGTGCTACCATAAGCTATCTAGAATTTTGAATATTCCATAATCGAGTTTTCAATTACATTCTTTTTGGCATTATGCTGAGAATCACAATTCACACATTGTTCCTAAATCCTAGTTAACACTACACATTTTCAAAGTATAAAGTATGTGCTTAGTGTATATGCATAAACATAGGTAACTAAAAATAACTTCAATTCTGAACTCTCAAGGTAGATAGAAGACAGTTTCTTAAAGAATTCTGTACTTATCGTATTCAGCAGAAAAGAACATTAAGAAATTATTTTTCAAATCCAATGAGCCATAAAAAAAGTGGTTGTAGGTTAAGATATCGAACTTACAACAGCCAGCTGACTTCCTGATTCGTCTCTTGAAACAATGGTAGCATTCCAACCATTGATCTTTTCCAAAAGTGATGGCATGTTCTTTTCTGGTACAGTTAATCGCAGTCTCATGGGTGATCGTTTGATTGGATACAGCTTTTGGAGCTCGCGTATGACTTCTAATGCCTGTAAAACAGTTGGAACTTATTACCAATATGACAACCAGGTAAAGAAAAAACGGAAGAGAGTCAAGAGACCATCACACAACAAAAAGGAAATAAAAATAAAGATAATAACTGGTCAGGGGGGAGTCAATCACACATTCTTGTGAAATACACGATCAACGGCAAAGTGAACAAAGAAAGAGATTTAAGGGGCTATTGAGTACAGTAGAATTCAAGGATATGCAAGTGTGTCACAAAATTACAATAAACTTTATAGCACCTGTTTCTTTGAGCTGCTATTTGGTTCCACGGCAAAATGTATGTCATGCATTAGACGCTCAATCATGCTTATGGTATAAGGTCGTTTAGTTTCAGGGTTATAAGTCTTCTGCATAACTATAGTTGCAATATCCCTAAATTGACTGGATAATTGGGACTCCCTCTCCTTCCCTGCAACTTGCAGCTCTCCTTTCTCTAAAATCTGCAGTAGGAAAGGATTACTCAATACTCATTCACGACATGCATCACAACTTGTGCAGCAATGTATCAATAAAAACCAAGTGTCCCTTCAACAACTAAAAGCAGAACTCAGACGGATTCCAGAATTGCAATATCTAAAAGAGTGCAACATTCCACTATTGCGTTCTCCATGACCGTTTTTATTCATGGATTCACAATGAGGTGAATACCCTTCTTTGCTATAGTTTGCAGTTTTACTTACTAGAAATTAGTAAGAGATATCTTGCTTATCAGTTTACGTCATAAACGCTAGATCAACTAATAGATGTTCACTGTCTCATCCTCACCTATGAACCTTACTCTAAACACCTAATGCCTTCCAATTCCCACATTACAACTGTGCCATAGTAGCCAAACATTTGCCAGACTTGAAGGCATGAAAGCAATTCCTATCAAAAAACGCCTATATGCACAAGCAGAACATACTAACCTCCAAACAAACTTTAGTTTGATCATCTGTCCCGAATGCTTGGACTAAATCTTTCGACTTAGCTAGAACACCTTTCGAAACATTCGAATACACGGTATGTGACTGCAACACTTCATCCAAGTCTTTCTCTCTACGTTTAACATCTCACAAGTAAGTATCAGCATTCAAACTAGAAACATCAACAAGCTATAATTCGAAATCCTTAAAACAGCATCAAAAAGTTTCTCATCACTTCCATCTCCTTGTAACTTTTCACCACTAACACCAAAAGTAGGTTACGAATTTACGATCATACACAATTCACTATTACCAGTCCAAATAGGCACAATTATAGACCAATTCCATAGCCTAAAATTCACGATCAACAAAAATTAGCATAAAAACAAACAAATATACACAAAAATTTATACGCACACGCGTGAGCGCCAAGAGAGGACTTTGTTCTTATAGCAAGCGATTTCGAAGCGGTTTCCATGTTTTTTGAGACGCACCACCGCGACGTTCGTCAGCCTCTTCTGCCCTACAGGCTGCACGAGTGTTTTCGACATCTCTACTCCTCCGATTGAAAGCGGCGCCGGTGAATTACGGTGGCTGCCTTCGGCGTTCTAGAATCCTCGATGAAGGAAATGGAAATCAATGGAAGAGCTGGGCTGAATTTAATGGGCTCCAATTTCAGCACTTTTACAATTGGGCTATATTGCAAACTTTAGGGCTATATTGCGGCCCAATTAAGGCTAAGGTGCATTGTAGGGTGATGTTTGGTTTGATAGATAAAATAGTATCAAGATATAATCTATGAATAGGATTGAGTTATGAGATTATATTAGCTGGAGGGGGTTGACTATGACTAATTATCACATGATTATTTATCTAGGATTGACTTGTACTCCCTCCGTTCTATAGTAGTGGAAGCATTTCTTTTCGGCATACAATTTAAGAAAAATTGTGTTAAGTGAGTTAAGTAAAGAAAGAATAAAGTAGAAAATGAAAAACGTAGAAAGATGAAGAGAGGATAAAGTACTCCGTCCCGCTTTAGGGACTCTTAAAGCGGGACGGAAGGAGTAGTAAGTTAGAGTAAAGTAAGTGAGAAGAAATGTTTTCACTTTTACTAAAAAAGGAAAATGACTTCACTTCTAGGAAGTGAAATGAAGGGAGAATAAAGTAAAAGAAAAAAAATAGATTATTTTTTGAAAACAAAGAAATAACTCAGTTATAAAAGAACAATCTAAAATGGAATACGACTCATCTACAAAAAGACTGAGAGAGTATTAATTACTTTGTGGTAGGCAGAAGTCGCAATACGTCGGCATAAGTGTGGTCCAAAAATGTTTATCACAAGCCTGAGTTCAAATCAAATAATATTTTTTTAGAGAACAAATCAAATAATATTGATATAACTAGACACTAGTTAATTAGTTAAACATGTTTTGGGTAGCAGTAACTTATTTAAAATAATTTGTGCAGTATATAGTTGATAAAAACGTTAATGGCGACTACTTTTGGTGATGGATTTCATTTCCAGAAACTTATTTCTTCAACATTTTATTATATACTCTCTCCGTCCCGGTTAAGATGACACATTTATTAGTCGACACGAGATTTTAGGAGTTATTGATTAATGTATTTAATTGGAGAGAGAAAAGTTGGGTGTAAGTATTAAAATAGAGAGAGAAAGAAAGATGAATATTTTAATAGGAGTGAGAAAAAGTGGTTGATTATATTAATTGGAGAGAGAGAGTTTTCAAAAAAGAAAATGTATCATCTTAGTTGGGACAAACTAAAAAAGAAAATGTGTAATCTTCAATTTTCTTAGCTACATTTAAAGTTGAATAAAAACGGAGTCTATCTTCAATTTTCTTAGCTACATTTAATCTATTCGATTTCAACCACACAATATTCAATCATTGTAATCAATAGTATTTCTCCATCTTTATAAAAATAAGAGAGCATATAAAATATCCATCCATAACTCAAAATTCCCAAGCTTAAAAAGAAGATGATGAACCCAATAATAATCACTCCTCTCCTAACACTTGCTTGCCTTGTCACCGCCGGCAAAGCGAAGTGGCTGAAAACCTTATTCCGGCCAAATAAAGCAACCACGAAGCTCCATTTCTACGTCCACGACCTCCGCGCAGGCCCAAATGCAACCTTGTTCACCGTCGCCACCGCCTCCATCACGGCCACGTCCCCCACGGCCTTCGGCCGGATCAACGTCTTCGACGACAAGGTCACGGTGGGGCCGGAATTCGGGTCCGAAGAGGTGGGAAGAGCGCAAGGAACCACCACATCCATGGACCTAAATGTCTCGGCATCCTCCATGAATCTCAACTTCTTCTTGACCTCGGGAGAGTTCAAGGGGAGCACCGTCGTCGTCGTCGGCCGGAACCAGTTTACCGACGCGGAGAAGGAGCTGGCGGTGGTCGGAGGCACCGGGGCATTTCGGAATGCTCGTGGCTATGCGATTACAAGTGCCTATTCAAGTGATCCGGTGGAGAACTCTAGTGTGATCGTGATACAAAGAGATTCTGTATCGGAACGCCGGCGACGGGAGAGACCGAGGAGGGAGGTTCGTTCGCAGAGTCTTCTCCGTCGAACAGCCGCCAACGCCTAGGGTTTTCTCACGTGGAAGATGATAACTTGTGAGGAAAGAAAGATACGATAAAATAAGGAAAAATTCTGGTATATTGATTGATAATCTTTCAATGCACAGAATCCCTATTTATAATTCTACGGACCCTAGGTTTGGTTCGACTCGATCATTCCGGGAAAGAACCAACAAGAAAACCCGAAACGGAGCTTATAATATGCTCGACCCAAAAAAGTTCTAATTTAAATAATCCAATGAAAACAATAAAAATAACAAAAAAGCCCAAAGCACTAAACTAGCGTGAAACATAATTCTTGAACCATTCTGGCCTCTTTGACTGCCTTGAACTCCTCCTTGGTTCCTCCCTCGTACTTCCTTCATCCTCGCTGCTATCATCTGACGCTTCCTCTGGCGGCTCCGGAGACGCCGCGGAGTGCTCTCGTGTGATATCCATATCAACCCCCCCGGGATAAGATGCTCCTTGCCCACAAGGAGTGATGGGAAATGGCGAGCGATAACTTCTCGCGGCTCCCATGTCGCCACCGAGCCCTCATCGTCTGACCATTTAACCAAAATCTGGTCCACCGGGCTGCCATCCTTCAAAGCCATACGGCTCTCCAGAACCTCCACTGGGCAGACCACAGATCGACCCCCCACAAACTCACGTGGCAGAGTGGCAGCCACCTCCTGCGAACTCCCTTCAACAAAAGGGCGAAGTAAACTAACATGGAACACATCATGAATCCTCGCTCCCGGGGGTAACTGCAGACGATAGGCGACCTGACCAATCCGTTCGATGACGACGAATGGCCCATAGTATCGACAACTGAGTTTAGCGGATAGAGGTTTTGCTACAGAGTGTTGTCTGTATTGCTGCAACTTAAGAAGAACCTTATCACCAATATCAAACTGCACGTCACGCCTATGTTTATTCGTTGTATCGCGCATCCGTTGATGAGCCCGCGCCAAACTCTTCCTTAAATCCACCAACAGCGCCGAACGCTGGGCAATCAGCTCTGCCACTGCCGGTTCCTCACGAATCCGTCCTGCTGATGGCTGTACCGCGACGAGAGCTGGGGGTTCACGCCCGTAGAGCGCCCGAAACGGAGAAGTGCCAATGCTCTCGTTGTGGAAACAATTAAGTGCCAATTCCGCCCAAGGGAGGAAATTCGCCCACTTCGACGGGCGATCCGCGGCAAAGGCGCGTAAATACTGCTCCAAACCCCTGTTTCTTACCTCCGTTTGACCATCGGACTGAGGATGATACGCGGTCGAAAAGTGAAGCTTCGTACCACTGAGGCGGAGCATATCCTTCCAAACGGCTCCCAAAAAAATAGGATCACGATCCGACATTAGCGTTTTAGGAAACCCATGATGTTTGACCACCGTCTCCACAAATAAACGGGCAATTCGCAGGGCATCAAATCGGGCTGGCAGCGGAGCGAAATGAGCATATTTTGAGAGGCGATCGACCACCACCATTATAGTAGTATACCCTTTCGAAAGAGGTAACCCCACTATGAAATCCATCGAGACGTCCTCCCAGACCTGTGTCGGGATAGGTAACGGCTGCAGGAGCCCGGCCGGTTTTTGCGTAGAATACTTCGTCGTCTGGCAGGTAATACAAGATGCTACAAAGGCCTTCACATCGCGCCTCATATGCGGCCAATGGAAAAAAGCGTTTAAGCGGCGAAGCGTTCTCTCGAACCCCGGATGACCAGCCTGCGGTGTACTATGATGTTCATACAGTAATGCCTCGCGCAGAGGAGAATCCTTGCTTACCACAATCCTATGTCCCCAATATATTAGGCCATCAGTCATAGAGTACTTGGGGTGCTCAGTCCCATCCTCAATCTCCTTGCGTAAGAGGCACAATTCCGACACCACTGCAGTCTCCTCTTTCAATAAATTCATAATATCCGGAATCGGTTGGGCGAAAGCAGTCAACAACGCAGCATCAACGACCACCTCCTCGTCCCTACGCGACAGCGCGTCAGCCACCCGGTTGGCCGTCCCGGGTTTGTATTCGATCGAGAACTTATATCCCATCAATTTTCGGACGTAGAGGTGTTGTTCCGGAGTTTGAATGACCTGTTGCAGTAGCTCCCGCAAGCTTTTTTGATCACTCCGGATGACGAATTCACGACCCAATAAATATTGTCGCCATTTCTGAACCGCCTCAACGATAGCATAAAGTTCCTTGTGATAAGTAGAGGCACTTCGACGTCGGGGTCCTAACTTCTTGCTAAAAAATGCCAAGGGGTGGCCATCTTGCATGAGGACGGCTCCAACACCAAAATCAGACGCATCCGTCTCCAAATAAAATGTCTTGGAAAAATCCGGCAGGCGGAGAACCGGCGCCGCAGTCATGGCATGTTTCAAGTCCTCAAAACTCTTACTCGCCGCCGTGGACCAATCAAAAGAGTCCTTCTTAGGTAGATCAGTGAGGGGTGCTGCAATTATCGCATAGTGGGCGATAAAGCGGCGGTAATAACCTGTGAGGCCCAGAAATCCTCGGAGCTGTTTCACGGTCGCCGGAGTGGGCCACGCAAGCATTGCCTCAATCTTAGCGGGGTCGGCCATTAGTCGGCCCTCGGTGATCAAGTGCCCCAAATAATCAATCGTCGTGCTGCAGAAGGAGCACTTTGATAACTTCACGAAGAAACAGTGTAACTCCAAAATCGACAAGACTTGGCCGAGATGATCTCCGTGGGATTCCAAGGTCGGGCTATAAACCAAAATATCATCAAAGAAAACAATCACCGACTTCCGCAAGAGGGGCTGGAAAATACAATTCATAGCCGATTGAAATGTTGACGGGGCATTAGTCAGACCAAACGGCATAACCAGAAACTCAAAGTGTCCATCATGTGTGCGGAATGCTGTCTTGTACGTGTCAGAATCGTGCATCCGAATTTGATGGTATCCCGAACGGAGATCTAATTTCGTGAAGAAACGAGCCTCGCCCAACTCATCAAATAGCTCGTCCGCCGTCGGAATTGGAAAATGGTCCGGAACTGTGGCTTTGTTCAATGCTCTATAGTCGATGCAAAATCGAAAAGTGTCGTCCTTCTTGCGCACCAATAAGACTGGTGAGGAAAACGGGCTCTGACTGCGTTGAATGACGCCCTGCTCAAGCATCTCCTTAACCTGTCTCTCGATCTCATTCTTCTGAAAGTATGGGTATCGATAAGGCCGCACGTTCACTGGTTTCGAGTTAGGAAGGAGGTGAATCCGATGATCAAACTGGCGGACCGGGGGAAGGCCCTTGGGCACCTGAAAGACCGCCGTGTGCTTGGCCAGGATGATACTGATGGCTGGCGGCAGGTCAGCGGGGAACTCAACAGCAGCAGTCGGCGAGTCCTCAGCCGGAGTCGGGTCCATCGCGATCAACTCATATAGCTCGAAGAGTGAGGCGTGTGATACCAAAGAAGCAAAACAAGTCAGTGAAACCTGTGAGGGTGGCCGATTAGCACCAGATAGAACAATCAGCTTATCATCACGGACAAACTCCATGGACTTCGTGATGAAATCGGTGGTAACCCGACCCAAGGATTCTAACCACTCCATCCCCAGAATGACATCGGGGCCATGCACCGGCAGGACGTGTAAGTCAATCGAGAACGGCGTGTCTTGCAACAACAGGCGGATTGCCTTACACATGTGAGAGCATACCAAAGATTCCCCATTACCAACGTAGACTCGGAACGGTCTCACGGCGGTCAGTGGGAGGCGAAGCCTCTCGGCGATCCGGGGATGTAGGAAATCGTGAGAGCTTCCTGTATCCACCAAAACTGACACGCGCTCGGATCCGATCGCACCTGAAAGCGTTAGCGACTTGGACTGACGATGACCCCCAATAGTTAACAAATGGGACAAATCTGCCGTATTTATCTCGTCTGGTGGGGGGTCCTCTGGATAATCAGTCGGGTCGTCTTCATCATCCGGCACGCCCATGTATGCAAGGAATCTGTGTTTGCAGACATGCCCCACTGCCCATTTCTCGGGACAGAAGAAACAGAGGCCCTGCCTCCGACGTTCGGCCTTATCAGCAGCCGAGAGACGTATGATAGGTGTGGTCGTGGAGTCCTGTTGACGCGGGACTGGCAGGGCTGGCTTAGGTACCGGTGCCGGCGATGCCTGGCTAATCGAACCAGTTGGGCTCGAAAAAACGGGCGGTCTACTGTCCCGTGGCTGCCACTGGCGGCGGAAATAAGTGGATTGAGGCTGTGCCCAATCTGGTCTGCAGGCCGCTAACTGAGATGCAAGAGCGAAGGCCGCGGCCAAGGAAGCCGGGCGATGAAGGAGGACCTCGTCCTGGATTGGTTGTTTCAAACCCGCGACATACAAATCGAGTAGGACTTGATCAGGGATGCCAACGACCTTAGTCTGTAATTTTTCGAAGGCTAATTGATAATCAGAGACTGAGCCCGTCTGCTGCAGCTTCTTGAGGAGGCCAACATGACTCACGTAGCATTGTGGGTCAAAACGCCGTCGCACATCATCCAAGAATTCGTACCACGTCACAAATTCGTGGCTCGCACAATAGTTCCAGATCCAATCAGCCACAATTGGCTCGAAAAGCATTACTACATAGTGTAAACGCTGTGCCTCGGGCGTACCGACGTGGTCGAAATAAAATTGCACTCCTCGAATCCAATTATTGACCTCTGTGCCGTCAAACCTCGGTGGATCCATCTTGAATTTAGGCTGCTTATGATCTGAAGGAAATACTCCCGAAGAGATAATCTGTTTAGGTGGGCCCCAGCAAGAGGATGTGTTCACAATAGGGAGTTGGGTCAATGGAACCCGGTCCAATCGGCCCTGAACTGGGATGTTCCGCTGCCATGGCTGCGCAGAAGCATGTGGGAGTCGGGTAGCCGTCGGTAATGGACCGTTCGCTTTCCCAAACCCAAAGTAAGGTAAGGAGGTCGGTTGGGTCGACCCCAAAGTCTGCAAAAATCCCGCAGAGAAAGGCGGTATAGGATGGCTCATGGTGTGGACGGTTGATAACGAACCCAGAGAGTAAGTAAACATCGGCATGGGAATCGAAGGCTGCGTCGAGTATGGAGTGGAGAAAGGAGGCGCCGGAGGTGGTCGGGCTAGGGTTTGCGCGTCGCTGTGCCGAAATTCGGCTCCGTCCATTCGCGTCGTCAACTCGCCAATCATAGCAGTGAGTTGCACCAACTGAGAAGACAGCGCTGCCATCGTAAGGTCTGGACTCGCCCCTGATGAGGGCGGAGGGAGAGTAACGCCAATCGGTTCGGTCTGTCCAACGCTGGAATTGCTTGTCGTCATAGTTGATGGAGTAACGTCGGGAGGTAGAGAACCAGTGAAAGCACCAGATGATACAAAGAGATTCTGTATCGGAACGCCGGCGACGGGAGAGACCGAGGAGGGAGGTTCGTTCGCAGAGTCTTCTCCGTCGAACAGCCGCCAACGCCTAGGGTTTTCTCACGTGGAAGATGATAACTTGTGAGGAAAGAAAGATACGATAAAATAAGGAAAAATTCTGGTATATTGATTGATAATCTTTCAATGCACAGAATCCCTATTTATAATTCTACGGACCCTAGGTTTGGTTCGACTCGATCATTCCGGGAAAGAACCAACAAGAAAATCCGAAACGGAGCTTATAATATGCTCGACCCAAAAAAGTTCTAATTTAAATAATCCAATGAAAACAATAAAAATAACAAAAAAGCCCAAAGCACTAAACTAACGTGAAACATAATTCTTGAACCATTCTGGCCTCTTTGACTGCCTTGAACTCCTCCTTGGTTCCTCCCTCGTACTTCCTTCATCCTCGCTGCTATCATCCGACGCTTCCTCTGGCGGCTCCGGAGACGCCGCGGAGTGCTCTCGTGTGATATCCGTATCAGATCGAGTATACGATTTGTGTCTCGAGTGATTAGAATATGACGGTTTGGTTTGCAAGATTATATCCAATATTAAATATATAGTGTGTTTGTTTCATGAAATAATTAGTTATAGACAACTATTTGGTGGTTTTCGGTTTACTAGATAAAATTTGGTTTTTGTTTTGGTGAGTATTTCGTGAAATTTCATAGTCATGAACTCTTGCATATTACTCCCTCTGTCCCATAATAAATGTCACATTTTCCTTTTTAGTTTGTCCTACAAAAGATGTCACATTTCTATTTTTAGAAAAAGTTCGCTCTCACATTAATATAAAAATTATATTTTCTCTCTCCATTTAACACATAAAACAAAACCTCCTAAAATCCCATGGCATCCAACAAGTGATCTTTTGTGGGACGGAGGAAGTACAATTTTTAAAAGTTGTGTTTGCACGGTTCACGAACGCAAATATATCTCCAAATTGCAATATAAGATTTGTAGTTGATTTTTGTTTGAAGTTCTTACCTACAACTGGGGGCACATTGGCCTAATGGAAAATATGGCAGGACAATAAAAGTGTTGGAGACGATGAGCAGATAAGATGAATGCTATTGGAGATAGATGGAGACGGAGGCCGTTGGACGGGGGCAAAGCTGCATGAGCATATGCGATTCTGGATTTCATTTCTTATTGAATTTTTAATTTCTTGATTACATTCTAATCGACAACTGTATTTTTTAATTTTTTAGTTGTTGCTGTTAATCGATTCTCAATGAATGAATTATTGAATATTAATTGATTAGTAATTAAAGAGATTAATGGGTTGTGTAATTAATTCAAACAGAAATATTATATTTAATTTTGAATGTTATTAAATATAATATACAAGACAATATAGGAAGCTATTTTTTATTTTTCAACATTACCAAAAATGAACATAAAGATTAACTAATGTAATTGGTTTGCATTGTGATCTATAAACTCTATATAATTTTGTTTGTGTTATAGAATATGGATGAAGAAGCGTTGCATGTACATGGAAGATTAGTGTGGAGATGCATCACACCAAAGCAAGAAGTGCAAGATCCAAAAGGTAGTTAGAAACGGCCCCTAGCCGTTAGTGGTTATTGAGCTCTCTGTTGTAACTGCTCTTCAAGAAGTGAAGTCTCGATCACTTCATTAGAAAAATACATGATGTAGAGTTGTAATCAGTGTGAATCACATCCTTGAAGCAATAAAGAAATCTCTTTTTCTCTCCAACACAATAGCTCTACATTCTCTCTAGTTCTTGTTTCTTTCTCGATCAAACTCTTTAGTTCTTCAATTGGCGCCGTCTGTGGGAACTCCGAGAGGTTGTTGATCGATCAAAGCTCGTAACAATGGCAGCAAGGCTCGAAGCAGAGAAGTTCTCGGGCAAAAATGACTATGGCCTATGGAAGCTCAAGATGCGAGCGGTTTTTGTTCAACAAGGGTTATCGGCTGCTCTGACTTCGGGTGAAGCAGATGGGAAAGCCAAGGGTCCGATGATGGATGATAAAGCCCAGGCCAAGTTTGATGAAATGCAAATGAAGGCACATAGTGCTGTTATTTTATGCTTAGGAGACAAGGTGCTTAGGGAGGTTCAAGGAGAGACAACTGCCGCTGGAATTTTAAAGAAACTGGATGAAGTGTATTTGGCGAAATCTCTCGCAAATCGCTTGTACATGAAGAGAAGGCTTTACTCTTATAGCTTCTCTGATGATAAGTCAATTGTCGAGCAGCTTGAAGATTTCTGCAAAGCTGTAGATGACTTGGAGGCAGTTGATGTGCAGATGAAGGATGAGGATAAAGCGATTCTGGTCTTGAATGCTTTGCCAACTTCCTATGATCAGTTAAGAGATGCGATTCTTTATGGTAGAGACACTGCAATCACCTATAATGAAGTCTATTCTGCTCTTATGGCCAAGGAACTGCAGAATAGTGGCTCAAGAAAGGCAGAGTCTCAGGCTGAATCTCTCAATATCAAGAAATGGAATAAGAAGAAGCTCCCAAAGAAGTTCGAGGAAGCCAAGTCTCAAGCCTCTGGATCAAAAGAAACGAGGTCTTGTCATTGGTGCAAAAAGCCTGGACACTTGAAGAAAGATTGTTTTGGCTGGAAAAGGAAAATGGCTGAAGAATCTAAGCCTAATTCGAATCTTGTCAGCAGTGAGGGTGAGGAGCCTGCTGAGGTTCTTAATGTTGATGAAAGGGTTGAGCATGGGTCATGGATAATGGACTCCGGGTGCTCATTTCATATTTGTCCAAATTTGGACTGGTTCTCTGAGATAAAAGAGTGTGATGGATCTGTACTACTGGGCAACAACAAATCTTGCAGCATCAGAGGGATTGGGAGCATAAAATTGAGGCTCAGTGATGGGTCTATTAAAGTCCTTACTGATGTCAGGCATATCCCTGAAGTCAAAAGAAATCTTGTATCACTTGGAACACTTGAAAGAAAGGGATTTAGCTTTCTTTCTGAGGGTGGAGAAATGAGAGTATGCAAGGGACAACAAATCAAGATGGTTGCTCATAGAAAAGGCAGTCTGTACTACTTGGATGCTGCTGTGGTTATTGGAGAATCCCATGCTGTAGTTAATGAGGATCTCAATGCTTGGCATCTTAAGTTGGGACATCCAGCTGAAGGCACCTTGAAGGAGATGATAAAGAAAGGATCAATAAAGGCAAGTAGTCAAGACAAAATGATGCAGTGTGAAGATTGTTTGCTTGGTAAATCAAAGAAACTTCCATATCCAGTAGGTGTTCATACATCTACCAGTCCCTTAGATTATGTGCATTCGGATCTTTGGGGCCCATCTCCTGTCAAGAGCCTTGGTGGGGGAAGGTATTACATGTCCATCATAGATGACTTCACAAGAAAAGTGTGGATATTCATCTTAAAAGAAAAATCAGATGCTTATGGAACTTTCAGAGATTGGTGCACACAGATGCAGGCTGAAAAGGGTTCATATCCCAAGGTGTTGAGGACTGACAACGGATTGGAGTTCTTGTCCAAGGATTTTGATGCTTTTTGCAGAGAAAAAGGTATAAGAAGGCACAAGACAGTGCCAGCCAACCCACAACAAAATGGGGTGGCTGAGAGACTCAACCGCACTCTTCTTGAGAGAGTAAGATGCATTCTATCTTCATCAGGTGTTGGGAAGGAATTTTGGGCTGAAGCCGTGTCTACAGCTGCATATCTTATCAACAAGTGTCCCTCTACAGCAATAAAGGGGTCTATCCCGGATGAAATGTGGTATGGATCAAAATCAGATTATTCAAGGCTAAGACCTTTTGGGTGTAAGGCATTTGCTCATTTGAAGCAAGGAAAGCTAAATGCTAGGGCCTTGAAATGTATTATGCTAGGCTATCCAAAGGGTGTGAAGGGGTATAGGCTATGGTGTATTGAGCTTCAAAACCACAAGATAGTCATTAGCAGGGATGTAGTCTTTATTGAAGATGATATGCCATTTCTAAAGAGGGAAATTCCAGACAGGCCCCAAGAGATTACAGCAGATTCTGATATTACTTCTGATGATATGAGTCTTGAAGATAAGGAAGCAGGTGGAGCTTCTGAGAATCTGAGCAGTGGAGTTGATGATCAACCAGAAGCCACACCTGAGTATCAGATTGCAAGAGATAGGCCCAGGAGAAACACTAAGGCACCAGCTAGGTTTGCTGATTATGAGATGATCTATTATGCACTGAGTATAGCAGAACAGCTGGAGAATGCAGAGCCTAATACTTATCTTGAAGCTATGAGTGGACCAGAAAAGAATCAGTGGATACAAGCAATGAAGGAGGAAGTTGAATCTCTGATCAATAACAAAACATGGGTGTTGGTTGACAAGGCTGAATATAGGAAAGTTATTGGTTGCAAGTGGGTGTTTAAGAAGAAAATTGAGGCCACTGATGCAGAGAAAGTCAGATTTAAGGCTAGGCTCGTTGCAAAGGGATTCAATCAAGAAGAGGGAGTAGATTTTAATGAGGTCTACTCACCTGTTGTGAAGCACAATTCCATTAGAGTGCTCATGGCAGTGGCTGCAAAGAAAGATTGGGATCTGGAACAATTGGATGTGAAAACGGCCTTTTTGAACGGGGAACTTGAGGAGACAATTTACATGGATCAGCCTCTGGGATTTGAGGTACCTGGATCAGAGGAGAAAGTTTGTTTGCTCAAGAAAAGCTTATATGGTCTGAAACAGAGCAGCCGACAGTGGTATCTCAAGTTTGGAGAGAGTTTGGCTGATCTTGGCTTCAGTAGATCAATGTATGACAGCTGTGTGTTCATCAAAAGGCAGAAGAACAAGACACCTATCTACCTACTTCTCTATGTAGATGATATGCTCATATCCGGAGCAGATTCAATGGAGATCAAAAAGGTTAAGAAGCAGCTGATGAAAGCATTTGAAATGAAAGATCTTGGTAATGCAAGAAGAATACTAGGCATGGATATAGTCAGAATAAGAAGTGAGAAGAAGCTGTGGCTATTCCAGTCTGAGTATGTCCAGAAAATCCTGAAGAAATTCAGGGTTGACAACATGAGGAGTACTTCAACTCCAGTACCTATGCACCTTAAGCTGTCAAATGAGCAGTCAGCAAAAACAGATGAGGAAAGAAAGGAAATGGATGCCATCCCATATTCTAATATCATTGGAAGTTTAATGTATCTCATGATATGCACAAGGCCTGATATGGCTTATGCTATAAGTGTAACAAGTCGACACATGGCAGCTTATGGCAAACAACACTGGAGTGCTCTAAAATGGTCTCTGAGATATCTGGGAGGTGCTGGCAATCTGGGGATTTTGTTTACAGATCAAGGTGGAGCTCAGGAGGAGGAGGCATTGCAAGGCTACTATGACTCAGATTATGCCGCGAGTATTGACACTAGAAGATCGCAAACCGGCTATATATTCACTTTGTTTGGAGCTGCTATATGTTGGAAGTCAAGTCTACAGAATGTAGTTGCTCTATCTACCACTGAAGCTGAGTATATAGCTATGACTTCAGCTGTAAAGGAAGGCAAATGGCTGCTTGGACTCGTTGGTGAATTCGGTTTGAAGCAAACTGGAGTTACTATACACTGTGACAATAATGGGGCATTGTGCTTAGCCAAACATCAGATGTTCCATGAGCGTAGTAAACACATCGATGTCAGGCTGCATTTTATACGTGATGAAGTGGAAAGTGGGAGAGTGAGGCTGTTGAAAATTGACACAGCTCACAATCCCGCAGACATGTTGACAAAGCCCCTAAGTAAGGAGAAGTTTAGGTACTGTTGCAGATTGGTGAATATGCATCAGATTGTGTTTTGAGCATTGCTTCACCATCCAGGTGGAGATTGTTATAGAATATGGATGAAGAAGCGTTGCATGTACATGGAAGATTAGTGTGGAGATGCATCACACCAAAGCAAGAAGTGCAAGATCCAAAAGGTAGTTAGAAACGACCCCTAGCCGTTAGTGGTTATTGAGCTCTCTGTTGTAACTGCTCTTCAAGAAGTGAAGTCTCGATCACTTTATTAGAAAAATACATGATGTAGAGTTGTAATCAGTGTGAATCACATCCTTGAAGCAATAAAGAAATCTCTTTTTCTCTCCAACACAATAGCTCTACATTCTCTCTAGTTCTGGTTTCTTTCTCGATCAAACTCTTTAGTTCTTCAGTTTGTATTTATAAATTCTATATTATCTTTTATCATTTGTTTTAATTGTTTACTTAATTGACATTTTTACTTTTGTGTAAAGAAAATTCAAGTATTGCACATGGGTGATACTAGTCTGAGTATAATATAGGAGTATACAAGATATAACATCAAATTACAATGAAATTAAGTACATCATTTACAATGGACAGACTAAGATTCCTTTTGCAATGTATTCATTCGATTCAACCACACATTCTTCAATCATTAATATCCAAAGTAATTTCTCCAACTTGATACAAATAAGTGAGCTCTACTATAGTAGTATACTATATTCTACACATGCCATCTATATAATTATAAACCATTTCATTAGTAAGTCAAAAAATTCCGATCCTTAAAAGGAAAAAAGATGATGAACCAAATTATCACTCTTTTCCTAACACTAGCTTGCCTTTCCACCGCCGCCGCCTCAACCGGAGCCGGCATATCTATGGACCTAAAGGTCTCGGCATCCTCCATGAATCTTAACTTCTTCTTGACCTCGGGAGTGTTCAAGGGGAGCACCGTCACCGTCGTTGCCCGGAACCAGTTTTTGTTGGCGGAGAGGGAGCTTTCGGTGGTCGGAGGCACCGGGGCCTTTCGAAATGCTCGTGGCTATGCGATTACAAGCAGCTATTTTAATGATCCGGTGGAGAACTATAGTGTGATCGAGTATACGATTTATGTGACAACTCCTAGGAGATGTTCCTATGTCTCGAGTGATTAATGTGTAATGTGTGTATGATGTTTTATTTTATTACTATCATGTGTTGTGTGTGGTGATTGTGTGAATAAAGAACGTGTATATATCGTTCTATAATAGTAAGATGTTTATTTTAATAGTGAAACAATAGTCCGGACCTTGACGTAGAATAGTGTACCAAAATTCCTATACTTAAAAGTGGACATTTCCAAAGAAGGAAAATGTTTTATGAATAGTCATGTACTTTGTTCATTGTTAATACTAATACTAGTATTCCCTCCATTCCAACTAAATTGAGTCAAAAACTTTTAGGCATGTAGATTGAGAAATTATGTTGAAAAGTAGAAGATATGAAAAAAAGATAAAGACATAGTAACGTATGTGATCGAATAATTGATTAGATGTTCTGTTTTTTGCCAAAAAAATGAAATGAACCAACTTAGTTAGGACATTTCAAAAAGGAATACGACTCAACTTAATTGGGACAGATGAAGTACTATTTTCAGTTATTTTGGTTTCAATACTTTTATATTTTTCTTAATATTCTTTTTCATTTTTAAAATATGACTTTAAAATCCAATTAATTTTAAAAATTCAAAATTAATATTTAACCAAGCAAATTTGATTAACACTCTTTCCGTCCATAAGAGTATGCACTTTTGGTTAGACACAAATTTTAATGCACAATTGATCAAGTAAAAGAGAGATAAAAAGAAAAAGTATTGATGTATTGCATTAATGGAGAATGAGTCTTACTTAATTAGATAGAACAATTTTTAAAATTAGAAAGTGCATACTTTTATTGGACGTACTAAAAATGAAAGATTGTGTACTCATATGGGACAAAATGGGACAAAGGAAGTAGGAACATATGTAACCATAAGTATATAAAAATGACAATAACATAATCATATATTTCAATCTAACCAGACATTTGCAATCAAAATATATGTACAAAACTGTGAAACATTCTTTAATTCTATAAGATACATAAGATTTATTTTTATGAATAAAATTACACTATTATTGATTATCATAAAGGATTAATTTTGTAACTTTGAACAAGTGGTGGTTAGTTAGTTTTGGAGTGTGTACCTCATGATAATATTAACCAATATAATGTCCCTCCTTTTAAACATATTTATAAAATTAATTTGATTCAAATTCATATTTTGGAAAGAATCTTTTGAAAAGAAAATAATAAAAATAAAAAGCAAAAAAATTGACTGAAATCTAATTAAAAAATTAGGGCAAATGTAAGGCTTACTGAAATCTAATTAAAAAATTAGGGCAAATGTAAGGCTTACTATCAATCAACATTCACTTATCTCTTCCTCGTACCGATACAACATGAATTCCACAGACGATGAACTCCAGAAGCAAAATGAGGGAAACACCGAAGCCAGTGGCATTGCGAAATCCTTCTTTGATATCTATGGCCCAGAGGTTTTACTTTTCTCAAATTCCCAGTTATTTTAGCTCAATTGAAATCGTTCAAGATTATATGTAAATCTTATTTTGCCGCCTTAGAATTTCGTTGAAATTGTTTCAAGATTGCCTTTTTTTTTGGGTATTCTATATGTTTGCATACACTTTGATTAGTGAGTGATTGGGCATCACAGGGAGCTATATTTTGGGGGAAATTTTGTTAAATATGTAAGCAAAGTAAACGAGAAGGGTTTCTAGAAAAAATTAAAGACATGGTTTCTTGAGCTAATTATAGGTTTGTTAAAAGCTGGTTCTTTTAATTTGAAAGGAAATACATTGTGAAATTCTGTTTTAATTTGTTGGGTGCGCTTGTGTTTGCATTTTGTCTATTGAATGCTCTGTTAAAATGTAGAGAGCTGCTTTGATTTTCGTTAATATTGTGTAGGTCTAAGCTCATGGTTTCCTTTTTAGTTGTGCAGGCAAGAGCAGACGTCGAATTTAAGGAGACTAAAGCTACCTCAGCCTTGAATTTCCAGGTGTGGTCTGATGTCTGAAGCTTATATAGCTTATATAGATTGTTCCCCGTAGCTCTTCTTTTAAAGTGGCGTTAGTCATTCGTTGCCGTTTCTTGTTGTAGGATGTCCAAGGACTTGCCACCTGGGTGCTTGCTGAGGGCTTCATGCCATCGTGGGTTTTTATTAAAGTAAAGATCTCAATTGCTTCTCAGTTCTGGATATGTCAGTGCAAATATCATTTCGTTGTCAGTTTACATCTTCTGATTGTTATTTGCAGAACAAGCCCTTAATTCCCAAAGTCGTCATGCTTTATATCCCCGGACTTGATGCAGCACTGTATTTGTCACAGTCCAAACTTTTAAAAAGTCTTAAAGAATGTTGTGGAATTCCTAGACCAGTTTTAGCTCTAAGGTAGTTACTAATTAGTACACATATCTTGAATTGAGATTCTTTACTTCTATTTCTAATATTTCCCTTTTGCTATGTGTTAGCTGTGTATCAGATGGAATGCAGACTATAGATGCTCTACTTACATGCAAAGTTAAAAGAAAAAGGGAGGAGAACGAACAGATTGAAAAGAAAGCTGCACGGATATCTTCTCAAGGTTTGTGTTTCTTCGGATACTTCATATTCTGGAAATTCCATCTGAACTTTTTGAAGCATGCGCTTCCTGCCATATCCATTGGGACTTAACTAATGTGTGCAAGAAAAGTAAATAAAGTAATGATATGAGAAAAGGAGAGGTTCACATCTGGTTTTAGCATTATACAACATGGTTCTAGCTGCCATGCCCCTGCTGGATTTATTATGGTTCCACCTAATTCATGCTTTTAGCAGGAAATCGGGACTCTTCAGGTGATGCATCTCCTGTTGATTTAAAAGGAAACTTGCCGTTCCCAGTTACTTACTACACACTTACACCTAAGCAATTGGAAGATAATGGATATTGTTTCAAAGATCCAGGTGATGCTATATATCCTCTAAAAGGAGCTTTATAAATATCTTACTTTGTTTAAAATACGCATTGTAATAGTTTTTTAAAACCTTTGGCTCTTGCAGACTTTCTTTCAACACTTCCTGCTCCTTCTGGAACTCCATTGCATGGGATTTTGGCACTTGACTGTGAAATGGTACGATAGCGGATGTTAGTTCTGATATTAAATTTGACCAGAGGGCTTAAATAGAAAAAAATAACTCCAATTTAGATTTGGTGCTTAAGAGCAGAAAACAATAGAACTCTTTCCATTATTTGAATTGTTCCCTTGTTCTTCCTTTAACTACCTGAAAGAGGATGTGGGGATTACAATCCCTTCGTAACAACTCATCCTCTTTGTAATAAAATTTTCTGTTTCATATCAATTGGAAACGGAAATGATATAATATCATCCCTCTGTATAGGGAAAATAGAGACCAAGTTCCGTACTTGCTTGGCAGATCGGCTTTCAGTGGTTCTACTGCTTGATTGTTTCATCTTTATCAATGATTTTTATTCTTTCCATCAGAGTATTAGAGTATTAATTAATAAAATAGTGTCGGGGCTGGGTCAAGATTGAGGTCATATTCCTGAAACCGCACTTTATATTCCTGTCTTGACTTTGAAGAAGTGCACTTTTGGAAGTCATTTAGTGTTATCTATAATTATTTTTGTTCACCAATTTGTTTTGCCAGTGCATTACAAGAAAAGGTTTTGAGCTTACAAGAATTACGCTGGTTGGTACAACTGGGCAGGTAGGATTCATTTTAGTGCACAAAAAAGGTGCATGCATTTTCTGTGATGGTTGTAAACTATAGTTTATGAATTTATACTGGTACACGATTGCCTAATTTTATTATACATGCAGATATTGTTGGATAAGCTTGTTAAACCAGCAAATCCTATTACTGATTACAACACAAGGTACATGGTTTTTTGAACTATTCTGAGAAACTGCATCTTATGTGTGTCATCTAATGAGGTTTGAACTATGGTGGTGGAATATTTTCAGAAATCATGAGTCAGAACCAAATAAATGGCTGAATCCTGATTTAACTTAATTGGGACCTGTGAACATTAAGAACTCTAGCTTTTGGCAGGGTTGAATCAAGCATATTAAGACTTTGAGGTTTTATGCAATTGCAGGTATAGTGGAATCACTCACGAGATGCTGGAAAGCGTTACTACAACACTTGAAGATGTTCAGGTCTATTTTGACCTTCTGGCTTTTCTTATTGTAATACGTTGAATTATCGCCTCATCTAAATGCATGAGATATTAGATAGTTTTTGAATATTTGAACAAGTTCAAAATCCTATCTTAGACGTGGCACCTGCTTTTGATAAAAGACTGGCATTAAATTTTGAGGCCACCATCTTTTATTTCTGCTTGCCTATCTAATACTATGCCTAAGACCACCTCATCTGGCTATTAGAGAGGGATATTATGTAGCTTTCAATGAACTCCGCTGCTTTATCCCGATGACCTCCTTTCCAGCTTCCTAGATTTATTATGTTAATTATATTTATGTGTTTTAACAGCTGCTTATTTCTTCAGGAAGATTTTCTGGGACTTGTTTACAAGGAGACTATCCTTGTTGGGCATTCACTGGAAAATGATTTGTTAGCTTTGAAGATCAAACATGATTTGGTGATTGATACCGCAATTTTGTATAGACACCCTAGAGGTCAGTCTTATAAAACAGCTTTGCGCGTGTTAACAAGAAAGTTCCTTTCCATAGTGATACAAGATTCAGGAAATGGACATGATAGCGTTGAAGATGCTAGAGCTACAATGGAGCTTGCATTATTAAAAATTAAACATGGTATGTAATTTATCCGCGTTTTAGATAGGAGTATATGCTAAATCATGCTAATGCATTTTTAATTATTTAACTTTTTTAGAAGCTCATGGTTGCATTATAGCTGTCAGCTTAACAAATTATCAGTTTTTAGGAACAATTATTTTTACAATCGAACTATATCTGGTCCGACGAGTCCTGTTTGATCATGATTTGAAGTGCGTTTATACGTAATGGCATATTGATGTCTTCGATCATTCTGAATAATATTTTTTCTTTGACGTTATTCATTTGAGTATTCTTGTTTATGTTTGAATGATATATTTACTCTTATCTTATTCTTTGGTTGTTCCACTGGTATCAGGTCCCGGTTTTGGCTTGCCCCCGGCGCTTATGCGGAAGAAACTCCTGACCGTATTAAGTGACTCTGGCAAAACATCTTCTTTGATTGATAACGTATCTATAGTGAAGCGATACGCCTCTGAATCATCTCATTCAATTCCTGTATCTAGTGACGACGAAGCTCTTATGAAAGCCAGAAAAGAGGTATTCATACTTCTTTTCTTCTTTTTGGATTAGTCTTTATTCCTCTTTATCTCATGGTTTTTTTTAAATGCTCAGGTAAAAAGCGACCGGGTGCAGTTCATCTGGACACAGTTCTCGGAGTTGTATTCTCATTTCAAGAAACAAGCAGACGACGACGAGAGCCTAAATACAAAGATAGCAGAGATGATCTCCTTGCTTACATGTAGTAAGAAGCCTTCCAGTAGAAAGAGAAGCGCGTACAAGGCCACTTCGGAGCTGGAGGATATTCTTAGTCGAATAAACAGCAGAGTGAAAAGCATATATTCCTCTCTACCTGACAACGCCATGCTCGTTATCTGTACAGGCCACGGAGACACTGCAACAGTACAGAAGTAAGATCCATTGTTGGTTTACAGTGTTTAAATGTTAGAGGCTTGTCGAGTTAGCTAACCTCATGCTTTGTTGTGAAGATTACGGAATATCCTCTCGGAGCGAAAAGAAACCGTGCATTGCCGAGAGAAGATGGTGAAAGTACTGGAGGAGTTGCAGGCTCAAGCTGAAGTAGGCTTGTGTTTTCTTGGCATCAAACACTGATAACATCTCTCTCTCTCTGTTGTAGTAATTATTGATTTTTTGTTGAGAAAAGATAGATTAATCCAAAATTTTAATATATCTTCAAATTTTGTTACAAATCTGGTTTCATGTTGTGGTCTGTGTTACACTATCTATCATTATATTGTTGTAAACTAATAATCACAATTATATGCAATCATCATTCATCCAATAACACAAAAAATGAAAAAGGAGAAAAATGGAAACGATTGATATATTTTTCTCATTTCCAACATAGCTAATGAGATTGAATTTTTTATTATATGAAAGAAAAAAAAATATATCTCCTTAACTTGATAGCTGATAGGCCATGGTTTACACAATTGGGTTTCAGCCCATAACACTTCACAGGGTCCAGTTAGATAAATGGTCTAAAGCCCACAATATTTAGGTACGTAGATATATTGGTTAAAATTGAGAGTCCAATTCAATAATAAAAATACTTGTAGCTAAATATATAAATATGAAAAAGTATATTGGTACGCTTTGAAGAATAACTTTGTTGGTAGGTAAGATTATTTAAAAGATTATTAATCAAATGACCCTTACAAGAATGGCGGCGTAATAGAATTAACCAACTTTGATTTGGTAGCCAAAATCATGATTGTTGATAAATCATATTTTCTTTTTCCATTTTGCAATTTTACTGTTAGCATAATACTAATTAAATACGTGATTCATGATGATTTTAATTTAACTAAATGTCGCGTTTATTTAAAGTTCGTGTACGTAATTCTGGGTAAGTTGTCGGTTAGTTTTTGCTGTTTGTATTTTTTTCAATATTTGGCTATCGAACCACAAATTCAGACTTAGGTGCATATGTGTTCTCTCATAAAAAAAATTATTCATAAATTTTCCCTCCATCCAGAATTCAACACGACGAGCACAAACTGTGCTCACCAAGAATCCCCGCTGTTGTATAGGGCTATGATTTATTCATTCAAGTATATTTCAATGGCAGAAGATACACGCCTAATATAGGCAGCAAGATTATATACATATGGAATTATTTTGGTATGATTTACCCTAGCTATAAATCAGGAAAGGATCATTCTACATTAATTCCACAATCTTCGTATAATCTTCGTATAATCCTCGCATGATCTTCGCTGATTTCTAACACTCCCCCTCAAGTTGAACAATAGGATCTCCTATTTTCAACTTGCCCAATACTTCTCTGAAGCTCCTTGCATCCACTGCCTTTGTAAGAATATCTGCTAGGTGATCTCTCGAGCGAACAAATGGAAGATCTATCACTTTTGCCTCTATATTCTCCTTGATGAAGTGACGGTCTACCTCAACATGTTTCGTCCGATCATGTTGTACTGGATTTTCAGATATGCTGATTGCTGCTTTGTTGTCACAGAAAAGTCTACACGACTCGTTTGGCGTCAAGCCAAGTTCTGTCATTAGCTTCTTTATCCATAGGATTTCTGTCAGCCCACTTCTGATCCCACGGAACTCTGCTTCTGCACTTGACAAGGCCACCACCTTTTGCTTCTTGCTTCGCCATGTCACAAGATTACCTCCCACAAATGTAAAGTACCCTGCGGTAAATCTCCGGTCATTTGGATTCCCTGCCCAATCTGCATCGGTGAATCCATGCACTGCTAAGTTCCCATGGTTCTCGAACAATATCCCATGTCCTGGAGTTCCCTTCAAGTAGCGCACAATCCTTAATGCCGCTTCCCAATGGTCAGCTTGAGGTTTATGCATGAATTGACTCACTATTCCCACAGCATATGCAATATCCGGCCTTGTGTGAGAAAGATAGATAAGCTTACCTACCAGACGTTGATATCTTGTTTGGTGCGTAAGCTCTGCCCCTTCAGTCAGTCGGAGACCATGGTTCTGCATCATCGGTGTTTCTGCGGGCTTGCAATCTAGCATTCCTATTTCTGTTAGGAGATCTAGAACGTACTTCCGTTGGCTTATGAATATTCCCTTCTTGGATCGCATCACCTCAATACCCAGGAAATATTTCAAGAGACCCAGATCTTTCATTTCAAACTCCGCAAATAAGTTCTTCCTTAGCTGTCTTATTTCTTCTTCATCATCTCCAGTCAGGATCATGTCATCTACGTAGATGATCAGGCATGTGATTTTCTCATCTTTCTTTTTTAGGAATAGAGTATGATCTGAGTTACTCTGTTTGTATCCGTATTTCTTCATTACTTCAGTAAATCTTCCAAACCATGCCCTTGGTGACTGCTTCAACCCATAAAGGGTCTTCTTAAGTTTACACACTTCTCCCGTCTTGAATTCTCCCTCAAAGCCTAGTGGAGCTTCCATATAGACTGGTTTAGTCAATTCACCATGTAGGAAGGCGTTGGTTACATCAAACTGGTGTAGTGGCCAGTCTTTTGTTGCAGCAATAGAAAACAGTACACGAATGGTGTTCATCTTGGCCACCGGTGAGAAGGTCTCTGCATAATCAACTCCATAGGTTTGAGTATAGCCTTTCGCCACTAGCCTTGCTTTGTAGCGTTCAATAGACCCGTCTGGTTTCCTCTTGATTGTGAACACCCATCGACATCCCACTAGTCTAGACCCTTCTGGTCTCGCGCATACTTCCCACGTTTTGCTCTTCATCAGTGCATTCATTTCTACAAGCATTGCTTCTCTCCAATGTGGAATCTGCATTGCTTCCTCGGCTGACCTGGGAATCTCTTCTTCCTTATACAGGGCCGTCATAAACGCCCCTGCCATTTCTGTCAGATTTGCTTTAGCCAGATTTGCCACAGAATATCTACTTTTCCTCGAGATCCGTTCTGGACTGTATCGCTTGGGTGGGACACCCCTTGTGCTTCGATACGGGAGTGTATACTGTCCGGTATCTCCATCGATCACAGCATTTTCTACATCTTCGGTTAGTTCTGCAGCTGAGTCATTAGGAATATTTCTACTATTGCCTTCAGTTTCAGAGATTACCTCGGATATCATTGGAGGAGGACTGTTGGGTCGCGGTAATTGAGGAGGCTCTACAGCCGACGAGACAGGCTCGGCGGTAGTGCTAGCCGTCTCGAGTGGTTCCGCAACAGAGTCACTTGGTGATGGCACAAACCAGTTTAGGGGTCCACTTGTCCTATCAACATTAGTCTTACTACTCTCCCCCTGACCACTAAGACTGGTGTAATAGTATTCTCACTCCAAAAAATTACAGTTCATGGTTGTGATTATCTTTCTAGACGAAGGATCAAAGCACCTATAACCCTTTTGGTTGATCCCATACCCCAAAAAAATACATTTTATGGCGCAAGCGGAAAACTTTGTTCTCTCGTGTTTGGGAACATGGACATACACGGAGCATCCGAAAATCTTAGGGGTACGGTAAGGGGTTCAGGCACATCGCCTAGGGAAGATAAAAGTTGTAATGGGGTCTTCATTTTCAAAATTTTTGTAGGGAGACGATTCACCAAATAAACAGACGTGGCAACTGCCTCAGGCCAAAGAAATTTTGGAACATTGGAATCAAAAAACAGTGCACGAGTTATTTCCATAATTATTCTATTTTTCCTCTCGGCTACTCCATTTTGTTCGGGGGTATATGGGCATGAGGTTTGGTGAACTAACCCGTTTTCCGTGAAAAAATTTGCCATTTCGTTATTGACGAACTCCCTCCCATTATCAGATCTAAGGACTTTAATGGTTGTCTGAAATTGAATTTGGATTAGTTTGTAAAAAAGGACAAATTTATCATAAACCTCGGATTTATTCTTTAAAAAATATACCCAAGTCATCCTTGAACAATCATCCACGAAAATAAAAAAATATCGAAAACTATGATCACCAATAACGGGCGCAGGGCCCCAAACGTCAGCATGCACTAAAGAAAACAAATTCTTGACACGAGTTTCAGAAGACTTAAACGACTGTCTGTGGTTTTTCGCCAAAACACAAGACTCACACTCAAAATCCTTGAGATGGGAAAAACTAGGAAAAAGCAATTTAAAATAACCAAGAGATGGATGACCTGACGTCTGTGCCACAACCAAGCATCTCGAGTCGCAGATCCGTGAGCCAGCATTGCGGCACTGCCTTGGTGAGCCATCTCATCAACATAGTAAAGGCCTTGACGCTCAGTGCCACGCCCAATTATCCTCCTCGTCCTGATATCCTGTAATACACAGAAATTAGGGTGCATAAGCAATGTACAATTTAATTCCTTCGTCACGTGGCTAATAGACATCAACTTGTGAGACAAGTTGGGAACATATAGGCAATTCGACAGTCTTAATGTTGGTGAAATCTCAATTGTCCCACTCCCCTCTACCGAAGTTAATTCCCCATCTGCAGTCTGAATATGACTTTTCATAGAACCACAAAAATTAACAAAATCCTTCCTATCATGGGTCATCGTGTCAGTGGCCCCACAATCAAAAATCCACCGTTCATCTTTATCACCAATTTTATGTTTGACCGTACATGCAATGGGCAGATCGTGCAATATTTTAAAACTATTAGGACTGACTAAGGCATTATCACAAATTGGTGGGTCAGTTTTCGAATTATTCATAGTGTGGGGGGCAGTCTGCAAGGTATGGGGTCTCTTGTGTGATTTAACAAAATAATGGGGATTTTTAGGAAAGAAATAAGATGGGTAGGGCTTGTTCAACCCTAACCCATTACCTCCTTCCCCCAAAGCAGCCGCGCCGTTCTCCGACCCTCCGATGCGTCCGGCGAAAGCTGCCTGCCCCACCTCTTCTCCACGTCTGCCGCCGCCGCCGCCTGGAGTTCCATTCTCTGCACCACCTCGTCCTCGGACGGTACCCTCTGTTCCGCCATTTTCGTCAACTCCGATGGCCAATTTGGCCTTTCCCTTTTGATTCTCCTCCCACCAATCCGGGAAACCAACCAATTTGAAGCAAGTTTCCCGGGTATGTTTGTTCATACCGCAATTTGAGCACCATAGCTTGGTTTTGTCGGGTTTGGTTGCTCCGCGGCGGTTGTTGGTGGCGGCGTGGTGTGGTCCGAAACGGATTGGCGGCTGCTGGGGCTGCGGGGTCTGGAATCGGGTGTTTCGGGCTCCAAATCCGAGCCCTACCCGTTGCGGCGGTTGAATCAGGGTTCGCCGGCGGCATTATCTTGAGCTGTATGGCTTCCCTCTTCACCCAGCCATATGCGACATCTACTGGAGGGGCTGGGCTTTCTTTGAGGATGTCTCTTCTCGTCCCTTCGAATTGGGGGTTCAACCCCGCCAAGAACTTGTATAATCTTCTTTGATTTATGATATTTCGGTACTCACCAACTCCTTTGTCACAGCAGGTGATGGTCTTTGTCTGGCACCGATCGATTTCGATCCATACTCCATGTAGGGTTCTCCAATACGTCTCCAGATCCATGTCCCCTTGGACGATTCGGTTGGCCTTATCCTCCAGGTCGTAAATCATATATGAGTCCGACGTACTCTGGTACGTCACGGCTAAGCTGTCCCAGATGGCCTTCGCACTTTGGTGATGTGCGAAATCTCCGACGATTTCGATCTCCATATTGTCCACGATCCAGGAGAAGACCACTAAATCGGTCTCCTCCCACTCCAGATATTCTTTATCGGTTGGCTTTGGTGGTTCCGGCACTCCGGTGATATGCCGTAGTGCCCTCCTGCTCCCGATGGCTACTCGCATCAGTCGAGCCCATAGGGGATAATTTCTCCCATTTAGCTTGAATGCTACTACAACATTCTTGCTTGCTTTGAGTTTAATGTCGCCGTTTTTGACATCGTCTCCTTCTGCCATTTTCAGGTATATCGCCGGTTGTCCGCCTTCAGGTCGGGACATGTATCGGGCGATGATGAAACTATATTCTGAGCCCTCGTTTATTATGCTCTGAATGCTCTGATACCATGTTTTATATAGGGCTATGATTTATTCATTCAAGTATATTTCAATGGCAGAAGATGCACACCTAATATAGGCAGCAAGATTATGTACATATGGAATTATTTTGGTATGATTTACCCTAGCTATAAATCAGGAAAGGATCATTCTACATTAATTCCACAATCTTCGTATAATCTTAGTATAATCCTCGCATGATCTTCGCTGATTTCTAACACCCGCGAATCCATTCACGCCTTCATGACTGGATTTTGCGGGCACATATACATGTTTGTCATACAACAATCACTAGTGCCCACAAAATATAGTGAGCGATGTGTTTACGAGCAGCGCGATATATGGTTGCTAGTAAGGCTCGCTCGTTAATGATATTTAGCAAACATTTTTCACCATTTTTGTGCTCGCTAAACCCTTTTTTTTCATCATTAAAAACAAAAAGTGTGTCATCTTAAGTGAGACGGTGAGAGTATAATAATTTCGTACTAATATAAACCACCTGACCTACAATGATCGATGCATAAAAGAAATCAGAAATGTCATAAAAAACATCAGTTTTTGCTCAATCAAGAAACCTGAATCCATTATTAATTAATAATTACACAATAAGGTAGCTAAAGTGTCGCATCTTAAATCCAAATACTCCACCTTAAAAATGAGAACTAAAAGGTATGGCTAACCGAAAAGGAGTGGCAATCTATCGAAATGATAGATACAAAAATGCCAACTAACTATACTTAACATTTATTTCTTATTGATTAACTAAACGTAATATTAATCAAAATTAAATGGAGGTTGGTATTAACTGAATTTCAGCAAGAAAAGTTTGTCCATCCATTTAAACACATACATTCTATATGGGTTTCTTCTTTGAAAATTTCTTACTTTTTTATTATTTAGTTTATGCGGTGGATGACACGCCATCTTTATGTTCAAGTAATTCATTTATTTGGCAAAAAAAGGCTGCTAAGTAAGTGTTAATCATCAGCTAATCAATTTTTTAAAAAATGTTTGCTTTGACAAGTGGTAGAACATAGGTCACTAATTTTGCATGTAGTTATCTCTGCATAGAGGCGTCCCACTTTGGGTATAATTAAAACTGTGTTTGAGTAGTTATTATATCTACGAAATAAACAAATTTATCTCAACTTGAAAGAATTTTAGATACAAAAATTATCATCTTATACCAAATATACAAATCTTATGTACCAATATATTAAATTAAATTAAATTAAATTAAATGTATAAGTGAGGTATAAATAAAAGTAGAGGTGAATATGGTAGAGGGTTGGGTCAAAGTTTGTTTGTTGAGGTTTAAGTTATTAGCGTTCGTTGATGTGTTGCTAAAATGGATTTCTTGGAAAGATGAGATAAAATAATTGAGGTAAATTATTGTTTTCATTATAGAGACACTTTGAATCAAATGTTATCATATTTTACCTTTGCAAGTTAACTGATTTGTGTTTTATCAATTCACTGAAAGCTATTCCATATCTGTATATTTATTATTCTTCTCTTTTATCATTTTCTCAACCTTACCTGATTAGGTTACGTTTATCCTTTTTTTAATTGTCCAATTTCTAAGAAATTAAACTCTTTTATTTTTTTACTAACTGAGATCCCATTTTTTCATGCTTGTGGAATATGTTGCAGGGAGGAAATTACAGTCTCGTTAAGTTGCTATATTAATTTATTATTTTGCCTAACCATTTTCTAGTAGCTATGACAACCGAGGGAATTAAGTATATAACTATTTGGTACCCTAACAAATTTTAGGAACCCCCCCAAATAAAATAAATATATCAACAAAAAAGTCCAACTTAAAAGAATTTAGGCACCCAAACAAATTTTCAAGTTTACACATCATATATGCGCATATATATTACAAGGCGCATTATGGTCAATAAGTGAAATCATGTCAAAAATCAAAGCAAATCTCAGCCCTTAGATTGGATGGTTGTGATAATAATATCCGAGCTACATTATTGCACTAAAAACATTACATTATTAGCCGAGCTACATTATTAGACTACACAATCTACATTATTAGACTAAAACGCGCTACAATTATTAGACTACATAATCTACATTATTAGATGACACATGACATTAATCTAACGATTACATCACAAGATTAAATGATTGAGATTTGCTTTAATTCTTGATAGAATTTCACTTATTGATTTGATCACATCCCTATATATTACTCATATACGATAGTAACTACTCCCTCCGTCCCGCACTACTCGCACTTATTTCCTTTTTGGGCGTCCCAAGTTACTTGCACTCTTTCCATTTTTAGTAAAAAATTTCACCTACAGCCGTCATTTTTGACTTTCCTATACACTCATTCCTTAATCTCCGAGCCGAAAAGGAAATGAGCGAGTAGCCCGGGACGAAGGGAGTATTTAATATGATCAAATTAGATACGCACATGTAACAATTTAATATGATCAAATTAGATACATTCATCTAAAAACTCCTATATATATAAAATAATGCTGACGAGAACAATGCACACGACTAGTGTCACATAAAGTATGCAACGTACTATTATATTGATATAATGCACTCTTGAACACTTATCGAACTATATATCCAAGATGATCGAACTAAACATCTTATACTAATGAAAGTGAAAATTGCTTAAAATTTTTTGCCTTACATCATATTCATTAAAAAACATTCTTGCCCAGATTATGAATGTTCTAATCCAATACGACAAATTGGAATAAAACTGAGAGTGGTGATTAATAATTAAGTTGATGATTAGTACACTTGTTCCTGATTAGACAGAGCATGTTTACATATGATGGGAAATTAAGACACATTACCGCAGTTTGATTAAGGGTTAGACACTGATTTTGCACCAACTATTTTTGAGATGGCTTGTGTTCTTTGGTAAACTACGTTTGATGTGAATGGATAAACTATTTTTCAGACTTCCTTTGGAAAACCAAAGTGATTACTTTCGTGGGGTATGGAATAATCAGTCAGTTAAGAAATCAATTTTTTAAGTTTAATTGCTTTGTTTCTTTCTAAGTTCGCTTTTGACTTATCATCTGCATGGAAAGTACATCTATTTCAACTCTCAACCCACTATTTTCTAATCTTTTCTACTTATTTATATACGTATACATATGAATTAATAACTGATAAAACGGAAAATAAATAGAATTTAATTACTTAAAAAAGAATAACTATATTTAACTAATTAAACAAATAGGTGGCAAAGAAAAATGTTTTCCTTGATCTGTTATTTTATTATACTACTCCACACAACTATTAATTTATTTTAATTTGGAAGGCAGCAGAGAGTGCCAATTTCTCCGAATTAATTTTATTTTTTCCTCAATTTATTTACTTTTTTTCTGATCTAACTAATATAGTAATATATGTGGAAAACGTGGAAATCCTAATTAGTTTGGGAACGAATTTGTCTAACCATATACCTTTGAACAAGAAAATAAACTTCTGAAACTAATTTATGGTTTGTTACTAAAATTAAATTATTTATTACTAAATCCAAATAAGTGCATTTTGTGTAGGCATGTACAAAGCCTAAATAATTGTCTTGTTACAGACAATAGTTCAAATTCTATAATATTAAATTGTGAAGTGTATCTATAGATAAAAAAAATAGAGAGGCTACCAACCATTACAATATTTCAGCTACAAGCTTTTCAATCCTGCCTGTTTGAAACTTTATATAGCCTAAATTTTATTTTTTGACAGTCTTGTTTCTAGAAAAAAATCTTCAGTCTTCCTCGTTGGATGTTCTTTTCTTCTGATCAATCATTCTTTCTATGAGATTTTAATTAACTGTAGTCTGTATCTGATCAGTAATATTTCGACTGCTCTGATCATTTTGGTCTTTTCTTCTTCTCCATATAAGGTAATATAACTTCTTCTGTATGAATTATGTTTCATACTTTATTAATTGAAGTTAGTTTATCAGATTGTTTTTGGTTGCTACTGATGTAAGATATATAATTCATTAGTTTCCATGCAATATTCCATTGCTAATATTTTGAAATGAGTATGCCTAATTAATTACTATATCACCTTAATCATAAAAACATTTAGTCCTAATATTTTGCAATATAATACCCAGTTTTCTCCATAAATATTATTAATAGCACGATGTAATAGTAGTAGTAACAGTGTAATACTAATAACAGTAACAATGCTATTATTATTATTATTATTATTATTATTATTATTATTATTATTATTATTATTATTATTATTATTATTATTATTATTATTATTATTATTATTATTATATACTTTTATTATCTTACAAACACACGCCAAATGTATACCATAATGATGACCAAATTAGATGTACTAACGAAATATAAAATGCGATTATGAAGCAAGAAAGATATTTCAAGTGATTTGTGTCATGTATGTAATTGAAGTATATAATTTGATTCTGACAAGTACACCTAAGTAATAACCACAATTTTAATATTAAGGGCCATAATTAATCAGAAATTAAAATTGGTGGCTTTCTTTCTTTTCACTTTCCTACATGTTAAAGTCCATTTTGTGGTGCAAAGCCAATTATTTCATCAGTTGATATATATCTTCTTCTTTCCTACTTTCTCTAGATTTCCTTTTCTGATATTCTTTTGATAAACTAGATATATAGAGCTTAAATTTCCATGGATGAAACTAGATGTCGTGGCTCGACCGATGATCCAAGAACTTGCCCTCGAGGCCACTGGAGGCCTGCAGAAGACGAAAAACTCCGACAGCTCGTCGAAAAATATGGCCCTCAAAATTGGAATTCCATTGCTGAAAAACTCCAAGGAAGATCAGGTAATTAACCCTATATATATTAGTATATCTTTATATGGAAATAATTTCTTGTAAATTAAAATCAAGTTCATACAGGTTTTAAGTGCATAAAATTCATAATTATATGTTACTTGTTTTAAGTGCATAAAGTTCATAATTCATAAAATTCATAATTTGGTCCAAAACCCTAAAAATAACATTATATGAAATTTTTTTTAAAAAGCAAAATATTTTTTAATCTTTGATAAATATGATATGTAGGGAAGAGTTGCAGATTGAGATGGTTTAACCAACTTGATCCAAGAATAAATCGGCAGCCGTTCTCGGAGGAAGAGGAAGAAAGGCTCCTTGCAGCTCATAGAATACATGGAAACAAATGGGCTTTAATTTCAAGGCTTTTTCCTGGTAGAACTGATAATGCTGTCAAAAACCATTGGCATGTGATTATGGCAAGAAAGCAAAGAGAAAAATCCAAGCTTTCTGGCAAGATTATTAGAGCCCATAATCAAGATCATGATGCTAATCCTCCCACTAATTACCTTTTCCGGCAAAGGAATTCAAGGCTTGAAGAGGAGTATGGATCCAAAATCAGCTTTCAAAATGGTGGGATTAATTTCGAAGATTCGAAAAGCCAAAGCAAGGACAAAATCTACCCTTTGTGTTCCTTCTCTGGCTGGCCTAATAGTTTGCCACCTTATAACTCTTCTGATCCATGTGGAAGGAGAAAAAGAGGTTATAATCATCAAAGCAATTTCTCCGTATTTAGCCCCTATCCTGACTCAATTGAGGCCAGAATTGGTAAGACCGCGGTTTCAAACATCTTCAATTATTCGTCACGTGGTGGGGAGGGGTCGTACCAATTTGGCAAGACGCGGACGAGTGTAGATGGCTTGCTCGAGGAGAAATCCATCGAGAGGAAAGACGTCGCGTTCATAGATTTTCTTGGTGTGGGAATCTCTTCTTGATCGATATTTATGTTATGAGTTTGATTAGGGTTTGTTGGATCGAGGAATTTTATCTCGGCAAAATCGACATTCATTAGGGTTACATAATGTTGTGTGCTTTGCATGGATATGCATTTTGGTGTGGTGTATATTGTAAGATATAAGGTATAGGTGATGTATAAGTATAACTGACTATGATGAGTGGGTTAGGGTTGTAGACAAAATCTTGTTAAGTTCAGCAATGAATTTATTAGTGCAGTGATAATGGTAGGGTTTGAGTTATGTTAGTAGTTGCTACATATTTTGGATGTTAGATTGTATGACTACAAGCCTATGGGTCTATGGGGTTTTGTGTATTGTTTTCACTTGGTTTGAGTTTTAATTATATTTTGAAGGAATGAGGAAATTAGGTATAATATATATTGCTCTTAAAATATTTGTTGTATGCATTCTCTTGTCTTTGTCTCGTTTGAGTTCATCTCTTCGTGGCATCGATCAATATTTATGATGGATATTACATACAAATTATACAATTAATATTCATATGTAATATTGTTGAATGTTGAACCTAGCTAGTATCTAAAAATGTGTAATGATATGGCCTTAATTAAATACTATAATGTATTGATGTAAACATAATATTAAGTAAATGTAATAACTTGCATTATACACTAGACGGAAGGAATTAATTAATTGTAGAAACGGAATTAAAATCAGTGAAGTTTTTATTACAAAAATCACCAAGTTAAAAACGCATAATAATTTTGAATTATTTAGAAAAGAAACTTCCGTCACCTATTCAAATATTATTAATTAGTTCATATAATAGTCACACAATCAACTTTTCGTCCACTTTTTATAAATATGTTATTTTCGTCTAACTAATTAGTGATATATATTTTTCTCACGATTACATAATCAATAAATTTAAGATTTATGCTCGAATTAAATAATACCCGTGCATCTTTATGAAGCTTGGAAAAACATGATTTGTAGTCCTATTATCTAAAAGTATAGGGCTTGACGATTTAATCTGAATTGATAATCCAAGTAATTATTGGAGCTTAATCGCAAATTCTAATATGAAAGCCCATTTTCTTTAAGTGGCCTATTTTAATCAAGTTGGCCCGCTACTGGTAATGGGCCCAAAAGCTTTACGCTTAATCTTAAAACTAATCAAATTAAGGCCTATAATCCCTTGTATTTGATTCTACTAGTAGTAAAAGATTTCTAAACATAAGAGATCATGACAAACTAGAAATGGACAAGAGATCAAGGATAGAAACATCCACATTCGATTTTCCCTTTTCAAAAGTTGGGGCTGCTAGCTACAAAGAAAATTAAATTATTGGACTTACAAATCATCATCAGAATTGCCTCATCACTTATGATTATAATCTAATTAATTAGATGTTAATCATCTTATAAAATTAATTATAAGTGACTCAGGCTTAATAGATTAGTTACGCTAAAGTTTAATATATTCAATAACTTTGTAGAACCAATTAACGGCAAAGGCCATAGTTTATTTTTTGTCGAAGGAGAATGATACACGTCGTTAGCTACCTTGCACTTAAAGGCTGGAGTTTTTAAATTTAGTTGTAAAATAAATCGCCTGAGTGAATTTCAAACAATTTTTTTAATGACAATCCTAACAATATAATTGCGAATTAGCAAAATAGATTTATAGATATATGATTTGCAAATAATCTTATAGTCGAAGCCTCACAAATCCTACATAATTTACATTTTGTTTGCACATAAATTAAATGAGATTTATAGACAAACTTATTACTACAATTGTGTAATATTTCTCGTTTCTGTCCAATAAAATTAAATGAAAAGTCAGCTTGGAGCAGGTAGGAAACAAGACTATTGAATAGAGATTTCTTGCATAACACTTACTGCGAATTAAAGACTCGCAACCATTTCTTCTTCTATAAAAATCTCTCACGTTTCTTCACAAGATTAATTATTTGATAAGAGCTAACAACTCTCGAAAATTCATCAAGATATAATCAAGAGAAAATATTCCCATATTCCACGTAAGTATTCATAAAATTAGGCATCATAAAACATGTCTATATTCAAATCACTCATCACCTTCAAATTTCTCCCACCTCAATATTCTCAGCCCTCTGAAACTCGAAAATCGATATCGTTATCTTCTCCCTCTTCTTCATCTTCATGTTTTTGGGAACATAAAATTCGATCGAAACAATATTACGCAAGTCCAAGGTACGTGTTACATTGGATGATCAATATTTCCAAATTACAAATTCATATAATTTTCATCATTGTTAATAATTCATTGATGCAATCAATCAATTAATTTTCTTTAATTAATATATCTTCAGGAGATTTATTGTACGCAGCGTTGTTCAACCGGGAACTCCACCGCCCTCCAAGCCTCCTTTCAGTTTTATGTACGTACGTCGAATTTAATTTTTTTAATTAGCAAAATATAGTTAGTATATTATGATGTTTGTGGTTAAATAGTTCTATTATTGAAATAAATCGGTGCAGAAAATGGATTGTGGGAGTAGCTATAACAGTAGTTCTACCCTTCTTTAGTAGTAAATGGACATCGCTTCTCAAAATTAAAAGTAAGTCTATTTTCCATAATTTTTAATGATGAATTTATATAGATTATATGTATAGTGCATAATTCTAAATGTGGAAATTAATTTTTAGATGAAGTAGAGACGGCGGTGGAGATAGCCGAGGAAATAGTTGAGGCGGTGGAGAAGGCGTCAGAGGGGGTGGAGAAGGTGGCGGAGAAATTGGCGGAGGAACTTCCCGGGGGCGGAGGTCTAAAAAAAGCAGTGGATTTTGTTGAGCATGTGGCTGAAATAGCTAATAAGGATGCTCATAAACTTGGAGACTTGATAGATAAGGTAAACTAATTAATTAACTAGTTTTCTTTTTTTGTTAATTACACGGGCGGGCATAGTGACTATTCGCCACGCTGATTTGTTAACTAAATTTCGTTAATCAACATTTGTATAAACTTGGAAAGAAAAATAATTGGCGTCACGAAAAATTATAAGAACGAAGATTGAAAATAGCTATTTTCTTCATTTGGAAATTGAGTGTTTGATGGAAATGGGACACATAGCATATATAGTGTGTTTGAACTTTTGAAGGAGATAGAACACTACACATATAGAGCATTTAAACAAATAACTAGTGTCATTATATTTTAAATAGGCTTACTACGAACCATGTCAGTTTACTGATTTATTAATCTCAGTAAACATATTAGTTTGCATCTCAAAATATATCAATTCTCTTTAATATTAATATTAGTTTGTATATTTCAAAATTCATTTTTACCCATGAATCAAATTAAGGGAATCGATATTGAAGTCATGAAATTCGAAACCATCCATTTTACGATCTATTGGACCAGAATGGTTTTTAGTTCTCATATAAATGGTAGTCTTATTGGGTTAGATCCCTACTAACTATATATGTTAATCTATTTTGACATTTTGTTAATTAATTAATTTTATGCAGGTTCAAGAAGTAGAGGAAAAAGTAGAGGATTATGTGGAATGTGTCGTTGAGAGTGCCATCAACCATGATCATCACAAAGAAGATGATAAAGAAAATGGGGCACAAAATGAGGAAGAAGATAAAGCCAAAGAAGGAGGTGGTGGTGGTAATGACGACACAAGGATAAATTAATGTAATTACACATTTAATTAGTTATGTTGAAGTGTAGAGCAAAATTTATCTCAAGAAATAAAAGTGTACTAATACAAATGACATATTGTACTAGATTTCTTAATTTTTTTTTTCGATGTATATCAAACTTCAACTTGCTTATTGAATTGATAATTTATTGTGACTCAGTAACTTATAAGATCTGTTTGTCTTCTTGCCAGCATAATAGCACTATATATATATTGGTCCGAATCTTAATTAGTTAGTTACTTGTAAAATCAGATAAAACTGGAAAATGTAAATTAATTTCGTATTAAACTTTGAGTTTAAGTTCGTGTTAAATCTGATCCTAATCAGGAAATAAAATTAATAAAATTTCAACTAGTCGTGGATAAATTTCATTTGAACGTTAGCTAGCTTTGACCTAACTACCTCTAAATCGAACCATCATAATTAACACACATATATTATATAGGGAGTATGTAATATAGTTATAATATACTTATATATATTGTTTTTTTTTCTTACAAACATTGCCTTTGCATCATACCGACCTAGGGTTTAGGGATCTAGCTAGTATATGTAGCTTAATTATATACGGATTTATCAATTTGTACATGACTTATTTATATAATTATATCTACGCGCGGTTAATGGTCATTACTCATTATGCATATGGAGAAAATTAAATATTACCCCAATCCTATGTGTTTTTATGCCAAAATTAATTTTATTGACGACTTGTAATCTTTATTGACCATATTAATTCCTTGGTAATGACCATACTCGGATAGTATGAAGAAAAAGAATCCCTGAGAATGTGAGAAAGAAGAAAAGTGAAATGTTTTTGTCATTTAATTTTGTCAAAATTTATTTCTAAATGGAAAGTATTAATATATAATATAACTAGAAAATTTGAAAATAATAGTTGATGTATCAAGAAAAAAGAAAACAAAAATGAAGTTGAAGTGGCACGATAGGAATGGTGGAATCAAAAATAAAATATGAATGTAAGAATCAATAAATTTACCTTTTTATCAATAATTGCTAATTTATTACTACTCCACATCATAAAAAAACCCAACATAGAGAAAGATGAATTTAAATCTTACTTTCAACGTGCATAATAAAATAGAAGGAATGGCATATTCAAAGTTCAACTTTTTTATGAACTGCAAAAAATATTCACATTGGAAAATTCTTGTGCTCTTATTTTGTTATAGCTTTCTCCCTGTAAATCTGGGCCATATAGAAGTAGTACACACACTACACACACCCATCAATATCATCTTCTTCTTCTCCTATACAAAATCATAAAGTTCTTTTTTTACTCTAAAATCGAAGGAACACTTAAATAGTTTGCAAAAATCTAGGTCTGATGTTGATCAAGATCCCACAAGTTTGCGATTCATCTTTGGGTGGTTTCAATCATAAAAAAAATCATCGTCAGAAATCCAAATCTCTACTACAAAATTTCGATAAGAATAACATGGTTTTGATCTTCAATTCCAAAGATAAACATGGTTTCCAACCTCTAAGGAGCCATACAACATTTCTGCAAAGCTATAGCAAAAATACAAGGTATGTAAGTTCCAAAATTAATAGTTGTATAGTATAGTTAGTCGTACATATATATTAATTATAGTATCGATTTTGTCACATCGTTTGATTTGTTGATGGTTTCAGAAATTTTATCGTGCATAGTATGGAACCGGGAGCTCCGCCTCCCGGACCTCCTTCGAATATTTTGTAAGTCAAATTAATTTCATCTGTTGTTTGTTTAAGCTTATTTCTATGCTTTTTCAATTGTTATAATGTTTTTTGTGTGTAAAATTTTGGATAGAAGCTGGGCTGTGGGTGTGGCTGTAGCAATAGTGATACCTTTCATCAGCTACAAATGGGGTCCATTGCTTAAGAGTAAGGATTCGTTGCATTTTCTTAAAAATGTCATTAAATTCTCTTTTTAAGGAGTATTACATATAGGCAAATTACAAGAAAATTATGGAAGTTTATTAAAAATGTGTCTGAGTGATAATTGCAAATAATTCTTATGCTAATTTTTAAAGTTTTGGGATAAACTAGAATTTGACCTTATGATTTTTTGACAATTTCTTATATATGAGTACTTGGTTTAGTGCATAAGCCATAATGTAATTTTTTTTGTATATAGCCAATTATTGCATAATAAAATAGATAATACATGCCATTTTAATTTTTTTTTCGTATGTGTAGGCAAGGTTATGGCCGCTCTACAGAAGGCGGAAGAAAAGGCGGAGGCGGTGGAGGTGGCGCAGAAGGTAGAGAAGGTGGCGGAGGATATCGCCGACGATATTCCAAAGGATACAAAATTAAGGGAGGTTGTAGATTTTGTTGAAAAAATTGCTGAAAGGGCAGGAAATGATGCTGGAGCAATTGATGACTTCATTGATAAGGTTCTTTATTTTTAAATCACTATATGTTTCGTGTTAATTCTGCACTCAATTTAGTCAATGATTAACAAGCCACTAAGTTAGTCATTATAGATTAATTAAATTAAATAAAAAAAGGTTACAGAATGATAATTATCTAACAGTATAATTTTCAAGGATCTGAAAACGATAGTAATTCGTTTTCCACGAACAATTTTAATGTTATACTCTTTTTGATGTGGATGTTTAATTAGTAGTATTATAATTCATAAAGTAAACATGGAATGAAATTGGATGGTGTAAATGCAGGTTCAAGAAGAAGAAGAAAAGGCAGAAACCATTGCTAAATCTCTCAAGGAAGATTTCAAGAAGGATCCAGCTGAGGATTCGAAAGAGGAAAAACCATATGCTGAAAATTAAATTAGAAAAATTAAACAATAGTATTCGTACTTAATAATCACATTACTTTAATTTCGTTTCCAAAACATCCGAATTAGCTTTTGGTAGGCGAATTTATTTTGTAATTATGTGTTTTAGAGTTTTCGTAATTATTGTAACAATATTCGTTATACTATAGTATTATGTTGATCACAATATCTGGCTAAAATAATCTTAATGCTAGAAACTTGGGCTTAGTTCAAATTTCAAACTGATGGATTGGATAATAATAATAATAATAATAATAATAATAATAATAATAATAATAATAATAATAATAATAATAATAATAATAATAATAATAATAATCCCTATATCCATCATTTAAAGAGTTATTTTGATTCGATACGGATTTTATGAAAATGGCTTAACTTTGTGAAGAAAAGCAGATGGAGAAAGTAAGTGGAAATGTGAGGCACATTTTTATGTTAGTTTTAATAAATTATAAATGTAAAAGGTAATTAGTAGAATGTTGGGTCATATATCAAAAGTGGAAAAAATGATTGATTTTTTAAATCGTGGACAATTTTAAATGACAAAATAATTCTTTAAATGGTGGACAGAGAGTAATACTTAGTAAATTATGTAGTAATATGAATTAGTAGTATTGTTTTTAGATTTATGACTTTGGCGCAAGCTAACAACTTTTCAGTCCTTAATTAGGGGGTTGAAGTCAAGGTAAACGCGATGTAATTAAGTTCCTATCTAGTAATAAGTAAACAAAAAAATATTGAATACAGCTGTAAGATTTTAAATTATTTATCTTTTCTTTGAAAGAACGAAGGATAATTTGAGCACACACGTAGGATGCATACATTGTTTTAAATTATTTTTATATTGCAAAGTCTTATTTTTGCATATCGTGTTTTCAAAAAAAGTGATCTTTTGCACGTCGTTTGAGGTTCGAACAGAAAGTTGATTGAGGAGTTAAGCGTTTGAGGTGGACTTTCTTTTTAAATAAAGACTATGTCCTAAATATATTTTAATGTGAGAAGGTGGTGAAAATGTTTGTCTTGTCATGCTCTTGTGTTTTATTGGAACCTATCTGAAGTGACTTTGCCATGTATGTTTAATCGAATTCGGGTCCCAGTAGGGCCGCAAACCCTGCTCGGACTAGTGTACACCCCGTAGATCGTGCGACATCTCTTTCGAGTTGGCCAGTCTAGTGACTTGGCTCGTGGCCACGTTCTTTGTCATGTATGTTCAGATATGGTATGGTGATTGTGAATATGGATGGAAAATGGTTGTGCAACCGAACTTTACGTGAAATATATTTTTAGTGTACTTGGGTTTCGTTTAAAGTTAAAACCTCAAGTTCACTCAATTATGGGTTGACAAACTATATTTTGGCATGTGTCCACAGAGACACTGAGTGCATCAAGTACTTAGCCCTGAATATTATTTTTAAAATGTGCAGGTTGAGCAGTGACGGACGTGGTGGATGTTGAGCAGAGTCATTGAAGATTATGTCTTGTTTAGTATTCAGATGTGTCTGGTCTTCATACTCGACATTATTCCATATCTTAAACGCTTGCGCTAGAATTCTATATTGTTCTTTGGATTATTGATCTTTGGGTCTTTGTTCCTCGAAGTTAGTATTTGTGGAGACGGTACTCTGTCGTTTTCAAGTTTCGCAGTTATTCAATTGTTTTGGCCGTACATATTTTGTTCTTTCCCTTTCTTTTATCCTCCCATAGTCGCGATCAACCATGTATTTTATCCTTAGAAAATGCGGACGCGACAAAGTGGCATCAGAGTATCTAGGGATACGAATCTAGATCAAGATAGAAAGAAGACTCTTGGGTCCAGAGTGGAAGGACGTTGCTCTGATACCACTTTGTCATGTCGGCATTTTCTAAGAATAGAAAGCACGGTTGATCGTGACTATGAGATGATTAAAGAAGCGAGGAAGAACAAGACAGGCATGACCAAAAACAATGAATAACTGTGAAACTTGAAAACAACAAAGTACTGTCTCAACAAATACTAACTTCGAAGAATAAAGACCCAAAGATAAACAATCCAAAGAAAATATAGAATTCTAGCGGAAGCATTCAAGACATGGAATAATGCCGAGCATGAAGACACGACATATACAAATACCAAACAAAACATAATCTTCAATGACTGCTCAACATCCACCACGTCCGTCGCAACTCAATCTACACATTAAAAACAATGTGCAGGGCTGAGTACTTGATGCACTCAGTGAACACATGCCAAAATATAGTTTGTCAAGACATAATCGAGTGACCTTGGGGGTTTTAACTTTAAAGAAACCCAAGTACACTAAAATATTTCACGTAAAGTTCGGTTGCGCAACCATTTTCCATTCATATCCACCATCACCATATCTGAACATACATGACAAGGAACGTGGCCACGAACCAAGTCACTAGACCGGCCAACTCGTAGGAGATAGCGCATGATCTACGGGGTGTATTATACGAGTCTTCTATCATTATTAATTATTTTAGATATATTAGGGATTTGCATATCTTTTCATATATTTGTTTCTTGTTCATTAAGTTAGGGTAGTAGTTCTAGTATTATAAATAGAATAGATTGTTATCTTTTTAGTCAGTCAATCAATATATGGAATTATTTACTTGGCTCAATTAATTGTGCATCAAGAAACTATCATCAACGCTGCCGACGAGAACCTCTCTCGCGCCCAGCATCCCCCCTCGACCGACGTCATCGCCGACCCAAACCTCTTGGGCGCTCGACGACTACGGTCTCTGTTTCTTGATTGTGTGGAATTCGAACGTTAAGGAGGACGACCCTTAACAACTGGTGCTTTCATTGAGAGTCACCCTCCGCATCCATTCACCCTAATTAGAGGTCGATTTCTACGGTCTCTGTCACCATCATCACCATTGCCACCTCTTGCATCCGTAAAAGACTTTGAGATGCCAAATTTGGAAGACTCCTATACAACCAAGTTGTTTGATCGCATACATGCTGCGATTGACAAACTAGAGACCCGGTTGGACGCAGCCAATCGACCGTTGTTAAGGACCTACCTCCTTAACGTTCGAATTCCACACAATCAAGAAACAGAGACCGTAGTCGTCGAGCGCCCAAGAGGTTTGGGTCGGAGATGACGTCGGCCGAGGGGGGTGCTGGGCGCGAGAGAGGTTCTCGTCGGCAGCGTTGATGATAGTTTCTTGATGCACAATTAATTGAGCCAAGTAAATAATTTCATATATTGATTGACTGACTAAAAAAATAACAATCTATCCTATTTATAATACTAGAACTACTACCCTAACTTAATGAACAAGAAACAAATATACGAAAAGATATGCAAATCCCTAATATGTCTAAACTAATTAATAATGATAGAAGACTCGTATCAGTGTACACTAGTCCGGAGCAGGATTTGCGGCCATATTGGGACCCGAATTTGATTATACATGCGTGGCAAAACCACTTCGGATAGGAAACAATAAAACACAAAAGACAAATATTTCACCTCCTTTTCATATCAAAATATATTTAGGATATAGTCCTTATTTAAAAAGAAAATTCACCTCAAACGATTAACTCCTGACTCAACTTTCTGTTCTAACCTCAAGCGATGTGCAAAAGTTCATCATTTTTTAAATAACATGGTATGCAAAAAATTAGACTTTGTAATATAAAACTAATTAAAAAACAATGCATGCATCCTAAGTACGTGCGTGTACTTACAAAATTCCTGCATTATCATCTCGGGAAATAACAAAAAGTCAGTCTTACAAACAATTAGTTGCCAAAACTAGTTTTTGCTCCATATATCTCCAACTTTCATCTCTCTCGTAAATTTCAAAAAGAACAAAACAAAATTTACTCCCTGTTTTTTAAAAATAACAACTATTTCCATTTGAATCGTTTCTTAAAAATAGAAACTTTAGAACCTTTCTATTTTAGGACATGGACCTCACAATCTACTAACTCTATTTTGACTATTTTTTCTCTTCATCGCTCTCTTATTTTACTCAATTTTCTTTTACTCTCTCTTACTTTACCAATTGTTTTCACTTATTTTACCAACTGTGCACTAAAATCCGTGCTGTTTTAAATGTTTCTATTTTTAATAGAGAGGGATATTAAATTACTACAGCCACCTACACGTCTCTCTCAATTTTTATGTCATCATTCTCACCTGAACTCTTACACATCTCTCTCTGCCATCTCAAAACAGCAACTTTCTCTCTCTCTAAAACAGCAACGAAAGGCAACTACGAAAGCATTAAAGATTGAAACTTTGGGAGGGAGTATCATTCAACAAGTGTCAGCAAATTTCCAAATTAATTAGTTCCAGATTTGGCCAGTGAAGTAAAGTGAATGTATAAATATATGTCATGGAATTGAGGAAAAGAAAATACCTTTGGGAGGAAGAAAATTTGCACAAGCAGAAGGTATTGAAAAATCACAACTCTCTCGGTTCTCCTTCACACTGTGATATCAAGAAATTATGCTTTACAAACAATGTATGGAGATTTTTGTATACATGAAGTTGAGGAGAAAAAACTGATAAATATTGTTGGCGGATAGATATAACAAATTGGTAAAGATTGATTTGGTTGTTTCGGAGAGATTTTAGGGAGTGGAGATATTGATGAACAAATGTATGGAATGGAATTAGGAGGAAGATATGTTTTCCAAGAATTGACTGATAAAATAAGTGGTAAATAGAAATAAATTGCTAGAATAAGAATACATAAAGATGTTAGGCCCAAATATTAAAATTTATTCTTTTGCTTAAAAAAATAAGAACATTAATTAAATTGTGGTATTTGACTTTAGTACATTGGAGTTATTCCAAGTATTTGTAAACGAATGCCCAATTTTCCCAATCGACGAATCACATGTCACTCTCATCGACTATTTACACCACACGATTAACCAACAACAATTAAAACATTCATCATGTCATTCCCAGCTATATTTGAGCTACTTATTAAATCTTCCACAGCCAATTTTTTTCTATCATGCAATATACTTGACATGTCCGTGGAAAACAAAATAATAAGTTCAATTTGATTAAGGTGAATAAACATAATAATTTTAGTTAACAATACAAAAATTGTACAATAAGGAAAGAAAGAACAATAGAATCAATTTTTTTTAAAGGTAATAATAAACTAATTTATGTTTGTTTCTGGATTACAAGATAGCAAAACCGGGCGTAATACAACCCAAAAGAAGGAATACAGAAGAAAGAACTGAACTGAAATTACAACTTAAAAAAGAAACAACTAAACCAGTATGGTATGATAGCCGAGTCGAGGAGGCCTCTTCCCGCAAGACGAGATACGCCACGGTAGTGCTCTCGGTTTGGCGTGTCGTCCCCAAAGGTAAAACGGCTACGTCTCTTTTGATGCAGAGAGAGGGAGAGAGCTTATGCAGAGAATGCTTGTAAGTGTGTCCTAATGCAGTGGTATGGCTAGCCTATTTATAGGTCAAGCCACCATGCAGGGTCAACCAAGCCATGAAGGCTCATCATGGCAGATCCGTAACCGCCGACGGTTACGAGAGTGTGGCAGGAGTGTGCCATCCGTGTGTGGAGCGTGTGGATTTCTCACGTGGCAGCCGTGACTGTGCCTCGCTTGACGACGTGTCAAGCTACTTGGATTGCTGACTCGGCGGTGGTCCAAAAAGAATAGTTTGGCCCAAGCCCCAAGCCCAAAGACCACCCAAAGACCAATTGTCAAGATCCAAGTCCAAGTCCAAGTCCAAGTCCAAGATCAAGATCAAGATCGAGATCGGGATCGGGAACGGGCCCGGGCCCGAGGCCCGCGGCCGCGAGCACGAGCACGTGCACGTGCACGGGCACGGGCTCGGGCTCGGGCGGACGGCGGCGCGCGCGTGTGCGCGCATGTGGGATCTTTCACCCATCTTGGTCCACTATAATTATTAAGTAACATAAAGTCACTTAATTTAAACACATTAAAAGATGTGTTAATCCTCCAATGTGGGATAATTAACACTAGTTAATTATTCCCTAAGCTCCAACTCTAAGCTTTAATTAAAAGCTAATTATGCTCAACTTTAATCCACTATTTCTCACTCACCGGAAATTGGATTTGAGAAAGTGAATATACTACATTTATCTACGTAAAATGTAGATCGACGCTATGTCATTTAATTTCACAAAATTAAATGTCTCGTCACATTTATTATTTGGTCAAAATCCATTGACCGGACATATTTAATACCATGATTTCTACAATCCCCACATGAGTGGAAATAGCCGAATGCATATGCATGCAGACACAAGCTCAACCCTCGAGAGGTATATAAGCATAAGGATAGGTAGTTGTTGGCTTTGAACCTTCCATAGTCGACACCATCGGATACACAGGCGGCTTAGTAGCGCGATGCTTTGAACTAATCCCCCATAGCGTGCACCGAGACAATGGTGTTAACGCTTAAACACCTCAACCTCATCCGTTCTCACGTTTTGTGTCCATTGCGGTCTTGGACACCACTTTGGATTCATAAGCGCATTTTATGAAGCGACCACACTTCGCACTTACATAGGTGATTCTTAGTCAAGTACCTTGCCATACTTGGTCTCTTTGAGAAGTCCATCTCTTTGATATCTTTAAGAACCATTAAAAGTCATAGACTTAGCCTTTACCACTAGGCAAGTTCTCCAACACTCTATTGCTCTCTAGGGAATAGATATAGTTGAGTGTTTCTCATGAACTCTCATAGCTTAGTTGTCCCTTTGAACCAAGTTCTTGGGATCTCCAGTCATCATGGTTGGGTTACCACTATGATTATTCTTTAGTTTGTGGATTTTAAACCCATTCCCTCTAGCAACTTATTCATTTGATCACGGTTTAACCCTTTGGTTAGCGGATCCGCTAGATTATCTATTGACTTCACATAGTCAATTGTAATCACCCCTGTTGCGATCAAGTGTCTCACGGTGTTATGTCGTCGACGTATATGTCGAGACTTACCATTATAGAAGCCATTGTTTGCCCTTCCAATAGCTGCTTGGCTATCGCAGTGGATCAGCACTGATGACACTGGCTTAGACCAACATGGAATATCTTCAAGGAAGTTCTTAAGCCACTCGGCTTCCTCACCCGCCTTATCTAAGGCAATGAACTCCGATTCCATTGTTGATCGGGCTATACAAGTCTGTTTTGTGGATTTCCACGATACAACACCACCCCCAATAGTAAAGACGTATCCACTTGTTGAAAGTGAGTCTCTATTATCGGATATCCAATTGGCATCACAATACCCTTCAAGTACCGGGGGGTATCTCGAGAAGTGTAGCCCAAGATTTTGAGTATGTTTTAAATATCTCAAAACCCTCACAAGAGCTCTCCAACGCTCTTTGCTTGTATTACTCGTGTAACGACTCAGCTTGTTCACGGCACAAGCAATGTCAGGTCGAGTGCAATTAGTCAAGTACATAATGCATCCGATCACCCGTGCATACTCTTCTTGTGCAACGGGCTCGCCTTTGTTCTTGCTCAAGTGAACGTCGAGTTCAATTGGAGTCTTAACCGGCGCGCCATCATAGGCTTTGAATTTATTCAATATCTTCTCAACATAATGTGATTGTGTTAAGATGATTCCATCAGACTTTCTTAGAATCTTCTTTCCAAGAATTACATCGGCTAGACCCATGTCTTTCATGTCAAAGTTTCTCTTTAACATGGCCTTTGTATCGTTAATTACTTGAGTGTTACAACCCAAGATTAACATATCATCAACGTATAGACACACTATAACATGGCCGTTATTAGTGCTCTTGATGTAGACACATTTGTCACATTCGTTGATTTTAAACCCATTTGATAACATCACATTATCAAACTTCAAGTGCCACTGCAATGGCGCTTGTTTTAATCCATATAAGGACTTTACGAGCTTGCATACCTTTTTATCTTGTCCAGGTACTACAAACCCTTCGGGTTTTTTTTTTCTCAAATCACAAACCCTTCGGGTTGTTCCATATATATTTCATCTTCTAATTCACCATTTAGAAACGCGGTCTTTACATCCATTTGATGAATCTCAAGATTGTGCAATGCAGCAATAGCGAGAAGCACTCGGATAGATGTAATCCTTGTTACGGGTGAATAGGTATCGAAGAAGTCATGTCCTTCCTTTTGTTTAAAACCCTTTACTACTAATCGGGCTTTATACTTATCAACTGTTCCATCGGCCTTAAACTTTCTTTTAAGGACTCATTTGCATCCTAAAGGTTTAGCACCTTCGGGCAAATCAACCAACACCCACGTGTGGTTTAGCAAAATTGAATCAATTTCACTTTGAACAGCTTCTCTCCAATGTAACCCGTCTGGGCCATCGAATGCTACTTTTATAGATGTTGGTTCTTCGTCCAACATGAAAGCAATGTAGTCAGGACCAAAAGTTTTTGGTGTTCTGACTCTATTACCACGTCTTAGTACTGTATCTTTTGGATCGGGCCTTGCACGCTTGCGCGATTCAGGTTCCGCATCCGCTGATTTAGAACTAGTGGTTTCTTCTTCAATTCTTGTCTCAGAATTGGTTACGACTTTTTCTTTGTCTGTGCAAGGAAATGTATTTTCGAGAAATACGGCATTCCTTGACTCAATTGTTGTCCCCATTGTTATAGTCGATATTTCAGACTTGTGAACAACAAATCGATATGTACTACTGTTAAGTGCATATCCAATGAAGATGCAATCAACCGTCTTAGGTCCGATTGTAACTTCTTTGGGCGGAGGAACCATCACCTTTGCCAAACACCCCCACACTTTGAGGTATTTGTAGGATGGCTTCCTTCCCTTCCACAACTCATAAGGAGTAACATCTTTTCCTTTGAGAGAGATTTTATTCAAGATATAGTTGGCTGTCAAAACAGCTTCACCCCACATGTTATGTGGTAATCCTGAAGTTAGAAGCAGTGCAATCATCATCTCTTTTAGAGTTCGATTTTTGCGTTCTGCAACCCCATTAGATTGTGGTGAATATGGAGCAGTTGTTTGATGAATTATACCACTTGCGTTGCATAACTCCTCAAACGGGGCTACATATTTGCCTCCTCTATCGCTTCGAATCGATTTGATTTTACAACCAAGTTGATTCTCAACTTCGTTCTTATAATTTTTGAACGCTTCTATTGCTTTATCTTTACTTCTTAAAAGATAAATGTAGCAATACCTTGTGCAATCATCTATGAAAGTGACAAAGTACTTTTTACCACCTCTAGTTTGCACCATCTTTAAATCACATACGTCCGTGTGAATTAATTCAAGGGGTTTTGTGCTTCGTTCAACCAAGTGAAACGGCAACTTAGTCATTTTTGCTTCAAGACAAATTTCACATTTATCTTGGATATCCAATTCATTAGCCTTTAGTAAATCTAAATTTACTAATCTTTTAATGGCTTTTGAATTTACATGTCCCAATCTACAATGCCACAAATTTGAAGACTCGGTCAAATAAGAGGAAGTAGATGCTTTATTATTATTAGCCAATGGCTTTGGAGCACGTAGTGTTGCTACACTAAGCTTGAAAAGTCCGTCGGTTACATAACCTTTTCCGAGGGACTTCCCAAACTTATACAATGCAAACCTATCGGATTCAAATACAAGTTTAAAACCCTTATTCACTAGTATTGATCCTGAAACTAGGTTCTTCCGGATGTCCGGAACGTGCAGCGCATCCTTCAAGGTCATTGAGACGCCAGACGTCATCTTGAGGATTACATCACCAACTCCGAGGACTTCAGACGAGGCTTGATTCCCCATGTTTATATTTCTCCCTTCAACGTAGTTGTAGGTGGAGAACATACTCCTATCTGCGCAAACATGTGCAGTAGCGCCGGTATCAATATACCAGTCACCCTTGTTGTTGTTAACAAGGTTGACCTCTTCAGTGACCACAGCAATGAGGTCGTTTTCATCCCAGTACTTGAACTCCTTCTCAACGACGTGGGCAGCCGGCTTCTTCTTCTTGCTGCGGCAGTCTTTTGCAAAGTGGCCTTGTTGCCACATTTGTAGCAGTCGCCTTCAAACTTCTTTGAAGGCTGCTTTCCCTTCCCTTTGTCACTTGGACGGCTTGGGCGAGGGCGTTTGTTGGAGGGACCGCCCCGCTCCAACAGATTGGCTTTGGCTTCAAATGGGGTGAAGCCCTTAGCATTTTGATCACTTTTGCGCACATCGGCCTCAATGCGCAACTTCACGATCAAGTCTTCAAGGGTCATCTGCTTTCGTTTGTGCTTGAGATAACTCTTGAAGTCCTTCCAACTGGGAGGAAGTTTGTCAATGATCGTGCACCTTAGGAACTTATCGGGCAAGGTCATCCCTTCAGCCACTAATGAGTGGATGATCATTTGGAGCTCTTGGACTTGCTCCATGATGGGTCGAGAGTCGACCATCTTGTAGTCCATAAACTTGGACGCTACAACCTGTTCAGTCCCTGCAGCATTATCTATGCTATATTTCTTTTCTAGGCTTTCCCACATTTGTTTAGATGTGGTTACATTGGAGTATACATTGTACAAACTATCATCTAAAGCACTTAGAATGAAATTTTTACAAAGGTAATCTCCTTTCCTCCAAGCTTCATAATCTGCCATGACTTCGAGCCTAGTCTCTTGGTCGCTTGGTGCGGGCGGCTCGTTTTCAGTGAGAAAGTTGGCGACGCCTGAAGAGAGGATTTTTGCACGTGTGTCGTGTGCACGTGTTCCCCCTTTCAACAAGATTTATAATTTTCCCACTAATGCAACAAATATTACGAAGTATAAGCGGCAAGAGCGGGGTCGAACCACTGAGACTAGGGACCTACTCGAGATTGTTTCTACGACACATTCAGAAAAGTGATCGGCTGCTGCCACGCATTCATTAAGGGCTGAGTTTTAACTACTAGACCTAGGAATTTAAACCTAATCTATTCTATCTACTGGATCCAGAGAACTGAAGGTGCTTCAAATGTAATTGCAGTCATGATTTGAAACTGAAAATTAACTTTAGATCATTCACCAAATTTCCTAGGTCAAGCAAATAAATTTCCTAAAATAGCCAGACAACAGATTGTAAGAAAAACAGCAGAACATATTTCCCTAAACAGCCTGACAGAAACTGTAAAAGCAAAGAGCAAAAGCAAAACAGATCTGATTCTCTAACCAACTTCCCACTTCATCTTCTTCATGTAACTAAGCTAAAACAGAGTGAAAACAGAGCATTGAACACCATTGACGAAATAAAACAGAGCATGCTTCAAAACCTCTCGTAAACACGAAATTCAAGCTAGAACTAACAGATCTACTCTCCTGGGTCAAGCGGAAAGCAGAATAAACACAGATATACCTTGCATGCATCACCTAAACTAACAGATCTCAGAAATCGAGCACGAGAACAACTAGATCTCAACCTCTAAACTACTGGAAATCATTTAAACATCATGGATCTAAACATCTAAGCCATCAATTGCGAAAAGCATCCAAGAAACATAAGTAAAAACATCATCAACATGAAAGCAAACACCAAATCTTAATAAAACCAGAAATAAGTCGAGATCCAAAGGCGGAGTCGTCAATTCCTCCGATGAAACTCGAGATCTTACTACATCGTCTCAAAAACGGTAAAGAAAGCAAGGATCCAACGTCGGAGGCGTCAATTCCACCGTCGAAACCATTGAACTAAGCTAAGAAATCAGCAACCAAACTAAACTAAGCTAAGAGAGCAGTGGCGTTAAGCGCCTATGAGAGTTTCCTACCTAAACTACGAGAACGGTAGCGTTAAGCGCTACCGAGAGCTCCCTACCTAAACTACCATAGCGTTAAGCGCTCCTTTTCTTCATTCATGTTGGTCCCTTTATATAGGGAGGCTTCAAGCTCGAATCCCTAGGGTATGCTCTTCATGATTTGACGTTTGTACCCTTAAAATAGGATCTTTTAAATCTGCTCTGCTCCATTTTCCCTGCTCCTGGTAATTGTGTGCGTTCCTGGGTTCGGCAGATTTTTCACGCTCCTGGTCTCCTGATAATTCTCCTTGACCTAGCGGATTTTTGACACTTTTTACTCATTTTCTGCTCATTTTGCATCTACTCGGTCAATTTGCAGCATCTACTTGACCCAGCAAATATCTGCACACTTAAGCTCAAATTTGCGCATTATCTCCCCCAAAAAGCATGTAATATTACCAAAAAACAATGCATGAAACGAGTCTTATCAACGCCCAATGTTGTCAAGTAGAACAACATCTTTTGATACCACCTCTTGAAGTCTGATCCTCCAAACTTGGGTGGTTTCTCGGCAGGTGGCATCATTCTTGGTGCCAAAGGTGCCGCAGTTGGTCCTTGGAAGGAACCAATTCCGTTGCCCCCAAAGGAGCCAACAACATGGTTGGGCATAGGGCCCCCACCATTCATGTTAGGCATAGAGCCCGCCATGAACGTACTATCCCCGAGGGGACTAGCACTCGCATGAGACCCGAATGCCCCAGCATTCGTGTGAGGCCCGAAGGCCCCAACACTCGATCCATTAAAGAATCCGAAGGAACCACTAAAAGTGGAACCAACCGATCCACTCGAGGTGGATCCACCAGTGAGCCCAGGGGGTTTACGAACTCCCAAGGGGTTGTTGATGAAGAGGGATAGCGCCCGGGAGTGGGCATCATCGTCGGAATCGACGACGTATTGACAGGTCCAGTGGTCGCCATGGTGGAAGGAATGACGGCGGTGGTGGCGGCAACCGTGGTGTTAGATTCCGTCGACATCTCCAGCAAAGGGGTTTTAAGTTTCGAAATTATTAAGTTCAGTTTAAAAGGTCCAAATCCCTTCAAAGGCAAGGTATCTCGTCTTGCGATTGTTTGTTTCTGGATTACAAGATAGCAAAATCGGGCGTAATACAACCCAAAAGAAGGAATACAGAAGAAAGAACTGAACTGAAATTACAACTTAAAAAAGAAACAACTAAACCAGTATGGTATGATAGCCGAGTCGAGGAGGCCTCTTCCCGCAAGACGAGATACGCCCCGGTAGTGCTCTCGGTTTGGCATGTCGTCCCCAAAGGTAAAACGGCTACGTCTCTTTTGATGCAGCACCGCAATCAGCAGAGCTCCGGCGAACTGGATAGAGGAGAGGGCAGAGCTTCGACAGAAGGACAATGCAGAGAGAGGGAGAGAGCTTATGCAGAGAATGCTTGTATGTGTGTCCTAATGCAGTGGTATGGCTAGCCTATTTATAGGTCAAGCCACCATGCAGGGTCAACCAAGCCATGAAGGCTCATCATGGCAGATCCGTAACCGCCGACGGTTACGAGCGTGTGGCAGGAGTGTGCCATCCGTGTGTGGAGCGTGTGGATTTCTCACGTGGCAGCCGTGACTGTGTCTCGCTTGACGACGTGTCAAGCCACTTGGATTGCTGACTCGGCGGGATCGAGATCGAGATCGGGATCGGGATCGGGCCCGGGCCCGGGCCCGAGGCCCGCGGCCGCTACCGCGAGCACGGGCTCGGGCGGGCGGCGGCGGCGGCTCGCGCGTGTGGGCTCTTTCACCCATCTTGGTCCACTATAATTATTAAGTAACATAAAGTCACTTAATTTAAACACATTAAAAGATGTGTTAATCCTCCAATGTGGGATAATTAACACTAGTTAATTATTCCCTAAGCTCCAACTCCAAGCTTTAATTAAAAGCTAATTATGCCCAACTTTAATCCACTATTTCTCACTCACCGGAAATCGGATTTGAGAAAGTGAATATACTACATTTATCTACGTAAAATGTAGATCGACGCTATGTCATTTAATTTCACAAAATTAAATGTCTCGTCACATTTATTATTTGGTCAAAATCCATTGACCGGGCATATTTAATACCATGATTTCTACAATTGCAGAAATCCGAGCAAGAATCGAATACACAGGAATTCATAGTTAAAAGATGAACTACATGTAAACAGGACTATTATGTAGAAGCCTCCTTTCAGTATTTCATTTAATTTACGAGTTAATTTTTTTTTTGCATATCACTACTTACAAATTTAATACGCCCCCTATCCTGGAATTAGTCTTGATGATGAAAGACATGAATATTGCAACATTAATAAAATAGAGAGATGGACAGAAATAGTTGTTGAAGTATTATAAGCGAAAAAATGAAATCGTTTTATTAAAGAGACCAATTAATTTATCAAAAATAGATTGAAATCAATTTTGATAGACATATCAAAATGAAAAAAATATGACTATATTTCGTAGATGAAAAATATTAGTATTAGTTTGAAATCCAGACGTTATCTAATTATCCACAATCCATAAACAATCCTAATTCCTAAGTTGTCAAGACTGATCACAAATTAATCAAACATTTAATAGCTCATTAAACATGAACTAAGTAAGAAATAACACAAAAATTTGCAGAGATTCATGTCGATTCGCATTCTTGCTTATACCTCGATCTTCCATAATTTCGTTTGCTTGGTCTTCCAAGGCTCGTAAATATGATCAATGATGGTGGAGAGGATTGAATAATGTAAGGGAACGATAGGGTGATGATAGATGAAATGCTTGTGTCCTAAATTATTACTTAGTTTCTAAAATTTTGCAACACAAATAATTGCGTCTAGATTCTTGTGCTCTTAAAAAATTGTTACTACTTACTAAGTTTTTTTAATGATAGAAGTAAAAAAAGTGGTGTCTACTACTTAAATGAAGAGAAAATAAAATAGAAAAAAATAATAAATAAAAAAGTAAAGATAAAATAAAATAGGAGATTAAAATAAATGATTTTTGCTAAAAAAAAATAACTTATTTAATGGACGTCCCAAAAAGCTATACAATTAACTTGGGATAAAGTAACTAGATTGTAAGATTTGCCTTTATTGTCCAAAACGAGTAAAGAACATTTAGTTCTAGGAATTAATAAGAAGTAAACTTTATATTCACCTAATTAATAAGGATATTAATTTTACAATTATTTGTCCCTTTGGAGAGTTCTAGGAATTAAAAAGAATTGGGCTATAATTTGGGGTTAAGAAAGACAATCGTGTGCCTTGATTAAGACAAAAATAAACTGCATGGCTATTATTAGGGGTTGATGGCGCGTAGATAGAAATTTTAAAATTTATCTTTTATATTAATATAAAAAAAATTATCAATACAAGAATATAAAGAAAAACTAATCACAACACCACTAATCATTCAACTTTGTTTGTATACCTCAATAAAAAATCCTAATATTATGAATTTGATAAGGAGATTTTAAATCTCCTCTACTTGAGAAAACAATCTTTGGATTTTGAAATTTAGTAGTAATTATTTTTTCCCGCAGTTTGATTAATATATCTTATTATACGAATCGAATGTATAAATTTGCTGTCTTCGCCATTGATTTAACTGCACTTAAATAGTTTGAAAATTCCCGTGCATCCGGGATTCGAACTCTCAACCTACAGATGATCTTCGCGATCTAATGGTTAAAAATAATTCTCACATTCTCCCAACAAAATGATTCTTGTAGTATCATAATATTATTAGAAAGACTTGTAGTTGGAAATGACATGAAAGTAAACATTGCATAAAAAACTTATACTAGGACAGTCTAATTGAAATTCTACTATTTTGGAAGGGGGAATAGAGTCGCATGTATGTCCTGCGATATCTTCTTCGCGTCTTGGGCAACGCCAGCCAGCCCAGCGCTCGCAAATCCAGCACAGTAAAGCCCGTTTTCGCCCTTCCAGTGATTCGGAGGTTTCACCTTTGGCATTCCATTTTCTGCAAAAAGGCTATCACCATCTCCCTATACACAATTCAATATATGAGATATAATGAGGTTTAAAAATAGGGTTTAATTAATTTTTATTTTAATTTTTATTAGTATAATTTTTTGTACCTTTAGCCATTTCTTGACGGTGCTGTTGTAGCCGGTGGCGAACACGATGGCGTCGAAACTTTTTATGCGGCCGTTGCTGAACTCAACCTTGTTCCCTTCCACCATCTTCATAGCTGGGAGCACCTGCAAAAATTGTAGAAATTTTAAATAAATGTTTAATTAAATATGACTACTACGAAACCCTAGCTAGAAAATGGAGATTTTTATGAATAATATGGTTTCAGAAAAAAAAAATAGTTATTTAATTTTAAGAAAAATATGTAAAATGATATACAGTAGATGCTTAAAAGAAGCAATTTAAGTTTTTATCCCTAAGAGGGTAGTAATTATTAGATCTCTACATCAAAATAAGACTTATAAGAATCTTAAAAGGAATTGAGTGGATTCTCAATAAAAGCATATGTATAGCATATGCTGCCCTGGATTTAAACCTTTTGCCATTGATTAATTATTAACCACCTTAACTTAATGCAACATCTACAAAAAAATAATAAGAAGACAAAATTAAATTTAAATGCTCCATGCCTTATTTAGTTTAGGAAAGGTTCTATTTCTATGGGAATAAATTTTATTTTCAAAAAGCTACTGAGAGTGAGAGCAAAAATGTACTATCATTTTATGTGAGTGTGTGAAATATGTATATACTTGGATTTCTCCGGCTTTAATTTTACTGATGGTCCCGACATCGATGACGGGGGATCTTCCGGTCGACAGTTTCAGAGCAAACGGGCCCTCTTTGGGCTTTACGATGCCGTATTTAGTAAGTCTTCCGAGTCTCAAATCGCCTAGAATCATGACCAGATTATCCACCAAATACAACGGTAGATAGGCTAGTAATGTCATCCCCAATCTCACCATATTCTCAGTTAACACATGCACCTGCAATTGCAATAATAAATCAAATAATCATCTCCAAATCCAAACCCCTAAGTCAAGAAAACACCATTAGTTACTTGTAATTTGGGGTTAGAGTCATTAATGGATTTTACCATTTGTTTTTGTCTAAATTCCTATCAATTGACTGTTTAATAAGTTGTCACATTTTGGTACTAAAATTGACCTAAAATAAGTCAAATGATAAATTGGATTAGACTCATAATGAATTGAGTGGTTTTTATGTACTTAAATTCTAATCAATTGGTTGATTTAACGAGTTTGTCAAATTTTGCGAGTAAAAAAGGACAGAGAATCTCACTGGGCTCCGGATCACAATCGAGGTCCGGGCGCCCCAATTAGCCAGATCCAACGCGATCTCCATCCCGGAATTCCCGCTTCCCACCACCAACACCTCCTTCCCTTCGAACCGGCCCCCATTCTCGAACTTGCTCGAGTGGAGAACCTCCCCCTCGAACAAGCCCAGCCCCTCCACACGAGGGATGAAACCCTCGCTATTCTCCCCCGTGGCAACAACGAGAAACTCAGCCTCGTACCTCTCCGTGTCCCCTGAGACGAGGTTTTGGGCCACCACGGCCCACTTCCCGCTCCCGGCCTCCAGGGAGGCCGACACAGCGCTGCGACAGAACAACGGGCTGACATCGAATTTGTCCACGTAGTCATCGAGGTAGTTGATGAAGGCGTTTTTGGGGATGAAGGTGGGGGAGCCGGCGGGGAAGGGCAAGTGGGGGAGCTGGCAGAACTCCTTGGCGAGGTGGAGCTTGAGGCGGTCGTAGGCTCGCTTCCGCCACAGAGAGGCGGCGCAGTCCTCGCGCTCTAGCACAATGTTGGCTATGTTTTTGAGGTTTAAACATGCCGAAGTGGCTAGACCGGCGGGGCCTGCGCCGATGATGAGCACTGTGGCTTTTTGCTCCATCACTCTGATCTCAATCTCACACTCTCACTCTCTTGATTCTCTTGGTGGTGGTGGTGTTAGGTTGGGAGAAGGGGGTTGGATTTATAGGTGAGAAATCATGGTGTTATGTAGAAGTTAACAAAATTGATGTCGTGAATTGAGATAGAAGGATCGGTGAAAATTTAATTTTATTACCTACATTTTCTAGTAAAAAATGTATGTGAGTAAGTTTTAGTGCATAAGTGTATTAATGGAGAATTATTATTGATCCTTTTTTTTAAAATGAAGAAAATTGTTTAGTCTGACAAGAGAAAATGTACGGTCGCTTCGAAAAAGTTAGTGTACTAGATTCGGAAATCTGGAAAATTTTATTGGGGGTGTCTGAGATTCGGAATAAAGTTTGTGCGAAAAATGGATGTCGTTGCGGAGAACATTGAGATACAGAATTAGATTCGTTTTTTATTTTCGCATAGTTAGTTAGGAGTTATATGTGTATCGACAAGAAAAAATAAATTTATGTGTTCCTCTATTTCAGTGCATAATCCGTCTTCATGACTTTTAGTAATGACTAACGATTGAGTCGATATATAGAATCGAGCAAAAAATCTTTGGCGCTTTTGTGTTTTGAAGGTTTAGTAGTTAGTAGAGACAGAGAGAGAGAAAACATTCGAAAGGATAATGTACGGTCGATTCAAAAAATTTGAAATGCGTAACAAGATTCGGAAATAAGTTTATCTATATACCTACTAAGAAATTGGGATGCAAAAGGAGATACGATTATGTTTTTCACAATAATTAGGCTCCACGGTGCGCCAAAACCAAAAATAAAACAAAATAAAACACGTGACATCCTCTATTTCAGAGCATAATTTATCTCCTAGACTTTTAATCGTGACGTACTTTTTGATTCGATATACAGAATTGAGCGACCAAACTATGAGCGCTTTCGAGTTTGGAAGGTAGTTAGTTGAATTAGGGGGGGGGGGTAGAGAGAGAGAGAGAGAATTCGTGTGAAAAATGTACTTTCGCTCCGAAAAAATTGAAATGTGGATCGCGATTCGATAATTAATTTATATGTACGGCGGCTAAGAAATTTTATGCGAAAGAAGATACAATTATGTTTTCACAATAACTATAGGTTCCTCACGTATGTCAAATCAAGAAAAACAACGCTGCGTCCTCTGTTTCAGCATAATATGCTTTCGGATTTTTAATTGTGACGTAGATCAACGCAATGATTAGGCCGTTATGTTTCTATCGTGACTTAAATGGAATCGGTTTGATTGGTCGGTATCTTTTTATAGATACATAAAGCTTTTTTCGATTAATTCAAATCAAAGCAATTCAATGTCCAACTCGAGCCTGTACGACCGATCAATAAAATTACTCATCCACCAATAATAATTTCACTGTGACTTAGCTCAGGTTTTAATAAATGTAATTGAAGTGAGTGGAAATAGTTGGTGGAAGTTGGATCTCATTTTTATATCTATGTGAGTGAGATAAAGTTAGTAAAATATGGAGTCCATTCTCAAAAGTAATAAAATAAACAAATGAGACAATTATTCATGGACGGACGAAAATAGCAAATTGAGATGATTATTACTAATCATTAATTTGACAAATGGTTAAGTATACAATCAAATTATAAGAATTACGCTCTATTATTTAAAAAATGAGAAATACTAAATCGAATCTTCTTAGGGTGGAGAGCTTCTCAAATCTTCTATTCTACTATGTCGAATGTTCCAAGTTAATTAACAGATGGATTTAGGCGTCGCCCTATGTACACTCAAAGTTTAAGAGAATTAGCAAACGGGGGTTAAATTTATAAAAAAAATTATTAATTATTTACGAATTACTAAATTTTCTTTCATCTATTACCAACTAATCATTTTTCCCCATTTTCCACAGAAGTTAATCTATAATTATTTTTTCTCTTTCTTATATTATCATTTTATGCGGACAACAAACAGTAGGCAAACAGTCCACTGCCAAATCGGGCAAAAATTTCATCACCTGAAAGAATATTTTTGTCTAAATATAGACATCACCAAATACATGTTTCAGTTACAAGTATTTCACCTATAATTTTTATTTTTTATTGATTCAAAATGCAGAATCTTACTCTTTCTAGGTTTAGACATGCAGGAGTTAAGAAAGTAATTCGTAATTCGATTATTGAACTTGTAGAAAATCACGAGTTAAGAGAAGATATCAAAAAGAAAAGCGATGAGAGAAAAATTGAAACGATATATGTTGAAAAATAACAAATTATAATAGTGCAAGTTTTGTAAATTACTAATTACTATAAGATAATAAAATAAATTAGAATTAAGGAATTTTCATTAATTTATAAGACTAATTAAACGCTCTTTTATTATTTGAAAGCTTTCACCGATCCACCAACAAATAATTAATCTAAACATACACAAAAAGTTCGTAAATATATTTTAATAAACTAAAAACAGTTTATAGTATGTTAAACCAAATTGAGGTATATTTATGTTAATCAACTCATTTGAATCTTAATTTAAATTTTAGAAAATTGTCATGAAGAACTGCAGTTGTCCAAGTTATTGATTTCTAAAATTGGAAAAAGGAAATTAAGAAAATTCACCAACGCAAATTTAGAGTAATAGAAGGACTATATTAAAAACCCAAACTCTTTCTTTTTCCTTCCCCAGATATCACCTAAATTAATTTGATGAGAAGAATTCATATAAACTTTTTATCCATAAAGATGAAAAATGAGGAGGAGATTTGAGCAAAGTGTATAAATCCAAAATGAGAAGATGATGAGCACGAGATTTAGATGCAAAAAGTTAGAGGTTTCATTACATAAGGCTATATTTTTGTCAATAGTATTTATTGGTGTTTTCATTTTTATGGCGCATCCTTTGCGCTCTTATTGCTTTGTTGAACTCTTATACCACCTTGATAATTTAAGTATACTTTTACATAAAAGATGATAATAATAATAATAATAATAATAATAATAATAATAATAATAATAATAATAATAATAATAATTAGCACCCTATTTATATCAGTAATTTTCTTAATAATTATATACATATATGAGTATCGCCATTCTAGCACGTTAGTTATTTTCATCATATAATAAGTTCTATTTTCTTTGATTTGAATTGAAGGATAAAAGATTGAGATTTGGACTGTGGTTACTAACTTTTACTCAACGGGGATGTAAATATAACAGAGTAAATTTTAAATTAAGTCTCAAGAAAATGCAGTTTGTATCTTTAAAATTATTAAACTCAGAAAGACTATCACCATAAGGTATGATTAGTCTAATTTTATTAGGATTTTCTGAATTTAAACATTTATGGAATTTTTCTGAATTCTAGAGATCATGTTAAGGGATTTTTCTAATCGCTAAATATCTTTTATGTTGCAACGTATATTATGTTCATTTCTGTTGTTTAGACTTTGATATGTTGCCATTCGTGTGTAGAACGATGTTAGTATGAATGGAAATACAAAGTTTATAATAATAATAATAATTATAATAATAATAATAATAATAATTATAATAATAATAATAATAATAATAATAATAATAATAATAATAATAATAATAATAATAATAATAATATGCATTTTGGATTGGGCACGAGTTTTAATTCAAAATTGGTAAAGTAAGAGAAAGGTAGAGAGAAAAAGTAATTAAAGTATTATTAATGGAGAATAGGTCTCACCTTATTAGAGAAAAAACAGTTACCAAAATTGGGAAGTGCATATTCTTATGGGACGAACTAAAAATGAAAGAGTGCATATTCTTGTGGGACGGGGGGAGTAATAAATAGCAAGACTAAATCATAACAATTCAAACTTTATTCGTTCCATAAAAGAAAAAATCATTTCCATTTTGGTATGTCCCATACAAATAATTTATTTTTATTTTGAGTAATTTTATTCTCTTTTATAAGGTGGGGCCTCATTTTCTATTAACAATAATTTAATAACCTTTTTTTTATTCCTCTTTTACTTTATCAATCGTGCTTCATACACATTTATAGAATGGATGAAGTATAAAAAAAACGGAAGGTCATTATGAATTAGTTTTAGGTCATTTTACAAAATCTGAATTTGATGTCATTTTCAGTTCATTTTAGGCCATCCATTATTAAAATGACCTAAACATGTCCTCTGTATGATTTTATTCTGCGTTTTTGCATTAAGATCTAAGTTTGCATAAATCAAAACCTAAGTTAAATATTTGAATTAGTGACCTAATTATTATAGACACGCCATCTTTATTTATCGAGAATGAACAGTGTTTTTTTAACTGGGCATAACGGGCCGAGTTTTTTTACATGGGCTTTACTTTTAAGCTCTTCTTCAAATTTTAGAATTGATTGCTTATTGTTGTGATTTGCTTTCTAAAACAAATTTTCCATATGTCCCCTTTGTTTTTTCAATTTCCACCTAATTTTAAAATCAAATATCATCATCCGTTCTATTGAAATATAAAGACAATAACAACCAAATACAATCCAAAAATCATCATTTATATAGCCATTTAATCATTCATCATTTCTCACCATCTTCAGCCTTTCTTCATCCATCTCAATTGTAGGCCTCTCTGACTATGCATTCCTCTTCTGAGCAATCTCTCCAATGGCTGCTAATACTAAATAGATAAATAAAAATAAATAAGAATCTAAATAGCAAGTATAACATCGAAAACTAAAGAACGTAGGGGTGAGCAAAAAAACCGGAAACCGAATATCCGAACCGAACCAAACCGAAATTTTGAAATTCGGTTCGGTTTTTTCGGTTTTTCGGTTCGGTTCGATTTTAAAAATAAAAAAATTTCGATTTTTCGGTTCGGTTCGGGCGAAGAAAAAACCGAAAAACCGAATTATATATATATTCTATTAATTTAATATATTATATTATATATAATATATATATTCTTTTAATATATTCTACTATATAATATATATTATATGTATTATTAATTTTATATTATATATAAATATTTTATTAGTATATATAAAATAAAATACACAAATATAAATATATATTTATATTATATTTATTTTTTTTTCAGGTTTTTCGGTTTTTTTTTTCCGGTTTTTCGGCTTTGATCGGCTTTGTTCGGGTTTTTCGGTTTTTTAAGTTCGGTTTTCGGTTTTTCGGTTTTCAGGTTCGGTTCGGTTTGGATTTTGAACTAAATTCGGTTTTTCGGCTTTGGTTCGGTTTTGGCAAAAAACCGAACCGAAACCCGAGTGCACACCCCTAAAAGAACGTACCACGTTGAAATTCATTTTGTTGTTCTTCTTCCGACATGTCTTCTTTGTTTTTCGATTTCATGTTACTATTCTTCAACCAATCTCCCGCGCAAATCAAAGCCTCAACCATATTGCAAGTCAACGAGCTTCTATGTGCAGTGAGAACACAGCCTCCCGTGCTAAATGCATACTCAGAAGCAACACTGGAAACGGGAATTGCCAAAATATCCCTTGCCATCTTGCTCAAAACGTGGTAGTAAGGGTGCTCCGAACCACCACTTTAAGATGTCAAAGTTGTCGATCTCGTCCATCAACACCATGTGCCTTTTTGCTTTGAGATAAAGAGTGAGCTCATTCACATCGCTAGTTTCTTCGTCAACACTAGACTGCAAAGCCATAAAGCGAAGAGAGACTCGACCATTCGAGCACACACGAGGTACTACAGTAGATGTATCAACTAATCGAGGTAGTGTAGGAGTCACATCCTGCGCTCTGTAAAACTCAAACAGCTCATTCATTGAGTCCGTCACCTCTCTCACCATATCAGCCCCTCGTTCTTCTCCATAGATTGTTTTAAAGCACGTCTCAACGTGTCTCATCTTTTGTCTTGGATCAAGCGCGGCTGCAATGTACACAATTCTATTCAAATTCGGATTTAATTCAGTTTCCTCGCTCCAATATTTCCCAATCTTCGACCGCATCTTTCTAGCCATGGCACTTACTCCAGAATCATCGCTCATCTCCAACGTAGAGATGAGGTCAAAGAAATCACACATCTCTGCAAAGAATAAATGTGATGTGGGATATCTGGTGGCAGAAAAGACGCGAGTCAACGCGTAGAACTTCCTGAGGTATTCCATCATGTTCTTCACATTCGCCCAATCTTCTTTTTTAGGCGGTCCAATAGAAAGATCATTGTGTTTTCTCTGCTTCAAAACTTCCACAAAACAAGAATGCTGATTCTTAGAAAGCGTGAATGCTTCTTCGTAAGGTAGAGCCGACTCTAGCATCAAATAAGTAGAGTCCCAACGAGTCGGAACATGCAAGCACAACGGCTTTTTGCAATCAATCGTATACTTGTTCAACGTCTCCACGTGATACTTGACATGTTGAACTGCCTTCTCATTTTCGGGTGCAATATCCATAGTGCAAGAAAACAGATTAGTCAATCCCCACTCTTTCAGCGACATGACTATAGAATCGCCAATGGTACTTGCGTTATGACTTTCAACCTTGCAAAAACTGATAATCTTCTTGTGCAGTTTCCAGTCTTTCCCAATGCAATGCGCAGAAACACAAATGAAGTTAGTGTTGTTCAGTGCAGTCCAGCAGTGTGAGGCGATCGACACTATTCCCATGCCTTCTTCGTGGAAAATTCTAACACCCCGAAAAAAAAAGAGGAAAAAAAATCAAATTAATCAAATTAAATCTTTTTCTAGTTGACTTGGTCACCAATATGCTTTAATTCAAATTTTAAATAAAGATTCTGCATAGATTTTCCGCCTCCGTAATCTGCAAATAAAATACCAAACAAATCCAAATTAAACCAAAATAACGTAAGATAAAAAAAAGAAGAGGAATTCGAATCCCACTCTTATTTCCACGTTGAAACCGCCCCTCCTCACTCCCTAAATCTCTCCCATATCTATCAACCACCCCTCCCCATATTATTCACTTCACAATCAGTTTTTCTCTTATTCGTTCTCTGCAACAAGAACACAAGCTTTATTCTTTTCAACTTTAATTCAAGAAATCGAGAACTGAGAGATGAGGGGAGATATAGGAGACGGAGAGGAGAGAAATCAGAGAGCAGCATCAGCAACTAGGCGACGATAATTCTCAGCAGCGGAGGCGGAGAACGAGGCTGCTGGAGAGGACGGAGGCTGCCTGAACAGCGAGGAGCAGGGGCTGACCGCGACTTCGATGCGGTGACGGCGTCGGGTGCGAACGGCAGCGCTGCGTTCTGACCGAGGGAGCAGCGGCGCTGTCATCCGGTGTGTGAACAGCAGCAGCTGCTCAAAGCGGCGGCTGTGCGGCGATGGCGGCGGCTTCAGTCTTGCATCACGACCGAGCAGCAGCGGCGACGTGACCTCGGCTTTGGGCTGGATCACGCACAGCCACGGCGGGAGAAAAACAGCAACGCTGAGAGAGATGTGAGATTGTGCTCTGATTTGGGAATTTGATGTGATACCGGACATGAGACGACAGTGATGGCGAGATCTGCTGGACGCCGGAGACACGAAGATGAGGAGCTTGCTGTTTTCTTGAAGAGAGATGATATGCGGGCAACAGCTGCAGCATAGGGTGATGAAGATGCGGAGCTTGTTGTTTCTTGAAGAGAGAATTTGGTGACTTTTTTTTAGCGTGAAGAGAGAAGATGCGTCCGCCTCTTGAATAATCAAAATGGGTGTGACAAGTTTTGGGTCAATTAATTAATTTTAAGAGGCTTGGGCCTTGGTAAAGAATAAAGGGGCTGCCCAAATTGAATAACTAGAAAGTGGGCTAAGGAGAACACTCATGATGACGAAGGCTTTTTATGCACGCTTTTCGAGAACGGAATGAAACACAAGTTAAAGCTTTAAACGAACGAGGTGGGCTTTCAAACTAAAGTGTTTTCAAGAGCTTTCATTTTAATATATATTGGTTTGAGCATCATTTTATGTGACGAAATGCCTGAGATTACGATTATTACTTGATTATGTGATTTATGTGCTTAAAGTGAAAGTGATTGTCATGTGTTGCGTTGTATAGCTTTTTTTGAGTGGTTGTGAATTGCTCGACTTGTTGATGTGATGTGAGACGATGCTCGACCTATGCAGAAAAATGATTTATGTTTCAAATACGTTTTAGAGGAAAATAAAGTTTGCAAAGGGAATATCATGCCATGTTTTTATTTTGAGAAATGCCTATCTGTTTGTTTAGCAAGGGAGTTGTCCCTACTAGACCTATTGAAATCGAATTCGGGTCTGACTAGGGAGTGAGTCCCTACTCAGGCTAGTGTACACCAATGGGGATCGTGAGCCGTCTTTTGGGTCGGCTGGTCTAGTGATCGAGTTTGCGGCCACATTCTCGTTCACAGGATTTTGATGTTGTTGTTGAGGTTGAGGTTGTTGAGATTGATGTTGATGAGATTGATGTTGATGTTGATGATTGCTTAGTGGGGAGTGAGTCCCTACTATGAGTTTAATCGAATTCGGGTCCTAGCAAGGGTGGGTCCCTGCTTGGGCTAGAGTACACTATGAGGACTGTGAGTCATCGAACGGGTTGGCCGGTTTTCGTGCTCGTGAAAAGTGGCCCCCTTACACGGCACCCTAAAGAACAGATATGACAGTTTCTTAAGTAAATCAAGGGGAAATGATTGTGTTTTGAAATGATGAGGAAAAAGGATTTGAGGATGAGTTGAAAGTTTGTGTTTGAGATATTTTTAGTGTCACGGGCCTTTTCAAGTTAAAACCCCGAGGTCACTCAATTGTGGCATGATATAGCTATTGTTTTTAAAATTGTTTTGGCATTTGTCCACTGAGTGCATCAAGTACTCAGCCCTGCATATGTTTTCCTTATGTGCAGGTTGAGCGGTGACGAGCGCGGTGGGTGTTGAGCATAAAAGTGGAGAATGTCTATCAAATGTCTAGAATATGTTATGTCTTCATACATAATAGTATTTTACTCTCGAATGCTTCCGCTAAATACTGTTTCTTTTGAGTTCGTGTATTGTTGAGATATTTTCATTTGGAGTTGTTGATTGTTGAAATGATACTCTGATTTTATTCGGGCTATTCCCATTTGTTTCGAGCTATTGTCGATTTGTGTTGATTCCCCCCTTTCTTCCCCGCTTCTTTAACCCTCCCCTAGTCGCGATCAACCGTGTTTTCTATCCTTAGAAAATGCGGGCGTGACAAAAAATTTGCGCAAGCCTTGTTTGTGCTTATGAAACAACCTCACACAATCATTCCTTACATCATATCCTTCCGGAATATGGAATTGCGGACAAGCAAGTTGGATGAATCTGCAAAAATGTCGCATTCTACAAATGTGAAAGGGAGCTCTTGAAGGATGACCATCTCACATAACGCTGGTCTAATTGCCCTCTGATCAAACTTCCATTTAGTCAAAGATGTGTTGGCTTTTACCGTCTGGCTTCTACCGGCTTGCAATGCTACTTTCCTCTTCAAACATGAAGCATTATGCTTTCTTAAACCATTGGCGCCGCATCCACTTGAGTTTACTGAAATGAAGGTACCACAATGTTTGCACATTCCTTCAAGCTTCATAATAGGAGGATCCCCTTCTTCAACCCACACTCTGGTGTAATCATTCCAATATATAGATCCCGGAGATTCATCGGTCTTTCTTCTCTTTCGAACATGCTCACTTTGGTCTTTAACTTTGATGTCCCTAAGTATTCCAAAGGCCTCCAAATCATGACTATCTAAAGACATATTCATAGCTTGAGATGAATCCATCCTAATCAAAACAAATTCAAATCAAAACAACAAAATGAGAATTATATCAACTAAACAGCAATTGGGAACAGAGGACCACAATAAGTTTCAAGAATTAAGTAGATTAAATCACAAAATTCAGACTTCTGCATAACCCCAGCAAAGAAAACACAACCAGCATTCAGTATTTTCAAGAACAAAACATAAAAATTGAATCTTTTTCCATTCTAGTAACACAACCAAAATCCAAACCACATACCCAATTCATCCCAAATTAATGCATCACCCAAGAAAGAAAACATGATTGAGATGCAAAAAAACTTATACAAGGGTCTTGTCAAATTCTCCCATCAGTCTCAAAAATTTTATAATTAGCATTTTTCTTCACGAGAGGTTTAGTTTGTTCCTAATAATGTGTAAAATATTAAAGAAATTGCAGTAAAAGTTGTTATAATTGAAGAAATGGATTACCTGCTTTTTGACGGCGGTGGGATGAGAGTGAGGGTGGTGGAGGGGAAAGACTGCGGCGGTGTGGTTTTGGAACTGTTTTATATATATAAACATATAGTGGTTACTAAGTAGGTCAAACTGGGGCCCACGGTCAATGCCGGAAATCGGTTACCCGAAAACTCCGTAGACACCATGGATACCCGAAAATTTCAGCCTGTGTTGCAACTTCTACTCATTGTGTGTGTGTGTGTTTTTTGGCTCTCAAATAGTGAATATATCAGTGAATATGTCTCTTATATAGAACCTTATTGGTTAAAAATTAAATGTGTTTCTAAAAACAATTATAGTTATAAAAATCACGAAATTTAACAAAATTATAATCCCTCCGCCCATGAAATATTGTCCAAATTTGACTAAAAATTAGAAATTTCATACTTTTCAGAAACTGACTAAAAACGAAATAGTTCATACTTTCAAGGACGGATGGAGTATGATATTTAATAGGAAGACTATACTAGGCTATAGGTAATTTTTACTCGATACGAATAAACACAAAATTAAAGGATTTAGATCAAGATGTATGACCTTCTCAACTCGATAAGAACTACTCCTTCCGTTCCATTTTAGCAGTCTCAGTTACTTTTCTACACTCATTTTGTAAAAATAATAAGAAACAATTAAAGTGAAAAATGGTAAAGTAAGAGAGAATAATGTAGAAAAGACTCTCTACAATATTTTCTCTCTTACTTTACCATTTCTTCACTTTAACTATTTATTATCATTTTTATAAAACGAGTGCACAAAAGTAACCGAGACTGCTAAAGCGGAAATGAGAGAGTAAATAATTTCAGGATAAATTAAATTAGATTTAATTAAATTGATCCAATAATGATCCAACATGCACAACTTGCCGACCCCAAGGATAAAGAGTAGTACTACCTCCGTCCCACGATAAAAATCACATTTTGTTATTTCAATTCATTCCACATTAAGCGTCATATTTTATCATTTTAGTTTGTCCCGCAATAAGGGTCACATTTCACTTTTACCATAAATGATAAATAAGTTTCATATTCCATCAGCTTATTCCACTCACATTATATTATAAAATTAATATAAATAAATAGGATATATAAAATTAATATAAATAAATAGGATATATAGTCCACTAACTTATTCAACTAACTTTTTTTTATCTTATTCAACTAACTTTTATTTATATTTCTTAAAACTCATGTCCGAAACAATTGTGAGTAACAATTGTGTATTAGCGTAGCACGGAGGTAGTAGTATTTTGTAATTTTATGTCAGTATTTTGTAATTTTATGTCTACTCGGGTAAGATCCAAAATTCCAAATTATCAACCTCAAAACAAGTTTATTTAAAACCAAATCAAATAGTTCAGACATTCACATTTCTATTGTTATTATTCTAATAGGGCAAATATTCCCCTCGATGTTTATTGTTGCCCTTAATCAGTTAATGGATGTCGTAGAAATACCACACAAAGCAATACTTCATCTCGTAAATCACAGTATTTTTAAAACCATAAACCAACATAAAACCAATCCAGCCCTTCATAAGGATCAACAAATGCATAAAAAGTCCGGTTTCAAGATACACCTTTATTTACATACAACATATTCCGGTCCAACCTCGACTCAGTGTGCGAGATGAGGCATCGCATGTGGCGCCCGGTGCGCCTGCATGGAGGCGCAGGCGCAGTGGACAGATGTTAAGTTGAGGCAGCCGCTGATTATGAGGGAATGTCGGCCGGGGCATGTGTGCAAATCAGGGAAAGAGTCGCACAGTGCCTGTACCGCAGGGGGCGTGAGGGCCGTGCACTGGCTGATGTTGAGGTTCGTAAGCCCTTCCTCCTCGTACCTGCTCTTCATGGATGCCCAAACATCGTGCTTGTTCTTCACCCGGCTCTGTGCTAGAGAGTACATTGCCCTGTCCGTAATGTTCTGGCAGAAGTACAGCCCGAGCGACCTCAGGTGGAGGCAGTTGTTCGCCAATGCAACGACGCTATCGTCTGTTGCAATGTAAGTCAGTCAGGCCGAAAGAAAAAAAATCAGAAAATAGCAAATCTAACAGTCAGAGATAAAAGAACTTCGAAGACAGCAGCAGAAACTCATCAAGCAATTGATGCAATCTAAACGAGTTTAACCTCACAACATCAATTCGTGATCTTAACTAACGAATTTCAAGCGGTTGAAACAAGTGGCCTTCCCCAAATCAACCGTAGATAGTTAGCTACACTAAACAAAATTCATGCTAGAGATAATCTTTGTACCTCCCAACATTCGAAAAACAAGGAAACGAACCAGTACCTGTAATAAGAACGCATCCGCACAAGTCAAGAGCTCTAAGATTAGGGCAGCCATAAGCCAAACTCTTAACACCTTCATCACCAACCCGGTCGCACCATCCAAGATTCAACGACTGCATTTGATGGCAGTTGTACCCAATTGCCTGCACAAAGCATACAACAACATTTGATAGAGACCAGCTTATGTATTAAGAGACAGAAATTTAAACGAGCCAGCGATTTTCAGAACCTTCAACGCCCTATCCGTCGCGGTCCTAACACAACCACAAAGATTCAAGGTCTTCAGTTTCCTGCAACACCCGGTCAGATATCCAAGAGCAGTATCACTGAAGCCTGTACAGCCGCTGATATTCAGCTTCACGAGCTCGGGACAACCAACGGCCAGCGCGTACAACGAGCGATCAGTGAGCCTGAAGCTCTTGCTAAGATCCAACTCTTGAAGCTCATGACAGTGGGCTGCAATCGCCTCAACAGCGTCGTCATGGAGCTGTGGCGTGTCCTGCCTCAACCCGAGAGCCTGCAGTTTCGTAAACTTAGGGGCCAGAGATAGCACCAGATCATTCATGCTCCTCTTGCACCTGACCATATGCAAAATCAATAAGAAACTTCACACCATGATAACTCTCAAATCAAGAACTTAACTTTACCCTTTAAACCACACAGTAAATGGATTAAAACCCACAATTTCCATATGAGAAACTGGAATCTATGTGTGGTGTGTGTTTATAACAAGAACACATCACAAATTCAAACACATCAATAACAAGAAAATTCAATCAAACATTTAGTCTCTGTAAAACATAGAAATATCCCAAGAAATCAGCAAAACCATCAACTACTAATTCTCTCAAAATTCCCAAATCAATCAAAATTCATAGAAATAATATCCCAAGAATTCTCAAAATTCCCAAATCAATCAAAATTCTCAAATTTTCCAAAACAATTAGTCTATGTAAAGCATAGAAATATCCCAAGAATTCATCTCTACATAATCTCACATTAAAGATGGAAAATATCAGCGAAACCATCAACTACTCATTCTCTCAAAATTCCCCGAAACAGAACACAAAATTGAGAAAGGAGAGAGAATATATGCATATACCAAGAGAGGGAAAGGCGAGTGAGGCCCCAAGAAATGGCATCCCTCCATCCATGGCAAACCCCAGAAGCCACAATCACCGTCTGATCATCCACCAGTGACAAAATCCTGAGCAGCAGCTCCACCGGAACATCCTTCCACTCTGTTATGCTCATGCTCTCAGCAGCGCCGAAAACCATCAATTTCTCAAAGCTCGAATTCAAACCCTCGGTCTCTCTCATCACTCAATCTGCAACCGAGATAGTGAATCGGATAAACTCGAAACTTTTCTAAATTGAAATGAAAAAAATGAAAAAAAAAGTGTGATTGATTTCCAATGCCAGAAGCCAGTAAAAAGTACAACAGGTGTCAACGCAAACAAGTTCTCGATTGCAGAGCCAAATTCTAGAAAATTCTCTTTTTTTTAAAGTGAAAAATTTGATCTTTTCTTTTCTTGTTGTATTTTCTTGAGAAATTGTTGAAAGACCGTCTTTTTCTTTCTACTTTTTCCAGGAAAAAAAAGAAGCTTGATCATGATCGTAGAAGGAACGATCAGAGATTATTATCGGTATCAGAAATCAAAGGGGAATTGCAGAAGAAGATTAGTTTACCTCGGAAATTTGGATGATGTGAAAAGGAAAACTAATGAATTTGCTTTGTTAAAGCTGTGGTGTTTCAGTTTTTAGAGAGATGAATGCATCAACTGGAAGACAAAATAAGTCGATGAGTAATGGCCACGTGTCATATTAGCAGTAAGGCGTGTGATAATATAAATTGACTATAATTAATCCAAAATTTACTGCTACTTCTCTCCGTCCCCATTGAAGTTGTCTCCTTCTTTAGACGGTATTACTCGATATTATACTTCTTTATCACAGGTTAAAGATTGTCATATTTCTTTTTTTTTTTTAAGTTTTCTCTCACATTTAATGTATACTATTTTCTCTCTCAATCTAATACATAAAACATTATCTCCTAAAATCTCATATCATTCTTCAACTATGTCATTTATTATAAGACGGAGGGAGTACAAAATTATACTCCCTCCGTCCCGGGCTACTCGCTCATTTCCTTTTCGGCTCGGAGATTAAGGAATGAGTGTATAGGAAAGTAAAAAATGACGGCTGTAGGTGAATTTTTTTACTAAAAATGGAAAGAGTGCAAGTAACTTGGGACGCCCAAAAAGGAAATAAGTGCGAGTAGTGCGGGACGGAGGGAGTATGTCATCTTATTTTGTGTTTTAGATGGAAAGAATAAAGTAAAAGAGATAAAATAAAATAGAAATAAAATGATTTCTATTTTTAGTATGAATTATTTTAAATGAGACAAACTATAAAAGAAAATGAGTTATCTTTGATGAGACAGGGGAGTATTATATTTTCAGAAAAATTTAAAATATTCATTGTATTAGATTTGAATTTACATATTTTTTTTATATTCAATTCACTCGTATATTCCAGGTATGAGTTCTTTTTGTTGTTAGAATTTTTATTTTTCTTCAAAAATAGTACTCCTTTCATTCTAAGAAAGACTACTCTTTTATTTAGCTGCACGAGAATTTATGACACTTTATTTTGTGTGTCAAGTGGAAAGAGTAAAGTAAAAAGAATAAAATAGAGATAAAGGTGTTTCTATTTTTAGTAATGTGTATTTTTTGTGTGACAAATAAAAAAAAGAAAGTATGATACTTTAATAGCACGAAGGAGTATTGTGGAGACCCATATCACAATCAGATACTCTCTCCATCCCAACGAAGATGACTCATTCCTTGAGCGACGAGAGATTTTATGTAATTTTGTTTTGTGTGTTGAGTGAGGAGAGTAAAGTAAGTGAGAGAGAATAAAGTAGAAATAAAAGTGATTCCATTTTAAATAATGAGTTATCTTAGTTGGGATAAATTAAAAAGGAAAGAGAGTCATCTTCGATTCGATGAACATGGGGAGTAATATTTATCTTCAAAGTATATTCTGGAGTACTACCATCTAATTGGAATAAAAAAATTGTGGAGACAAACGGAATACTGTTTCCAATTTCGAAGCCATACATAAGTAGGGTCCATGTAAAATTTTCTTGATTTACTCACACCATTGATTAATTGAGTCAATTTTTTTATAAAGTTTTTTCTCTATTCTTTGTTCTTTTATATTTCTTTTACTTTATTTATTATATTTGTTTATATTTTTATTTCTCTATAAAAAAGAAGTGCCTTAATTAACTAGAAATTAAGGAAATATATCTACAAATTCATGTGACAGCGAATTTGAATTATGACCTAGTCTAGGAATATAGAAATTAATAAAATGAATTCAATAAAGAAATTGAAAAGGCGAATGATTGATGGCACCGTTCAAATTTAGGGCTGGTAATTTTTGACACGACACGAATCGGCACGAAAATAATGGATTTGAGTCAGAGCTTATTGGGTTCGTGTCCTTATCGGGTCGACCCGTTAAGGACACGAAAATTTCGTGTCGTGTTCGTGTCGTGTTCGTGTCGGGTTCGTGTTATCCGTTAACAATACGTGTTCGTGTCGTGTTCATGTTCGTGTTCTTGTTATCCGTTAACAAATAATATTTTAATATTATTAATTCTTATTATTTTCATTTTTAATAGGTTTAACCGTTATCAGGTCGTGTTGTTATCGAGTCGTTATCGTGTCATCTCGTGTACGTGTTGTTATCGTGTCGTGTTGACCCGAATTGGTTCGTGTCGTTAATGGGTTCGTGTCGTGTTCGTGTCTGAGGGTTTCGTGTCGTGTTCGTGTTCGTGTTTGAGGTTTTCTTAACGGGTCGTGTTCGTGTTTGTTGTTATCGTGTTCGTGTCGTTATCGTGTCGACACGATAACGACCCGACACGCACGATTTGCCACCCCTATTGAAATTAACAATTGCATCAAAACCAAATTGAGTGGCACAAAATCAAATTCCATCATGTTCCATCTTTATGTGCAAAAAAAGAAGCCGTGTGTGTGTCTTTTAAAGAAGTGCAATTTCTCTCTCTAAACTTTTTTGTGATAAAACTTGCATTCAAAAAAAAATAATGAACGACTAATAATTTTAATACTCCTTCCGTCCCACTCAAAATTTGACTGGCACCAGAATTTAGCGAGAGTAGTTAGGTAGCAATTAGTTTAATATTTTAATAAGAAGAGAGGAGAAATGAATTTATTTCCAAATATAGAAAATGAGTATTTTTAGTAGGACAAATAAAAAAGAAAGGTGAATATTTTAACTATGATGAGGTGTAATATACAAAACTAGTAAAATAAGAAAGATATGTAAAGAAAAAATAATTAAATTATTATTAGTAAAAATAAGGTTCAACTGATTAGAGAAAAAAAATAGATAAAGATAATGCACATTTTATGAATGTCCCACAACAGAAATAAAGACTGTTTTTTCTTTGAAAAATGTATGAGTATATATTTTCTCTAACAATAACCAATAATTTTAATATTTTATTTATTTCAGACTAAGTGAGATATTTTTATTGGCACATGAATGAAGGAAGCTGTGAGTTGTGAGAAATAAGAATAAATAAAGCATGAGAGAATAAGCTAAATATATGAAAAAAGTAAACTAAGAATATAAAATAAAATAATTGAATTTTGCTAAAAAAAAGGGACTCATTTGCAATCACACTACCGGTAATATTAATATGAGCTATCGAATTTCAAATCGATATTCCTCTCATATTCTAACTAGAGTTTGTTAATGTTTCATTTTCAATATATTTTTTTTATTTATTCTCACTTTTATAAAAACCAACGTCTTGTTCTTTAGTTCAATTTTGTGAGCATCATTTCGGAGTCACCAATACAATAAGACTTTATAACTAACTTTAACATTTGTATTTTATAATTCATGCCAATGATCGATTATGAGCATTTGGTCTCCATATTTATGGTACCTTTAAAAATAGTGTTTTTAAATAAATATAAACAATATTGTTGATAAAATTTTGAAAATAAAGTACAAATGAAAATGGAGTAAGAATAGTAAAATTAATTAATATAACTATTTATATAATGCACCCATCAACAATAAAAGCGTAAAAAAAGTATATATAAATTCTAATAAGGGTTGCATATTAACAAGGGCGACTTTCCACTATCGGTTTATATCCTATAGGATTGAGAATATTTTGGACCTCAAAGAATAAAATGAAGTTAAGGTATAATCACAATATTAAAGAGAAAGGAATATGAAGTTAAAGAAAAGACGCAATGAATATTAATTGTTATATATGTGTCGCCCAATTGCTACATTCTTACGACTATTAAAAACACCTAGACTTTTTTTTTTTGTTTATTAGATGTCTTGGAATATGATAATATCTGGGTGTATATATATATATTATCGTTTTGAACTAATTTTACTTGATCATATTTCATTGGCTTGATTAGAGAATCCTAGTAATGGAGATAAAAAAATATTAAATCTTATTATCGATATGAAAAATAAATATTCTTAAATAAGGTAAAGTATATTTAACGTTTTCAATAAGCTAGAATAATGAAAACATATATATGGATCAAATTCCATAAACTGAAATGCGATTAGTTGTCAAATTCTTAATTCACCTTTCATTGAAGAGCTTAATTAAATTGCAAGACTATTAATAAAGTCAAAACAACTTTATGAAGGAACGTGTCGAAGTAATGCGTGCATTTGTAAACTTTGTAGAGTTGAACGATTAATAAAGTTGAATTATTAAGTTTCTTCGGATTAATTAGAGTTTCTTCCTCACTTCAAGCAACTTACAATTTACATTTTCATAAACTCTTATCGATAATATTCGCCTGTATCAAATTAAATTAACTAAAATTTTCAATATTCTAGGATAAACTATAATTTGACATTCATTATAATTTTTTTTAAAAAATGTCTTTATGATATGCATGATTGATAAAGTATAGTAATATTTGATGTCTAAATTATTTTCGTTCAAGTATTTTATACGAACGGTCAAACCAAACAAAACAACAAGAAGAAGATATAATTCAAACTTATATAACCATTAATTAATGGAATCCCACATGAAGAAGAATATATATAAACTTGTGCAAATCCATTTTAGGCGTATAGATTTTACTAGACAAATCAAATTATTGAATTCAAACTTACATTTATTACATGATACTATAATTTTCATTTCGATAATATTTGAGATACATATTTAAGTTTTTAATTAACCAATCAAACGATCCATTTCCCATGATATTTTAGCCGACGACATTTCCTAATCAACTTTTCCTTTTCACTAGCTAGACATCAACATGTTTTTCCTCTCTAGGGATTTTGAATAAAATCTACTCCATATAGGAGTATTTGTTATAAACTATATTTGTATAGCTCTAAGTATTTATTTCATATAAAACTAGATCAGCTAGCATTATATTAATAGGACTTTTTTCAATCATAAAATTCTTGTGTTTGTCTCTTTCATTCCACTCCATATTAAGGAAGAGGAACATACAACATCTGAATGTAGGTGTGCTAGCGTCCAGGTGCATTTTTCATCCCAAACAAATGTGAACAATTTTTAATTGACTCATTTAGTCTTATAACTAATCATTGTTTTAATTACATATCCATAATCAAGATTCCAGGACTAGATTGGATTCTACTTTTCAGTTAATAAAATTGAAATTTATAACCAGAGACCAAATCTTAGTCATTATATCAAAAATAAAAAGATGAGATTAATAATACGGAGGTCATTTTCATGTGCCAGTTAGGACATTTTTAGATTGTTGTAGTTCATACAAGGATATGAACTCATATGAACTAAAACGATCTAACAAACGAAATTCCGTATTATGTACTAAATCGATATAAAAATGACCTTATAGGCATCTAAAAATAAATCCCTTTGTTCGATTATTTGGTTATGCATTAGAGCATCCACAGTGGGACAGATGTTCCGGCGGACTTCCCAAAAACACCTTCTGCCATGTCATAAGGACATCCCACTGCACAATGGCAGACATCCCCAAGGATATCCCGACGGACATCCACAATTATAAAAATTCACAAATTCACCAAATTAAACAATTTACGAAATTAAAATTTCGATATGAATACGGAGAAAATGCAACCACTTTATTTTAAAAAAATACATAATTATTTTAAAAAAATACATAGGTAAAAAAAATTAAAAATCCGGACGTCCGACATTGCTGATGCTCTTAGGATTTGGTTATTTTTTAAGACTATACTAAATTTATGATCCATTCGACAACTTTAAAAATAATTAATTAAACTAAAATATGATATGTGAAACTTAAAACTAAAATTTATATCAACTGACGAAATTCAAGAATTTAAGGTTTAAATCCCACAAAAAATCTTAATGGGATGGAAAATCGGCCAAAGTGCAGAACAACAGTCATGCATAATATTAGGCCATCTGCAACGCTGTATCTTATTTGTCCCTTAACCGTCTCTTAAATTACTATTCTTGGGCCCCACTGTACTTTTTTACTCCATCTCTTAACTAAGGGACAGAACCTGCAACCCTCCATCTCTTATCCGTCCCTTAACCGTCTCTTAAATTACTATTCATTCAATTTCATTTTTTATTTTTATTTCCAACAAATTCAATTAATAAAAACACACTTCATTAAATAAAATAAAATTACAACTTAAAATTTAAAAAAATAAAAAAACACATAATTAAAATCCTAAAAAAAATAAAAATTACATAATTTAAAATACAATTTTATAGAAAATAAAAAAAACTACTCCGTCGGCGAATCATCTCCCGAAGGCGGTGGAGGTGCATTGAAACCACCTGGAGGCGAAATACCAAGTTATCTTGCCATAAACTCAATTCCGGCAAGATAGGCTTGGTATTGGGAGGCGTCATGCAGGAAGTGTCTGCCATTGTGGCGGTCATGTACATGGACATTAGGGAGTTCGAGGGTGCCCTGAGCCCGCCTGGCTTGATTTGGCTTGGCCCATTCTCCCTCTAGCCGCCTTCGCCGCATTTCTCCCTTGCGGCCGACGGCGCCCATGGGAGGACCCCCGGCATCGTCTGCCGTGCCCTCAACCTCCTGCGAGGCAAACTCTTGTGCGGCGCTGCCCGAACCGCCCTCACTAGACGAGTATTGGCCACCCGCCGTGTGCTTCCTGCGCTTCGAGGTCGAGCCCGAGCTGGACCGGACACCGCCGGCCCACCTTTCCTCGTCTTTGATGACATCCCAAACATCGACATGTTTGAATTGTTTTCCTGTGTCGTCTCCCATGGCTTCACTTTGGTAATGAGCCGATTCACTCTTGTAGATGGCACATAATTTTTTGACCTCTCTGTCGACTCGGTCAAAGTGAGCGCGGAGCATCTTAAATGTGCTGCGGCGGGACCCCTTCGGCTTAATCTCGTGGTAGGACTCGGTGACCTTTTCCCAGAAGCACTTTCGGGATTGTTGATTCCCGACGATGAGATCGCACGAGACACTGATCCAGGCGTTGTACACAGCCAACGTTTCCTTGGGGCTGTACGGATGCCGGCCTAGATCCTTCTCCTCCTCATCCGCTTCCGCCTGGAGCTTCCACCGTCTCGGCCTCCTTCCGGAGTGGGTTCAACCGAATAATCCTCACGAATCTGGGATAATCCCTGCGAATACCTTGGGGCAGAGGGACGGGCGTATGCATCCACATCAAAATGGGGTGGTTGGTACCCCCGGCGTCGACGAACCGGAACCACCACCCAGGACATTGTACATGCCCCTCAGTTGCCGAATGCGTTGATGTCAAACCCGTCGGAACCGCCACCGCCAGAGTTTCCGTCGCCAGACATTTTGTGATGAGAGGTTAGATGAAAATTGGAGAGGAAATGGAGATGATTTGGGAAGAATAGATGTGTATTTGTGTGTGAAATGAGGATGACTTAGGAGTATTTATAGAGTAAAAAAATATAAAAAATAAAAAATAAATAACGGTAATATTAACGGTAATATTACCGTTTTTTTGATTTTTGATTTTTTTTTTAAAATTCAAATTTAAAAAAAATAATTTATTGCGTCAGCGTGACGATGCCCACTTGCGGGCCGGCGAGTGGACATCACGCATGGCGTCGGAGAGTGCCATGTCGCGCGGGCGGGTGGCGAGACGGCTCGCCATCCGTCTCGGCGGGCTGGGGACGAGACGGGACGCTGCAACGCGTCTCGCCGCCGTCTCGTCCTGGCGTGACATGTTACGAGCCACCCGCGTGACGCGTTGCGGGTGGCCTTGGGGAATTATTTAGTTTTATTGCAAATTTGCTGGGTGGAAAATAAAGATTGACTTATAAACAAGGCCAATAATTTTTTGAATTGAAAACTTTGTAATGTCTAAATGCATATTAATTGGGTCGGTCCATAGATTTAAGGCTCTGGGCCATTCTCTATATAGTTGGACAAATTGTACTTTTTCAGTCCTATAAAAGATGCCTAACACACAAAATGTCATATTTTCATTTTAGAAAAAATTCCCTCCCACAATAATATAAATATTAGTATATTTTTTATTTCCACCTAACACACAAAATAAAACCTTCTAAAATCTCGTATGATCCCACAAATATGACATCTTTTGTGGGACAGAGGGAGTACTACTTTTGTCAATTTACTCTCCTCGTCCCTGCTTAATGCAACAAATTTACAAATGTGACGTATACCCTATCACAGTTGTAAAATTTATGTATTTTATCATTATGTTTTTTAATTATATCAATTTCATCTTTCATTTTTAATTTAACAATTCTATCTCATTCTTTATATTTCCTATTTAAATATTTATTTTAAATTTAAAAACAAATTCGGATTATAAAATTGATATTATAAATTAAAAACATTAGGATAAAAACTGATAAAATTTGTAGATCGGAATAAATTCGGATTTATTCATATAATCATATTACCTTTTGTGGTTAAATGAATTAGACCTGATTTTTGAATTTCAAGTTTTGTAGTATTTTAAATTAAGTATTTTCTGTTTCAAGTTATTCGAATAATCGTAAAGCAAGTCTTTGACTTGTTCTTTCCAATTCCAATATCTTTCCAGAGTCAATAGAGTCAAGTCCATTGCTATTTTTAGGAGTGTTTTTAGCAGATTAGTTACTGATGCCAAACCCGTTTAGTGGATAGCTAGTATTTTTTCAGATCGAGTGATCACAAACCACATACCCAACTTCTACATTCGATCATCTCTCTGTCTTCATCTTTTCTCATTTTATTCTCCATTATTCAAAGCAAATTACAACTATAACCTCTTCTTCTTCAAGCAGATGTATTAGAGAAGAGAGCGAGAAATTTGAGAGTTTTATAATATTTTTTCACTTTTCTAGTTATCTCTCCATTTAATTATATAAGTACTACTATTATTTTTTAAATCTTGTACTCAAAATGACCAACAGAATTTAGGATAAACATATCACACATATTTGTGTGTTGCTAACTACTCCCTTCGTTCCACCTTAATAGATGCTTTCATTTTCTGCACTCGTTTTGGAAAAATAAAATTGGTCACTCGTTTCATTTTCATAGCTGAATTCATGATTATCATCACTTGAATACTTCTCTAACTTAGGGTTGGAACGGTACGGTATACCGCGCCGAAATGGCCATACCGCATACCGTACCGTACCGTGCGGTATGACCAAAAACCATACCTTTACCGTACCCCTTTTGTCGGTATACCGTACCGTGATTTCCAGTATATACCGCAATTGCGGTATACCGTGTTATTTGCGGTATATACCATTTATTATCTCTAGAGTGTCCACAATAACATGCACACTTTGGTGAACAAACCATTTTTTTTTGTCCACAACCAATTTTTTTTTGTCCACCGCTATAAAAAATTTGTCCACGACAATAGTGGACACGCCCTAGCCACAAATCATATTATTTTATTAATTATTTTTATATTTAATTCAATTGAAATTAAAATTATCGGACAAAAATAATTAGAAAAAATTATTTAATTTAATTAAAAAAAATAAACTAATGACCAAACTTGTTTGTTAACTTTTTAAATAGTACTACTAAATGGGTTATAAACCTAATCATTTTAATCGCAGTCGTTTGACCAAATTAATCGAAAATCATTTAAAAAGCCCAAAATGATCTAAACCTACTTATCATCTTCTTTCTCATTCTTCTCTCTTCTCAAAACACCAAAAAAAATTAAATCTTTCAAATCCGAAAATGCAAAAAAAAAACAAAAAAAAAAACATCCGGCCTCTGTGGTCAGCGCCGCGGGCTCGCTGCTCCCCGCCCCGTCCACGCCGACTACTCGGTTGTGGGCTGTCCGCCCCTTCTCTCCCCGGCGCATCCGTGGAGTCGGTGGCCGCCGGGGCTCCCTTATTGTGGACCCTCTTACTAGATACTATCAAATTATGACCATGGTCTAAACCCTATACTGGATACTATCAAATTAAATATGGATGCTTCTTTGGGAGGAGGTTACAGAGGGTTGTTCCATGGCAACTTGTGCATAGAAAAGAGAATATTGTTACAAATTTCATGTAAATAGGTATGTCAATGTAGCCCGTAACTTGTGGGCTGGCCCGAATAGCCCGCCAAATTTATAGGGTTAGGGCTGGAAATTTCTAGCCCGATAAAATCAAAACCCAATTAGCCCGCAACCGATTAACCCGCAACCCGTTAGGGCCAGACCCGAAAACCCGATAAAATTTCTATTATTCTATTTTTTTTACTCCTAATTTGACACTTCATTGATTAATTTTAACTATTATATATTGAATTTTTATTAATATAATAATTAATAAATAAATTAAAAACTTCAAATTCACTAAAAAATTATTTACATTTCTAAAACATACATTAAAATTCTACGAAATATCTCAAATATTAGTATTTGATCATGCTTATGATGGAGTTTAAGCATATATCTCAAATATATCATAATTAAATGTTTTACATTGTACGAGTATTAGTAATTTTAATAATTATTTAGTAATTTTAATAATTATTTATTGGATTGATCGCATGTTAATATTATCGATAGCAACCCGATTAATCCGCTGGGCTAGCCCGAAACCCGACCTTTAGGGTTAGGGTTAAACTTTTATAACCCGAAAGAAATCACAATCCGATTAGCCCGCACCCGATTGACCCGCAACCCGAGTAGGGTTGGCCCGAGACCCGACGGACCGGCCCGATTGACATCTCTACATGTAATATTTAGTTCCATAGGGGTGCATGTGTTAGAGACAATACCTAAATATAGGGTTTTTGATACGAGGTTACTCGTATTAGGGGTCGACAATGAGATATCAATGATAGGGGCAGTTTGTTTGCGGGAAAGATTCCCATTCGAGCAACCAGTTCCTCGCCAAACTTGGCTTCTTTTTTTGTTGAGGAGGGGGGGGATTATTTCTTGGGTCTAGGGTTCAGGGTAAAAGAAAATCATAAGGAAATTTTGATTCTAATTATTTGATTTCAACTTAAAAAATCCCTATTTTTATTTCTAAGGTCTCTAGGATTAGTTCAACCAGCGGCGGATGGAGGTGGGGTCGAGTGGGGTCGGCCGACCCCACCGCCATCCCTGGTGAACTGCCGGAATACTCCTCCCAACGGCCCCCGACCCCACGGCGTTCGGAACTCTGCCCCATGATTCATCTTCAAGCTGCGCGTAGCTTTTGCACCTTCATTGTTATTTCCTCTACTGCTAAATCTTTTATGTGTGGGTTCATTTATTTTAATTAAAACATGCAGGGAATACTTTCTTCATAAATAATTTATCTCTATTATAATGGTTAATACTTTCTTTACAAATTACAACTAAGATTGCTCGGTATCTAAATTAATTTTAATTCAAATTAAGGGTTTGAGGGGTAGAGCATAGGCTGTGCAAAAAAAAAAGATTCGGTGCATTATATTATAGGAGTATAGTTTATTGAACATCTTGTAGTCATGTTTTATTAATTAATTTACTTTATTATCGTAGTAACCGATAAATTTTAACCTAATTTTAATAGATATTCCCTCCGTCCGATAAAAATATGAATATTTGGAATAAAACAGAAATTAATGTACAATTGTTAAAATAAGAGAGAAATGGAAAGAAAAAGTAATTATAGTATTGTTAGTGAAGAATGTGGCTAATCTACTAGAAAAGGAAGTTACCAAATACTATAAAAGGAGATAATTTTATGTGACATTCCAAAATGAAAATGTATTTATTTTTATGGGACGGATGGAGTAATATCTATCTTTTACTTTTAATTATTGATTTTAGTTACCTTCTATTTTAGATTAATAGATACTCCATTCGTCCCACAATAAAAGTCATATTTTGTCATTTCGGTCCGTCCTATAATAAGAGTCACATTTCACTTTTATCATAAATGGTAAATAGGTCTCACATTCCACTAACTCACTTCACTCACATTTTATTATAAAAAATCAATATAAAAAAGTGGGCCTCATGTTCCACTCACTTTTTCTACCCACTATTCTTTGCATTTCTTAAAACGCATGTCCACATCAAATGTGACTCATATTATGGGACGGATAGAGTATTCATTTTTGAAAAAATCTCGAGTTTCCATCAACTCTTCTAATGTTAATGGCGAACAAAAACAACAGCAACTAGAAGATATTTTCGCAACTAATTTTGACAGTTTCATAATATCGTAGAAGTACATATAAAATAGAGATATTTCATTTATAATGTATCTTTATAAGTATATATATTAGTATATTTTATTATTTCTTTCGACCCCACGGCATTTTATTCTTGGATCCGCCATTGAGTTCAACTCTAGGAAATAACCAACAAAGAATCTATAATGGAGCTTGCAATTACGCACGCCTCAAATTACATTAGATATAAATTACTCAAAAAGAATTAAAACATAATTAACTTAAATAAAACGATCCATTTGCTATGATATAAGCGTAATCTGTTGTGGGCTTGACATTTTCTTAATCAAATTGTATAAAATAAATTGTTGAACAAATCACGAAATTTGATTATGGTCCATTCCACAATTTTAAAAATAATCAATTAAACTAAAATATGTGTGGAAATAAAAACTAATATTGATATCAATAGATGAAATTCACGAATTTAAGGTTTAAAACCCCGAGTGTCTAAAACCCACTAAAAATCTTAATGGGCCGGAAAATGGGGTAAAGTGCATAACAACATTAAAACATAATATTAGAGAAATATAGTTCTTGGGTTCGAGCCCACTGTAACACTAACCTTTGAAATTTAGGTAAAAAAATATATTCAGAAAATATTTCTCTTTATTGTATACCTTAAAGATTTGCAGAGTGGAAAACTAAGATTTACTTATAAACAATGCCATAAACTGATGAATTGAAAACTTTGTTAAGTCAAAGTGTATATCAATTGGGTTGGTCCATGAATTTAAAGCTCTGGGCCATTCTTTCTAGAGTCGACAAATTGTATTACTCCACTAGTTATATTGCTGTCAATTTCCTCTCCTCGTCTATATTTTAAATGTTGACTTTTCTTTAGTACAATACTAATGTGACATAAGAGTATTTCCTATCTCAATAATATATCAATTCAATTAAATAATTATTTCTAAAATTAAAAAAGTGCAGTATATACCTACTCCACCAATAAATGTCTTATTTTGTCATTTTCGTACGATTCACTAACAAATGTCTTATTTGTTTTTTAATATTACGTTTGGTAATGTACCGCACATTCGGCGAACTTTATCACACTCACATTTCATTATAAAATTAATACTCTCCATGTCTCAAGGTTGTTGAGTCGTATTCCTTTTAAGGTTATTATAAAATAGTTGAGTCAGTTCTCTTTTTGGCAAAAACATTATCTTCTTTCATACTCTACTTGTATAAACTAGTTTTAAACGTTATGTGAGTGGAATGTGGGCCTCTTTATCATTCATAGTAATTATGAAACGAGACTCCTATTTGTGGACAGACTAAAAATGGGACTCCTATTCGCGGACAAAGGAAGTACTCCCTCCGTCCCACAAAAGATGTCACACTTGTGGGACGCCACGGGATTTTATGGGGTTTTGTTTTGTGTGTGAAGTGAAAAGAGAAAATATAATTGTTATATTAATGTGAGAGAAAACTTTTTACCAAAAATGAAAATGTGACATCTTTAGTGGGATAAACTAAAAAGGAAATATAGGACGGAGGGAGTATATATTTTTTAAAACTTGTCTCATGTCAAATATGAACATGTAATCGTGGACAAAGGGAGTATTAAATTTCATATCTATGATTTATTCTTGAAAATTTTTTCTACTAATGGTTCAATCTTTAGATAATAAAAATTGATATACACTACCAAAAACTTGTAGTACTTATTTTTTAAGGACATAAAAATCGAGATGCAATTATTTGCGTTGAAATTTTTTTTTAAAACTAACAACGATTTAGGATGCAAAAGAAAACGATCCTAAATTAAGAACAAATTAACTTAATCTTTTGCTTTTTTTAGGATGCTTCCATTTGCGCCCTCTAATTTTAATCGGAACAGTAACAATAAAAATGTTTTTAAAGCGTTGGTGGTATATTTAGAAACAAAAATTAACATCATTAATTGTATTAAAAAATATTTTTAACGGTTTTTTAGTTGTAGTGATACATTAAAAAGATTAGGATAAAATTGATACAATTATATGTAGGTCAGAATAAATTCCGATTTATTCATACCATCGTACTTTTTTTTTTATGAAAAGTAATTAAGAAAGAGTACGGTAATAGAGGTAGACATAGAGATACAGATATACCAATGTTTTAGATACAAAGTAGTAGCAAGTGCTTAGTTGTGAGGCTCGGCGCCATAGCTGCAGCATCGGCACCCGTGTGGGTTGCGGCAGCGCTTCCGTCCTTTGCCTCCACGTCCGCCGTATCCGCCTCCACGGCCTCCGTATCCACCTCCACCTCCGTATCCGCCTCCACCGCCACCGTATCCGCCCCGGTTGTATCCGCCGCGCCCATCGGTTTCCTCCTCTGTTTTAAATTAAATCAACACTCAAAGTATAATACTCCTCGTCCACAAAAAATAGTCTCGTTATAATAACATTATAGTACATTATTTTATTCTTTTTACATTTTATTAATATCACACCTGCATCTATTTTTTATATAAAAAATGAGTACTTACAAATTAATTACAAAAAAATGTTCTCTATTTAATTAGTAGTTTTTAATTTGTAACACACACACACACTACAAATTACATATATATAGGAAAATATTGAAGAAATGGCTTACAAGGATCAACGGAAGCAAGCTCTCTAGCTGAAGCTACATCTGAAGAGATCAGAAGAGCCACAGCCAAGACAAGGCCGAGGAGAAGAAGCAGTTTGGAACTCATTTTTGCTACTCAAAATTATAGGATAAGATTTTGGTTTTTGATGAGAATGATGCTCTCACTCATTCTGTATTTATAGGCAAATCAAGTCACATAATGGGGTAAGCTTAATTATGAGTAGGCCCTTTGATAGTTAGCAATTCAATCCACATTTTGAATGAATCCATAAGTCTATAATTATCTTTGACAAAGCATTCCCTGCCACAAAATTAGTTCCTCTTTATAGATTTAAAAAATACATTTAATATCCTACAAAACAAGCCGTATTAAGATTATACTTGTAATTTTGAAGGCCACAAAAATCGAGACAACAATTACTTGTGTTGGAAATTTTTTTAAAATAACAACAATTTAGTACGCAAAAGAAAGTGTTCCTAAAGTAATTAAGGACAACTTAACTTCATCTTTTGCTTTTTTAGAACGCTTCTATTTGCGTCATCTAATTTTTAATTGGGCACCAACAATAAGGACGTCTTTAGAAGCATTGATGGTATATTTAGAAACACAAATAAGTGTCCCTAGTTTCATTAAAAAACGTCCTTAATGGATTTTTTATTGTAGTGTTATTTTGATAAAAGGTTGATTTCAATTTTAAAACTAGACTAAAATTTTAGGACCTAATCCAAAAAAAAAAATCCTAATCTCATGTGTTTATATCCACTTTTGAATGTTGCATGTAGTCTTGACCTCTATATCTTCATTCTAGTTCATAGTGAGGTGTTTATTTATTTCTAAGTTTGACAATAAATTTCTTCTGGATATCAGAATAATAAGTCAGTGATTTTTTTATATTGAAGACTCAACTTTCGTCTCATAAGTCATAGCTGCTATTACTCCACTGGGGTGAAGATGTTGGGGTCCATTGTTGTTTGTGGTCCTCAACCAATTAAAATATTTTTTTTATAGTGAGCAAAGGTTCAATTGAAGCAACAACAAGGCTCTACTACAAAACACAAAACACAAATAAGAGCTAAAGCAAAACAACACATTTAAATTGACATATTATAGTATGTGTAGTCATGAGTATGAGAGTGGACTGAAAATGCTACGTGATTAAGTGTGAGTGAATTTAATTTAACGGTGATCCCATTGTGTATAAGGATGAGAACCGTGTGTGGATTTCATGTCACATTATACTATTCCCTCCGTCTCCAAAGAATATGCACTTTGGGTTCGGCGCGAGTTTTAATGCAAAATTGGTAAAGTAGGAGCGATGTGGAGAGAAAAAGTAAATAAAGTATTGTTAGAGAGAAAAGAGTTCTACAATTAAAAAGTACTACATATTTTTGTAGGATAGACTAAAAAGGAAAGAATGCATATTCTTGTGGGACGGATGGAGTAATATAGTTTCCATAGGGGGTGCATGTGTGACACTGATACGAGTATTAGGATTAGTATTAATTAGTTTAGATATATTAGGATTTGCATATCTTTTCTTATATTTGTTTCTTGTTCCCTAAGCTAGTATTCTAGTATTATAAATAGGGCTAGGTTGTTATCGTTTTATTCAGTCAATCAATATATGAAATTATCATTCTTTTGGCTCAATTGAGTAGCAAACAAGAAACATCTCCTAAGGTTGCCGACGAGGCTGATCTCGCGCTCAACCGCCCCTTTTTGCCGTCCAAGTCACGACCCAACGTTGGGCGCTCGACAACGACGACATCTCGTTTCTTGATTTTGTGTGGAAATCGACGTTAAGGATTTAGGTCCTTAACAACTGGTGCTTTCATCCAGAGCTCATCCTCCGTCTTCGTTCATCCATAACCCAAATCTCAGCAATCAAAAAAAAAGAAGAAGATATATTCTTCACCAAAAAAAGGTACCACCGATCACCTCCCACTGCCGAGCTTCACCGCCGCCGTTATGCGGACTCACCAACAATATCAGCCCCCGCACCAGATACACCCTATTATTGCAAAACTCGATCGCCTATTGGACATGATGAAATATCGTCTGGACGCAGCAGAGCGGCGCATTGACAACCGCCGTCCGCCCACTCAGCCTGAGCCAAAACCACCCTACGTCTTACGCCGCTTGGATCCACCTGATCGTCGCCCACGGACGGGATACTCGCCCATCGGGTACCGCGATTGCGCGCAGGATGCGCGCCCTCGACGCCGCGGTGGCTATGCCGAGAGGGGCCACCTATTTGATCATGGGGATCAACAAATCCAATTAGGGTTCGATCGCCACCCGATTCACGCAATGCGGCCACACCGCCTGACGTGCTGGGACCCACCAACGCAGCAGCAGGACCACAGTTACCCATCCTTAGATCACCGGCCCCGACGCGCGGAGACGTGCTGGGACCGGCCTCACCATCGGGAGGAGGTGCGAGCACCGCGAGGCCATTCTGCCTGCCACCAGCCCCACTACTTGAGCCTTCCACCGCGGGACATGTACGGTCAGCCCGCGCGGGTGACCAATCAGACCCCGTACCAGCCTTTGCGCTCGCCTACCTGTTGGGACCAGTCTGGATTGCACAAGCAGCAGGGATACCCGACAGACGACGGCGAAGATGAGCTTGGTGATTTTGAGGACTCTGTATTAGAGACAGCAACAAAGGAGACCAATGATAGTGATGCCGACAATTCGGATACAGAATCTGTATTAAATGTTGTCATTCGATTGTCTAGTGAGAATCATGGATCTAGGGAAGGTAGAGATGGCAGACCCGAAGACCAACGAGTTTCATCGTTAGACGATGCAGATGAGGACGCTTCCATTGAGGAAGGGCCAAAGGTCATCGCCTCATTCCCGGTTGTTCAATTGCAATCAAAATCTATTGTTGAGAATTGTTGGGGAAAGAAAGAAGATGGTGCTTACACAGGTTCCCGCATAATTGTTGGTGTCTATGTGGATGTCAGTGTCAGTGATGTTACAAGCATGAAGCCTCGATTACCATCGCTCGACGCCGATGCAAGGTTAATTCCTCTGCGAAATAACACGCCGTGTTTGAGCATTCATGAATGTGTGGCAGAACTTTCCATTGTAGCGTTGAATTTGGACGACCACATTAGTCTACATTTATAGATTTTTTATGGAGGTGATAAAGGGAGACATTCAGCGGTTCGATACACGTTTGATCCAGGAGGAGACGCCTCGCCAAGCTTTTGCTTTCAACTCTTGTCCTTGGTTCGTGGTTCCCACCTTGAGGACAAAGTGGATTTTAACCGTGGGGGAGTTGATACGAGTATTAGGATTAGTATTAATTAGTTTAGATATATTAGGATTTGCATATCTTTTCTTATATTTGTTTCTTGTTCCCTAAGCTAGTATTCTAGTATTATAAATAGGGCTAGGTTGTTATCGTTTTATTCAGTCAATCAATATATGAAATTATCATTCTTTTGGCTCAATTGAGTAGCAAACAAGAAACATCTCCTAAGGTTGCCGACGAGGCTGATCTCGCGCTCAACCGCCCCTTTTTGCCGTCCAAGTCACGACCCAACGTTGGGCGCTCGACAACGACGACATCTCGTTTCTTGATTTTGTGTGGAAATCGACGTTAAGGATTTAGGTCCTTAACAGACACTATCTTTACCGCATGTTGTATGATTGATTATGTATTTTTTTATTTTCCTCTGTCACATTTATTTTAAATGATATTTTTATTTAAATTCATTGTTTGATTGGTTGTTTCATAGCACATGTGGCATGTGTGTGAACAGAGGAATTTTGCAAGACAAATCAAAATTGTTGTATTAGCCTGTTTATGAACTGTGGACTTTTGCAAATCGCAACAAAGTTTATTAATGCCTTTAGAGAAGTGGGATCCCATATAGTGAAAACAAATTTAATTCCAATTGGATTCAATGTATCCACGTACCACATTTTTTACTGAGACATTTTTCTATGTCCCCCAAATTTGAGGAACCCCAAAATTTTAAAATACGTGTACAGGTTATTAATATTAACTCTATAAGCTATTAATATTAAATCTATCTCAAAAAAATGAATTATTACTCTTTACTATTGTAAATAGAGGGAACTACATAAACCATCCCTGACGTTTCCATTTGTTTCACTCCAGGCACCTGACGTTTAAAAATATCGTCACAAGTCTCTGGCGTTTAACATAATCACATATCATATATTTGTAGCCATTTTTCAGACCATAATACCCTGATGGGGTACGAACTAAACCCTAATGGCAAGCCCAATAACAGTGACGGCCCATCAGCCCAGAGCCCAAGAAAGAGTATCTGTTCGGCACCAAAGAGTTCGGCACGACCAAAGAGTTCGGACTCAGCCTACAGCTCGGTAAAAGCCGACCAGTCAAGCTCTCCTCTCAGATCGGCAAGAGTTGATCGGTAAAGTCCAGCAGTTCGGTCTCAGCATTCGACCGAACTAGGAGTTAGTGGACTCATGAAAGGCCTCCACGACCTCCACTATACCCACGATCTATTTAGTGGTATGAAGCAGTTATTGAGCAGTTATTGCTCACCCACGATCTTGTTAGTGGGGCTGCAAACCACGATCTTAGTTCAATGTATAAATAGAACTTAGATCAGATAGAAAAGGGTTAAGCTCTCTAGAGATAAAATCATATAGCAAGTCTGTGTTGTAAGCTGTAATCCCAGATCAAGCAATACAATCTTGCCCTCCCTTCTTCCCGTGGACGTAGATTTACCTCAGTAAATCGAACCACGTAAATTCACCGTGTCGTAATTTATTTTTACGAGCATTCATCATCATCAATAATTCGCGGATTCATCACTGGCGCCGTCTGTGGGAAACAGAGAACAAAATTTGTGATAAAGCGAATTTTTGATCCATTTTTTCCACCCAAAAAAATGCATACCAGATCGCAGAATACCCGTATTCCAGCCCGTGAGAACCAGGAGGAAGCCAATCCATCCCATAGGTCGGGAAAACAGCCTAGGGATAAATCCACTACCAGTTCTCATGGCGAAGGAACAAGCCGCTCCAAAAATCGTCCCACTGAGTCTTCCCAGCAGCCCGATTTGAATGAGGCTGTCAAGCAGTTTTTGGCTGAAAAGCAGGAGGAATTCTTAACCTTCCTGCGAAAAAGCCAAAAGCAGCCGGAGACGAAAACGACGGATTCTCCTTCTCCCTCCGCACAAGAAAGTCACTACCGCAGTAGTGTCGCATCTCCCAGGAGAAAGAATCCTCAACCCCGACATATTCCTGTTCCTCCTCGGTACCGGAATCACAGGAGAACTCAATCTCCTCCATACCGACGAGATATCGGATTCGCCGTGTACGGAGCACTGAAGACTCCGTTCTCGGACGACATCACCCGAACTCCCCTACCACAGAACTACCGAACTCCGTCGATGACTTACGACGGGCTCGTGGACCCTCACGATTTCTTGGGGCGCTATCAATATAACATGGCGAACCAGGGTCTCAACGAGGTCCACATGTGCAAGCTGTTTCCCGAGCTGCTCATCGGGAACGCGAGAAGGTGGTTCGATAGCCTCCCCCAGGGCAGCATCAGATCTTACCGAGATCTAATGGATGCCTTCCACAGGAGGTTCTTTCAGAAAGCGGAAGCCCGAATCACTTCGGCTCAGCTGCTTTCCATTCGTCAAGGTCGCGACGAAAAAATCAGCGACTTTATGACAAGATTCCACAAGGAATGCCTGCAAGTAGACGATCTCAACGATCTGCTTGTCATCTCGGCATTCCAAAATGGAATCTTGCCCGGAGCTCTCTACAGGAAGCTCGTTGAGTGCGGTCCGCAGACAGCTCAGGAAATGTGGGACATTGCGGACCAGTACTCCCGGGCCGATGAGGCAGACCGTCGCAAACGGTCGTTAGACAGCTCATCGTCCCGAGGAGACAGAAGGAAGCCCGATCATAGCGATCAGGGGCATCCTCGCCGGACTCCATTTGAAAGAATTCAAAGGGCTCCGGTGCAAGACAGATTGGGACCTCGTCTCAATCCCGAGAAGCCGCCCGCGCAGTTCGTACCGCTGAACAAGCCGAGAGCGGAAATTTTCGAACTGCACTCTGACCTATTCGAAAAGCCAAAGCGGATGACGAAATCAGCCGCGCGCCGACCACAGGATAACTACTGCTCCTACCATCAAGACCACGGTCACGATACTGAGGAGTGCAGAAACTTGGCTGCAGGTATCGATGTTCTTGTGAAGGCAGGGACATTGAAAAAATACCGAAGTAAGCAGCCAAAGAAGAATAAAAAGCAGAGTGGTGCGAACTGCGCTCCTCAGGATCCGAAAAGGCAGCCGGATCCCGAAGACGATGACGAGCCGCAATATGATGGAGTAATCCAGACTATTGACGCGCTCCCTGCCGGGAAGACCAAGTCGTCCCTAAAGTCAGAACGCAGAGGCTCCAATCGAGAGGAGCCAACGCATAAAAGGCTGAAGCAGGACGAAGTGATTACGTTCTCGGCTGCTGATCCCGTCCCGGCCATCTCTCCTCACCAAGACGCCATTGTCATCCAAGCCGGAGTGGCAAACAAACTGATCCACAGGGTGTTTGTGGATACAGGAGCGTCGGTTAGCATTCTTTTTAAAGAGTGCTTCGACAAACTAGAAGTGGACCCAGCTCGGCTCAGTCCGGCTCCGCTTCCCCTGAAGAGCTTCACTCAGGAGGACACCCGCCCTGAAGGTATTATCAGCCTTCCGATCACGGTGGGGAAAGCGCCTACTAGCTCCAGTACGATGATTGAGTTTTTCGTGGTGAAAGCTCGGTCCCCGTACAACGTCATCCTGGGAAGAGACTGGCTCAACACAGTTCGGGCCGTTTGCTCCACCTATCACCTCACCATCAAGATCCCTACTAAAGGAGGGATAGCGGTCATCCGAGGTGACCAAAAGAGAGCAAAGGAATGTCTGCAAATTGCGCTTAGAAGTGCCGAGCAGTCAGATCGGCACCACCAAGCATAGCAATCACAGCAGCCGGAGTCAGAGGCGATGACCGAAGTCATACCGGAGCCGAACTCGATGACAGTTCAGCTGTACGAAGACGATCCATCCAGAACGGTTAAGATCGGTTTCGCGGGAACGCCCCTACTTCGGGAAAAAACCATCCAGCTCCTCAAGGAGTATAAAGACGTCTTTGCATGGTCTCCGTTGGACATGACCGGAGTGCCCCCCGAGGTAATCACTCATCGGTTAAATATTGATCCTTCAGTCCGGCCGATAAAACAGAAGCAAAGACTCTTTGCGGCAGAACGAAGTCAAGTCATCCATGACGAAGTCCGTCAATTATTGAAGGCGGATGTGTTATTCGAAGTGAAGTATCCTTCGTGGGTGGCCAATCCTGTCATGATCAAGAAAAAGGAAGGAGGATGGCGGATGTGCATAGATTTCACCGATCTAAATAAGCACTGTCCCAAAGATTGCTATCCCCTTCCGAACATAGATAAAAAAGTAGAAGCTTTGATAGGCTTTGAAATTTTTTGTTTTCTTGATCTGTACAAAGGATACCATCAAGTTTTAATGGATGAGATTGACGCTTCAAAAACGGCCTTCATTACTGATTTCGGCATTTTCGCTTATAAAAAGATGCCATTCGGTTTAAAGAATGCCGGAGCCACTTATCAAAGGATGGTAGACAAGCTTTTTCGGCACCTGATTGGAAAGGAGGTCGAAGTGTATGTTGACGATATAGTCGTCAAGAGCAAAAGCACCTCGGAGTACGAGCACAACCTCAAGTCCACTCTCAACGTGCTCAAGAAAGCCAACCTCAAACTTAATCCCCAAAAGTGTACCTTTTTGGTAGATTCGGGAAAGTTTCTGGGTTGTTGGGTTTCAAAGGACGGACTCAAGGCAAACCCCTCAAAAGTTCAAGTTGTTCAAAACATGGCAATGCCGAAGTCCATACATGACGTGCAAAGGCTAACCGGATGTCTAGCCGCACTGAATCGATTCCTTTCTCAAGCAGCCGAAAAGCAACTGCCGTTCTTCACGGTGTTGAAAAAGGCACCAAAGTTCGAGTGGGGAGCCGAGCAGAAAAAGGCCTTTGACGAGCTCAAAAGTTATCTAGCCGAGCTTCCTATGCTCTCTGCTCCAGCCGAAGCCGAAGTAATATTCTTATACTTAGCGGCATCGGATCAAACCATCAGCGCGGTGCTTGTACGAGAAGAAGGCCTAAAGCAGCTTCCCATCTACTTTACAAGCCGAGCATTAAGAGGTCCAGAAACAAGGTATCAACCACTGGAAAAGATTGCTCTGGCATTAGTAAATGCAGCAAGGAGACTGCGGCCATACTTCTATGCTCACAAGGTATGCGTCTTAACTGATCTGCCACTTCGGCAAGTGTTGACCAAACCAGAAGCATCAGGCAGAATCGCCAAGTGGGCTATAGAGTTGGGAGAGCACACAATTGAATATCTACCTCGGAAAGCCATCAAGGGACAAGCCTTGGCAGATTTTCTTGCAGAAGCAAAGTTCGATCAAGCAATTCCTGTTATTGCCGAACAGAAGAATTCTGCCAATGCCGAGCTAGCACAGCCCTTGGAATCCGAAGTAGAGCCGCCGGATTGCTGGAGCGGATTCGTAGATGGAGCTTCAAACAAGATGGGAAGTGGAGCTGGTATTTTACTTGTCGCTCCCGACGGACACGAGGTAACCTACTCACTTCGGTTCCTATTCCCCACTACTAATAATGAAGCCGAGTACGAAGCCCTCCTGGCCGGACTCCAGTTAGCGCAAAGTCTGCTCGTCAAATCTCTCAAAGTCCATTGTGATTCACAAGTCATAGTAAATCACATGTTGGGTGCAAGTGAAGCTCGTGACGAGAGAATGAAGAAGTATTTGGACAAAGCGCAAAGCATCAGCCGAAGTTTCTCCTATTTTCGGATAATCCGCATTCCCAGAGCGGAAAATAGCCGAGCAGATACCTTAAGTAAGTTGGCCTCAGATCCGAACTCAAAGGCGGAAGAATTAATGCATCGAAGCATTGATGAAGCCGAGGTACATTCAGTATCCAGCTCGCCGAACTGGATGACGCCGATCTTGCAGTATCTGGATCAAGGACAATTGCCCGAGGATAAGAGAGAAGCTCGGAAGATCACATGCCGAGCACTTCGGTACGAACTTCATGAAGGAGTCCTCTTTAGAAAGTCTTACCTCCAGCCGTTATTGCGGTGCGTAGGACCAGAAGAGACGGACTACATCCTCAGAGAAGTTCATGAAGGATCGTGCGGTAGCCACATCGGAGCCAGAGCTTTAGCTAAAAAAGTTCTGAGATGGGGATATTATTGGCCAACCATGGTACAAGAGGCAGTGCAGCTCGTCAAGAAGTGTACGAAGTGCCAAATTCATGCAAATGTCCCAAGGATGCCGCAGACCGATCTATACACTATGCAAAGCCCTTGGCCTTTCATGCAATGGGGCATAGACATAGTGGGACCACTTCCTCAAGCTCCTCGGCAAATGAAATTCCTTATCGTTGCCGTGGACTACTTCACGAAGTGGGTGGAGGCTGAACCATTAGCTACGATAACGAGCTCAAAGGCATTGGACTTCGTCTGGAAGAACATAGTGTGCCGATTTGGCATACCCCACATCCTCGTCTCGGATAATGGGACTCAGTTCACCGACAAGACGTTCAAGAATTGGTGCCAAGAGCTGAACATTCAACAGCGGTTCACTTCGGTCTCCCATCCCCAAGCAAACGGACAAACGGAAGTAACGAACCGGATTCTGGTGAAAGGGTTAAAAGCTCGGTTAGAACAAGCCAAAGGACAATGGGTAGAAAATCTCCCTCAAGTCCTGTGGTCCTACCGAACTACACCCAAAACCTCCAACGGTGAAACCCCGTATAGTCTGGTGTACGGCACTGAAGCCGTAATTCCGGTGGAGATCGGCGTACCCAGTCCCCGAACTCTAAATTTCTCCTCAGAAATGAATGACGACGGACTGAGAGCCGAACTAGATCTCGCCGAAGAAAGAAGAGAATTGGCGTGCATAAAAGCAGCCAAGTATAAGGAGCAAGTAGCCCGGTATTATAACCAAAGGGTGAAAAAGCTTCAATTTCAAGTGGGAGATCTCGTCTTGAGAAACAACGAAGTAAGCCGAGCAGAAAAGCTGGGCAAACTCGAACCCACATGGGAGGGTCCGTATCGGGTGTCAGAAGTCCTCGGCAAAGGGTCTTATAAATTGACTCACATGTCAGGAGAATAAGTACCCCGAACATGGCACGTCTCCAACCTCAAGAAGTTCCACTTGTAAGAGACAAAGTCCGGTCAGTCTGTCTTGTGTCTAGTTCGGTCATAGGGGTACATGTTTTTATTTGTTTGTTTTTACTTGTACTTTTTACTTGTCGTTTTATAAAAAGTCTAAAGTTTTTTTCTTTCGTCTTTTTCATTTTTTCCCTATGTGTTTTGTCTCTATGTGCTTGTCGTCTCTTACAAATGGTACCAAGGTATATCGTTCTTTAAAGACTGATCCCCTTTTTAGATCGATTATTAAAGACTATTGTGAGTCCAAGCTTCTAAGGAGGATATAAGACCACAAGTCAGCTTAACAAGCAGTCCGTCTGAAACGAACTGCAATAAGCCAACGATTGTGAGTCCAAGCTTCCAAGGAGGATACAAGACCGCAATTCAGCTTAACAAGCACTTCGTCTGAAACGAACTGCAATAAGGGAAAGTCCGATCCACGCGATAAACCTCGCCGAATTAGGACGACCAAGTTCGGTCAAAGAAGTTTACCTCATAAGACCGGGGACGACCATGTCTGGTCAAAGAGGTTTACTGCATAAGACCACTTCGGTTAACTGGGAAAGTCCGATCCACGCGATAAAACTCGCCGAATTAGGACAAGGGAAAGTTCGATCCCGGCGACAAAAATCGCCAAATTAGAACACAAACCAAGTCTGGTCAAAGATGTTTATTTCATCAGACCAAAGACGAGTCCGGTCAAAGATGTTTATTTCATCAGACCAAAGACGAGTCCGGTCAAAGATGTTTATTTCATCAGACCAAAGACGAGTCCGGTCAAAGATGTTTATTTCATCAGACCAAAGACGAGTCCGGTCAAAGAAGTTTACTTCATAAGACCAAGGACCAAGTTCGGTCAAAGAAGTTTACTTCATAAGACCGAGGACAAGTACGATGAAATTTTTTCGCTAAGCTGTAAATACAGTGTTAGAAGCGAAAACAAAATTTCATTTTTCAAATCTTGTTCGGCATACAACTCAGCTACCCTACAAAATGGCGTTACGCTATTACAAAGGACTATTCTACTGTCCAGGGTGGCTGAAGTTAAGCCACCTATCTGCAAAATCCTCTGGAAGCCGAGTTCGGTTGTTCCGAGCAGATGAAGAATAAGCAGGTCGACGAGATGCTATCCTCGACCCAACGCCTCTTCCCCGAGCCCGAGAAGTCCTAACACCTCGGCGATGAAGAGTCTCTGCAATAATCATCTGCTGATCTTGCTCGCTCATAGTCACAACTCCTCGGCGAATTTCAGTCCGTCCCTGTCTTGACGATTCCGGTTGCTCCTGAGCCCGTTCTCGTCTTGACGTTTCCGGCTGTTCCGGAGTTCGTTGTTGACTGGAAGTAGGATTTTGAACAAGGGAACCAGAGGCTTGATCTGGAGTGCGAGCATCTGTTGGCACGACATGGCGAAGGAATCTTTCTATGGAGGGGCGCCGAGAAAGAACAATGTCGTACCGAGAAGCCCAGCGCCGTAATGATTTCACAACTTGTTGGCAAGCCGAGCTCTCCAGCGCATTGTTCCTCCGGAGTACATGATATTCCTCCCACAGTTCGTCAACTCGACTCTGAACATCTGATATGGTCAATCCCCCGCGCACACGGATGTAATCCTCGTACGCAGTCCTCTCAGCAATGGTCGTATTCAGCTCGGCCTCCAGATCCTTCTTATCGGACTCTAAGTCCTTATTATCGGCCTCCAGCTTCACTAAACGAGCCAGAAGCTCGTCATTCTTCGTCTGATCGGCTATAGCTCTTTTCTCAGCTTCGTCTAAAGCCGAAGAGTACAGCCGTTTCCAGTGAAGTAACTCCATCTCCTTGAGTACAAAGCAGCTATGTTAGTTCGGCAGCTGTACCGAGCAGATAGTAAAATACAACAGGAATAAAGGCGAGTACGAAAAGCTATACGAAGACAAGTGTAGAGAATTTTTCATTCACAAGGAAAATTTTTTACACTAGGAGGGCTTCAAGGCCATTTTACAAGGAAGAAACTAGACTAAGAGAAGGGAGACGAAATCATACTCCGCCAGCTTCGTCTCCGGCTCCTTGGTCTGGTTCAGCTTCTTTCTCCTGAGCTACCTCAGCCTCGGCCTCGCCTCCTGCCGGCCTCGCCTCCGCCTCCTGATCGGCTTCCTTCTCCGGATGCCCGGCCCGCTCAACTTCGGCCTCCAGCTCCAGCGGCTCGGCCTCACCCTCTCCGTTGTAAGTCGAAGCGGGTGAAACGGGTCCCACGGAGGCAAAGATAGCCTCCAGGTTCTCGTCCCGATCAGCTCGACAACTCCGGACTCGGTCTGCAGAAAGCAGGACCGAGGATGAAGCGAGCTCCTCAAGGAGCGGCAGATTCTGAAGCCGAGCTGCTATCTCTCGGCTGTACAGAGGCAGCACGACGTCGGCCCCCTGCTCGCCCTTATCGGCAATTAGCCTTACCAGGCTACCGACAAAGGCCGAGAACTGGCTGCTCAAAAAGAGTTTCTCCGTGTAAACACGGAGAGCCTCCCCTTGGGCAACCGCGGCAGCAGCATCGCTCCGCTTCGTCTGCTCTCGCTGGATGACGAGCTGGTTTTTGGCAAACTGAGCTTCATCCTGGGCCGAAATCCTAGCAGCTCTGGCCTTCTCAAAGTTAGCCTCAGCCTGTTCGGCCCGATGACAAGCAGCCGCCAACTTCCTCTGCATCTCGGCATAGTCATTGGACGCTTTGGAGAGTTCGACGGCGACGAGCTTGGAGAGCATATCGTTCCTCTGAAAATGAATAAAGAAAAAAGTCAACAAAGGGGCCACAAAAAATACAGGAAAAAAGCAAGGCCAGAAAATCAAGAAGAGAATTCACCTCGGCGAAGTCCGTGGGCCATAAAAACGGCTCACAGATATGTTCCGAAGGAGGCGCCAAGACCACGTCTTTCTCTGGCGCTCTCGGGGGCTTCTGGGCCTTCCCCCTCCCCTTTGCCGAAGTCGACTCCGGCTTCTTCGGATCCGAAGAGGTTTTTTGCCTTTTCGGAGTCCTCTCGGCATCAGACGCCGAGCTGGTGGTTTTCGGCCTCTCCGGCTCCTTGGACTCCGAAGATTTGCGGCTAGCCTTACTCAGCATGTACACTGCCAAAAAGCAAGAAAGCAAAGTCAGATTTTCTTCGTTAAAGCAGTAGAGCATAAAGATAAAGAGAAATCCTCACCCTCGGCCTCTTCGTCCGAAGACGAGATGTCGAACACGACGTCGCCCTTGACGAGCTCAGACTCCGTGTATTGTTTCCTAACTATGGGAATCTTGTTGAGCTCGCCATCGAGCTCGTCCAACGGTTCAGGCCGAGGGTGACGGATAACGGACTCCGGCCCTCTCCAGGGAAAACTAGGAGCCGCGGTCCTATCATAGTAGAAGAAGCGATTTTGCCACTTCGGCCACTTCGTTTTACAAAAGGCTCTAAAGGGCTGTAAAGGGATCAAGTAAAACCAAGACCCCTTCCTCTTAAATTGAAAGAATTTAAGGATCGCCTTCAAAGACAAATCCCTTCCTAACCTACGGAGTTCGGCAGCGAAGGCCGACAAGTGCCTCCAAGAGTTCGGAGTCACTTGGCCTAAAGGAAGCTGAAAAAAATCTAGTAAATCTATAAAGGCAGAAGGGAGGGGGAAACGAAGCCCGCATTCTAAGCAGGCCTCGTACACGGTGGCGTACCCCTCCGGCGGGGAGTCAGCCCTATGATCACCGTCAGGTACCACCGCCTTCCCCCCAGGAAAAAAGTATTTTTCGGGTAGGGATATCACAGTATCCTTACTCAAAATACTAGGGAAATACTCTACGGTCTTCTCCCCGGACTCTTTCCGGCCAGAAGACCTCTTATCCCCTTTCCTACCGCTACCCGACTCCGAAGAAGAAGAAGACATTTTTCTTACTTTTTGAAGATGAAGAAAGTCTGAAGAAGCTCTTGAAAGCGGAAGAAAATTTCTCGAAAAAGAGAGAGTATAGAAGACGCAACAGCAAAAGTGTTCAAATGAGGAAAAAGGAGCATACTTATCAGATTCGGGAAAGATTTCGAGATCGTTGCGCCGTTTCGAATCCCACCTTTTCAGGATTCAACGGCCGGATTTTACTGTCGCATTTAATGCAGGCACGCGCAAGGCACGTCCCCTGACGTCAGCCTCCCCCTTACCATTATCCAGAATGCCGAAGTGACTCACCTCGCCGAAGTGATTCACTCCGCTTTTCGGGGGGGGTAGTGATGGGGTACGAACTAAACCCTAATGGCAAGCCCAATAACAGTGACGGCCCATCAGCCCAGAGCCCAAGAAAGAGTATCTGTTCGGCACCAAAGAGTTCGGCACGACCAAAGAGTTCGGACTCAGCCTACAGCTCGGTAAAAGCCGACCAGTCAAGCTCTCCTCTCAGATCGGCAAGAGTTGATCGGTAAAGTCCAGCAGTTCGGTCTCAGCATTCGACCGAACTAGGAGTTAGTGGACTCATGAAAGGCCTCCACGACCTCCACTATACCCACGATCTATTTAGTGATATGAAGCAGTTATTGAGCAGTTATTGCTCACCCACGATCTTGTTAGTGGGGCTGCAAACCACGATCTTAGTTCAATGTATAAATAGAACTTAGATCAGATAGAAAAGGGTTAAGCTCTCTAGAGATAAAATCATATAGCAAGTCTGTGTTGTAAGCTGTAATCCCAGATCAAGCAATACAATCTTGCCCTCCCTTCTTCCCGTGGACGTAGATTTACCTCAGTAAATCGAACCACGTAAATTCACCGTGTCGTAATTTATTTTTACGAGCATTCATCATCATCAATAATTCGCGGATTCATCATACCCTTATGCCTTGCAGGGCATTTTAGACATAATACCGGTGTGTTGCAGGCATACCCTGCCCGAGGCTGGGTCTGCATCGCTGTCATATTAAATTTTGTCCATTTATTCTTCAGTAACTTCAGTTTAATCCAGAATACTCATGATTAGATAACATTCAACTATCACTTTTTTTCGATTCCATTTGATTTGGTCGCATATTTTGGTCATTGCACTTAAATTACAACGGAAATGGATATCAAATTGAACAAAGCCGCTAGCCTTCCATGTCAGCAAACGAGTAGACCAGACAACAACAGGTAGGGAAAAGTTTTGTGTTGTATTTCTTGTTTAGAAAAAATTGTTCCTATTTCTTGTTGAAAATCCCTTGTATCTGGTTGGTCACAGGGACGGACCTAGCCTATGCCAAGCAGCCGCTCCAGCGGGGGCTTGGCCGGTGCCGGTCGGTACCCACCATGGCCGCCTCTGTCTGCAACTAAGCTACATCTTTTAAGTTTTTTTTACAGAAAGAATGAGGAATGAAGGAGAGGGAACGAAAGGGAAACGAAAGGGAATGGGAAGAAGTAATTGTGAGCATTTAATTTACCGCTGTGTGGGGGGTCCACTTTTAATTTACCTTTACTTTTTGTATATTTAAGTTTTTTGAAGAATACGTATATGCTTATTAATCCAATTGATTTGGGAATAAATTGCAGATTTACAATACACTGATATAACCAAATTTGCATCCTATTTACATGTGGAATACTACTACTACTATATGCTATTTTTTACATTTAAATGATAAAAAGTTAGTCAAAATCTAGTTAATTTATTTAAAAATAGAATATTAAATTATGTTTTTAATTTTTTATTAGAATATATTTTTCTCTGTTTCTCTTATTTTAATAAAACATACTATCATTATAAATATGCCAACATTAAATTGAAAGTTTGTAATTTAATATTCTAATTTCAAACTTTATGAGATTGACCAAAATTTTATTGAGTAATTATTCTTTAATGAAAATTCAACATATCTCCAAATAAAAAAAGAAAATTCAATATTTTAGTATTTGTTGGAGTAAATATCAATAGTCGGAAAAGTAAATTATAATGAATTCAATTACTACAATAATATTGTAAGTATTAATTTGCTTGCCATTGCACTATATATACCCAGAAAATAAATCATGTGTACTGAATGAAATGTTAGTGATGATATTTAATTGATAAATTGTAGTAATTGAATTGATTATATAAACACAGAAAATTCAAATAACAATGACAAATCAAAAGAGAATTAGAAAAGTGATCAGAAGAAGGTAAGGAACTTTTAGGCCGTCAAATCACGCCAAGGTTGCAGCAGCAACTGCAAAGTACAGGCTGCCACTGCAGAATATCATGTGGTATGACCATAATGCCCTTTTAGGGCTAAAGGGTATTTTTGTCTGAAAAACCCGATCTGTGATTATGTTAAACGCCAGAGACTTGTGGCGATATTTTTAAACGTCAGGGGTGTGGAGTGAAACAAATAGAAACGTCAGGGATGGTTTATGTAGTTCACTCTCGTAAATAATATTGAGTTTTGAAGTTATTGAGTTTATTAAAACTTCATACTGCACTAGTAATATTTCTATTGCATATAGATATATTATTATACTGATTATTGTTCAGCACAAAAAAGTTTCTCCATGTAAAGACTGATAAAATCATATTTACAAGAAAAAAAATTTGTGGTTTATTATGTATTCATTCAGTAACAAAATGTATTCATGTTGATCTTCATAATAGAGAATTCTCCTTTTTCATGAGCTTTTCATTTGAATCTTTTAGTACAAATATTTATATATGGTTGCACTAATGCAGAACTAAATTTATTAGGAAATTATTCTTTCTTATAGTTAACACTCGTCATTTTTGATACTATAAAAAAATATGTGAACATATGCAAATAGGATTTTACAAGAATCTTAGTAAAATTACCTTTTACTTTTAATTGAGAGAATTGTGTGAAATTTAAATCTTTAAGATAATTTTTAGGAAATATAAAGTAATTGGGTAGAAAGCTAATGAGGCTTGAATATGTTATCGTTCAAAAACAATATTTAATTGCTAACTATAAAATTGGAGAGTGTTATATTGCCAATTCAATATTTAATTGCTAACTATAATTAAATAATAGCCATTAGAGCATCCACAATGGCGCCTAGCGCACCGCCTAGCCGAGCGCCGGCGCTAGGCGGTCGCTAGGCGAACCATTGGAGGAGCCGAAAACCGCCGAGCGGTTTTCCGGAAATCAATTTCGCCTAGCGCTAGGCGGTCAAAATCCGCTGGGCTATGCGCTGGGCGATCCGCTCGGCTCCATTGCAGCGCCCGGATCGCCCAGCGCATAGCCCGGCAGATTTTTTATTTTTTATTTTTAATTTTTGAAACACTATATATACGCGATTTGCACTTCATTTTCATTCGCACCACTTGTATTAACGAGTACTCTCTCTATCTTAATTTCTATACAAGATCAACACCGAGAAATGGATCTGAACAACGAGCCTAGTTCAGGGACGAACGGTTCTCAAACTCCCCCAATCCCCGTTGGAGGCGGATGGAATCAGATGCCCGGGTATTACAACATGTACCCGTGGCAGCAGATGCTACCCGGGATGCCGACCGGAGGGAGTCCGCCGGGGGGGGGGGGTTCCCGGCGATGCGGGGTTGGGCACCCAATATGTACTTTTTTAAGTAATGTACTTTTTGCGATTTTGAATGTCATTTTTTTTATTAATGTACTTTTTAAAAATTTTTGTACTTTTTTAATTTATTGTACTTTTTTTTAAAAATTAAAATAGTATTATTAATGTTTCCCGTATATGTCTCGTAAATTAAATTCCGTATATTGTGTTATTAGTGATGTGGCTATTGATGTGGCTGGGCTATTTATGATATGGTTAGGCTATGGCTGGGCTATTTCTGATGTGGCAGGAGGATTTTTAGTATTGATGATGTGGCAGGAGAAGTTTGTGGCTAGGCTATGACTGAGCTATTGCTGGACTATAACCACTGTGGATGCTCTTAGATATTGAAATCAAGTGACTAGATCATCAGCTCCGAAATGTCGATCAATAAAAAACGTCAATAAGGGTACTAATTGAAAAATATCTCATAACTCTAAAACGCATATAACTTTCTCGATTTAAATTATTTTTTCGCACAACTTATATCAAATTAAAGATAATTTCATAAGGATTCTAACGAGATCTCACTTGCATATGTTTCGATATCAATATTTGAAAAAATTTCTAAAATTTTCATAAATTTCGTTAACATCTTTATATCAATATACGTCACATAATATGTCAATACAATGCTTATATAATTTCATACACCGTATTGACATTGTGTTTCTAAACCTTAAATTTGATAGTTGGTATTATCTCTTTAATATTAAAAAATGAAAAACGAAATTACACATGGCAAATTGCAGACCACATTATTTCTAAAATCCTATAGTCTTAAATTAGTTGTAGTTAGTAATTAAATGATGAGTTAACAATTGATCACTCCCCTACAAAGTTTTAATTCTAATCTAATGAGATTTAAATCTAAATGTTCCAATGCGCCAATATCCAGTCATGAGATAAATTCAGAAGACTTTTCAACATTTGTGAAATCTAATCAAATCTAAACTGTCTATTATTGCCCACCTTTAATTTTCGGTATGAAATTTTATATACTATTATTTTGTAATTTAAATGAAGAAAATAAAGTAAGGGAAAAAAATAGAGATAATATTATTTTTATTTTAAAAATATTATGTTAGGTTTAGTATGACAATTAAAAATACATTTTCTTATTCAATATAGAATAGAGTAGGGATGTCAATGTAACCCGTAACCCGTGGGCTGACCCGAATAGCCCGCCAAATTTATAGGGTTAGGGTTGGAAATTTCTAGCCCGATAAAATCAAAACCCGATTAGCCCGCACCCGATTAACCTGCAACCCATTAGGGCCAGACCTGAAAACCCGACGGGCTGGCCCGAAAACCCGATAAAATTTCTATTATTCTATTTTTTACTCCTAATTCGACATTTCATTGATTAATTTTACCTAAAAAAATAACTTTCAATTTTATATTAAATATACAAATTATATATTGAATTTTTATTAATATAATAATTGATAAATAAATTAAAAACTTCAAATTCACAAAAAAAATATTTAAATTTCTAAAAAACACGCATTAAAATTCTACGAAATATCTCAAATATTAGTATTTGATCATGTTTATGATTGAGTTTAAGCATATATCTCAAATATATCATAATTAAATGTTTTACATTGTATGAATATTAGTAATTTTAATTATTATTTATTGGATTGATCGCATGTTAATATTATCGGTAGCAACCCGATTAACCCGATGGGCTAGCCCGAAACCCGAGCTTTTAGTGTTAGGGCTGAGCTTTTATGACCCGAAAGAAATCACAACCCGATTAACCCGCACCCGATTGACCCGCAACCCGAGTAGGGTTGGCTCGAAACCCGACGGGCCGGCCCGATTGATATCCCTAGAATAGAGCGAGTATATAATTGTTCTATATTAAAAATATAGGATAACTTTAGTCGGCATAATAAAGAAAATAAATGAAAAGTCGCGTAGTAGTACTGTCCTTGTCGATGAATTTAATAGACTTGGGCCATTCTATGAAGGCCCATAGAGTTCCGACAAAAGGCATTCAAATAGCTTTGGCTGTGGTCATTTTCTAGTGTACAATATTGACTTTTTATTATAATACTACTATTATCGGTTTTAAAAAAATTAAATTCCCATTTTAATTCGATGTGAATTTTTAAAAAATGTAAGAAAAATTGGATGAAAAAATTTAGTACTCCCTCCGTCCCATAGTAGATGTCACACTTGTGAGATGACACGGGATTTTAGGAGATGTTATTTTGTGTGTTAAGTGGTAAGAGAAAATATAATTTTATAATTGATGTGAGATGGAACTTTTTCTAAAAGAAGAAATATGACATCTTTTGTGGGACAAACTAAAAAGGAAAGTGTGACATCTACTATGGGACGGAGGGAGTAATATGAATTTCATTTTTATTATTAGTTTTATAGTAATAAATTGAACGTGTAAAGAGTTAGTGGAAAATGAGACCACTTATCATAAAAGGAAAAAAAAGTAAAAGTGGACATTATTTCATGAATGGACAAAAATGACAAATGTTTACATTATTTTATGAATGGAGGGATTGATAATGATAAATAAGATACTCATCCATCCGCCATTAATTGTCACAACTGACCTAGCTCGGATTTTAACATATGAAATGAGAATGAGCTAAAAAAGTTCGTGGAATTTATGTTCTATTATATATTAGTATCAGTATTATAATAAAATATAAATGAAATAAGTTAATGGAATATGAGGTTCAGTAGCAGAAATAGTAAGTGCACGTGACTAGTATTATTGGACGGATAAAAAAAAATCAGTGACAAGTAATAGTTGATGAAGGGAGTCAATTTTGCAAACTAATAAAAATAAATAGACAAGAAAAAAAGAACTTGAAATATTATTAGTTGAAAATAAGACATTTCAGAGATTCTTACTTGAAAATAATTTTAATGACAATCCAAAATAAAAACGTATGCTAATGATTTTTGTTGATCGATGCAGTAAAACTTATCGGAATATACATTCATGAAATAATGGTCGAATTTAGTCCTTTCCTAAATCCTTTCATTGTTTACATTTAAATCAGTTCAGATTTTATCGCAATCCATATTTAAATCATTACTTTTAACTTACCAAATCTATCAGGATCTTTATTAAGTTTTCATATAGTTAGTTCTAAGTAAAAAATAAATTATTATCCTATCTCCATAAGAAAATGTCTCATTTTATCAAAATGAAACTACAAATAACACACAAAAAGAGTAACATTGTTCTATAATTCCTTTCCACAGTATTTGACACACTTCTTTTTCACAGTTATTTTAGAATAGTAATAAATAGCTAAAATGGAGAAAAAGTAAAATAAGAGAGAAAATAATATAGAAATGGGTCTTCTCTTCATTATTCTCTTTTGTACTTTATTTTTTTTTCATTTTAACTACTCCATTATTAATTTTCTAAAATGACCGGGAAATGGAAGGAGTATTATTTTGTTTCACATACACATTGCGTTTAAACCATAATCCAAATAAAATTAACTAATTAAGGTCCACGTCAATATTTTTCCTCGTTCATTGGAGAATGAACTTCTTTTTCTAAACAAAATTTAGATTGAGTGTTGACTATCCAAGTTAGTTATTTTCGTTGAATTTCTTGTTTTATGACCAATAACGGTTGATATACTCCCTCTTTCCCATTAGAAATGAAACGTTTTCCTTTTTAGTCTGTCCAATTAAAAATGAAACGTTTCTAAAAATGGAAACAATATCCTCTCTACTTTTTATTTTCTCTTACTTTATTCACTCTTCATTAACTCACAAAACAATACTACATAAAATCCTGTGCTGAAAAGTAAATGTTGCATATTTAATGGGACGGGGGAGTAATTAGGATGGATTTGCATGCATTTGTTAATAGCCATCATATAACAGAAGTAGAAGTGTACAACACGAGATAAAATACAGCCATTGCATTTTATTCATAGCATTTTACATAAACACTAACAATGGCTTAATTCTTGAGTCTCGTCATCTGTGGGGACATCAGTTGCCACCTTCGTCTCCACCGTGGCCTCCGCGCCCACCACGCTTGCCTCCGTGGCCTCCTCCGCCCTTGCCCCCTCCGTAGCCTCCATGTCCACCTCCACGGCCACCTCCACCGCCTCCACGGCCACCTCCACCGCCTCCACGGCCACCTCCGTAGCCTCCACCACCGTATCCGCCACCTCCACGGCCACCTCCGTAGCCTCCACCACCGTATCCGCCACCACCACGATTGTATCCGCCGCGCCCATCGGTTTCCTTGGCTGTGTGCAACAAATGATCAAACTAGTTTAGCCACTTTCTCTCACATTAGAAATGAAACACTTCTTTTTTGAGAAAAATAATAATAATAAATAGTTAAAGTGAGAGAGAATAATATAGAGAATAGTTTATTATTTGTACATTTTATTAATAATACAGATGCAAACAAAAATGAGTGTTTACAAAATTTAATAAGAAAACTTGTTTGGAAAAAGAAAATATTGGTTACATGGATCAACGGAAGCAAGGTCTGTAGCTGAAGCAACTTCTGAAGAAATCAGAAAAGCCACAGCCAAGAAAAGGCCGAGAAGAAGAAGCGCTTTGGAACTCATTTTTTCTACTCAAAATAGGATTTGATTTTTGTTTTTGATGAGTGTGATGCTGCGACTGGTCTCTATTTATAGCCAAATTTTGAGCATGTGTTTTTGTCACATATTGTGGTAAGGACCACTGTTAGGTGGCTATTCCAACAACTTTACCCAAAAGTCATTCTCTTTGACTTCTAACGTATTCCGTGGCACGAATTTAGAGCATCTCCAATGGCGGCGAGTGAGCAGGCTAGCCGATTTTCGGTGCTCGCCGGTCCGCTCGTCGAACCATTGGAACCGGCGAGCGCATTTCGGCGAAAAAATCGGCTAGCGCTAGCCGATTCGCAAGCGCTCGCCGATGCGCTCGCCGGTCTGCTCGCCGCCATTGTAGGGTCAGGACCGGCGAACATTCGGCGAGCGAATTTAATTTTTTTTAAAATTTTCCAAACACTATATATACGCGATTTGCACGTCATTTTCATTCGTACCACTTGTTTTAACGAGTACTCTCTCTATCTTAATTTCTGTACAAGATCAACAACGAGAAATGAGCAACGTTGGTGGTAGTAGTAGTGGTAGTGGTGGGGATGCTGATGAGTATGCACGTCGAATGAACGAAGCGTTAGAGGCCTATACGAACCGTGAGATTGATCGGCTGATGCAGAGGGCCTTGCAGCCGGCGGTACCTCGACCACGACCAGTTGTCCACCGTCGAACAGTGATTGAACGTGATCACGTAGCTGCACATCAGCGCCTATACGTAGACTACTTCGCATAGGAGCCGCGGTTCAACGACAACCCTTTCAGGCGTCGTTTTAGGATGAGCAGCGCCCTGTTTATGCGTATTGTTAAAGCCTTGGAGCAGCGATATCTGTATTTCCACTTCAGGCACGATGCGGCTGGCATACCTGGCCACACACCTATTCAAAAGTGCATTGCGGCAATCAGGCAGTTGGCCTACGGAGGCGCGGGAGACATGTGGGACGAGTACCTCCACATCGGTGAGTCGACTGCCCTTGAATGTATGAAGTATTTCTGTCATGACGTGATTGAAATTTTCCGTGATCAGTAACTTCGAAGCCCTACTCGTGAAGACTGTCAGTATCTGATGCAGATGCACGGGGAGAAGCATGGGTTCCCGGGTATGTTAGGCAACATAGATTATATGCACTGGGAGTGGAAGAACTGTCCCGCTGTCTGGAAGAGGTTCTACACGACCGGCTACAAGGGAAAGAATCTCACTATGATCCTGGAGGCCGTTGCTGACTATCGGCTATGGGTTTGGCATGCGTATTTTGGGATAGCCGGGTCGAACAACGACCTCAACGTCCTCAACTCGTCACCCCTTTTCAACGAGCAGTGCCAGGGCGTCGGTCCGGCCATCAGTTTTGTCGCCAACGGGACCCAGCATGATATGGGCTACTACTTGGCGGATGGGATATACCCTAGGTGGCCCGTCTTTTTGAAGACGATCAGATGTGCATCGGATGAGAGGAAGGCCTACTTTACGGAACGCCAGGAATCGGCGCGCAAGGACGTGGAGCGCGCATTTGGTGTGCTCCAGTCTCGATGGGCGGCAATTAGGGGTCCAACGCGTTTGTGGCATATTGACTGCATTGCTGATATAATGTACGCCTGTATTATCATGCACAACATGATTGTTGAAGATGAAGGTGTACGACTGACTAGTTGGGCCAACGACGATAATGAAGCCGGTCCAAGCCACGGCATAGCCGCCCCCAACGTACGAAATGGGGTCTCGCACGATGAAGCCGGCCTCCTCCAAGCACATGCCGACATGCGCCAAACGGATGCTCATATTCGACTCCAAAAGGATTTAATTGAAGAGTTGTGGGCGCAGAGGATTGCACGGCGTTAGTTTTTTTTAATTATGTAATTTTTTTAAATGTACTTTTTTAAAATTTAAATAAAATAATTGGATTTTCCCGTATCTGTGTCGTAAATTTAATTTCGTATTTTGTGTGATTGTCAATTATTTGTTTTATATAATTAGGGGTGATGTGGCTAGGCTATTGCTGGGCTATTTGCTTGTCCTGATGATGTGGCAGGAGGATTTTTAGTGCTGATGATATGGCAGGAGGAGTTTGTGGCTGGGCTATTGCTGGGCGAAAACCACTGGAGATGCCCTTATGCCCCTTTTTTATTAAATTTTATAGGGATCACAATATATTTAATTTTCTTTCTAAACATAATCGATCAGCTTGTAAATGTTCTTGTTTTCTCTTACTCCATCTGCCCACGATACTTGAGTCTTCACAAATACTCTTTTCGTCCGAAAATATTATCCACATTTGACTCAGTGTGAGTTTTAAGAAATATAAAGAAAAGTGAGTGGAATATGAGTTCTATGTTTATTATTAGTTTAATAAAGTGGAAAATATTTTGCGGACGGACCAAAATGACAAAAGTGGACAGCATTTCAGGACGGAGAAATTGCATGTATTCTTTGGTTGCTAGGTCTATCCTCATTCTAATTTACGATAAATGAAACATTTATTTTGGACACGAGAATAACAATATTATGTGATGTTGTTTATATCCCAATTCATATTTTATAATTTGCGATTCTCTTTCTCCCCAATTGCAACTCGAGCATATTTTTCTTCTTTTGTTTGACTCCATAGCAAGATTGGTTTCTCTCGGCTGTGTGTGAACTGAGGAATTTTGCACAACAAAACAAAGTTAATGTCGAGAGGCTCTGTGTGAACTGTGGACTTTTGAAAAACAAAACAAAGTTTGTTAATGCATTTAGATATGAGTAGAGATCTTTGAAATCTTGTGGGACATATAGATGTAGAAAAACTGGTTTCAAATTGAATTTAACATATCCACGTACCACCTTGTTTTGTGGGAAATAATAAGAGCCCCAAAATTTTATAACATGTTTATAAGCTATTAAACTTAAATATATATGCAATTAATATTAACCATCATAAAAAAGGAATTATTTCTCGTTACGATTGGAACAATGTTGATTTTTGAGGTTCTTGAGTTTATTAAGATTTTCTATTATTGGTAAATTTTCTATTGCACATAGAATGTTGTCGATTTAATTGATTATTAGATTCTATTAAAATCTAATTAATTGTTGCATTATTGATAAATTTAGAATACTTTTAATTTCAATTTTACATATACTTGGAATATAATAAAATCTAAATTTACCATTATTAAATTGTTTAATAATTGGTCCCACGGAGGAAAAATATAAATAAAAAAACTGACACAAAGTATACCATAGAGTTCCGACAAAGCATTATTTGTAGGCATAATATAGAGTCGAGTAGTAGATAATACCGCTGTCAGTCTCAGTATATTGGTAGGGAGTATAATATGAAGTCGCCAAGTAGACTGTAGTCATTTTTTTTGTTGCTTAAAATATAAAATTTTATTTACAATTAAATCAGGGACGGAGCCAGGAATTTATACTGGGAGGGGCAAAAATATACATAGACAAAATTCAAGTATTTTAGATGGGGCAATTAATGAGAAATTAAACTAAATAAATTTTATATTATATAAATTATATATATGCGAAGAAAATGGAGGAGGGGCATTTGCCCCTTCTTGATACATGCTGGGTCCGTCCCTGAATTAAATAGCACAGGGAGAAAATAAAAATAAAATGAGATGTTTACTCATGAATATCTCAAAATAGTAAAAATATAATGGTGCTTCGACCTTATAAGGACACAAATCTTAAACATTCATGTTCGTGTCGGATTATCTATTATATTTTAATTAATTAAAAAATATTATACTTTAATTTTAATAATTAAAAAATAGTAATTAATAATTTTAAATTAAACAAATATTAACTTTAATTTTATTAAAAACCAATTATTTTAATTATTTAGATTTAATATTACTATACTTTAGTATTATATTTAATTTAATTGTTTTTATTTAAGAAACTATTTATTTTATTTTTATAATATCTTATTTTATCTTGAATATCATGTTTTAATAGTATAATATCATGTTTTAGTCGTCATCGTGTCGTGTCAAAATATATTGTATAGAGTAACTTACTATTATTAACAGAGGGTTGACTTTTTTTTGGATGACACGATAATCCGCATGAATCCGATACCCGTTGAATTGGGACCCGATAAGAACCCGATGATTTCGAGATGGGTTGGGTATGTTAACAAAACTATGATATAATTGATATAAGAGTTATTGATCACTAATATCTCGAATTACAACCGAACTTCGAATTTTTTCCACATATTTAAAACTAATTGTAAAAATCATGAACTTTGATCATGTTTTGTATTCCTCGCATTTACTATTTCAACGAAATCGAATTATATGTAACATTTTGGAAATCGAATTATATGTAACATTTTGGATAATCCAGGTGGACTAAGTTTGAAGTTCGCGGAAAATGTAAAATTCACTCGTATTTCGTGATATTTACTATCAATATCACTATATACAATTATCAAATGTTAGTAATAAATCTGATAAAACCACTAAAGATTAGGATCGATTAGCATCTAATCATAACCATCACATGTTTTTTTTTTTGAAAAATTCTTATCGATGGTAATCGAGAGAGGCGATGTTCATCTTGGCGAAAGAAGAGTTTGTGAGTAGAAGATGTTGTGTATTTCTAGGATGATCTTGAATGTATTACAACCCCTTCAACATATATGGTAGATTTATCCCTATCTATAGTAATACCATAAATGTAATCAATCACTCTATTCTAGGGCATTATACAATTGAATCAATCTATGGAAATCAATTATTCTGCAATCTTTTCTCTTGGTGGGAATATCCCGTTTGATATGTTTTGACACTCCCCTCAAGTTGAGAAACGGTATCTCAGATACTCAACTTGCCCAAAATCTCCTTGAAGGCTTTCAGATGAACTGCTTTGGTCAAGATGTCTGCTAGCTGTTCTTCTGAGCATACAAACTGGAACTCAATGGTGCCTGTCTCAAGATTTTCTTTAATGAAGTGTCGGTCAACTTCCACATGTTTAGTTCCATCGTGTTGCACCAGATTTTCGGAGATACTGATCGCTGCCTTGTTGTCGCAGAATAGTTGACTCTTCCGTGTAGGTGGGTAGCCAATTTCTGTTAACAACCTTCTTAGCCACATGATCTCCATGAGTCCACTCTTGATTCCTCTGAACTCTGCTTCGGCACTAGATAGGGCCACCACTTTTTGCTTCTTGCTTCTCCATGTAACGAGATTGCCTCCTACAAAAGTGAAATAGCCTCATGTGGACTTTCTATCGACGGGATTGCTTGCCCAATCCGCATCAGTGTATCCGTCAACTTCCAGTGTCTCTCTTAGCTAGGAATACTCCATAACCCACTGTTCCTTTCAGATATCGGACGATTCTCAAGGCTGCTTCCATGTGGTCAGCTTGTGGTCGATGCATGAACTGACTTACTATACCAACTGCGTAAGTAATGTCTGGCCGAGTGTGGGATAGGTAGATAAGCTTTCTCACTAGTCGCTGATACCGCTCGCCGTCTTCAAGTACAGCTCCTTCTTCCATTTTAAGCCATGGTTTGGGATCATGAGGGTTTCTGTCGGCTTACACTCCAATAAGCCTGTTTCTGTTAACAAATCTAGGACATACTTCTTTTGCCTTAGAAATATTCCGTGTCTGGCTCTCAACACTTCTATTCCAAGGAAGTACTTCAATGCTCCTAGATCTTTCATTTCGAATTCCTTGAACAGGTTTTCTCTCAGGCTTTGAATTTCTTCATTGTCATCTCCTGTGATGATCATGTCGTCCACGTAGATGATTAGGCAAGTGATTTTATCTCCTCTTTTCTTCGTGAAGAGCGTGTGATCTGACTGACTTTGTTTGAACCCTTGTTTAGCCATTGCCTGGCAAAATCTTCCAAACCAGACTCTTGGAGATTGCTTTAGCCCGTACAAGGTTTTCCTTAGACGACATACTTGGCCTTTTCCGAATTCTGATGAACAGCCTGGTGGCATTTCCATATAGACTTCCTTATTTTCTTCTAATTCTCCATGAAGGAAGGCATTGGTGACGTCGAACTGGTGCAGGGGCCAGTCTTTGCATGCTGCTACAGACAATAAAGTTCAGACGGTGTTGAGCTTTGCAACTGGAGAGAAGGCTTCTTCATAATCTATTCCATACACTTGTGTGTATCTCTCGATTGAACCATCGGCTCTTCTTTTAATGGTGAAGATCCACCTACATCCAACTGGCTTCTTCCCATTAGCCAATGTGCACTTCTCCCATGTTTCATTTTTTATGAGAGCATTTATCTCCTTCTTCATAGCTTCTTGACAGTGTCTATGTTTTGATGCCTCTCCAAATGATTGAGGAATTTCCTCTTCGTCATATAGGGCGGCTTCGAATGCTCGGGTCATTTCTGATAGCTGTCCCTGTGTTGTATTGGCCACCGCATATCTGGTCCTTCTTCCCTTCCATTTTGGTGAGTACCTCCGAGGTGGAACTCCTCTTGTACTTCTTGGAGGTAGCTCGTATTGTTGTTCCATATCTCTATTACTGCTACAGGTTTCACACTCGACTCCATTGTTCCTATCAACGTTAGTATTCTCTGAAGATATACTCTCATCATTATTTGAACTATTTACCTCAGGAATCGAAGTCGGGGTTGATCTTTGGTCAATGTCACGTTGCTCTCCGTACTGTACTACTGGATTTGACGGCCCGGTGGTGTCGTTAACCTCCTCTGTTGGACCAACGTCTAAGACAGGGCTTGGCTGTGGCTCTCCCCCTAAGTTGGTTTCCCTTGGACCAGTGTTAAGTATGGGTGTATGTAGCCAATATAGTAGGTCATTGTTCGGATGATCATCTGAAGGTTGTGTCTCCCCTGACTACTAGGTTGGCTGTAGAAGTATTCTCCTTCCACAAAATCACAGTTCATGGTGGTATGTAAGCGTCGAGTGGTTGGATCATAACATCTATACCCTTTCTGATTTTTGCCATAACCCAGAAAAACACATTTGAGATCACATGGTGAAAATTTGGTCCGTTCGTGTTTAGGAATATGAACGAAAACAGTACACCCGAACACCCTAGGTTCTAAAGATAAGGATGATGGAAGCTCGAAGTGTTTGGAGAAAGTGTCTAAGGGAGATTTGAAGTTTAGGATCCCAGTGGGTAAGCGGTTCATAAGGTAAACTGCAGTAGCTACAGCTTCGGGCCAGAATGTCTTGGGTATTTTGGAGTCAAGTAGAAGGGCTCAGGTAATTTCAAGGATATATCGGTTTTTTCTCTCTGCAACCCCATTTTGTTCTGGAGTGTAGGCACACGATGTTTGGTGAACTAATCCATTTTCTAAGAAAAAATCTTGCATTTTTGTATTGACGAATTCTCCCCCGTTATCTGACCTAAGGATTTGAATCTTTTGGTGATATTGAGTTTGAATTAGGGTATAAAATGCAGTGAATTTTTCAAAAATGTCGGACTTATTCTTCAAAAAATAAATCCAATTCACGCGAGAATAATCATCAATAAATAGCACAAAATACCGAAAGCCTTGTCCCCCAATAATAGGAGCAGAGCCCCAAACATCAGAATGTATCAAAGCAAAAGGGTGTTTCATTCTCGTATTGTTCAACTTAAGAGTGTGTCTGTGGCTTTTGGCTAACAGACAAGTTTCACAATGAAAGGAATTCATGGAAGTAACTAACTTAGGAAAAAGCATGCAAAAATATCCTATGGATGGGTGTCCTAACCGACGATGCCAAAGCCAAGCATGCCTGTCTGTCGGTCCATGATTCAGCAATGCGGCACTCTGTTGGGCTATCTCATCCACATAGCACAGTCCGTTGCGCTCAGTGCCACACCCAACTATCGTCCCCGTCTTGATATCCTGTAACATGCAAAAACGGGGTTGCATTAGTAGTTTGCAATGAATCTCCTTAGTCAAATGACTGATAGATAGGAGCTTGTGTGACAATGATGGTACAAAAAGACAGTTAGACAGGCGTAAAGTAGGCGAAATATCGATTGTTCCGGCCCCTTGTACTCGAGCTAGGTCCCCACTGGCTGTTTGGACATAGGATTTGGTGGATTTTGAGAGGTTCAAAAAATCTGAGGCATCAAACGACATTGTGTCCGTTGCCCCGTAATCAAAAATCCAATGGGTATCTTTTGGGCCGGTTTGGGACTTTGAGGAACAAGCTAAGGCATCGAAGGAATTTTTGCACGGTATAGAGGGTATGTTTTCCAAATTTTCAGAAGTTTGGGGAGTAATTTGTAAGGTTTTGCTATGTGGGGGTCAGATTGGAATTTTTGGTGTTTTGGGGGGTAAAAAACGGGCGGTTTTCGTGTTCTGGGGTTAGGTTGTAATTTGTGGGAGTTCTGGGGTATTTTGTGAGAGACATTTCGGGTTCGGGGGTCGGCATGGGATTTAGGAAAATCTGGGGGTTCAGAGCGTGAATCTTGGATTGTTTTGGGGTTGGTTTGGGATTTGCAAGACTTTGCGGTATTTAAAGGAATTTCAGGGTTTTGTTTGTGAACCCTAGCCGCCTTCAATTTCGGAACCCTAGCCGCCGATGGGTCTTCTCCAGTGGGAACCCTAGTCGTCGCCGTCAGCCCGTGGACGGTGATGGTGTCTCCAGTCACTGTACCTTCGGACCACACCCTTACCGCCGATACAGAGGCGACTGTCGTCGCTTCTGGTGTTGCCTTGCTTCTGTTGTTGCCTTCGACGTTTACCATCGTTGGACCGACGCCGCCCGACGATGTATCGGCGTAGGTGGCTTGGTCACTGATCGTTACGGCTGCCGCTGCTCTTCCGCCACCACCGCCGTGGTTTCGGTGTCCATTCCTCTGTTGGCGTGATTTTTTCATCTCCTCCCACCATTCCGGGAATCCGTGGAGGTGAAAGCACGTTTTCTTCGTGTGCTTCTTACCCCCACAGTGGCTGCACATCAGCTTGCTTTTGTCTTCATCTCGCCGGTAGGGTTTCGTTGGCTGAGGCTGGTGTCCTGCGCCTTGGATGGAGTGCACTCGGCTCCGGTCAAATGTGGTGAGGCCGACGCCGATTCCAGAGTCCTTTGTTTCTAGATTCATCAGCCGCCCATTGACGGACTCCCGTCTGACCAGTCTGTAAGCTTTCCTGGCTGTGGGAATCGGGTCCATGTTCAAGATCTCCCGTTTAATTGTGTCGTATCGGTTGTCGAGGGCCCGTATAAAACTGATACAGCCTGTGTCGTTGGGTATTTTGATTGTATTTTTCGATTGAGGATGGGGTGTCCATTGGGTTGGGGTCTCGGCTGTCAATGGATATCCATAAGTCTTGGAACTTCTGCCACAGACTTTCCAACGACAAGTTTCCTTGTCTCATCCCGTATGCTTGTTGATGCAGGTTTGAAATTTGGAATGGGCCGGCTCCGCTTCCGTACGTGATGGCCAGATTCTCCCACAGATCTTGAGCCGTCTCGTATTGGGAGACCTCATTCACGAGGCTGACGTCGATGTTGTTGATGATCCAGTTGAAGCAACAGTGATCTCGTTGCAACCATCTTGTATAGTTTGGGTTGGTCGGTGGGAGGGGGGGTTTGAAACTCCAGAGATGTGAGAGGTCAACCCCTTCCCCCCGATGGCCTGTTCCATTAGTTTCACCCATAGGGGGTAGTTCTCCCCATCGAGCTTGGTTTTCAGATTTATGTCGCCCAATGATTCTGGTTGGGTTTCGAATTGGGGCTGTTGTTTTGGAGAGTTTTGAGACATGCTTAGTCTCATAAGTCCTGCGAATTGTTCTGCAGGGAGGATGACGGGGCTGTTTGAGTTTTTGTTTGAGGGGTTTTCAGATTCTGACATCTTGTTTGTTGGCTATTTTGCAGGATTCAAAAGGTCGGGAAAGGTACTCGAGACTATGATGACATTGTTCTGAGTCTCAAGCCTGAATATCAACTTGCTCTGATATCATCTTATCGATGGTAATCGAGAGAGGCGATGTTCATCTTGGCGAAAGAAGAGTTTGTGAGTAGAAGATGTGTATTTCTTGGATGATCTTGAATGTATTACAAGATCCCCTTCAATATATAGTGTAGATTTATCTCTATTTATGGTAATACCATAAATGTAATCAATCACTCTATTCTAGGGCATTATACAATTGAATCAATCTATGGAAATCAATTGTTCCACAATCTTCTCTCTTGGTGGGAATATCCCGTTTGATATGTTTCCGTTTGATATGGTTTGACAAAAATAACTTAATTAACAAGAGTACATAATAGAAGTACATAAACATGAGCCTCAAACTATACCCATAACATTTTATTCATCGCATGTTAGATACACACTAGTAAGTAACTGCTAAGTTCTGAGTCTCAGCTTCAGTAATTCCCACCTTTGCCTCCTCCATGGCCGCCGCCGTGACCTCCTCCACCGCCTCCATGGCCGCCGCCGTGACCTCCTCCACCGCCTCCATGGCCGCCCCCGTTGCCTCCGTGTCCTCCTCCATGGCCGCCTCCGTTTCCCCCTCCATTGCCTCCGTGGCCTCCTCCACCGCCACCGCCGTGTCCGCCGCGCCCTTCGGCTGTGTAAAAACAAATGATCAAACTAGTTTAGCAACTTCTCCAAATGATAACTCATTTCATGTCATCATACTTGATTAATTTTATGCTATTTTTCATTTTAATAGTAGCATTCTTGCATCATATTTAAAAAATATGAGATGTTACAAAATTAATTCCGAAAACTTGTTATCTCTATTTTAATTAGTTCTTGAACTACACAAACACACCACATATAGTATAGTATGTTAGAAAAAGAAAAAAAATGCATACATGGATCAACAGAATCAAGCTCTCTGGCTGAAACTACTGAAGAAATCAGAAGAGCCACAGCTAAGAAAAGGCCAAGAAGAAGAAGCACTTTGGAACTCATTTTTCTCGTGAAATTATTTTGGTTTTTGATGAGAATAATGCTATCACTGAATCTATATTTATAGATAATTCATGGGTATGTGTTTTTGCCATTTGTTACTTAGCTATTCAACCTACTTTTTTGAAATTAATCCAATTGTCTGCCATTATCTTTAATAAAGATCTTCATGTAGGTGCCCTTTCATTGAAATCCAATACTAGATTAAAATTTAATGTTCTATCTTTTTCTTATCTATTGCTCTCATACTAATCCTCTTTACAAACATCAAGGTTATTTCGATAAAAGAAAGTATTTAATTTAAAAACTAAACTAATTTTTTACAAAAACTAATTCCATATATTCATATCCATTTTGAGAATTGCATGTATTCTTTGATCTATAGATCTCTCTTCCTTTACCATTTCCATTCTCATCCTCATTCTTAGTGAGGTGGTTATTCCTTAAATCCCATAGTATTTTGTTAATTAAATAGAGAAAAAGTAAAATAGATAAATGAAGATCATAAAAGTAAATTAAAGGGATTAAGATGGTTGGTTTGTTTTTGTCAAAAGAAAAAATGACTTTATTTTGAGAATGAAATGAAGTAGGAATCAATTGCTATGAAATGAGTACATTTCATCCATGCCATTTGTTTCATTAAAACATTGATGAATACCATATATTGTCACAATAAATTTATGAAAATAACAATATTGATGAATACCATAAATTTATGTGAATTGTGATTAACTTTAATTATATCTGGTTTCAACTCAATTTCTTCTAGTATCTTTTAATCCATTATCCATATGATTAGTTTCTCTAATCGCACACGTCTCTGTGTGTGAACTGAGGAATTTTGCAAACTTTATCTGTGAACTCTTGGCTTTTACAAAGCAAAACAATGTCTGTTAATGCATTTAGATAAGATCTTTATGAATTTTAGGAATATATTACGTTGAATTAAACGTATCCACTTACCACCTTTTTTTTGTGAGAAGAACACCTATGTTTATAATATGTTTATAGACTATTAACCATTAATCTACAAGCTATTAATATTAAATCCATCTTAAAAAAAAAGAATTGTTGTTCGTTACGATTGGAATTGGAAATCATGTTGATTTTTGTGGTTCTTAGAGTTTATTACTCATTTTTATTTATTATTCAAAATGTTTGAGCCAGGAGAAGCGAATTGTGGAGTACAAATAGAAATAAAAACATCAAAACAACAAGAAAGGGAGCAAAAAACTGCACCCCAATCAAAGCTAGAAAAGAAAACCACTGCAAGCGAAAGGAGCCATAAAACCAAGTTTAGTCATTAAACTCTATAATATCCAAATTACATACTACTACTATATAATTGCAACTCACACAAATGAGAAACTAATGATTCTTTTACAGCCTACTAGTTTTACCATTTGAACGTCATCTTACCGTCGACTATCTTATTTTTAATTCAAAATTTAAAAAATATATCTAGAGAAAATTACTAAAAAGACTACCATAACCATGGGAATAAATTCTGAGAATTTGCAACTCTGCAGCATGCAAGTGTCTGAATTTATTAATATACTATTATAAATTTATTGCACAGAATTAAATTATATAATTACATTTTTCGAAAAATATGGTTATTTTCATCAGATAAAAATAGATTGGTGTTGCGAATAGTCCAACAAATTCCAAGTCATGAATATAAATTGAACCGAAAATGGAACAAAGAATTAACATATTGACACAATTAATCATGAACATCCCAAAATAATGGTGGATGGAAGTCGGAAGAAGTAGTTATAGCTGAGTGTATAGTACTCAAATTTGTACTGTTTGTTAGTCATTTTTATCAAACAATTTAGAATTAGTGGCCAAGTTTTTGTTAATAAAAGTGCAACATAAGCTCAAACCACACCAATAGCATTTTATTTAATTATGGCATGTCACATACACACTAGCAACTGCTTAGTTCTGCGTTTCAGTAATTCCCACCCTTGCCTCCTCCGTGGCCGCCGCCGTGACCTCCTCCGTGGCCGCCTCCATGTCCCCTATTGTATCCGCTGCGCCCATCAGTTTCCTCCGCTGTTTTAATTTAAACAAACAATCAAATTACTACAAACGTTACTACACCATACTACTCCATCCGTTCCATAATAATGGTCACTCTTATTGGTTGGAAAAGTTAGTGGAATGTGGGATCCACTTTTTTAATATTGGTTTTATAATAAAATGTGAGTGAAATGAGTTAGTGGAATATAAGACCTACTTATCATTTATAGTAAAAATGAAGTGTGACAATTATTGTGGGACAGACTGAAACTGAAATAGAAAAGAGTGACAATTATTGTGGGATGGAAGAAGTATATTTTTAACAACATCACTACTACTACTTCCCACCTTTGCCTCCATGGCCGCCTCCGTGGCCCCCTCCATGGCCACCTCCATGGCCGCCTCCATGTCCGCCCAAATTGTATCCGCTGCGCCCATCAGTTTCCTCGGCTGTTTTAAATAAATCATCAAATTACTACAAACTACACCATCTATTTTTATATACTCTCTCCTAAGAATTGTAACGAAAAATGAGTTAAAAAAAATTAATATAAATATGAGTCTCACTTTATTATTAATGAGTTGGTGGAATGGTGGAATGGTGTAATATAATTACTATTTGTGATTAAAAAAAATGAATACTTAACTAGGGACGGGTGGAGTATAGAGTAAAATAACATTCTTCATATTCAATTAATTCTGCCACTTGAGCTAGACCTCATCATCGAAATGATAGTTTTACTCAACTCATTCTACTTGATTTTATGCCTTTTTGCATTTTATTAGTAATAACTAACATGCATCTACTGTCTTTAAAAACACATGAGTATACACAAAATAATTAAGTACCACACACAATATATATAGAGGAAATAAAATATTGAAGAAACAGCATACATGGATCAACATCAGCAAGGTCTCTTGCTGAAGCTACTTCTGAAGAGATCAGAAGAGACACAGCTAAGACAAGGCCAAGAAGAAGAAACACTTTGGAACTCATTTTTTCTACTCAAAATAGGATCAGATAATTTGTTTTTTGATGAGAATAATGGTGCCACTGATTCTGTATTTATAGACAAATCATGGGTATGTGTTTTGTCACATAATGGCCCTTTGATAGTTAGCTATCCATCCTACTTTGTCTCCCATTATCTTTTATAAAGTTCTCCATGCGACGATATTATATTAGGCCCCTTAAAATGATTGAAATTTAATCAAATACTCCCTCCGTCCGCCGTTAGGACTCCTATTTGAGTTCGACACGAAATTTAAGAAATGTAAAGAAAAATGTGTGAAAAAAAATAGTGGAATGTGGGTCCATTTTTATGTATTAGTTTTATACTCCCAATGCTGCCTCCACTAATCCCATTTTTACTATATATATAGATTAGTGAAGAGAAAAGTAAAAGAAATTAAGATGATTGGTTTAGTAAAAGAAATTAAGATGATTGGTTTTGATTTTTTCTAAAAGAAAAGGGACATCCTGAAAAGAGATAGAACTCAATTACCATGAAATGGGATGAGTACATATCAATATCCATGCCATTTGTATTCATTAAATCATTGATGAATAGCATATATAGGGGTGCGTTAAAATGATAGCCATATTTATGGTGATAACCTAATAACCTATCATTTTATGGGTTAAAAATATCATTTTTACTAAAAATGATATTTATACACTATAAAATGATATTTTTCAGCATGCATAGAATGATACTTTTAATCTAAATGATATATTTCGTCCATAGAATGATAGGTTATTAAGTTATCACCATAAATATATGTAATTGATTTGTAGTATTGATTAGAGATTTGATATGTATCTTTCTCTACCATGAGAATGATAAAATAGTTTTAATTCTTCTTTTTTAATAATAATCAAACACTCGCACTTATATATAATATGTTTGGCAAATACGGAGTATAATGTATAGATTTTCAAATAAATTCTTGCTTCTAATATATAAATATATTTGTATAAGTAATTCTTCTAATTTTGTAATTTGCAATTAACTTTCTACTATCTGATTTCAACTCAATTTCCTCTTTCTTTGAATCCATTATTCATACGATTGGTTTCTTTCATCTCACACGTCTGAGGAATTTTGCAAAACAAAACAAACTTTATCTGTGAACTTTTGGCTTTTGCTAAGCAAAACAATGTTTATTAATGCATTAGATATAATCTTTATGAATTTGGGAACATATATACGTTGAATTCAACGTCTCCACTTGCCACTTTTTTGTGTGAACAACATTTAGCAATGTGGTGGGTCAGTGGGTGGTAGGGCCCCCATATTTGAGGAATCCCCCCAAAATTGTAGTAAAATATGTTTATAGCCTATTAATCATATATACTCATACTCATAATCATAATTATTAAATCTATAAGCTATTAATTTTAGATCCAGCTTTAAAAAATGAATTGTTTCTCGTTACGATTGGGAATAATGTTGATTTTTTAGGTTCGTGAGTTTATTAAAATACCATATTGCATTCGTAATATTTCTATTGCACATAGAATGTTGTCGATTATATTGATCATTGTAGATTCAGCATGAAGACAATTTTCAAAATTAAAATTGATAAAATCATACATACTATATAATTGCAACTTACATAAAAAATGGAAATATAACGAAAAATAGGACCTTCCCATATATTGATAATTTACATGGAAACATTATGTACAAGAGTTCCAATATGATAGCAACAATTTCTAGTATAATTGTTTATTACAGCTCTTGATTTATTTTTTACAGTTTTGAGCATTTGGGACAAATCACCATATATAGAAATCTTGCAGAAAGCTGTGAATACATGAATGGTTTTTATAGTAGAGAGAAATTGTTGTGCAAACTTAATGGAGCAACTTCTCCAGCAAACCTCCAAAGAAGAAGCTAGTCTTTGCCCTACCACTTGCTTCGAGTGCTTTCGGATTCATTGGCGGCTTCTTCACATTCAGCCTCATCGTCTTCCCAGTCTCCTTGCGCAGGGCTTCTATGGTCCTTGCATCTACTGGTTTGCCCGATGCATCACTCACGTAGAACACATTCACAGCTTGCTCCCCCACTGTTGTCACGCCTGCTCTCGTGACTGAGAGTCCGTTTTCTCGGAGGATTCGTGTTACCTCTGAGAGCAGCCCTACACGGTCCTTTGCACAAAGCTCCAAGCTTATACCCTAATCATGTTTCAACACAAACATACATGCATTCACTACTTGTATTTATCCTTTGCAACTGCATTAAAAAATCATTATCTCAATTACCTCGCTTGTTCTTCGTCTGATTGCTGCTTCGAGACACTTGATGGCCTTTTCTTTCTCTCCTTCGGTCTGCAGTGTGCAACCGTCCATTTGGCGTATGAAATATTCCTATTAATCGAAGACTCCCTATATTAGTAGAGGCAACGCAATGCAAAGGGTAAACAGAATCAAAGCAAGCATAGTTGCATTGGAAGAGACGAGAATGAGTGGATACCTGTGAAGCATAGGGGCCATCGGATGAGATGGTGGCGTGGAATACAACATACTGCATGTCTGTAAGGGTGCACACAATGTCGAACATGAGCTTTGGTCTATCTTTGCACTTGACAGTAACCACTGAATAATCTTTCTCTTCGCATCGCTCAATGGTCACATTTGGTTTGACATGAGAGTCCAGCTCGGTCCCAGTAACTTCATAGTCTCTGTCAGCAAAGAACAGCTGGTGCAGGCGTCTATCGATGTGGGTTGAACCCATGGAATAGCTGGTAAAAGATACGGAATCATCAGTGCCATACCCACGAAGAATGTTCTTGACCTGCTCTTCCATAGCAGCCAACCATGAGGCATCATCCACAGCACGGTTGGTGGTGTCATCATTAACATAGAGAACACATGCTATCCGTCCGTTATGCGTCCAAACTTCAGCAGCAGCAACATTGATCTGGAGATTGGCAAGCACAGCAGAAATCTCCGACAAGAGACCAGGACGATCCGGGCCTATAAGCTCAATTGCAGTGCAGTCACCCATAGAGTCCAAGCCCGCCTTCTTCCCATTTGATGGCTTCAATAAGCCATACATGTTTCCTTTTGGTCCTAGAGCCTACTTTTACGTAATGATTAGTAAAATTATGATATGCAAATATACCATATTCCCACCATGAAAATATTTTTCTAAAAGAAGAAGGGGCTTGGAAAACAAGGAAATGCACAATTCACATTTTGTGGAGCTTAGCATGTGCTTCCGAGTTAATTGAGTGCAGATGATTTCCTTTAGGAAAACTACGAAAGGAGCAAGTACAGCATACCTTTTCTATGTATTCAATAGTCTTGCTGTTGCTAATCTTTTGCCCATTTTGATCAGTGACGTGAAACACTGAAAAAAAAGAAGTATAGAAGCCATGAAAAAGAGCTCCAAAACAGCTTGTGGGTTGCTTGTATTCTTACATGTACCTAACATGACCAAAGTAGAAATTCTCTGACCCACTTAGAGAAAGTGCTAACGTATGACTATTAAGCAATTACATCTTCATAGTGTTTGTTAACATATACAGGCACATGGGCAACATTGCATCTTATAAATAATTTAATGATTGATGATTAATTAATTTATAGTGTATAACAATGCATCGTAAGTCGCTACACATTTATCATTTCAAATCAGATTCAAAGCCTCAAAGCAAGACATGAGAGTTCTTTTTAAGAGCTGGTTGGTGGAAGAAGTCAAGAAAAACATGCATACCATCCATAAACCACCCGCCATCAGAGGAAATGTAAGCTTTTGTGATTATAAGGTCAAGGTCCGTAAGGATTTGCACCACCTCCAGCAGTATACCTGGTTTGTTCATGCTGTCAACCTGAGCAATGTATCTTGTCATATTTAGCAACACCATAACGAATGCTCACTGACATCAGACACATTGGTTAGGATATTGTTTAAAGAAAAGGCATGTGTGAGCAAATATAACCTATTTACATGACCCGGTAACTTACTTTTACCAAAACCATAACGAATGCTGCATACAAGATTAAATTGCAATTATATTGTACCCACTCAACTAGAACCGTTTCTTAATATGTACAAGGATAGCCATAGACAACCATAGTTAGGATATTCTTTAAGGAGAAGGTATGTGCATTCTGTCTTCACAGTAGCAAAAACTTTACTTATTTTATAACCTAGTAACTAATAAACCATGTCTTGCTTGCTTTTCATTACTTAAAAAGGTCACTCTGCAACTAATGATAGAACTGAAAGTGCCCTGCTTGACATTAGCTTCATCATGCACGTTGGAATGTTACAAAAAAGAGAATAAATCAAGCAAATTTTCAGAAACTCTTTTCCCTATGTTAGAGTATGTTGATAAAAAGAAAAATTCCTAGAGAAACAGCACATTTGCATTCACATGCTGACAAGATCAGTAGATTATATTTTAAAAAAGATATGGAACAGAATGCAACCCGTAATGGGGTGTGTTTGGGATGGTTACCTTGACCAGAGTGCACTCCATGCAGCTAGAGTTGTCCACAGAAACCCTGAAATAGGAAACAAATATAATTGAACACTATTTATTTAAAAAACAAAAGCAAAACGTTGATTTAACATGATATAACAACCAAATCTAAATTTCAATTTGAATATCAAAATACTAATATAGCAAAATAGTCTAAAAAAGAAAACATGATCTGGCAATCACAGATACAAGAATAAAGTCTCAAACAATAAATTTTCTTAAATAGATAAACATGCAAAGGTTTTAGAACAGAACTGTGGAGGATTTATTCTGATGCTTAATGTCTCATACTCAGGATCAAAGTATGCCCATGAACCCATTCCCTCCTCTCTGCGTCATAGCCAAATGAGCATTAGTCAGAAACATACATAATTTGTTTCATGAAATATAGAAATGTTTGAGCGGTTAGGAGCCACTTATGGAAAAATGGAAATAATTAGTCAAGAGCTTATAGCTGTACTATATGAAGCCTCAGGATTATCGTAGTATGTTAAGAAAACAAGATTCATGATCTCCTGTCAATAACTAAATAATAAAAGAAAATAAGGGAGTTCAAAGTATCAGTGTAGTTAAAGTACACATTTTCAATCTGTTGCATTTCTTTTGTACAAGAACACTTGACACTTAGAAGGTGAAACGTCATGGCAAGTCAAAGAAAAGCTCTTTGACTATACAACCTAACAAAAGATGTTTGGTAAGAAAATTGTGTAACCTCTTTGGCGAAAGATTAGCTCTTTTCCAGCAGCACGACTTTTACGGAGAATACATTTACATTGTCTCAATTAACTTGTCTGCAGTAAGATGATAATAGTTTTACAATATAAGCCCACGAACGAAATAAATTTGGGAAGGAAGTAGGCCAAGACAAAACATTAGAAATCTCATGATTTGTGAATATCAGCAGGCTAACAGCTGAGTGGAAGACTAACATATTTCCCAATTATAGGAATGAATTCCTTGTTGTTTCTCACATATGAATACATCTACCAGCACAACATAGATTTAGAATAGTAATAAAATGAAAAATTGATTACTAGTTCTAGTGAAATGTAAAAAATGGGCCAAACAGCAGCTTAGTGTCATAGACAGGCTCTACTAAGTAAGTTAACAAAAAGTAAAAGCAGCATATTCATCCGCTTCTAGAAGGAAATTCAACCATTCACCATAGACTCATACCAGTGCAATACAGAAATACAGCCTTCTTGGAGAAAGAAAGAGTTAGTTTCAAGAATAGCAATATATTTGAATCAAACCAAGCCTCTCTTTCTACATATAGGGCAGATTCTGTAGCTTAAATTCAAACTCAATCACACAACTTCCATTAAAATGCTAGGGACTAACACTATACACATGCACAATTTTTTACTAATATGAAAGGCATCGAACATTCGTCACGTTTTTAGCAAGAATACTAATTCGCTCACAATTAACATGTGTGTACAGGGCAAGTGAGCTCAATAAATCATTCTACAATTACTGTATTGAGATTGCTTAAGCCTTAAGGTATACATATATAACAACTATGAGATGGCTATGCACGAACTTGTGTTAGAATCTAACTGAACCACACACCATTCTGAATCATCTACTGCAAAAATATGATTTGCAACAGAAGCACAAAATCTCAGAAAATTGTTAATAGGCATAAACAGGCAAAAACAGCTACTTAGTTTATAGTTTATCACTGCAAACACTACCAGGCAAAAAAAAGAGCATATCAAATGCCTCGATTTTACAGAAATCAATAAACTTCACCTTAATTAGAATTCATAATTCATAAAATCAGCAAAGCACTTGATCAGTAAACAGAAATTTTACAGAGGAATAGCAACCGAATTAGAGTAGGAAGTAATTAAACCTAGTAATCGAGGCTTCTAGCAAATTCTGGAGCAGCAATCGAATCACGTCTCTCGCAAAGCATCAAATGACTCTCTGTGTCTCTGAGAGAGGGAGAGCGACAATTCACTAGGTGTGAGAAATGGAAGAGGTGTGCGGCGAAGTTTGTAGTTGACAGTTGAATTCACATATAGATGAGGCGTGCGTGTGCAAATTGGGGTAAAAAGAGACAAGGAATGAAACTTTCGACGTTGGAAGAGCACTACGAACGCTCCACTATCACTGACAATTCCCTCTCTCTCTCTCTCTAGGTTAGAGAGAGAAGGAATCTGCAACGTTGGTGAAAGGGGAGGTGGAGAAGAAGAGATTGGGCACTCAGTGGATATAGATTATAGATGCATGGAGGAATATGGTGGTGGGGCGAGTGTATTTGGAAAGAGAGAGAGAGGGCGCGTGAGTGATTAATCGGAGACTGGCCTTTAAATAAGCGCTAATTTTGATTATTTAACTATAATCCCTCACAGTAGCACATATCAGTTGAGATAATGAAGCGGCGAATTAACGGTGTTGGATTTTTATGGGCTCCCTCCCGCGCTCCCCAACGCGCGTGCCGTGTACGATCTCTGGTTTATTTGTAGCCTGTGGGAGTGGGGTCCATGGTAGTTGGATGTCACGCGCGATTTTAGACCAGATATAAAAATGAGAGACAAACATGCATCATATTAATGAGTTATTGTCAATTTTCATCGTGTTCGTGTCAGTTCTATCGAAAAGCCCGATAAAAACACAATAGTGTCGGGTAAGATTGGCTTGAGTTATCAGGTCAGATTTGAGTCGCTATCGTGTCATGTCGTGGTCCATGCCATGTCAGCACGAATTGAATCATATTGCTAGGAGATTCGTGTTGCGCGTGTTCGAATTTGAACGTAGCATATCGGTTTCGTGTTCGAATTTAGAATTTTCTCAATTGGTCGTGTTCGGGTTTCGCCTTAACAACTTGACTTGTTATCATGTCGACATGATAACATCTCAATTCACACAATTTGTCAACAATACACATGTATAACTAAATATAAAAAAAATACATTTGTATGCATTTGTTGATCGAGTGATAGTATATCGTTAATTCCCATTGCCAAAGGTCCTGAATTCACGAGCCCGCTTTATGCTCCTTCAAACTAATATTCATTTATTAATAAAAAAAATTAACTATACATACGGTAAAAAACATGTTTCAATAATTAAAATGAACTCTCAACTTTATTCTAAAATTGATTAATGATGATATTCATTATAAATTATTGTCCTTTGATATACCAACTTTTGTCTAACTTGATTAATTTATAATCCTTGATACATCAACTTTAGTCTAAAATTGAGTAATGTTGATAATCATTACTCCTATAATTTATAAGTTTATAATCCTAGATACATCAACTTTAGTCTAAAATTGATTAATGGTGCTAATGATTACAAATTTATAATCTTTGATACAACCAAAGAGTTGGAGTCATTCACTCAACAGTGGCGAATAGTCCTAATTCTATGTACATATTTTCTACTCACGTTTCATAACATGAGGAAAACTACAAAATATTTCTATCAATATTGTACGTCGATTTATAAAAATGATGATGTTCTATACGTAAAATAAATGTATCATGTTTTTGAATTGATCATTTGTCATTTTCTAAATTGTTCTCTCGTTTTATAATTCGGATGTTTTTATTCTTTCTTGCATCAGGAATGTCATTAGACGGTTCGAACTATAGTTATTATTATTTGTTAGTCTAGCCAATTCGGGACATTTTTCTCAATTATTTCATTTAGAGGTTGTAATAAGTTGAGCTGAATTTTTTAAAAAAAGTTTAACTGATTATCTAAAAAATAAAAAAATTGAACTGAACTCTTTCAAATAATTTCGATTAACATTTACATAGTTGTTTTTATTCGGTTTTGGTCAAGTTCTTACAAAAAATTTAAAAAAAAATCAATTTTAGTTGATTTGGCATTTTGCGACCAAACATACCAAATTAAAACGAAATACATCTGTATATAACTATATATATAATTTATTTTATTTTTTTATATAGATGTATACCCACTATTGAAAATGACCAATTTTATTCGAAATAAAATTAAAAAGATAAAATTTTCAAGAAATCAAATTAATTAATCGAAATAACTTGGATTACAAATTCTAAAATCGTTAGATATGATTTACGGTTAAAAAAATGAGTAATTAAGACTTCAATGAGGCAGTTTCGAAAGTATGATAGTAAAATCCAAACATCTTATTTACAAAAAAAAAAAAAGAGATTCTTGACAATTAAAAATCCAAAATAAAAAAAAAAGCAAGATTCTTGGTATTGAAACCTTGTATATTGCTTTCCCATTATTCCTGGGAAATTAATAAGGTTGGACATTAATTTAGGTTTTAGTGGGATCCATCATCTTCCAATTTTCTTCCTCTTTCATATTTTAGTGTAACATTAATTTATATACAGAGAGGGAAAGAGATGCTGTGTGTGTGTGTGTGTTATATATATCTATCAATACAAGTTAGCATAATTAGTTTGAACCACAAGCACTGGAATCACATTCCAGCTATAAAGATTTACATCCACCATTAGAAAAACAAACACACGGAACTCTAACAAATTAATGACAATATATGCTTTCATACTTTATGTTTTCCATGTATGTATATTAATTACATGCTTTTTATTTCAAATATGATTTACTCCAACTACTTACAAACTCAAATTTAAATGAATATTCTCTATATTATGCTTTTTTACTCATAAAATTTGAAAAACTTTTAGGTTCGAGTTTAGTGTAAATCTAAAGGTAGGTATTTTTTTTCCCAAAAACCAAAAATGAGATTGATTTTGGAGTACAATTAGAGTTAATTATCTATCTCATTTTAGGTTTTAAATAACTCATGGCATGTGGTTATCAACGTGAACGAAATGATGTTATTTAACATTTCAAGTGAATACACAAATGCAGGCTCATAATATGGTTTGGCGATATTTTTACCTCATTTAGCAAAAAAAAATTAATAATAATTTATTGGACTATTATTGTCACAGTCACATTTTCAAGCTAAATCTGTGTATTCACCTCAAACGTGAAAAAATATTGTTTGTCCAACCATATAATTTGAGCTATGAAATCGAAGTCCTGTCATAATCTATCTTGTCACTACTAACAAGTAAAGCTGGATCCATATAATCTACAATTTTAACTTTTAACTAATTACATTTGATGTGAATGTATCTAATATTAAGCTATTTAATTCGTTAACAGTGATGGATCACTGCCTAAAAATATTAGTGATTGATGAATGATGATAGGTCCCTCTCATCTATATAATTTTGTCTTCACTTCTTTCCATTTGACGAAAAACTACAAAATTTTATTTAGAAAATTGTCTAGTCAAGATTATGCAAATTTCACAATATAGGTTATTTTGCTTTACAAGTTAATGCCATCTTAGTAATCAATTACTCCTACTAAACAGTCTGAACTACATATCTGACAAAGGTCTAAACTTAAACTAATCATATTGTTCTATCTACTGAGCAATAATTCAATTTGTTTCTTTCGTTTTATTTAAGCAAGTTGCTCCTTTTTTTACACCTGTATAAATTTCTAACCTGAGTGTGTTTGAAAATAATGATTTTTTAAGCTTTTTCAAACATTTGTGTTTTTATACAAGATATATTATATTATGAAAATTTTTTACACCAATATATTATACTAGTATGAAGAGTATGTATTATACAGAAATCAATAAATTCCAAAATATCCAAGCTCGAATAAAAGTCTTCTTATTAAACTCTACACACTAGTATATATTATCCAACAAGGGCTTGTGATCAATTGCTAACTCACTCTCTAGTTGCTAACTACAACTAATTTAAGACCATAGGATTTTAGAAATATTGTGGTCTAAAATTTGCCACGTGTAATTTTCATTTTTATTAATTAAATTGAAAAAGATAAAAAAAAAACTAAGTACGAAATTAGGGTTTTGGATGAAAATGTCAATATAGTGTTTTAAAAATATTACACAGTGCTTTAAGAATGTCAACACATTACTTTAAGAATAACATTCTACATGTATTATATTTGCATATTTTATATACTATATTGACCTTTGTTGCTGTACGAAAAAATTGTAAAATTTTCAATTTTTTTTCAAATTTTGACATTGGAACATATGCAAGTGAGATCTCGTTAGAATCCTTATGAAAAAATAATTTAAACGTGAAAGTTATATGCGTTTTAAAGTTATAGGATATTTTTCAAAAGTTAGTTACAACAAATTTGTAGTAAATTAACCTTAATACCCTTATTGACGTTTTTGTCGTATTGACATTCCGGAATTGATGATCTAGGCCCTTGATTTCAATATCAAATAGATATTATTTAATTGTAGTTAACAATTAATTATTAAGTTAGCAATATAACACTCCCCATCCAACAAATATTTCAAACTTAATATTGTTAATATTATGAGCAAACGCACGTAGAAGTTGATTCAATTGTGAACATGTACAAGTACAAGTTAATTTTGTAGAGAATGGAGAATTCTCTGTTGCCAAAATTATGAGTGCTTACGTGCTTACATACTTTATTTTTGTGTCGAAACAAATTATTGTATATATTGATGAGTAATCCATACGAATTAAATTCAACAATTATTAGGACTCTTAATATAAGCGCAATTCTATTCATAGCAAAAAATACAATAAATGAACGAGAATAATTTCGTCAAAATTTGGCATTTAAAACATGTAGATTAATATTAAACTCATTAGAAAACAGTATACGTACTGGAAATCTTACTTTCATGATAACTAAATAATTAAGATGCATTTTTAAAAGACAAAAGTTTTTAATATGCATATTAAAATACTTACCTTTTTCCTACTCCCTTTTTAATAGTAGTATGTACCTAGAAATATTGAAACAGATTAACAGAAACCTAGTTGATCAAACCCTGTGAACATAAGAGCTAGAAAATGTGTGTATCTGATTCAAATTCTAAGAGTAATTTCCTACGCCTGTTATTAACCTAATTATATTGCAACATTTTAGTAACGCTCACATAGTATAGGGTAAACAGCAGCCTACATTCAATATACAAAAAGGTATGCATCGTCAGCAGTCGTGGCGTAGAACAACGGCCTAGCCGACATGCTTCCATCACGGCATCACCTACTATTAGTCCGGTATAAACTGCCCTGTCAAGTGGCTAAAATGATCAATATCCCCCTCAAGAAGGTGCAGCACCTGCATCCATCATCATGTAATGAATATATAGCAGCTTCGGACGTTAAAACATAAGTCAAGACTTGTGAAAATGGTGCACAAATGAAAGAAAATGGCGCGAGTGCATTTACAAAAACATGTTAGTAGTGATGCATAGAGGAGAAAATCTAACAAATTGTTAGCATATAGAGGAATTTGATGGCAAACTTGCAAAAGAGTTACCTCTGCCATTGATGGTCTCCTCTCAGGTTCAGTTTGGAGACATAAATATGCTGTTTTAGCCATCCTGTACAGCTCGTATGTGTTGTACGTTTCACCGAGACAAGGATCAACAAGCTCATGTAATGCAAGTCTCTCGATTAGAGGTAATGCCTGAAAATGCCATAATTGGAGTCGAGCAAATCAATTTCTACAGGAATAAGATGCAAAGTTGTTGCCTGAACATACCCATTGTCTAAGTGATGGTTGCTGGTCTGCTCTCTTGGAATCCACTGCCTTGCGTCCAGAGATCAGTTGTATCAGAACAACACCGTATGAATAAACATCTGTTCGTACCGAGACAATTCCGTTTTCTGCATACTCTGGTGCAAGATATCTAAAGTACAAGGCAAGAAAGAACACCTTAACATCAAGTGCTAGGGATATATCATATGCATGCAGTTTTTACATAATACATAGTTCGTACACTCACCCAAGAGTGCCTAGAATTCTTGTTTGTATTTCACGGTTTTCACCCTCATCAGTCTTCCACTTTGCGAGGCCAAAGTCTCCCAGCTAATTATAAAGAATTTCAACAGAAATTAGAAACCCGAGGCCTATAACCACAGAAGATTAATTCAGTTAAATGTACAGGGTCTTAGAACATACCATAGGGACAAAGTCACAAGTCAGCAGTATATTGCCTGGTCTCATGTCCCGGTGAATTATAGGACTTCCCCGACACTCTTCATGTAAAAAGCGCAACCCTTTGGCAGTTCCAATGGCAATAGCATGTCGTTTGTGCCATTCCAGAACATGATTCGTATTTTCTGTAAACATTCCACAAGTTGGGCATGGATGATAATGATGCAGAGCAAACAAGTAGCTACAGAACTTCTTTTATATAGTAAATTCGCTTCGCTCACCAAATAAATGCCATTCCAGTGATTTATTGCAGATGTACTCGTAGACTAAGATGTTAAGGTTCTCCTTGCAGCAATAACCAAGAAGCATCACAATGTTCTTATGGCGTGCAAAGCTGAGGACGAATATTTCAGAATGAAATTCTGAAAACCCTTGTGTACTTGCTTCCTTTCGCACCTTTGCAGCAATATGCTGTCCATCCTTAAGTTCACCTTTATATACATGGCCATATCCACCTTCGCCTAGTAAATTATCAGGTGAAAAATTGTTGGTTGCAAGCTTAATCTCGGGATAATTATATCTTACTGCATCCAGCTCCGTCTTCAATCCACAAGTAACACAGAGCACAGGTACATCAGAGTATCTATTTCGACTCGGCCTTCTCTTTTGATTTGAGATTATTGGGGCATAATATTCCATAATCTGTCTAGTATTACCTGTGGCCATCATTACAATCAGGAATCTAATGCAAATGGGGAAGAATCCTTTTACGTGCACTGTGAAAATATGTGCAAGAGAAAATTTTAATAGAATCCTCTAACCTGAGTCCTCTTGCTTGGGACCTGACCAAGTCTCACTTAGGGAGACAATGCTCTCCTCCTTGGAAGTTAAATCAGAGCTTTCCATAGATCTATGATAGTTCATAGTATTGACTAGCTGCTCATTCTCACTATCGCTAACTGGTGGTAGCGGGACAGGCTTGGAAAGCGAGTAAAACTGCTTGTTGTCGAAATGCTCAGCTTCTTTATTGGAATACCCGTTTATCAAAATTTTCACCGAAAAGTTATCAAGCACAATGGCAGCCTTGCAAGGAATGTGTTTGAGGTAGTACCTCAATTCCTTTCTTAGAGGCCTGTCAGTGAAATATTATCAGCATCCAAGTATAAACCAGTAGTTTTTGAAACACCAATACAAACATATAACAAAGAACTTCTTACGAAAACAGAATATATCCATTACTCCATATACCATTCAAATATGAAAAGCAAATTGTACCTATCAAATATAACCCAGGTAGCATTAGAAGTAGCTACTTCATTTATGATAGCCTTCCTTAGTGGAGTTCCAGCAGTGATCTTAACCTCAATGTCAACCTGCACGTAGAGACTCTGAGTCACAATGAAAAAACGGAATACTCGACTATTCGAGAGAAATAATGCTACTGAAAATGTGATATAGTCTAGGAGACTGCTTGCTACTGGGATTACATTTTAACTAGGAGAAACAAGATGGTATGAATATATTACCCTATCTCCTTCACATTGTTCAGCACTGTACTGGAGCATGCTCACGTACATATCGACCTTTTTCGAGACCTCTTCTTCCACTGCACGGGCATGCGTTGTTCCAAGGAAATTCTCAGGAGCCACTCCCATAAAATAACCCACTGCAGATTAAAAAGCAATAAATTGAAAAACAATTTCATGTTTCATGTTTCATGTTTACATCGTTTCCATATTAAGTCCTCAATTTATCGTTTCATCACTAGTGCTACTAGCAAACTGAGAGCAAGCTGTTACACCTCGTGTATCAGCGCGTTAAAACGGTCACTGCAAAGAAAAACTCCCTTGAGCAGGTGGCAAGTAATGCTACTAACAATCATGGATAAGCAAGCATATAATAAACAACTTAATCACTGTAGCTCTAGCCCTCTAGATACATGAAATATCACTTCATTTCTCAGAAATTACAAGTTGACACATCCATATAGCATCCTTCATATGTAAACAACTCAACAACAAAAAAATCTAAACTCCAAACCATCACAAACAGAGAGGTGAAAAGTGCAAAGCACTAAACAGACGACTTACTGGGATGCAAGACTCTATGAAGCACCCCAAACACCCTAATTGTATCTCCGGGATGCACGATGCCGCCGCACATCCGGATTTGACGAATCGTCTTACTAAACTCATGAATACTCCGGTCTTTAGTGGAATCACACACAATCAAAATACGCGAAGGCGTCTCTCTGTAACTGCTCTCCATATCAGAAGAAAACGTGCCTAAATCAGAAAATTCGAGCTAACAAATCTATTTTACTCAATGCTAGGGCTTAATGCTGGAGTATTTATATCGATCCGATGCAGTAAACGGTCAGAAATAGCAAAATCACGTTGAGAGCGAGAGTCGCCCAATCAAATGCGATCGAGCGAGTGGATAATTTACCTGATTATGGATAATCGGAAACATTTCTGTGTAAATCGGAAAAAATGATGGAATATGTGAAGAATATCTGGGGAGATAATCCTGAGAATATTCAGCATTGGCTTTGATATTGGAGTTGTATGCGGAAGAGACACAGCAGCGTTCTGTAAACTGTTTGTTCTGGTTTTCGGCCATTGTCAAACGATACAGAGAATTACCGCCCAAGGATGATGACGACACGCATAGATCGAGAAATGAAACCTCTTCGTTGGCTTAGACTAAATTTTTAGCTTGGCCGGCTTGTTAAGTACTCCCTGAGTCTCGTTTATGGGCGACACGAGTTTTAAAAATGTTAAGAAAAATAGAGGGAAAAAAGTGAATGGAATAGAGATCTCACTTGTATATACTCCCTCCGTCCCGTGTTACTTGCACGTATTTCCTTTATGGGCTTCCCAAGTTATTTGCACTATTTTCATTTTTAGTAAAAATTATCATCTACAGCCGTAATATTTGACTTTGTCTATCACTCATTCCTTAATCTCCGTGCCGAAAAGAAAACGTTTAAGTAACGCGGGACGGATGGAGTATTAGTTTTAAATGAAAGTGGAAGGTGAGACCATATTAATATTTATGGTAAAAATGAACCGAGACTCCTATTTGGGTATGAACTAAAATGGAAAAACGGGACTCCTATTCGCGGACGGAGGGAGTACCAAAAAAAAGTTTGTAATTTTCCATTAATAATTGGGAACATATTTTCCCGCGATTCTTGATTTTTCAAATTAACATGATTTGTAATGCAAAATGTACCACAAGGATAATTGATTTGATAAATGAAAATATATAAAAATTCTAGTTTATTGTATTCTTGAAATCTGCACGTGAAGAAGTTCACTTCTTAATTAAATCATAAGTTCTAATTTATTAAACTATTAATCCGGAGATTAATTTCTTGCAATTTTTAACTAAATCCAAAGGTTCGCTTATTCTCAGACATTTTTGAACTTGGAGAATTGATTTCATTGAATTAATTGAATCAGATGATTTAATTACTTGGAAACATAATTTATCAAAGAATCAAATTTTGTATTACTCAGATTAATCTAAAGTTGAATTCTTTGATTAAATCAAGAGATTAATTGTGTGTTTTTTAAAGTATAACAAAAAATAAATAATTGGGATATATTAATTACCCAAGGAATAATTACGAAAAAGTTATTCTATCTGAGCCCAACACTTGAAATTAATTCTAAGTCAACAATTTAATTCTAGGCCCAAGAATTAAATGGAGTCCACTAGCAATTAAAAATAAGAGCGCAAAAGGTGGAGACAGAAATGGTTTTGTAAAATGGGTGTGTCCTTCCAATAAGAATAAAATATTCTACTTGTATATTTAAAAAAAATTGAAAATAGGTCGTGCAATAAAATAATTACATAATATATAAAAAATACTGAAAATAGTGCATCTTGAAACATTTTTCAATTTCAAAGCTATATATTTTTAAATAATAATTTTAGATGAATTTAGTTTCTTGATTTCTTCAAAATGATTGATAATCTTGTCATCGAACATTTATAGGAACATATCTTTTTCAATACAGAGTTAATTATTTTGCAAAACAAAATACATGTAGAAATGAAAACAAGTGACAGAAATCAAATTACAAATTATATTTCTTAGTATAATGAATTATAATTAAGACTTGAAAGTTAATTTCTTATATTAAAAAGAATGCGATGTAATAAAAATCAAAAGATCAAATATCTTTGTATATATAATGAACTATAAATCATCTTGAAATTTTGAAAAATACATAAAACAATTGACAAGATTTATTTCTTAGTAGTGGAATAATTCATTTAAGCATCTCAAACTCTTTGTAATTGATTTTTACCTCCTGAAGATTTTCGGTAAATAATATGCATCTACTATTTGATAAATACAGCAGGAAATGAAAATATTTCTAAGTATTTTTTTTTAAATTCACTACAAAAGACACATTTTATCGACAGACAAATCCGTCAGCCGGTAAAATAATTAGCAGTGGATTTGGTCCGTCGGTAATATTTTCCAGCGATAGCGACGGACAAACTCAGGTCTAACAAATAAGTAACCATAGATACAAACAACCCTCAACAATAGGGTACAAATTGAGATTCTGCTAGTCGACCGAGTTAAGCTGTCAAAAAATCACACGTAAAACAACGTTAAAACGCCCGAAATTCGTGTACAAACGAGAGTTTTCAAGCCAAATTTCGCGCTTGTTGAGCCTGGTTGCTGTTGTTTTTTGAGAAGCTCATCTCATTTTAAAAGATCAACTCTCTCAGCTACCAACTTATATAATTCTATCAATGTTTTCAAGCTATCCTCAAATATATAAAATCTCATTAATAAAACAGAAACCATACATCATTTGCAGTTTGACAGTAAGAATTATTGTTCAAGAAGAGAGAAGTCAGCTGAGTTCAGTGTAGAGCCTCGTCTCTGCACGCTGTTAGGAACCGGAATAAGCTGGTCTAGATGATCGTTTTCGCCCTCAAGAATGAGCAGCACCTAGACAGAAAGCATAGTGTCAAATGTGCCAATGAGAGATCAAAAATCTTACAGTGAGAAACAACAGAAAGCGTTGTATATTTACTTCTCCCACTGTTGGCCGCTTTGTCTGAACGCACAAGTACGCCACTCTAGCCATCTGATACACTTCGTAAGTGGCATATGAATCCCCAAGGCGAGGATCAACGAGCTCTCCTCGTTTCAGCATCTGGATCAGTGGCATGGCCTGAAACGTGGAAAACATACGTTTCACACGAGCAAGTAAATGTTTGTAACAGTTAATGAGACCTCAAAATAGAGACAATAGGAAAACATACCCACTCCCTAAGGGAGCCTTTCGTTGAATCAAGACGTTTAAGTCCTGATATCAGTTGTATCAAAATAATCCCTAATGCAAAGACTTCGGTTTCCACAGAACAAACGCAGTTTTCAGCATACTCCGGTGCAAGATATCTGCACAAGGCAAACAAACGTCGACCTCAATTCATCAATCATTTTTTTCCATTTGGTGCTAAATAGATACTCACTCGGAATTTTCTTGATCATCCAAGTTCCACTCAGCAAGGCCGCAGTCTGCCAGCTGCACGTACAGATTGAATAGTAAGTATAACAATACAATGTTATGAAGTTTTCAACAATCATATTTATAACAAAGATTTGAGCACTGGATCGCATTAATGATACTATTGAATTAGATAAACACGAAATCTATATCGATTCTTACCATGGGAACAAATTCACGTGTGAGGCATATGTTTCTTGGCATCATGCCTCTGTGAAGAATAGGGCTTCCCCGACACTCTTCATGCAGAAAACGCAGCCCTTTTGCAATTCCAACAGCAATAGCACATCTCCGGTGCCATGGAAGAAGATGTTCTGTACTATCTGTGTAGAACAACAAGAATGAGAAGTTTAATAGAGAATACTTGACTTTTGCAAGTTTCTTGCTTGCTGAAGTTGCTTACCGAATAAATACCACTCCAGCGACCTATCGCAGATGTACTCATAAACCAAGATAGTTGTGTTTTCTCTACGACAGTAACCAAGAAGCATCACGACGTTCTTGTGACACGCCAATCTTAGGGAACCTAATTGTGAGTAAATTTCCAAACAACCTTGTGTGTTGGCTTCCTTTTGCACTTTTACAGCAACAAGCTGTCCATCCTTGAGCAGACCTTTATACACAAGCCCATATCCATCTTCTCCCAGTAGATTGTCGGAAGAAAAATCATTTGTTGCAGCCTGTATCTTGGAATATTTCCATCCTTTTGAACTCATGCGCGTTTTCGTTCCATCAGAATGGTGGGATGTATGAAAGTCCAGCTGCAGATTTATTTGCTTTTCTTTCTTCGGGTGAAAATAATTCGATTCCTTGTCCTCATTAGTAGCTGCACATCATCCATCACCACAATTTAAAACACGAAGAATCAGTATCAGGACCTTTTATCGAACTTCATACATACCTTCTCTCCTTAAATCACCAGAAGAAGAAGCATCTGCTACGATCTGTATCTACGAATGCTTAGATTCATTCAACTTAATCTCATCAACAGCAAAAGGAACAGAAAAACTAGGATCTCTCTGTAGACTTTGTTTTAGGGGTGAACTGCCGTGGTGCTTATCTTTACCGTTACCATAGATGCCTATGGAGATTACAAACAAACTTGTGTTAAAGACAGTCAAGTTAGGAAAGCAGAAAGCCTCATGAAATGCTCATCAAGCAACACTTCTGACCTGTTTTTCCAAGATGAGATTTTGACGCGAGTTCATCTGGTGAGAAGATGTTCTGCTCCTTCGATTTAGAGCTGCCTGAGCTTCTGTGGGAGCTTGTGGATCCGTGATAGATTGGAGAAATAAGGGAATGGTCGTTGCTGGGAGTATACTCGAAGGGTACTATCACGGGAACTAGCTTGGACAGCGAGTAAAACAGCTCGGGGCTCAACATTAGCTGTAGCTTTGGCAGAATAAAAAGATCTCAAGATCTTCAGAGAAAAGTTGTCAAGGGTCTGAGCAACTTTGGATGGTATTTTATTAAGACAGAACTTTATTTCCTTTCTTAGGTGCCTGTCACAAGAAAGTTACCAGCTTCAAATGAGAAATGAAGTATCAATTGTATGATCAAGGTAAATTGTAAATGTTAGCTAGCTGATCATTTAACAACATACATCTACTTTATTATAGAAACTGCATCATTATAAGAGATTACCAATTACATAAGATTGATGAACTCACTGAAATGACAAAATCAAACCAATTACACATATTAACCTTTCGAAACCCCTGTCACTTGTTCATAAGGTTTTCGTTACGATTTCTACTTTTCACAATTCCTTCACACATGTGGAGGAGACTAGCTTAGAGAAGCTGCTATAATTGCACTAAAGGGAAAATGGTAGTAACCTTTTAAGAACAACCCATGTGGCATTTGAAGCTATGGATTCTTGTACAATAACGTTCTTTAGTGGAGCTCCAACGACAATCTTGACTTCAATTACGACCTATATAACATGACTATTTGATATCAAGAAATGACAACGCTTATCTTACACAGAAAACTACGAACAAATTGCAACAAGATAACAAGAAACAAGAGCGAATATTACCCCACTGACTTCACATGCCTCAGCACTGTTATGAAGGTTTCCTGCGTATGCATCCGCCATTCTTGAGACTTGCTCTTTTATTGCACGAACACAGGTCCTCATGAAAGAATCGGGGCTTATTTCCATTTCAAACCCCACTATGCAAAGGTACAAGTTCACAGTGAAAAACTTCACCACACATTGAATATTCATACAGTTAAAGAACCATAGCTAAAGCAATTAACCAACAAAAAAACAAATCACCATCACTAAAGTAAACATGCCTGCAAGCCTAATAGATGAGCTGGTTTACACACACTACACACAACATCTACAACTAAAAATCTAACAAACTAGGCATGTAATAAGATAGACTAAACACTCTTGAAATCGAGCATAATTCAACATAAAGGGCAGAAAAGACCAGAATAGGCTTACTGGGATGAGGCACTTTATGCAAGACTCCAAGAACTGTAATGGTATCCACTTCCTGAATCATGCTTTGCTGCATTTGGATGTTACTAATAATGTTCTTCATCTCCTGAGAATTAAAATTCCTAGTCGCATCGAACGCAACCACAATGCGCCCGGGCATGAGAGAAGCAGTGCTTCTGCTACTACTACTCCTTTCACTAGGTGAAGCCATTGCCATTGCCATTGCCATAAACCTAACCAGAGCTAAAACCTCACAGAAACAGATGATTTTTTTTCCTTAAACGCTGTCAATTTCAACAATTCTTGAACAAGATTTAAAATACTACTATCCAAATGCAGTAAAGATAGGAAAATGCTAAAAAATAAGATGAGTAAATTCCTTGCACGGAATGCCCCATAACGCAACACGAGAAAAGGGCAAATCGGAATGTCTGTTGAGGTGATTCTTGAACAAGAAAGAAACCATTTTTCGCCCATTTCTATCCGATGTTTGGAATTGGAATATTGATGAGGATATTCGAGATGGGGTTGTGACGGGAAGGTGGAAACCGTCTGCACCAACAATAACAAACAAGGTGATTGGGAAGTGATGAAAACATCAAAGATTGTTTTGGGTGTTTATGAATATTCGACAACAAATCTAACTTCCTAGGTTTTGTCCCATCATTTCTTTTGTCACTGTTTCTTGTTTGTTTGTCTGTTTACTGTTGTAATAGCATAGTGCCTTCGGTTGTTTAAATGGCGGATTTGTCCATTTTATATTTTGTGGCGGGAATGAGTCTATGTTACTTGGATTTCTGAAGGTTCGAAGCGTAAATGTCGCGTAAAGAGAGAAATTTTTTAAAATCGGGGGAAAGAAAAGTTACCGTTGGTAATTATCAAAAAAAAAATTACTTGCTCAGTTTACGAAATGCACATTTGCCATTTTTGACGATTTAAAATCATATTTTTTTTAAATTTTAGATAAGTGAACTTTACTTTCCACGAAATAATTACATTTACTTACCACTATTAACTAGGGATATATAAAAGTGGGACTTACTTTTCTATATATTTCTTAAAACACGCATCGAATATATATAGTATGCCTTTATATCGTGAATGGAGAGAGTATGTTGGAACTAGTTCAATAATTCAGTTAGCTAAGTTTAGCCAAAATTCAACTCAATAGTATTCGATTCATTAGCCTGTGAGATCGATGCGTTCAATTTTTAAAATAATTTTATAATTAGTAATAATAAAATTTACATAGTAGTACTGTAGTACTATTAACTTATTTAGATTGCACCAATATAAAATTGTTAATTTAACTTGTGAGGAAATGGTATGATTCTAGCTATACTCCTCGTGTATCAATGAACATTTCTTATTTCATTTTTAGTGTGTTCTAAATAAATACTATATAATATTGTACTCCTTTTTTTGAAAATATAAATTATTATTAATACACTTAATTATATTTTTCTCTGTTTGTTACTACTCAAATTATTTTTACGAATACATTTTCTTTACTTAATACATTAAACAATACTTCTTCAAATCGCATGTCATTCAAGATGTACAATATCTTCATTAAAAAGTAGGGAGTACTAAATAAATAAATATAAAACAAAAAGAAACAAGTTTGATTATCGGGCAAAAGTTTATTAGATGTTTCTCTTTGAATCAATACATTGAGAATTTGATTGTTACAACTCCAATAATGCATTTACTAATTCCAGTCTCATCTCTGCACATCATTGTATATTGTGAATAAGGAACTTAGAGAGGCACATCAGTTGGGAAATCTTGTTTATAATTGTTGATGGTTTCTCTCAGAGATCTCTCTTGTTCTTGCAAATTTGAGGGAAGCTTGTCATACACATCGCTGAACAAATCTTCAAGAGACGGTTTCTGTGTTTTTTCCGCGACTTGAATGGCCTTCAACACCTGCAATGCAGTCAGCCGAGCTTATTAGATCGATAAAATATACGTATGAATTTAATGCGTCGAGAAAACTACTTGTTTCCGGATGGCCACACGAAGCTCGATTTCCCGCTCGTCTGTCCACCAACCATTTGCTTTAACCCAGTTCCTAAATCTGGTCATTGGATTCCCGATACTTTTCCATTGCTCAATCTCGCTCACTGGTCGGTATTTGGTAGAATCGTCTGATGTCGAATGGTGCCCTACTCGATATGTAAGTGCCTAAGCATTTACGAGATGAATCATAATTTAGTTGGTAAAACACACACAGTTGAAAATAACCAACCTAATTCAGTTGAGTAAGGTCCTAGGGGTCGTTTGGTTGCCTTTACTGGTCGCATATTTATTTTTATCCTTTTTCCTAAAAGTTCAATAATATATCACGGTTATCTATCTCACTTCAGTCATCTTTGACTTATTTAAATCTAGACAAAGTTCATCTTGGTTTATTGCATGTCGTAAGTATCGCACTAATAACATGTCTAACACACTAAACATCACCTTAGTGAACAACTTGTTAGTTTTTTGAAGCACGTTCTACCTAATTACCGAAATACACAACTCCTACATTTATATTTACCTCGACTAGCACGGGCTTCTGTTCATGCACAACCATCTCCCGAGCTGCACGTATCGCACTATAAACAGCGAGAGCATCGTTCCCGTCGACACGAATGCTCCGAATTCCATACGCCTGCCCCTTCACAACCACACCATCGCCTGCAAGACACAATTGATGATCACAACTTGATAGTTTTTTGTGAATAAAATGTAAATAAACATTAGTATATTTATGTTACTTCTAAACTGCTGTGAAATTGGGGTGCTTATAGCCCATCCATTGTTGCGGCATATAAACAACACAGGTGCTTCCATCACTGCTGCAAAATTCATTGCAGCATGAAAATCTCCCTATCAAACATTTTACAACATATGTCAAATATCTTTTATTTTTGGATAGGAAAATATATAAAAATACCTTATCAATTTCATATATAGCTATACATTTCATGGCTAAATAAGACATTTCATAGCTCACTCGGCAAAGTATATTTTTAAAATACATGAATTTTTAATACTTCATTTGACAAATAACCTAATTTTTCCGATTTAGGAGTGAAATTCGAATGTACGTAAATTGGAAAGCTCTCGATAATACTCTCTGTCGTAGTTACACATTTTCTTTTTGGGTTGTCCTGCCAAAAGTGATTCATTTTCTAAAATGGAAACATTTACAACATTATCGCTATTTTATTCTCTACACTTACTTCATAAACAATAATGCATAAATTCTCGTGTCATAAAGCAAATACTTCACATTTAGTGAGACGAAGAGAGTACATTCCTAATACTAGAAAAGGAAAATTAGTTCAACAATAAAATTTGAAAATAATTTACGTATTTACAAGAATACCTCGCTGGTGCCACCATCCCCGGTGAAAGCAACCGCGCATGCTTCCTTCCCGTCCATCTTAAGAGAGTAAGCGACGCCCGCAGCTTGAGGCAGCTGCGTCCTGGCATACACAACGCTCCAGCGTTAAAACAACGTCGTTTTGAACATGAAGAAGCCGAGACAACTAACTTACGCGATTGGTGAGGAAACAGTGAAGAAATTGTGGCTCTTAGAGCCATAATGTATTGGCATCTGCCTGCCTTTCCCATGACCATCTTTAGTCCCAAAGCATTGGCTCGCAAACTCTTCCATGCTGAAACCGCGCCATAGCAGAATCCCGGGCTCCCGATACTGATCATGATCAAACAAACAAACAAAGACTTGTCATAACAACCCATTTTTATAGTTCAAGCAAAAACTATCCTTCAAAAAGTCTATTGCCATAGGTAAATAGTTTGAAGGATAGTTTTTAATCTATTTACCTGTGGCAATATAATGTCATCAGGCGAGAGAGCAGCAGCTGTTGCAATGTTGATGGCCTCCTCTCCTGTTGAGGTCAAGTAAAACGACAGCCTGCCTTGTCGTTGCGCTTCGTAGAAGATTGTATCCATTATTTGAAGACTCACCATTTTTTCGTACATCCTCACCGCCGTTTCTTTGTCCAGCTAAACGTGTGTCAAAAAGAAAAAAAGACTAATTTTTGTGGACATACCAAATGAAAAAATGATACTACTAAGTAGTTATGGACGAAGAAAGTAGTTGTTATTACTATTTTACCCTTTAGAGTAAGTTTGGTCAAAATTTACTCTTTAAAAATGTGGATAACAAAATGTCTATTTTGATAGTAAATTACCTGCTCAAATGTAGTGCCTGAAATGAGAAAGCCATCATCATCAAGAAGACGATAACAAGGCACTCTTTTGTCAGTAACTTCTGAAATGAATTCCATTTGAGTAGTGAATCCAACTCTTCCACCAGGAAATTCTATGCTCTGATAAATTTATAGTAGTACATAAATAAGTTGGCATTTAAATACATATAGCTAGCATCCGTAATCACAATGTAATCTAATTATTTAACATCCATGTTATATGTAAAATATAGTGTCAAATAGAAAATTACCATGAAAAAGTTGAATGGGCTTTTATTGGGCTAATGGGCTTACAGTTGGTTAGATTTTACTTATCTGTATAAAATATGCTAATTTAAAGATAGGGTTATTCCAAAAATTTATCTATTATTGCTATGATTCATTATCATATGATTATCTATTTAGAATTAAGTTGTGAGATTTTTTTCTTTGGAGGAGATGACTATGACTCATTATTATATGATTATCCATCTAGGATTAAGTTTGAAGATTCAATCTCATGAACAAAATATGATATCTATTCAATTACGAGAATAATCTTCAAACCGAATGGGCCCTTAGACGCTAACTTTAAAGATGGGATGATTTCTAGTTTTGCAGCGTATTAGCCCTTATTAAGTATACTTCGTCCATCCCAGATAAATAATCATGTTTTTTCAATTTTTTGTTCGTTCATCAAAATTATCCTTTATCTATTTATGAAAACTTTCACATTTTATTATAATCATACATCTAATTATTTACAATGTATATCTATGTGGTCCACCACTTCAACCATATTTTATTTTTCTTTCTCATATTTCAACCACTATTTTTGTCACTTATATTTTATCAATCACACATTAAAAAACTAGTACATTTACCATCATGACAATTTTTCATGGACACGGTAATAATAATGTAAATTCTTATTGTATCACATGAGGTTTGATAAAATAAAACTTTTAAATAAATTAAATAGATTTCATAAGTGGGTGCTATAAATTAAATTGTGAATGCTTTTAAGTAAGCTGACCTATCATATAACAACTTTCTTTCTTTCCAATACTTAGAAAGGTCTTCAATAATCCATACTCATCCAAATAAACAAAAGAGAGAGAGACACGCGATAGTCACACATGTAGGCATAAACTTTGTAATATCAACATATCTATCTTCTTAATTTTTCTTGCAATTGCAAGACCGATTTAATTCACAGAACTTGAAAAAAAAAAACAAAATTCGAAAACTGACAGATACAAAAACATTTATTGCATCAACTCATAATAGAACATAGATTTATTATTTCAGTAGTTTCCTGACAATAATCTTCACATTGATTTCTTCCATCTATAGATAAACATTACTCCCTCCAACCCACAAAGATGGTCTCATTTTTTCATTTTCGTCCGTCTCACAAAATTTGTCATCAACTCATTTCTACTCACATTCTATTATAAAACTAATATATAAAAGTAGGAACCACATTCAACTAATTTTTCAACTCACTTTTCATTACATTTCTTAAAATCTGTGTCTAGTCAAAGTGAGACAATCTTTGTGGGTCGGAGGGAGTAATATACAGTCCTATTCAACATTTCATGTATTTACACGTGATCCTTTTTGTTACTTTTAAATTCAAATACACAGTTTCGATTTTTCTGAAATTCCCATAAATTAAATTACATTTAAGTGAGATAAAATTAGTTACCTGATTTCCATCATCAACATCCTCATCATCATCAGCTTGAGCTTGTTTTCCGACCATGGAAGATTCCGACCGTCGAAACGACAAAACGGAGGCGCAGAATCCATGAGGGGTTTTGCAAGTAGGCAAGGTTTTGTAAGAAGAATTTGTATGTAAGAAAGAGTGAGTTGATGAACACTTCTTATCAAATAAACAAATGTTTCTCTTGAGCAAATATTGAATATTTCTTGATCTTGCTAACCATGACCCCATATTTTGCAAGATCCCACAATAATGTGTGTGTGCTGAGTTGCTGACTATTATCACAATAAATGGAATTCAAGAATAGGTATATTGGTCTGGATTTAATTCAATATATATGGGTAGAGAGCACCCAAGTCTAGCTGTCTAGGGAGCTTTTCAATAAATTAGTTATATCCAGATCAGCATGTGCTACTAATATTATTGAATATGGCACACGTGTAAATATATATATGCCCTATATCCTAGTGAATATGAAACATTTATTTTTCGGCATAAAATTTATGTATCATTGTTTTATGAGTTAATGGAAAGAGAATAAAATAAGATGGAAGAAAAAATAGGTTGAGATTAATTTTGACAGAAGACCCAAAATGAAAAAAATATGATTAATTTTTATGACCTGAGGTAATATTATTGAATTTTTATAGCAGTAACTATATTTCTTTTGGGCATGGTATTTAAGAAAATAATATTTTTTATGACTTGATGAATTTCTTTTGGACACGGTATTTAAGAAAATGATATTTATTCATTTAAGTGGAGAGAATAAAGTATGAGATATGAAAAAAGTAGGAGGGATATAGAGAATAAAGTAAGAAAGTGAGGATAAAGTAAGAGCATCCCCAGCTCTATCTCCATTCTATCTCCAATTCATCTCATCTCTACACTATTTACGGGTCAAACACCACTTTTTAATCCATCTCTTCGTCAAGAGATAGCACTTGCAACCCTCTATCTCCAAACCATCTCATCTTTTAACTATTTCATTTCTTCAATTAAAAAAAACATTTCATTTTAAAAAACATTTTAATTAAAAACATTAATTAAAGTACCCGAATAATTACAAATTAAAATACTAAAAATTAAAAAAAATAATGTCGTTCAGTCTCTTGACCTTTAGTTAGACGGAGGGAGTATAATGGATTAAAATCGTAGTTCTTGTGCAATAGAAGTGATAAACCACACTTTGAAATTAAAAGTTTATCGTAATACAATATATTTGACATTGAATATTCACTTCATCACTAAATCATTATTTAAAACGAGTTTATTACATAGAATAATTATTTTCATGATTTCTATTCTTTACATCATGATAAGCTTTACACCCATGCTTTAAATGTGATCTCCAAATAATGGAATTCAAATTTGTTTGAATTGATAGTGATGAGAAACCACACACGTTACAAATCGTGAGGGATTGGACATACTTGCGGATAGCGATAGAACAATCCCACAACCATGTCACGTGTGACTCTCATCTCATGCTACAGTAGTACTTTTAGTCACAACCAAAAAAACGTTGAAAATTATCCATTGGTGGACGCTAGCTAGGGATGTCAGCGTATTCCGAAATTTGTGGACTAATCCAAATGACCCGCTAAAATTAGAGGATTATGATTGGAATTTCTTAGTCCGATAAAATCATAATCTAATTAGTCAGCACGTAGTTGGTCCGATAAAACACTCATCGACTATTTTGATAATATAAATAATTATATAAAAAATTAACCTTTCAATACTCAACGATGATTTTCTCTATTTCCCTTGCTTTTCCAATTGGTATATTAAACCTCGTGCATCTTTGAAAGTTTATACTTTTAAGAGACGAAAGAAGTAATAGTAGAAATTACTTAGACACACACACTTATTACCGGAAAACTACACTCGTGCACCTTTGGAGTTGCCCCCAACTCTATGGTGCGTCACCTCCAACTCCAAAGGTTGGGGTTCACTTCCATTCTTGCTCCGCCATCCATAGCCGGCGACAGTCGCCGCACCACCCCCTTCCGATGTCAACAACGACCTTCTTTCTAGCATCCAACCCCACGAGTTTCGTTTCATGAATTTGTCATTATGCACTAGTCAACTCTACCACTCGGCTCAACTACAAATTTTAGACTTGTTAGATATCAATATCATCATTCATCATCAACAATTTGAAATAGGAATGGAACCGAAGGATTCAACTCATTGAGTCGATCAGCAGCCCACTCTCCCAGCTTCAACCACTTGTACTTTCGACTAAAATCAAACACTTTGATGAGCATTGCTGCAGTAGGCTCAAAGGGCAACTTCTTCAGAAAAGCCTCAAGCTCATCCATCAACCCATTCTCACCGTACAACTCAATCATGGACTCATAATCCTCCAAATGAGGCAACAGATAGTAATTCTCACTCATCGATTCAAACAGCTTTGCCCCCAACTCCACACGCCCATTGCAGACACAAGCCCGCAACGCCCCTCGGAACGTGTTGTGGTCAGGCCTAACGCCCTCCTCCTCCATCGCATCCAGCAGCTCGAACACACGCCCACTCATCCCATTGTGCAAGCACCCCAAAATCATCGAGTTCACGTCCTTGCGGGAGGCCCCGTTGAACACCCTCGTGGCGTAGGCAATGTTGCGGCATTTTGAGTACATATCGACCAGAGCTCCGGTCATAACTACATCGATGTCGTAGCCGTGACTGATCATGAAGGCGTGAATCTGTTTTCCCGTGTCGAGCGCGAATATGTTTGCGCACGCAGCCAGCATTGTCCCAAACGTGAACTTGCTCGGCTGGGCCTCGCCTAGCATCTCTGAGAACACCAGCATTGCCTGCTCGCTCATCCCACGACGCGCAAAGCTTGTCAACAGCACGTTCCAAGAGACCTCGTCTCTCGAATGGCTCATCGTGGAGAAACAATTCCTCGTGCCAATCAAGTTCCCACACTTCCCATACATGTCAAGAAGGGCATTCCCAACGAAAACGTTGGAGCAGAAGCCATGTCTATAGGCGTATCTGTGCACTTGCTTTCCTAGATTCATATCCGGGATCGCTGCACATATGTTCAAGAACAACCCAAGCGTGACGTGATCCACATCTCTCGTGCTTCTACGCATCAATATTAGAAACTCCAACGCCTTTTCCCAGTCCGAGGTGCGAGTGTACCCTGCCAGCATCACGTTCCAAGATATCACGGTCCATTCAGGCATCTCATCAAATAGCTCCCTAGCTTCGGACATTCTTCCACTGATAGCACAAGCTGACACCATTGAAGTATAACTGATCACATTTTTGGAACAAGGCAGATCAAAAATGGTTCTTGCACTCTCCAAATCTCCACATTTAGCATACATATCAATCAGAGTATTCGAAACCACTCCATCACGATCCATGTTGATCTTACAACAGAATCCATGAATTTGAACACCCTCCGTCAATCCCCCAAAACTCGAACAAGCAAGAATCGCGTTAGAAACAGTATAATTCATCGGCTTCAAGTTCAATCTCAACATCCTCGAAAACATTCCCACGGCCTCGTTTCCCTCCCCAAATTCGAGATACCTCCGAACTATCACATTCCAAGACACAACATTTGGATACTCAATCTCATCAAACATCCTCCTCGCATCGATCATCGCCCCGCATTTCCCATACACATCCACAATCGAGCTCTCCAAGATAACATTGCCCGAAAATCCGTATTTCGCAACGAGAGAGTGCACCTGCCTGGAAAGCCAGACGTCCAATTTGCTGCCGCAAGAGGCGAGAACGTTAGCGAAAGTGACCTCGGAAGCAGAAACCCCTTCCCCAATCATCACGGCGAACAAGTCCAACGCTTCTTCGGTCTTCCCGTTCCTCGAATACGCGGTGAGCATCGCGTTCCAAGAGCCGCCGTCCCGTCTCGTCTCGGCTCGGCATTTCGTCGAACAGCTCCTCCGCATCGTTCACGCAGTTGCATCTGCCGTAGCTCTCGATGGCCCGGTTGAGCAGGAAGGCGGGAGGGTCGGGGTTGAAGGTGACGAGATGGGATTCGAGCTTCCGGGTCTCGATTATTGCCTTGCTCGAAGCGCAGATTCGGAAGAGATGAGCGTACATTGAGAAAGGCAGAGGCGTCTCGGAAGAGAAGAGGATAGAGATTGCTTTCGGGAGGCGGCCGAGGCGGACATGGTTGAGGATCGTGGTGGTTAGTTCCTTCACGGCGAGCGGCGGGTCGGGGCGGTGCGCGGTGGCGGAGCGGAGGTGGCGGCTTAGAACCGATGCTGCTTTCGAGCCAATGTAATGAAACGTTATTTTATTTTTGTCTATTTTATTTAATTTCTGTGCTGATGAATAATAGGCTTTATATTTGTGGGCTTAATTCCTAAAATAATGGCGCATTCCCTTTGCAACTTTCAGCCCACTAGCCCGTTCTTGAGTCCTAGAAAAAGAATGCTTTATATTCTGAAAAAATATTTAAATTTATAGATTCATAATGACACTATTTGAAATGGGATTATGATGTCAAGGTCAAGCCAATAAAAATGCCAAAAATCCTAGTCTCTTACTTTATATCTTTCTTTGTTTGTTAGTGTGATTGGCGGGTCATTATGTTACAAATATGTATATCTTTTTTTTAAAAAAAATTAATATTTTGTACCTTCAAATTTAAATGACTTAACAGTCTGATCAAAATAGTACTTATTCAATGATTTGGAGGTCTGCTTGAGACTTGAAACCATATATTGACTTCTTAAGCTTCCAAAATCATGTGTTTATTATCCTTAACTTTATAACTTCCAGGACATTACATGTAAATGGTCTTCTGAAGACTTCCATTAAAGAAAGTCATCTCGGCGTTCATCAGTCAAACTTCTCAATAGACAACAACATACAAATCGAGTTAAGATTAGTATTAGGCGAGAAGGTTTCATATAATCGATGTAATCTCTCTAAGTGTAACCATTTACCCCTTTTTATTATTGTGATTGACTTAGATACGTGACAATGTGTTCATACTATTACATTTTTTTGTACGAGTAAAGGACTATAGATCTGTATAGTTAACTAAAAAAATTCGAGAATAGCTTTGTAGAAGTAATTTGTTTTCCAATAACAATACATGAAAAAAGATAAATTCATTAATATGTTAAAATTTGAAGAATATGTTATGTATATTGAGATTAAGAGATAACAATGTCCATTCTCTTAAGTATTTATAGTTCCAATTATTTTATTTTTTTTAATTTACAAATGAAACTAATTAAAAAACCAAAATTTACATATTAAAATTCTAAAAATTACATAAATGAAAAATCCTAATTACATAATAAAACATTCTAAAAAATACTAAAAAAATTATTGCAACGGCTCAATAAAGAGCTTATTTGACTCCAATTTGTTCAAGCATCATATGGATGGTGTCGAAATGTACGGCTCTTGGCTTATTTCGGACGACGTCGCGAACGGGCTCCCAACCCCCCGCACCAGAGCCTGAAACCCCTTGTCACGGGGGATGGACACCTCATCACCGGGCTCGATTTGCACAGGCGCTCGAAGTGTGTGTTTGTTTGTGTATGTAGTGCGTGAAGATGCTCAATATTATAACTACTAATATCCATCTCCGTGTGATACACGACTCCATTAATTTTTTGAAAACTAATGTAACAACGGTTTTTTTTCCTCAATATTGGAATTTACTCATAAACCAACCATCATTGTTGTTGTTTACAGGTTTTATTGGCAAAGAATGGCAAAGCCACTATCTGCTTCGAACATTACTTCAAAATAATCGAGTTGTAGAAGGGCAGCATCTCCCGATTGCTAGAAATGCATGCATCATCGTTGCTATTTTCCCATGTATGTTTCGTACACATCCGTAAGAACATAGATGATCCAGGGACTCCTTGTGACAAGGAAAATGGTGGCATAACTGAATGGATTAATAGAATCAAATTCTGGTGAGGACATAGATGATCCACTGACGAAAGCATTGTTGAATGGATTATATATATTGTGAGGATTGTGTCCGAGATTGATAATTACTGACAACTCGATTCTCAATCCACAGCAAGAACCAAGAGCTAGCTCAAATAACAGACCAGCAAGAAAGTAAAATGACACGAGATATACTATACGTGGTTCAGTTACTTAGAACCTATGTCCACGGGGGGCTATATTAATCACGGTTTTGGAACAGATACAAGACAATCTTCAAGAATGAGCTACGCACTCTCATCTAATACTCACGCAATCTAATCTATAAAACCTCAATCAAGAAAGATGCGACTTTGCTGGATGATACAAGTGTTTTTCTCACTCACTCAAAGAAGAAACTCAACTTCTCTTGATGAATCTTTCAACTCTTGATGAATCTTTCAATCTTGAACTCTCTATATTTGTCTATCCGTTGAGCAGCCTTTTATATATCAGCTCTCAACTCAAATCAGCTCTTGAAACTGACTAACAAATAAACTTCTCATAACTGATTCCCTTTAACCGTTTCTGCTCCCAAGGACTCGAAGCTTCTGGAGTGCGGCTGATTTTTCTGGTCATCAAAACCAACCTTATTTCCAACAAATCTCCACCCTGGTTGCAGCATGACCAATATCCGTACCTTCACCTCTTTCTTTACCTTTGAAGAACCTTCACCACATCCAAGCAATGCAAATACTTAGAAACTGGCAAAACCTTTGTGAGCACGTCTGCAGGATTGTCATCTGTCCCAATCTTTTGCACTTTTACTTCCCCTTTTGCTATTTCATCTCTAATCAAATGCAATCGAATGTCAATATGTTTGCTCCTTTCATGGAAGATCTGATGCTTTGTCAAGCTTATGGCACTGCTGCTATCACAGTAGACAGTTATGATGAACTCCAAAATCACTTAGAATCCCCTTCAGCCAAAAACTTTCTTTCACAACCTCTGTGAGTGCCATGTATTCTGCCTCGGTTGTAGATAGAGCCACCACTGACTGCAGCACTGACTTCCAAGACACAGATGATCCATAAAGAGTGAATATATATAATGTTTGGGATTTCCTACTGTCAACATTTGTGGCAAAATTTGAATCGTCATATCCTTTTGCTGCTTCCTTGTCAATACCATATCCACTCTTGGAAGCATCACGTTCCGAGTGTATCCCATGAGAAGAGGCCACTGAGTGTAGTTGGGCTCTGAACTACACAGGCTTGGGTTTGAGCGGGTGCAGACACACTCAATTGTACCCCATGAGAAGAAAGACCGACTTGATGATGAGATGTAGATCCATGGGAGTTTTCTTGAGGTCTAGTAGCAGCAGTGTTGACTTGAGTATAAAGAGCACTGTTCCTTGTGTAGGTGCAAAGAGCATTGTGCCTTGTGGAGGTGCAAAACATAACATTTGCTAAATGTTTACAATAGAATCATACATATAGACTACGAGGTGTGATCAAATACAAACTCTCTAAAATACAAACTATACAAACTATGTCACCGGAGTGTACAAATTATGTCAACGGACTGTACAAATTCTGTCACCGGGGGTCGATGTCAACGGAATGTACAAATTCTGTCACCGGGGGTCGATGTCAACGGAATGTACAAATTATGTCACCGGGGGATGTACGAAGTGTACAAATTCTGTCGACGAGGGTGTCCAAATTCTGGTTTTTCGATGTCAAAATGTTGACATTAGAAAAATCTCTTATATTAACCGTTGATTAATTGTATTAAGTGAGTATGATTAAAGTTTGTATAGTTTGTATTTTAGAGAGTTTGTATTTTATTACACCCCTATAGACTACATATTCATTTGTTCTAAATTTTCATCCTATTTTTTCTTATCTTCTCTAGAAGTCTCTATTTTTTCGTATATATTCTATTTGTTCCTAGATATTTCTATTATAAATTATCTTCAATTTTTCCTTTTAATTACATCTTCCATTCTCTTAACTTTTCATGGTTCCAATTACTTTATTTTTTTAATTTACAAATGCAACTAATTAAAAAATATTTTATTTAAAATACTTAATTAAAAAACCAAAAATTACATATTAAAATTTCTAAAAATGACATAACAAAAAATTCCTAAATATTAAAATTACATAATAAAAAATTCTAAAAAAATACTAAAAAACATTATTGCAATGGCGCTATCACAGTTGAGATGCTCAATAGAGGACCTTATTTGACTCCAATTTGTTCTGGGTGGGGATCCTCTGCTGTGCATTTCAGCACTGTAGCTCCTGCTGCTCCACACAAAGAAATAAAATAATTAAAGAAATTAAATAAAATAAAATAAATAAATATATATTATTTTAATTGTTTGTATGGAGCAGCAGGGGCTGCTATGCTGAAATGCACAGCAGAGGATCCCACCCCACTTGTTCTAGCGTCACATGCATAGTGTTGAAATGTACGACTATCAACCAATATCCATATTAAATATTCTCGATGGAGGTGTAGGGGGCTCTAGGCTTATTCCGCCTCGTCCCCTACCTTTAGTCGCCTTCGTCCCAATTAGATGACGTCGCTAATTGGCTCCAAACCCCCCACCAGAGCTCGAACCCCCGCCCCGAGGCCCAAAACCCCTGCCCTAGGGCTCGACACCTCATCACCATGCTCAATTTGCACATTGCTCGATGTGCGTGTGCGCATTGTGTGTGCAGTGTGTGTTTGCATGCGCGCAAATTGTGTGTTTGTTTGTGTGTGTAGTGGGTGAAGATTCCCAAATTTATAAATATTTGGAATTCTAATATTTTTTATTTTAATACTCTCTTTTTACACTTCAACTCTAAATATTTTTTGGATATTTTTGCGTTCTTTATTTTTTTTATATGATTTTTTTTAAAATTAAGGTTTGGTATATGTATTTTATTTTTAACTATCTCGTTTGGTTACAAATCATTTAATTATTTTAAAATGTTTAATATTAAAAAATAATCAAACCTCAATCAAAATTGAATTTATCTACAAATCATTTTGATGATTAAATTTAATAATTGTTATTTTTTTATAATTAATATATTTAAGAATTTCATTGTATTTCTATTTTTAAAAATTTTAGAGAAAGAGGGTTTGACATAAAGCGATTGAAAAAATGAAGTAAAAATATCATTGCAGGCACCCAAACTATATGAAAATATCATATTTTGGTGCTTGTAGGGAAGGACGGCGTCCGTGCGCCGCTATGCTCTTGCCAACGGCACGGCTATGCTCGATGCATCGAGCACGTCCGTGCCGCTGAGCAGGGCGACGTGGCGCGTTTCTATTGGCCGTTGGCATTATCTTTTTTTTAAAAAATTGAAAATAATATCAAAAATTAAAAAAAATTATTTTCGGATTCCAATAAATATAGCCGTTTTATTTTTTTGAATTTTTTTTAAAAAAATTTAATCCCAAAATCATCTATAAATACACAGATTTATCATCCATTTGGGTGAAATTCGGCCACGATTAGTGGGTTTTTTAAATTTTATGAATTTAATTATGTAATTTTTAATTTTTATGATTTAAATTATGTAAATTTTAATTTTTCGGACTTTAATTGTGTAATTTTTAAATTTTTAGGATTTTAATTATGTAATTTTTAAATTTTTTAGTAATTAGTAATAATATGTTGGGTATTTTTAATGCATTTTAATATTGTTGAGATGTTTTTATTTAAATTGAATAATAGAATGGTGGGACCCTTGAGCATGTCCTTGCGGAAGAGCATGGATGTGGATGTTGTGCTCTTGCCAAAGAGCAGAGAGTAAAAAATGAATAAAAGTGGGTCCTGGCTCACATCCATGCACTTTGGCAAGAGCATGGATGGTGATGCTCTAAAGAGTGAGATAGAGTAAATATCATATCCATCCAATACTCAGATACCCCAATTGTATGAATGGACAAAATTGCTCTCCATTGGGGCATTTTCGTTTGAAAAATAGGATGAATAGTGAAAAAGTAGCACATATGACATTATCCTTTAATCCAGAGACCACCCATGATATTTTTAAAGTCCAAAGAATATTGACATAGCAAAATGGAAAAATACAAAGTTGAGGACTATTTATGTAGTTCATACTTCAATTTGAAACACCTAAAACTGTTTTGGACTTTGGCTATAGAGAACTCGAAACTCAACTCAAATGGGATTAATTAATTTTTCATACCTGTAGTTTGATGGAAAGATTCTTATCTTTGCAACCATGGCCATCACTCCATTGGCTCATATTAGAGCATCCACAATTGCGGCGAGCGGATCGACTAGCCGATTCCTGGCGCTGGCCGGTCTGCTCGCCGAACCATTGCAGCAGGCGAGCGCCAAATCGGTGAGAAAAACGGCGAGCTCACGCCGATTCCCAGGCGCTAGCCGATGCGCTCGCCGATCGGCTGGCCGCCATTGCAGGCACCCGATCGGCGAGCGATCGGCCAGCCGATTTTTTATTTTTTATTTTATTTAATTTTCGAAACACTATATATACGTTATTTGCACGTCATTTTCATTTGCACCACTTGTTTTAACGAGTTTTCTCTCTATCTTAATTTCTGTACAAGAGCAACAACCCGAAAATGGAGCACAACAACGAGTCTACTCCAGCGACGAGTGGGTCTCAAACTCCCACGGTACCCGTGGGAAGTGAATGGGGTCCGATGTCCGGGTACTATAACATGTACCCTTGGCAGCAGATGATGCCCGGGATGGCATCCGGGGGTAGTATGCCGGGATGGCATGGGATGCAGGGCAGACCGGCGATGCCGGGCGGGCAGGGGTACCCGGGATGCAGATGATGCCGGGGTGGGCACCCGAGATGCAGATGATGTCGGGGTGGCAGCCGGGGATGCAGCCAGGGATGCTGGGGATGCCGAGGGGGGGGACGACGTCTATCGCCCCAGTTTTGACTTTTTGACTGCTTCTTCACACACATCGACCCCATCGGAGACGCAGTTCACTGGGTGTGATACTTTCTCCTAAGAGGAGTTGGGGATAGATCTCGGGGATGCGGGTACTCCCGTTCAAACGGGGGGAGTAGGGCGGGGTCGGGGCGCGCCAAAGAAGAAGAAGGGCAAGGGCAAGAGGGTGGTCGGCGAGTCGTCGCAGCCGGTTGATGACGAGAGCCCCGCACGGAGGAGGTGGACGGATGCGGAGAACGTCGCGCTGTCCAAGGCGTGGGTGAGTGTTTGCGATGATCCCCTCGCCTCGAACAATCAGAGGATCATCAACTTGTGGGCTAAAATAGCAGCAGCCTACAAGGCATTTTGCCCGGAGAGGAGGCCACGCAGCGGGGAGGAGTGCCGGAAGGGGTGGGACCGAATCAGGGCTGCGGTCTCTCGATTTTCAGGCTTATACACCAACGCCCTCCGCATGCAGACCAGTGGCCAAACTGACGAGGACTGCAGGAGGATAGCGGAGAAAGCCTTCCCCGTTCCCCGGGCTTTATAAGAAGTTCACCTACTGGCCTTGCTATGAGGTGCTGATGGACTCCGAGAAGTTTCGGGCAGGTGTCGATGCTGGCTGGCCGAAGAAGCAGCGACTAAACTATACTGGTGATTACAGCGGCGGCAGCAGCGGCGGTTCCCACGACCTCCCCGAGGATGTTCAAGAGTTCCCGTCCCCTCCCGCGTTTCCTCGCCGCACTCGTCCGATTGGTCAAAGGCGGGCGCAACGAGCTCGCCAGGGGTCCCAGGAGGTCCAGTTGGCATCCCCCTATTGGTAGGTCGACAGCCGAGCTTGCCTTCTTCATGCGTCAACAAACGCAGGCTTAGATGTATAAGATCTTAGCTGACTGGAAGACGGCAACTGACTCCGAGGAGAAGAGTTTTCTTCACTCAATGCTCGTGAGTATGCGGGCCGATTTGAATGCTGCCACGGCACAGTTGGGGGGCTCAGACTCAGGCTCATATGCCGCAGATTTGGGGGTCCCGGATAGCGGCGACAACGACGATGAGTGAGGCGGAGGTGGGGGGCTCGTGTGTGGAGGAGGAGGAGTTTTTTAAATTAATGTAATTTTTTTAATTAATGTACTTTTTTTAATTAATGTACTTTTTAAATTTTAATATTATTGAATTTTCCCGTATCTGTGTCGTAAATTTAATTCCGTATTTTATGTGATTGTTAATTATTTGTTTTTTTATAATTTTGTTTATTGGGGCTAGGCTATGGCTGACCTGCTTGTCCAGTTACTTGTCCTGATGATGTGGCAGGAGGAGTTTTTAGTGCTAATTATGTGGCAGGTAGAGTTTGTGGCTAAGCTATGGCTGATGCATCTCCTCTTAGTAAATTAAATTTGGTTGCTAATCATTATATTAAAGGTAAATTAAATATCATATCCAATACTCACATACCCCATTTGTATGAATGGACAAAATTGCTCTCCATTGGGACATTTTCGTTTGAAAAATGAGATGAATAGTGAAAAAATATCACATATGACATCATCCCTTAATCCAGAGACCACCTATGATATTTTAAGGCCCAAAGAATATAGACATAGCAAAATGGCAAAAGACAAAGTTGAAGACTATTTATGTAGTTCATAGTTTATGTAGTTCATACTTCAATTTGAAACACCTAAAACTGTTATGGACTTTGGCTATAGAGAACTCGAAACTCAACTCAAATGGGATTAATTGATTTTTCATACCTGTAGTTTGATGGAAGGATTCTTATCTTTGCAACCATGGCAATCACTCCATTGGCTCATATTAGTAAATTAAATTTGGTTGCTAATTATTATATTAATTTTTTTAATTTTAAAGGCAAACTATTGGCTGTTTTAGTTTATGTAAATGCCAAACGCGCCCTCAATTAATCCATAAGGTTCGAAGGCACAGAGTAAAGAATTTGCCACTTTTTTGTTTTGTACCTCTTTTGACTTGGCTGGACTTGAGGAAGCTTCAGGCAGGTAATCTTCTTGATCATTGCCTTTTTCCTTTTCTTAATTCATGTGGCGTTCTCACCTTGTTGATTTTATTCTTGATCCTCGTTGTTGCATATTAGAATTGTGTATCCTTTTTCGTGAGGAAGGATGATCGTTGAGGTTTTCGTGCTCTTTTTTCTTTGAATCATGTGGCGCTGCTTGATTTTGGAATTTTAGGTTTCCGTTTCTTGTTAGGTGTTTTCTGATTTTGTTGAATTTTGTTTTTTGGTGCGGTTTTTTGTATGAATTTTGTTTATGCATTTTTTCTCAATTCCTGCGTCTTGATTGTTTTAGTTTCCTGAAATGCTTTTAGGTTAGGTTAGATTGAAGGATTAGACATTTGCTTGCTGAAATTTTCTGTTTTTGGGCTATCTAATGGCTAATGCCTCTTCTGGTTAAGCTTTGCCACGCTTTCCTTTTCTTGTAGTCTTTCCTTGTATGTGATGAAGTTTGCTTGTGTGCTGATGTATCCGTGATTTTCTTGATTGCTAGGGTGACATCTGTTCGTTCGGGTTTCTGAAGCTGTTTTTTGTTTAATTTCGTTGAGGAACTTTATAGAATATTAGCTTTCCATTTTCTGTTGACATGTGCGTCACTAATTTGATGACGGTGGTTTGGTTCGATGTTTTAGGTATAGGAACAACGCGTCAATACAAAACAGGCAAATTATGGCGAATGCGGCAGCTGTTGCTGAGAGGGCTACTAGTGATTTGCTGATTGGTCCAGATTGGGCAGTGAATATAGAGCTATGTGATTTAATAAACATGGATCCCGGGTATTATTCACATTAATTCAACGGGTGCCTGTATGTTTTTGAGTTATAATCTGGAATCTGGATGAGGTATTACTTCATTTATTCTCATTTAACGAATTCATTTGCAGGCAAGCCAAGGAGGCATTGAAGACACTCAAGAAAAAATTGGGGAATAAAAGCCCTAACATACAGCTCCTTGCACTGTTTGTAAGTTTGCTCTCTTCTATTAGTTTTGGGCATGCGTTTTCCATTTGCATATATGCTGGCAATATCGACGCTGAACTGACAAATGGCATTTTTTATTCTGAAATGTAGCGGTTGCTCCTAACTTTCTTGAAGTTTTCTGCTAAAATTCTAAATATATCTTCAGTGCTTTCATGGCAGTTCCAACTAAATGAGATTTATGAGTTGAAACCATATTTTTATACATGATTCCAGTCTCAGACTCTCATTTCATCAACTTTCTTTTATAATAAAATTACTGCTAGATCATGGAAAAAGTAAGAAATCATTCTTCATTACTGCCCAGTTATAATAAGAATCACACCTCATACAACTGTGAAGATATGAACATGGATTTTGTGTGCTGACAAGGTCTGGGTTCTATTAGTGTATAACTGTATGTAAATGTAAATACACATTTGAATGAAGTCCCACCAGAAAATACAGCATACATTTGCTTATCTGTTATATAACTTTCGAATTCGTTATGAGCAGGTGCTGGAGACTCTAAGCAAAAATTGTGGGGAACATGTGTTTCAACAGATCGCTGAGCGGGATATCTTACATGATATGGTCAAAATTGTTAAGAAGAAGGTAATATACTCTTTTTTCCTCCCCTTGTTGTCTCTGTATCCCTCCTCCTGCCCATACAACCTAATGGGCTTTTATCTTTTTCTGATATACATTTGCAGCCCGATTTAAATGTAAGAGAAAAGATTCTAACTTTGATTGATACCTGGCAAGAGGCTTTAGGGGGAGCAGGAGGAAGGTTTCCCCAGTATTTTGTGGCTTACAAGGAATTGAAGGTGATTACAAATTTTTTGAATCTGTCTGCTTCCTTCTATGGCTCTTTCATATAATAAATTAAGCTTACATATGATATTGCGCCTACAGAAATACTCAAATTGACATAAACGTCTTGTTGGAGGGGTGGTGAGTTGTGTTTGAGCTATGTACTGAAGGTTTTTGGTACTTGCGTATTAACTATGCTCTTCGAAACTTATCCACCAGCATCTCCTTTTCATGTTTTAAACGATGTCCTCTCTACTTATCTAGCCGTTGCTTATTTTGACATTGATACCTAAGTTTTGCAAGGGTCAAAAGCTAGTGGTCTCTCAACTCTTCTCCCAATCTAGTTACTTTAGCACTCGTTATATCTGTCCCTGGATACATGTGTATCTGATTTTTGAATGTTACGCTCTGTATGTTTACTATTATCTCTGACAACATTGGAACTAAAATTTCCTAGAGTCCCAAATTTGCTCACTAATAATTTTTATTCAGATGAATCTGGGATTGCAACAAAGTTTAATCACCCATGGCTCCTTAACCAGATCTCTGTGGTCTCTGGCAGCTATATTTTAAATATCTATCAGCTTTTGTCACATTCTCGTAAAATCCAAGCTTAATTGATTGACCTGTTAGTAACCTGGATAAGGGCTGACACTTTCACTTGCGGTGACCCTTGAGTGGGTTATGGTAGGTTTCGTTTCATCTTTGAGAAGCCTAGAGTGATTCTTGCCAAGTTGCCATGGCCTATATTTGAGCCCAGTTGCGCTTCAAACTGATTGTTTTTCCTACTGGGGTTTCTCTTGATTGAATTTCTCTTAGTCTTAACTATTTATGTCCTTTGTGTTTTGAGTTTGATAGTCTGCTGGGGTAGATTTTCCACCTCGAGAGGGAAATAGTGTTCCATTATTCACTCCACCACAAACACATCCAATAGTTCAACCTACTTCTCAGTATGAGGAAGTGGCTGTTCAAGCCTCTCTTGAATCTGATGCTTCTGGACTCAGGTACACTCTCTTTGTTTATTCATGAATCAATTTTATATATAATGTCAGTTGTTAAATGAGGATCTGTTTTATTTGCATTTTCAATAAATATTTCTCAACTTCCATAGGATAGAATCTATATTTATGGTCATGTATCTGATTAAAAAGTGATGGGGTTGAGTGATGGAATTAGTAATGCTTCTTTAGGTCATGTCTCAATAGAATTAGCACCAATTAATGCTGTATATTTTCAAACTGCTACTTCTTCCACTAGGTGCCTGAGCATCAGTTTCATTTGTACCCGTTGACATGTCCTTTTTATGTAGTTGAACTAGGACGATTCGATAAACTACTATAATAATTAATGAGTCCAATTCTCGAAGTGACTGTAAACAGTTACATGCCATACCTAGAAAATTTATTGGTGCCTATCAGTTTTCTTCCGTGGACTCAGAAATGGCACATGATTTGGTCATCTTTCTTTTGATATAGCTTGTCGGAGATGCTAAATGCTGAGGGAATTGCAGATATTCTTATGGAAATGCTAACTGCCCTGGATCCAAATAATCCTCAGGTTGGAATTCTTAATCCGAATTGTACTTACTTGTTACATTTACACTTTACTATGTTATCTTTACCATTATTATTCTGTTACTATACTAACTCATTTAACTGTTACTATTGTATAATATAGTATACACAATGGAACACTCACTTCCTAAAGTATATCAATATAATTATTTTTGAAATACTAGTATTCAATATAATTACTAAATCATAATTATACCTAGATTATATATCGATATAGTATCAATTTAGATCAATCTTGAATACTTAAATGTGTTTATAAATATGCTTTTAAGTGATAACTATGTGCTGTTGTTCTCTTTTGTAAGATTTCTTACTCAATGTTGGGTGTTTAATGTTATTATTATATATATACAGTGACTCAAACTATAAATTTTCTGGATCAAACTGTATAGGGATTGAAGGATGAGATCATTGTCGACTTAATTGATCAGTGCCGTTCATACCAAAAGCGAGTCATGGTTCTTGTGAATAATACTGGGTAAGCGGACATCCGACGCTTGATCTTTACTGGCCATCCTAATGTATATCAGCTCTATAATATTTACTATTGCCTTTTCAGAGACGAAGACCTTCTATGCAAGGGATTGGCTTTGAACGATAACTTGCAGCGAGTTGTCAGTAGACACGATGACATTGCCAAAGGGACTCTAGGAGCTTCAGCAACGAGTATAGAACCTCCAGTCGCACCTCTTATGAATGTGAATCATGAAGATGAAGAGTCGGAAGATGATTTTGCTCAGTTAGCACGCAGGTATTTTAAATATTACTCAACATGGTCCTCTACTTACTGCTTTGATATGAATTTTTCTGTATCGTTTAACTATTATCTGTAGATCCATATTTTTGGTCTTTTTCCTTGCCATTATTGCTCTATTTTGTTGTTCTATATGCTGAATGCATGAATAAAAAACGACACTTCCAGATCATCGAGGGATACTTCACACGGACTTGGCAAGAAACCGGCAGTTGTCAAGAACGAGGCGTTGCACGTCAGCCCTTTTCTTCCTCCTCCACCACCATCCAGGAATCCAGTAAGTTCAGATTCTTCCATGGTCGATTATCTCAGTGGCGACACCTATGAGGCAGAACGATCATCCAGAGCATCGGGATCTGCAAGTACCCCGGTGCCAGCTCATTCAAGCAACCAGAAGTCGACTCCTCCCCCAAACCCAACGGTGTCTCCCTCTCCCTCTGATGATTTCATCAACCCGACAGCAGAAATGTTTGCCCCAAAACCAGCATATGACGAACCCGCCCCTGCACGCAAATCGGCTAACAGTTTGCCTTCTGCTCCTTGGGATGTTCCCCCGGGCAACCTTCCACCTCCACCTTCTAAGTACAACCAGAGACAACAGTTCTTCGAGCAAGGCCAGGCTCCTGGTGGCGGGCCATCTCATTCGAGCAGTGGGTCAGGCTCTTCTTATGATAGCTTAGCCGCGCAAACCCAGAGCCTCTCAATCAAGGCACCAGCTCCATCCAAGCCAGGAAAGAGCGAAGACGCCCTCTTCAGAGACCTCGTTGATTTTGCCAAGGCCAAGTCGTCGTCACCCAATCCAAACCGCTCGCATTAGGAGAACTACTATGCCCAGCTTGCTTGTCTGCACATCATTGTGACTTGCTGTAATATGTTTGGACCTCAACTTCCGAGGTATGAGATTGTGTTTTTCTCTGCTTATTACTGTCCTTTTCCTTTGTGAATATACTTCAATTCGGCTTCCATTGTCTTTCTCATGGTGGCTCAGGCCTTCCATTTGTATCGGAGTTTTAGTGTGCTGCAACCCTTTGGTTGTAGATTCAAAGAGAATTATCATTTATCTACATCAGATTTTTAAAATGTTGGAACATATTCTTGATTATTGAGCAATTTTTGGGTTCAAAAAGATGAAATAATCTTCTTTGATCAAGAATTGGCAGTCAAGAAATCGTCTGAATAAGTTACATACAAAAGAATCAAATGACCTTTGAAAACAATCCCTGTTGATATGAACTTAGTATGTTGTGAAACCTCATCGCCTCCATCATCACCCCGTAGCTTCGTCTTCTTCTCATAGAAGGAAGGTGGCGAGAGCTAGAATGATCGATTTTGGGCTCCCCCAGAACTTGTGAGCACGCGACGTTTCTTTGCTTGCGTATGAGTAGCCATTTATCATATCTACTCCTTTCCCCTGCAAAACAGCATTTTGAATCAAATGTTACCATCAACATTCATTCGTTTATTCATTCAATCCGAACCAGTTTGAAGGTGTAACCGTTTACCAGAGCAGCGTCCTTCAACGGCCCCCAACACTCCATACGGTTATACTTGTTGGAGCTAGAATGGAAATACACTCTCACTAAAGCATCCATCAGTTGTCGATGCTCTCTGAAAAACTCCGCATCTCCATACAAGACGGCCTCAAGAACCTGCAAACCTCGATAGTGTCACACTCCCTACCAAAAACTCAACACCATCAATCAAACCTATGTTTAGCTACTTACCAATGGCAATTCCTTGGAGAATATTAGGTACCTAAACTCTGCAGCCATGGCTGATAAAGGGCTTGGTCCACTGACATAGCAGTGAATGTTGAGGAACAGTGCCCCATTGACATTAGTCCATTCAGCAACGACGTCGTCTTTACTATACCAGCCTTTCAACTGTATGGTGAAGCATGGTGTGATTAGAGAGCTAGAGCGTGAAATGAAGTAAGTGAAGCTGACATTACTTGATCGCGGGGGATTGTGTTTGACACGGTTAGAGTGAGATCGGCGGTGAAGTCACAATGGGAGAGGGTGTAGATTCTTGGCACCACTTTAATTTGGTTGGTCACTTGTTCTCCCACAAACACAACTTTCAGCTTTGATGCTTCAAACCTTGCTGGAGGGCCTAATAGCCTTGCAGCCTATATATATCATCACATCATCTCTATCAATTTTTACAATATTTCTATACTTTTTGGCTTGAATTAACCCAAAATTAAACAAAGAAACAGACCTGGAAAACAAGAGAATTGTGAGAAGGCAATGAGTGTGGGAGAAGAAGAGAAGGGGGAGAGGATGAGGTGTTAGTGATTTTGCAGTTATGAATATAAGAAGGTGGGAATGCATTACTCATTCTCTTTCTTGAATTGCTTATTTCTCATTTCTTTTCTTCTCCACTCTCTCTCCTCTCCACCACTATTTCTCCCTCTTTCCTCCTCTCCTTTGTGTGCTTGTGAGAATCTAGAGAGAGATGGAGAGGAGTTGTGGACATGATGAAAACACACAGACATAGGCAAGGAATTGGAGTGGCAAGAATGAATGATTCAGGGTGGTGTGGGCCTACAAAATCCAACCCTCACCAATAGCAACAAACCTTTTTAACACATACCAATATAGCAATTAAATTTAATAAGTTGACATGAACAAGTGGATGTCGAAAATAGACATTTGACAACTTGCTCAATAAATTTAATTTAATTTACCTAAATATAACAAATTTTTAATATTTCTAGTTTTTAATAATAATATTTTTTTTAAGTGATAAAAAAGTAGAGAAAACCACATAGTAATTGAAGTTTCGATATGAAAAAACTCATTATACTCAAATTTCACTGATTAAATAGAAGTAATATTTTTTAAAAAAATACTATAACTTTAATATTCCTAAATATTCAAAACTATCAAAGGATCCATTAGAGATTAGCCTCATCCACCATGTGATCGCAACCCCATTTTCCACAATTAAAATGACACAATATTTATTTGACATTTTATATAATACACTCCCTCCGTCCCACAAGAATATGCACTCTTTCCTTTTTAGTACGTCCTACAAGAATATGCACTTTCTAATTTTGGAAAGTTTTTTTTCTCTCTAATGAGGTGAGACTCATTCTCCACTAACAATACTTTAATTACTTTGTATTTCTACATCTCTTTTACTTTACCAATTTTACATTAAAACTCGTGTTGAACTCAAAGTGCATATTCTTTGGGGACGGAGGGAGTATAAAACTTTTCCACACAAAGGTATTATCATACTATAATACTCTTTCATTTATAGATAGTTATAATACGATTCATCTTGTGAAAAAATTCCACGAGTATATAAATGAAAAAGGATGACATAATGTAAATAAGTATACATAATTCTATTGTTGTAGTATATAGCTAGGATATGTTATTTTTGTTTAACAAGTCTGAAAAAGGGAATGAGAAGTCAAAGAATTTCACCAAACCATAAGTTTCTTCATAGGCTTGGTTTGATCACTAAAATCAGTGTGTTCTTTCTTTCTTTATTTCTTAGTTTGTTTCTTTTTTAAAAAGTCATGGCATTTAATCCAATACAAAGAATTTAGAAAGTTTGACAATATGCACCTTTTTCTTGAAGCTAAAGATTATCTTCAAATACTCAAAACTAAGAGACATTACCTACTGTCACCAATTTTCTTTGTTTGTGCTTATAAATTCATCCCTTTATCCTAAAAAGGAGTGGACAAAGAGTCTCACAAACTACTCATTTGAGACTTGTACAAGGCATACTTTAACCTTTTGAACTGTGGGTTGTCTCCCTATTCTCTTGCCTACATATTATTCTTTCCTAATCAACCCTCATGTTTGCATGATTGGATTTCAATAATCAAAGCAAATTCTATTTCTTATCTTTGAAATCATACATAGTATAAATTCACATGAATGCATTATAAAAATCACACATGCTTTTAGCTAGTCCCTTTATTTTGTTTTAAAAACTCATCATTGTTATATATATATATATATTTAGAAAAGAAAATTTTGCATACATTCCATTGAGGAATAAATTTCTATAAATTATTCGGTACCTTTTGTGAAATGAAGTAAAAAATATTTAGTCGAATTATGCTCGGTTCCATTAATTTTGAAAACAGAATATTAAATCATTCATGAAATTTCAATTTTCCTTAATCACCACATCTATGTAAAAATGATGTTTTTTTATGATGCTCAAATGATGTTGTTTCAGTAAAAAAAAAGTACTACTCCCTCTGTCCCACTTTAGGAATTCCATTTGAGTTCGATGCGGATTTTGAAAAATGTAAAGAAAAGTTGGTGAGAAAAAATAGTAATGTGTGTCTATTTTTATATATTAGTTTTATAATAAAATGTGAGTGGAAAAAAGGTTAGTGGAATGTGGGGGCCTATTACCATTTATGGAATATTCTAACCGGGACTGCTAAAGTGGGACACCCAAAAATGGTAAATCGGGACTGCTAAAGTGGGACATATGAAGTAAATTTTATTTTCTTTCACTTTCTTTTCTTTTTTAAATAAACAAACAATATTTTGAGTATTACGAAAAATGTGATCACAATGAAGCAATTAAGAAAAATTGAAACTTCATATCTAATATATTTTCAAATTTTACGAATTTGACAAAATTTAATGTATTTAAATGGCCATCGTCCCTTTTTTATAAGATGAAATTCTATGTTTGACCAAATTTTATAAATTTAATTATGCATAACAAATTCAGCTTGGAGGTACATGATCAATCAATATAAAAACACACATATATTCGTTGGTGGAACTAGTGATTGTTTTTGAATTCCCTTTGACAAGTCTGACAACAAATCTGTGTCCCCAGTTAAACAAATGACTAATAATTCCTAGCACAGTGGGGCCAAGTGTAGTTGAATCATTCCTCAACAAATGTTACTACATAACTTGTTTTCTAATTAGATAAAAGTTCCTAACAAACTTACCCATTATTCTATTACACCACTGTCCCCCTACTGTTTCATCTTTCCTCAAACAAACAAGTTGTCATCACTTCCTAGATTTCTCAACAATGTCTCCTTCCTCAAAAAGCATTAAAAAGGCTGAAATTCTCACAAATTCATTGCTCTCTCTTTCTCTTTTCTCTCTACTCATGTCAGTTTCTTGGAGGCAAAAGTGCTTGGTTCTGAGCTTGCTTGCTCTTGTGCTCATGTCCGAAGCATCTAGATCGACGAAGGCGTTTAGTTGGGAGCAGATGCTGCCTAAGAAGCTCCCCACGCCGTCTTCAGCTCCATCGAAGGGGACGAATTCGGTGGCTGCATCTTCTAAAGGTGTGGAGATGGATCAGAAGCTGCCTTCCTCTGATGGGAGGAAAGTTTAGTACTGGCGCGAAGGAGATTGAGCCATTTTTTGCTTTGCAGCAGTCACCAAAATTGGCTTTTCTTTTTCTTGATCCTATTTTTTTGGAAATACTAGTAGTTTCACTAATGTAGTATGATCCTATTTCTTACAATCTAATTAACCTTGGAAATTTTAGGGGACAACAATTCTTTTTTTACCTATGAAATAAATACTACCTCTGATTTTATTGATTCTCTGCTAATGCTTCAAATGAAGGAAACAAATGTAGATTAAAGAGGAGATATTAAAAATATAAAGTTTTCATGTGCTAAAAATTAATTTCCAACATGACCAACTTTGTATCAATAAATAGAAGATTGTTTTTTTAATTGAAAAAAATGAATTCCGTTGCCGGGATTTGAACCCTGGTCTCTCGGGTGAGAGCCGAGTATCCTGACCAACTAGACTACAACGGGTTACATATGTTGAGTTTTAATGTTCATATGTGTATCAAATTATAACCTATTAATTATTTAATTGGTAAATTTCCCAAATTACATAAATCCGTAAAGCAATCAAAAAATAATCTTAATTTGGAAAGAATTAATTTAGCTAGTTTGATCTGATTGACTACAGCATAATACCCCAATGAATTTGAAAAAGGTGACTGATGAGATGTTGATTTAATTCAGCTCATTATAAACAATAACATTATTCAATCTCCAATATTCTCTTAAATACTTTAAAGTCTCATATAGATAAAAAATATAGTAATATTTAAAAAAATAAATAGAATTATTATAACTACAAAATAGAAAGTAGATTAAATTAAATGCAGTAAAATACTTGGAAGTCTTATACAGAATAATACTACGTTACAAAATTAAAATACAACAAACTAAAAAATAAAATGCAAACGGTTAGGGGATCGATCCCTGTCTTTGAGTATGGAGCAGCTTTAAATCATTGGGCCAGTTGTCCATCCATTGAGATGCCTACAAATCAAAACGAAGAATAGTCACTGGACCTGCCGGTGGATACCCTTGGTAATCACAAAAAATTAAATGCAGAAGTGGAAGACAATAGGCATTCCTCAAAATAGAAGGGACGAGTAAAATATGCAAAATAATACTAAATTGTATTGTGACTCAAGGGAGCAACTGACAATCTACCGCTGGACTACCTAGTTTCGATGATCATAGTGTTACAAAATATGGTTAACGAGTAAGTTTTGGAGTACAGTTGTAGCCCCCCGGTTTTATATTGGATTTGCCAGTATTTGCACTAAGCCGAAAAATCTATACTCACCTTCTTATGATGCTTCATCCCCACTCTCACTCGCTCAATTTCAATTTTTGATTGCACTCACTCTCTTTAAAGGTTTCATATGGGGAGGGGTTATGAGAATTATCCATACTTATAACATTAAGTCGATGCAGTGTAAGGTTTTAAGAGATTTTTAACACGCCTTCGTATGTGTGGATCGGAATGAGCATCAGACTTTCACACGTGAGTTAGATGATAAGAGGTAGTAAGAGAAGTAGGAAAACCAAAAACCATATTGAAATAGGGCCTACTTTATGATCTTTTATCTTGGGCCAATCTTAGTTGGGCTCACACAAATGGAACCAACACTGAGACTGAGAGATTATTGTAGAGTGATTAAAATTGATTGACTATAACAGTTGTTTACCTCGGCAACGTTTGAACAATATGATGATCTCTATAATACATTCAAGATACTCCCTTCCGTCCCATAAAGATTGTCTCACTTTGACCAGACACGAGTTTTAAGAAATGTAATTAAAAGTGAGTTGAAAAGGTTAGTGGAATGTGAGTCCTACTTTTATATATTAGTTTTATAATAAAATGTGAGTAGGAATGAGTTAGTGAAATATGAGGTCCACTACAAAAAATGGTAAAAAGTGAAATGGGAAAAATTTTGTGGGACGGACGGAAATGGAAAAATGAGACAATCTTTGTTGGACGGAGGGAGTATTTCAATAGAAATTATAATAAATTCAAACATATTTATTTAAGTTTAAATAAATATTTTTTGTATCACTTCGTCAAATAGTATGACTTAGGATTACTCCCTCCATCCCACAATAATTGTCACTCTTTTCCATTTCAGTCCGTCACACTTCATTTTTTACCATAAATGGTAAGTAGGTCTCATATTCCATTAACTCACTTCACTCACATTTTATTATAAAACCAATATAAAAAAATGGGTCCAGCATTCTACTAATTTTTCCAACCAACTATTCTTTACATTTCTTAAAACTCGTGCTCATAATAAGAGTGACAATTATTGTGGGACGGGGGGAGTATTATTTACTCCATTTACTACTCTCTCGTCCAATTACAAGTGATTGATATTCTTTGTGCCATTGTAAGTGATTATTTTATTTTTTTTGCAAAAAAATATATTACTCTCTCTTATTTTATTTCCTCTTTATTTTTATATTTTATTCCCTTTCAACTATTATATATTATGGAGAGCCTTATATTGCTAACTCAATACTTAATTGCTAACTACACTTAAATAATAGCCATTAGATATTCACATCAAGAGCCTAGATCATCAGCCCCGGAATGTCAATACGATCAACAAAAACGTCAATAAGGATATTAATAAGGGTATTAAGGTACATTTACAAAAAAATTAGATGTAACTAACTTTTGAAAAATATCCCAAAACTTTAAAACGCATGTAACTTTCTCGATTTAAATTATTTTTTCGCGTAACATATATCAAATTAAAGATAATTTCATAAGGATTCTAATGAGATCTCACTTGCATATGTTCCGATGTCAAAATTTGAAAAAAAATTCAAAATTTTCAATTTTTTCGTAAAGCAACAAATATCAGCATAGAAAAATAAAATATGTTAATATAATACATGTAGAATTATTGACATATTCTCAATATAATAGAATGTCATTATAAAATACGTAAAATATTATATTGACATTTTCATCCAAAACCTTAATTTGATAGTTTTTTTTATCTTTTTCCATTTAATTGATAAAAACGAAAATTACACGTGACAAATTTTAGACCACTAAATTTCTAAAATCTTATGATTTTAAATTAGTTGTAGTTAGTAATTGATCACATCCCTATATATTATTCTCTTAAATTTTGTGTCGAAAAGAAGTTGATAACTTTACTTAAAGTACTATTTTATTATTAATATATTTGTTCTATTTTATTCAATTCAAAATATTGTAGTGATCAATAAAAGAAAAGAAAAAACTACGTTATAATTGTTGGTCACTCATCCATCGTCACTCATTCATCGTCACTCATCCATGTAGGCCACAAAGCAGAAACGACAACAATTGTTGGTTTAGAAATATGCCCTACCAAATTAAAGCCCACGCAACAATTGTAGGGCACGAGATAAATATTGTAGTAGTACTATAAACAAGTTCATTATACCACTAGTATTTTTTAATAATAATTATAATATTAGTAATGGATTATAAAATTAAAATTTAATCATGTTTCCGGTTAAGAATCGGTCATTTACGTTTAGAACTGAAATCCGATTAAGAAAAAAAATCTCAGATTCAGTACCAGATTGAAAATCGATTCTCCATTTCCTGATTTCACAATTAACCGGTTGGTTCTGGCCCAATTCCCGATTAACCGAGAACCAGAAACAGGTTAAGCAACCCTAGAAATATGGTCCATTGAATATTCAACTCACTTGAAACCTAATGCATTTCAATATTTTTCTATTGAAGATAATATTAAAATTAATCACATCACTAGCTAAAAGAATATAAATTTTAGTCCCATTCCATCCAACAGAAGTTTCTTACTACCAGTGGCGGATCCAGGATTTCTGATCTGGGGTGCGATAAATAGTTATAACGATTTAAAGTTTCAAATTTGACTGATGCTTTAATCATTTGATATCTTTTTTTCAATAATAAACTTCATTATATATAAAAATGAGAATTTTTATAGTATTATATGAATGATTTAATTAGAGTTTAACAACATATATTATTTTTATGAAGAAATCATATTTTGAATTATCTAAGCAAAATTTAGTCGTTTTTCAAAATAGAAAAACTAAAAATTTGAATACATTAGAAAGAGTAAAATATTCAAAAATGCCTTAAAATAAATAAATTGTTTAGCAAAGAATTAAGAAATAATAAAGATAAAATAAATGCATGATAAGAGAATCAAACAATGTTTATAAGAGAAAATTTAATAAATGAATTGGATGTTTTTTAATGTACAATAACAAAAAAGATAAACAAAATTAAATGCATTCAAAACATTAAAATACTTAACAAGACAAAAAATAGAAAACTTAATTCATTAGCAAAAACATCATACTCCATCCGTTCACGAAAAATAGAGCTATTCCATTTTTATCCCTCATTTTGGAAAAATGATAATAAATAGTTAAAGTGGATAAAAAGAAAAGTAGCCATAGTGAAGTTGTCGTCCATGGGAATCAAACCACAGCCTACCGAATGGCAAGGTAATATGTGTGAATAATGAATATTAGTTACTGAGTGTGAGGAAAATAGTGAAGTTACAAGCTGAAGTGAAGATCACAGCTCCCGAGCTTCAGGAGCCGTCCGATCAAGCGCGCCATCAACAAGATTGAATGTCAGCCGTAGATTCAACTAGCCGTTGGATTTGTAACAGTTTTTGTATTTTGTTTTAGCTCTTCTAGTTAGTTAGTTGTTGAGCTCTCTTATTTGGTTCTCATATATAAGAACGAGAGATAGATGAATTGTAGTTTCGTAACAGAAAACATCCATTTCCAATTTCTCAAGAAAGCTTTCTTTTTCCCAAAAGTGTGTTCATCGTGTTCATTGATTCTTGATCGTGTTTCTCGATAATATTCCAACAAGTGGCGCCGTCTGTGGGAACTACCCGGCGAGAGTATCGATCGAAATCAGATTGAATCGAAGTTGATGATGGCTTCAAGATTCGAAGCAGAAAAGTTTACCGGGAAAAACGACTTCAGCCTTTGGAGGATGAAGATGAAGATGAAGGCGATGTTGATCCAGCAGGGTTTGTCTGAGGCTCTGGCGCCGGCGAGTAAGGAAGATGAAGGCCAAGTGTTCGATGAAAAGGCCAAGGCCAAGCGCGCAGAGGTTTTTGCAAAGGCGCACAGCACGGTGGTGCTATGCTTAGGCGACAAGGTGCTGCGGGAGGTTGCAAAAGAGACAACCACGGCTGGGGTTCTTGAGTAGCTTGAAGATCAATACATGACAAAGTCTCTCGCAAATCGCCTCTTCATGAAGCAGAGGCTGTACTCATACCGGTTCTCGGAGGATAAGAGTATATTAGAGCAATTGGAGGATTTTGATAAGGCAGTGGATGATTTGGAAAACATTGATGTTTCCATTGGTGATGAGGACAAGGCCATACTGTTATTGAATGCCTTGCCAAAGTCCTACGACCAGTTGAGAGATGTCATACTCTTTGGAAGGGAAGGCACAGTTACTTTCCAAGAAGTCCAAAATGCTCTAAGGGCTAAAGAATTGCACAAGAAAGGCTGCAAGGAGACTGAAGTTGTTCCAGAGAGCCTCAATGTCAAGAAGTTCAAAGCCAAGAAGATGTTCAAGAAAATTGGTGAGAATAGCAAGGCACCCTCAATCGATCAAAAGGAGACTCGAGCTTGTTATTGGTGCAAGAAGCCGGGTCACCTAAAGAATGATAGCTTCGCTTGGAAAAAGAAACAAGCTGTTGAATCTGGAAAGGGGAAGAACACCACTGATTTTGTGGAAGAAGCTGAGGAATCCCCTGAGGTGTTGAATATAATGGTATATGAGGATGGGAGTTCATGGATTCTTGACTCCGGGTGCAGCTTCCACATATGTCCATGTGTGGAATTTTTCTCTGATTTGAGAGAGTCAACTGGGACAGTAATACTTGGGAACAATCAAGTGTGCCATGCTGAAGCTATAGGGAATGTGAAACTCAGGCTGGATGATGGCTCTGAAAAAATCTTGAGTGATGTTAGGCTGATCCCTACAGTGAAGAGAAACCTTATATCACTAGGGATGCTTGAGAAGAAGGGGTGCACTTTTGAGTCCTCAGATGGATTGATGAGAATCAAGAAGGGGGCCACTGTGATTATGCATGGAGAGAGAGGAAAGGAAGCCTTTATTATTTGTGTGGAGCTGCAGTCAGGATCAGAGGCAGCCAATTGAACAATATTGTGTCAGATTCTGTGAAGACTTGGCACATGAGACTCGGGCATCTAGCAGCTGGGAGCATTAAGGAGTTGATCAAGAAAGGAGTGATTCATGGACTGGACAGCAGGAATGGTGAGCCATGTGAAGAGTGTATTCTTGGCAAGTCGAAGAAGCTCCCTTATCCAAAAGGTAAGCATCTATCACTAGCACCTCTTGATTATGCACATAGTGATTTGTGGGGGCCCTCCCCTGTGAATTCAGTTGGAGGAGGGAGGTATTATATGACCATAATAGATGATTATTCTAGAAAAATGTGGTTATATATCTTGAAAGAAAAATATGAGGCTTTTGCTAAATTTAGAGATTGGTGCATTATGGTTGAGAGAGAGAAGGGCAGATCTCTGGGCTGTCTGAGAACAGACAATGGACTCGAATTCTTGTCCAAGGAGTTTGATAGGTTTTGCCAGGAGAGAGGGATCAAACGACACAAGATTGTTCCCCTAAACCCCCAACAAAATGGGGTGGCAGAGAGGGCAAACCGCACCATATTAGAAAGAGTGGTATGTATGTTGCTCAGTTCTGGAATGGAAAAGAGATTTTGGGCTGAGGCTGCTGCAACTGCTGTGAAATTGATGAACAAGTGTCCTTCTTCAGCCATTAATGGTGACACTCCTGACTTCAAGTGGTATGAGACTTATGGAAACTACTCAGATCTCAAGATATTTGGCTGTCAAGCCTATGCACACCTCAAGCAAAGTAAGTTGGATGCAAGGGCAGTGAAGTGTGTGCTTTTAGGGTATCAACCTGGTGTCAAGGGGTATAGACTTTGGTGCATTGAACCTGGAAATCACAAGATCATTGTGAGCAGAGATGTGATATTTAATGAGTCTATGATGCCTCTTAATAAGTCACAAAGTTCTGGGAAGACTGCTGCAGTGTCTGATGAGGCTGTGAGTTCTGAGGTGGAGCATGGGGTGGAGCCTGAGGTGGAATCCGAAGGGGCAGTCCCAGGTGGAGTTGATGAAGGAAATAATGATCACCCACAAGAAGGATCAGATATAGAGACTGAGGATCTCATCCAATATCAGTTAGCTCGGGATAGAGTCAGGAGAAAGAATGTCAAAATGCCAGCCAGATATGCTGATTCAGAGATGCTCTACTTTTCATTGTGTGTAGCTGAGGAGGTGGAGTTTGGGGAACCAGCCACATATAGAGCTGCCATGGAGTGCAAAGAAAGAAGTGAATGGATGAAGGCCATGGTAGAAGAAATAGACTCCTTGCTGAAAAATGGCACATGGATATTGGTAGACAAAGTTGAAGGAAGAAGGATTGTGAGCTGCAAGTGGATATTCAAAAAGAAATTAGAGTCGGCTGATAATGTGAAAATCAGATACAAGGCTAGACTTGTAGCAAGGGGCTTCACACAAGAGTATGGAGTTGATTATAGTGAGGTCTTCTCTCCTGTGGTGAAGCACATATCCATAAGGACTCTCTTGGCAGTGGTTGCAAGGCTGGACTGGGAGCTGGAATAGCTCGATGTAAAAATGACTTTTTTGCATGGGGATTTGGTGGAAACTATCTATATGCAACAGCCGGAGGGTTTTGCCAAAGCTGGAGAGGAAAACAAAGTTTGTCTATTGAAAAAAAGTATCTATGGCCTCAAGCAAGCTAGTAGACAATGGCATATCAAGTTTGATGATCATATCATGGCAAATGGCTTCACTAGATCAAAATATGATGAATGCGTTTATATCAAGAAGAAAGGGGGTCTGGTGGTGGCTTATTTGCTATTGTACGTGGATGATATGTTAGTTGCTGGTTCAAGCAAGAAGGTGATTCAGGAGATAAAAGAGGATCTGAGGTCAGCATTCGATATGAAAGATCTTGGAAATGCTAGAAGGATCTTGGGCATGAACATTGTCAGAAATAGATCCAAGAAGGAGATTTGGTTGAACCAGTCTGATTACATTTCAAGATTGGTCAGAAAATTCAAGATGCAAGACACAAAACCTACAACAACTCCTCTGGCTCAACACTTCAGATTGTCTGTTGAGCAGAAGCCACAAACTGAGGAAGAGAGAGCTGAGATGCAGAAAGTCCCTTATGCCAATATTGTGGGGAGTATCATGTATGTAATGATCAGCTCGAGACCAGATGTGGCCCAAGCCATCAGTGTGACCAGCAGGTTTATGAGTAATCATGGCAAGGAACATTGGTCAGCCTTGAAGTGGATATTAAAGTACTTGAATGGAGCAGGAAACCTTGGGATCTTGTTCAAAGGAAGTGAGGAGGTAAAGAGGGATGCATTGGTGGGTTATTGTGATAGTGATTATGCAGGGAATGTTGACAGTACGAAGTCCCAGTCAGGTTACATTTTCACCATATGTGGAAGTGCAGTGAGCTGGAAATCTAGCTTGCAAAGTGTGGTTGCATTATCCACGACAGATGACGAATACATGGCTTTGGTAGCAGCTGTAAAAGAGTCATTTTGGTTGAAGGGGATAGCTGCAGATTTTGGTGTGAGTCAAAAGACAGTAGCCATTGGTTGTGACAACCAAAGTGCCATCAGTTTAGCCAAAAACAATGTGTTCCATGAGAGAAGCAAGCACATAGATATGCGCTTGCATTTCATCCGAGAAGAGATAGAGAAAGGAAGGGTGAAAGTGTTCAAAGTAGACACTTTGGAAAATCCAGCCGACATGCTCACCAAAACCTTACCGAGGGAGAAGTTTGAGTTGTGTTTGAAGTTGGTTGGGATGTGTAAAAGAAGTTGATCGCTTAGCAAATAATATTCAAGGTGGAGATTGTGAATAATGAATATTAGTTGCTGAGTGTGAGGAAAATAGTGAAGTTACAAGCTGAAGTGAAGATCACAGCTCCCGAGCTTCAGGAGCCGTCCGATCAAGCTCGCCATCAACAAGATTGAATGTCAGCCGTAGATTCAACTAGCCATTGGATTTGTAACAGTTTTTGTATTTTGTTTTAGCTCTTCTAGTTAGTTAGTTGTTGAGCTCTCTTATTTGGTTCTCATATATAAGAACGAGAGAGAGATGAATTGTAGTTTCGTAACAGAAAACATCCATTTCCAATTTCTCAAGAAAGCTTTCTTTTTCCCTAAAGTGTGTTCATCGTGTTCATTGATTCTTGATCGTGTTTCTCGATAATATTCCAACAATATGTTTACCACTGCACCATTGCTATCACTTTGGTTTGGGGTACACTCATACCCCTTTGTTCTCACTTAAATCCGCCGCTGCTTACTACTACTACTATTAATAACTTGACCGAAATAAAACAATATGAAAAATCAAAGCGGCCCTAAATATTATTAATAACTTTACAAGATTTAATTACTAGACACATACATCATGGGGATCTTTCCCATCCAAAAAAGAGACACACAAAAACATAATAAACTAAATTAAATAAAACAAGAGCAAAGGATACTCCCTAAATATATAATTATGTTACAAAATTAACAAATTTTGCACAAAGTGCACTACCTTTTTCCTGTAAAGATGCTCTTAAGTACGTCGTTGTTCCCTCTATTTTTGGGCAGATTTTGAAAATTTCCGGTGCCCGGCTTCGGCTTGACACCGCCGTTGGCCGGGGGCGGAGGGTTTTGCTGGGCGGCTCCTCCTCTGCCTTTATTCTGTCCATTCCCATTCATGTTTCCTGTGAATTTTTTTGTTATGAGGTTGAATCATATCCGCATAAATATATAAAGGAATTAATCTGAGCCAAGGGTATGCTTGTCATTTGTCATTGTGTGTTTTCCTTCATAATTTTGGGACATTTTGCATGTGCTTCAACTTATTTTTGTGTAGACAAATTTTTGCATGTCCCACTCAAATTTGAGCTTTATAGCATTGTTTTATCGCTATGTATATATATTCTCGAACCAATAAGCTACAATCACTAGACTCCAAATTAACATGACAATTCAAACCAAAGTATGGTACTAGGTCATGAGGTGTAATTAGAACTTTATAGTATTTTATAAACATAATTACATGGCATTTAATTAGTGTCTCTAAAACAAGTATGATTACAAAAAAATTGTAGTTTAAGGATTGGCCTCACGGTTCTTTTATCATAGATTAAAGCAATAAATTTGGAAATGATAAATCAAAGATGAGAATTGAAATTAAAGAATTGCACGGTTACATAATTTCATTCATAATTCAATGATTCAATCCCTACAACATATCAATAGCAGTGAAAGAAACTAGTTCTTACTAATATAGAATACACCAAAGAAAAAATAAAATAAAAATTAAATTCTACTTATTTTTTTTATAGCCGAATGATGATTATATTTGTGTTTCTTTTATAAGTTTGTTGCTTGAATGTTTATCACATGAAATAAATCTACATACATCATTACTCCATATTAAAAAAAGAAGATTAGACGAAAAATATAAATTTTTAAACAACATAACATAACTAAATAACTGAATTTTATTATTATTATTATTCATTTGTACAAATAATGTATTTACAATTTTTATAAAATGCTAGATAATGAACAAAAATTCAATAAATCTCCATTTTAAAAGTATATATAAATTCTAATTCACAAGTTACTACATACTACATTTCTAACTTTCTATTCTTAGAAATAGAATTAATTAAAAAAAATCACAAATCACTATTGTAATTACAAAAATACAATCTTAAATTGAATAAATAAATAAATTATTCAGCTTTAATTTATTATACCTAAATAATTGATTATTTAATTAAAGGGGAAAGCAGCATTTATATAGTTGTGTTAATAAAAAAATGGATTTGTAAATAAAATGGAGTACTTTTATTCAGTAGAACAACTAGAAGTAAGTAAAAATACAAATTATAAATGGTGAACAATGTTATTGAATAGAATAAGATACGAAAATATGTTTGATTAGGTTGTAGGTGCTAGCTCTATCTATATGCGATTACTTTTTGTAAGTCTTCACATTTCCCACTAAAACTACTCCATTTGTCTTTCTTCTTCAATCTTTATCTGTATTTTCTATCTTAATTCTCTCACAAACACAGGCTCAATTTACGGGGAACCACAGCAGGATACTGGTCGGCGCCGGCCAAGCCTCCGCTGGAGCGGCAGCTTGGCCTACGGTAGGTCCGTCCCTGGGAGAGCCCCCGCTAGTTCCGTCAGTGAAACCGACGATCTTCTTCTTCTTCCTCGCCCCAGCCGCTCGACCCAGCCGCCCACAATGGGGCGACGTCGGTCTCGAACCTTGCGACCCGCGACCCAAGCGCGCTCGGGGCGTGATTTTAACAACACTGGCCATAACAACAATGTTGTCACGCCCCAACTTTCCAAGCACAGAAGGCTCGGTTTATCGCGATTAGTGGGGGATTGGAGGAGCAAGGAAGAACGGGGAAACCAATTGCACAATTGTATCACGCCAACTTCTCCACCGCTCCTTCAATCCCCCACTAGTCAAGATAAACCCAGTTTTCTATCCTTAGAAAAGTTCAGGTGGTACAACATTATTCTTATGGCATCCGGCACATGCTCCCTTTAAAATTTTGATGTTCAGACCAGCTTTCCAAAATCTTCCTTTCCTCTGGATCTCTTTATGAAACCTCAGCACTAGAATGTTCCCAATAATCATTACATTAGTAGGCAACAAGCCACAACAAGAACGTGGAAACTAAATCCATGGCAATAGGATTTCTATGCAGAGCACAGAGAGATTGATATCACATGGAACTAAAATAAGGACTATAGAATTGACATCATTGCCATATATAAAGATTACCACTGGATTTGAGGTCGAGCTTTTTATTCTTTTTCTCCTTCGAAGCATCTTCAGTTTCCTCATCATAACGATCATGCATTTCCATAATCCAATCATTATACAGCGTCTGTAGCTGACCGAATGTAAAAGCCTTTCCATCTCTACAGATTTTGGCTTGCACCTCTACATATAAACAAGATAAAAGTCTCACACATGGAAACACAGCACAGAAACTAATGAATGTTAGTAGTTATATTTTTCTTTAAAAATTGTTTCAACAAGAAGACATGAACATTTGGATTACCTTTTCTATCATCATCTGATCTCTTGCCAAAGTTCTTTAGAGCCTTGGCGTAGGGGTGATGGTGGGCTAAATCTGTCTGAAACATATAAAAAGTGGGCTGAGAGGTTGCATAAAACTGAGTAATGTAAATGACCCTTCAAAAATATAGTTAAAAGGAATAGGTGAATATACATGTGTACACGTACATAAGTTCATATCAGAATCAAGCATGAGTTCCAATATAATTATACTTTAAAATTTAACTATGGAATATAATGCATCCTATTTGTTAGAAACACAATAAAGTCCTGATATGTGATGAAAAGCGAATACTGAAGTTTGCGAGAGATACGACAAATCCACAATAGAGGAAATAAAGACAATTAACCTGGATATATATATGTCCTTCAATTTATGTAAAGATTCTCACTTTTGACTTGGGATCAAATATTTCAACCTGGCAAGAAAAAAAACACACTAAACAATGAGTAACATGAAGTAAATGAACATTAAATGGCCAGAAAATGACAAACCAAGGTTTTTTAAACTCTACAAAAAACTCTATGGAAGACGGATAAGGAAAGCTCACTTCAGAATCAGATATTCATTTTTCAAAGGATCTCTGACACATCCTTTGGTCTGCAGGAAACACATTAAAGTTTATCATAATAAGTTGTAAGAGAACAAATGGAAAGCTTATAAAGAAAAAATTGTTCAATAATCGATCACCTTCCAGCAGTTTTCCAGATGGGAGACACTCATTAATGCTTCTCTTTCCATGTGTAACGTAAATACCTTGTTATTTTTGTGTAGACAAATTTATGCATGTCCCACTCAAATTTGAGCTTTGTAGCTTTTGTTGTGGGGTTGGCTATGTATATATTCTCTAACCATTAACCTACAATCACTACACTCCAAATTAACAAGGCAATTCAAAGGAAAGTATATATGGTACTATGTCATTGTCACCTATATATCATCCGATCGTGAGAGAGGTGGTAACAGGGACCGCTGACGTGTAATTAGAACTTTATATTATATAAACATAATAGTCGTAGCATATTTAATTAGTGCCTCTAAAATAAGTATGACTAAAATTTTGTTTGTAGTATAAGGATTGGCCTCACGGTTCTTTAATTATAGATTATAGCAATAAATTTGGAAAATGATCTATCAAAGATGAGAATTTAAGTTTAAGAATTCCATGGTTACATAATCTCGTTTATAATTTGATCCCTGCAACATGTCTCTAAAATAAGTATGATTAAAATTTTCTTTGTAGTGTAAGGATTGGCCTCACGGTTCTTTAATTATAGATTAAAGCAATAAATTTGGAAAATGATAGTATATCAAAGATGATAATTGAAGTTAAAGAATTTCATGGATGCATAATCTTGTTCATAATTTAATCGCAATTGTCAACCACAGTGAAAGAAACTAGTTCCTACTAGTAATATAGGTTACACTAAATAAAATAAAAAAACGCAAGTATTGATTTTTTCGATGTTTATGATCAAGGTTCATCTACGGATTGATAGTGATTTGATGTTGAATATCTCCTCCTTTTATCCCTCGTTGTAGATATAAAATTGTTGAAAAACACGAGAGAAGAATGAGGGAAATAAGAAGAAGAAGATCCAACATCCCAAAAAAAAATGATAGGATAACTTCCCAAAAAAATGAGAAAAAAAACTTATTTTCACACTAACTACTTTGTGTCACTTAAATGGCTGGCGTGAAATGTGGTGAAAAAGTCACATGGCGACAATTATTTTCATCTGGCCATTGAAACTCATTAATTGTAGATTAAAATATCCTTTTTTAGCTCCGGACTTTGTCCTAGCTCTGTATCTATACACCTCGATTCTCAACCTACACATGAATTTAAACCAGTTCCTACTAGTAATATAGGTTACACTAAGGGCGTGTTCACTATGTAAGAACTGGGCAATTCTTGGCCCAATTGGGTTAATTATGGTTGTTCATCTTTCACTAATTAATTATTGGGGGCCTTACAATTGGGGGTCGGCCCGCACTGTTTATACCAATTAAGGAAGAATTGAAATCTTGCCATATAGGTAAGATTTGTTTGTGTACTGAAAAGTGCACCAAGAAATGGACTTGGTTTTACACATTTGACCCACTTCATCACCTTTCCACCTTTCCACTTGGAGGGATAAATTTGTCACTCAATAATTCTATTAGGCCAAAGTCTTTATTTTGGTTAATATTTGGGTCAATTCTTGGGCCAATTCTAGGATACTAAACAATGGGGAAAAGAATTATATATGTGGCTAATTATGGCTCAATTCTTGGAAAATTTAATTCTTCCAAATGTTAGAAATGGAAATCTCCTATAGTGAACACGCCCTAAAGAAAAAAAAAACGCAAGTATTGATTTTTTTCGATGTTTATGATCAAGGTTCATCTACGGATTGATAGTGATTTGATGTGGAATATCTCCTCCTTTTATCCCTCGTACTAGATATTAAATTGTTGAGAAACACGATAGAAGAATGATGGAAATAAGGAGAAGATCCAACATCCCAAAAAAAAGAATGATAGGATAACTTCCCAAAAAAATGAGAAAAAAAAAACTTATTTTCACACTAACTACTTTGTGTCACTTAAATGGCTGGCGTGAAATGTGGTGAAAAAGTCACATGGTGACAATTATTTTCATCTGGCCATTGAAACTCATTAATTGTAGATTAAAATATCCTTTTTTAGCTCCGGACTTTGTCCTAGCTCTGTATCTATACACCTCGATTCTCAACCTATACATGAATTTAAACTAGTTCCTACTAGTAATATAGGTTACACTAAGGGCGTGTTCACTATGTAAGAACTGGGCAATTCTTGGCCTAATTGGGTTAATTATGGTTGTTCATCTTTCACTAATTAATTGTTGGGGCCTTACAATTGGGGGTCGGCCCGCACTGTTTATACCAATTAAGGAAGAATTGAAATCTTGCCATATAGGTAAGATTTGTTTGTGTATTGAAAAGTGCACCAAGAAATGGACTTGGTTTTACACATTTGCCCCACTTCATCACCTTTCCACCTTTCCACTTGGAGGGATAAATTTGTCACTCAATAATTCTATTAGGCTAAAGTCTTTATTTTGGGTAATATTTGGGCAAATTCTTGGGCCAATTCTAGGATACTAAACAATGGGGAAAAGAATTATATATGTGGCTAATTATGGCTCAATTCTTGGAAAATTTAATTCTTCCAAATGTTAGAAATGGAAATCTCCTATAGTGAACACGTCCTAAAGAAAATAAAAAACGCGAGTATTGATTTTTTTCGATGTTTATGATCAATGTTCATCTACGGATTGATAGTGATTTGATGTGGAATATCTCCTCCTTTTATCCCTCGTACTAGATATAAAATTGTTGAAAAACACGATAGAAGAATGAGGGAAATAAGGAGAAGATCAACGTCCCAAAAAAAAGGATGATAGGATAACTTCCCAAAAAAATGAGAAAAAAAACTTATTTTCACACTAACTACTTTGTGTCACTTAAATGGCTGGCGTGAAATGTGGTGAAAAAGTCACATGGTGACAATTATTTTCATCTGGCCCTTGAAACTCATTAATTGTAGATTAAAATATCCTTTTTTAGATCCAGACTTTGTCCTAGCTCTGTATCTATACACCTCGATTCTCAACCTATACATGAATTTAAACTAGTTTCTACTAGTAATATAGGTTACACTAAGGGCGTGTTCACTATGTAAGAACTGGGCAATTCTTGGCCTAATTGGGTTAATTATGGTTGTTCATCTTTCACTAATTAATTGTTGGGGCCTTACAATTGGGGGTCGGCCCGCACTGTTTATACCAATTAAGGAAGAATTGAAATCTTGCCATATAGGTAAGATTTGTTTGTGTATTGAAAAGTGCACCAAGAAATGGACTTGGTTTTACACATTTGCCCCACTTCATCACCTTTCCACCTTTCCACTTGGAGGGATAAATTTGTCACTCAATAATTCTATTAGGCTAAAGTCTTTATTTTGGGTAATATTTGGGCCAATTCTTGGGCCAATTCTAGGATACTAAACAATGGGGAAAAGAATTATATATGTGGCTAATTATGGCTCAATTCTTGGAAAATTTAATTCTTTCAAATGTTAGAAATGGAAATCTCCTATAGTGAACACGCCCTAAAGAAAATAAAAATCGCGAATATTGATTTTTTTCGATGTTTATGATCAAGGTTCATCTACGGATTGATAGTGATTTGATGTGGAATATCTCCTCCTTTTATCCCTCGTTCTAGATATAAAATTGTTGAAAAACACGAGAGAAGAATGAGGGAAATAAGAAGAAGAAGATCCAACATCCCAAAATAAGAATGATATGATAACTTCCCAAAAAAATGAGAAAAAAAACTTATTTTCATACTAACAGCTTTGTTTCACTTAAATGGTCGGGGTGAAATGTGGTGACAAAGTCACATGGTGACAATTATTTTCATCTGGCCATTGAAACTCATTAATTGTAGATTAAAATATCCTTTTTTAGCTCCAGACTTTGTCCTAGCTGTGTATCTATACTCCTCAATTCTCAACCTACACATGAATTTAAACTAGTTCCTAATAGTAATATAGGTTACACTAAGGGCGTGTTCACTATGTAAGAACTGGGCAATTCTTGGCCCAATTGGGTTAATTATGGTTGTTCATCTTTCACTAATTAATTGTTGGGGGCCTTACAATTAGAGGTCGGCCCGCACTGCTTATACAAATTGAGGAAGAATTGAAATCGTGCCATATAGGTAAGATTTGTTTGTGTATTGAAAAGTGCACCAAGAAATGAACTTGGTTTTACACATTTGCCCCACTTCATCACCTTTCCACCTTTCCACTTGGAGGGATAAATTTGTCACTCAATAATTCTATTAGGCCAAAGTCTTTATTTTGGGTAATATTTGGGCCAATTCTAGGATACTAAACAATGGGGAAAAGAATTATATATGTGGCTAATTATGGCTCAATTCTTGGAAAATTTAATTCTTCCAAATGTTAGAAATGGAAATCTCCTATAGTGAACACGCCCTAAAGAAAATAAAAAATGCGAATATTGATTTTTTTCGATGTTTATGATCAAGGTTCATCTACGGATTGATAGTGATTTGATGTGGAATATCTCCTCCTTTTATCCCTCGTTCTAGGTATAAAATTGTTGAAAAACACGATAGAAGAATGAGGGAAATAAGGAGAAGATCCGACATCCCAAAAAAAGAATGATAGGATAACTTCCCAAAAAATTGAGAAAAAAAAACTTATTTTCACACTAACTACTTTGTGTCACTTAAATGCCTGACGTGAAATGTGGTGAAAAAGTCACATGGTGACAATTATTTTCATCTGGCCCCTTGAAACTCATTAATTGTAGATTAAAATATCCTTTTTTAGCTCCGGACTTTGTCCTAGCTCTGTATCTATATACCTCGATTCTCAACCTACACATGAATTTAAACTAAATATGAGTCAAAAAACGTCAAGCTCAGGTTTGGTAGGAAACGACAAGTTAAGCATGAAAGTATATATTCATGAAATCTAACTTGAGCTTCCGTAACTGCACATATGTTTGTATTTTCAAAGTGTTAAGTTTGATTGCAATACAATTCGATGTGACTAACAAACCCAACCTTTTGCCACACTATTAGAGAGACAATGAAAACGAACTACCATAGCTTTGAGCTAGACTTCAAATATTATTTTGCTTATTATAATTCCAGAGAAACACATAAATTAACCATGTTTCCTATCAAAACCATCAAAATACAAAACTACAGTTAATTCAATAGTTTTACAAAAAAAATCAATTGAACAAGTAATGCACTAATCTCCATAATCCCACAACCACGTCATAAAATGCATAAAATCACCAATATGTATTCCATTAAAGAGGAGCACATAATCTCATCAAGTTTTTCCCTAAAACCATCACAATCCAAAGAAAAGAGAAACACATAATCAATGAAGTAATGCAGAAGTAGTGCATTTATTGAGAGATTGTAGTAATTTTCAATATATTGATTCATCAATAGGTATGCCTTAATATAGTCCATATTACATTTATGTAAGATATTACATTTATGTAAGGTAAGGAATAATCTATTTCTAGACAATATAATTGTGTATCATTGTACCTATTAATTGATATCAATCACCTATCAATTACATATTTCTTTCCTTCTTCTTCTTCACTGAACACTTTCGGATTTACCGCCTTGGTAAGAATGTCTGCGAGTTGGTCTTCCGATCTGACGAAAGGAAACTCAATAATCCCTCCTTCGATCTTTTCTTTGATAAAGTGACGATCCACTTCCACGTGTTTCGTCCTGTCGTGCTGAACTGGATTCTCAAAAATGCTGATAGCGGCCTTGTTGTCGCAGAATAATTGACTTCTTCTCTTGGGAGGAAGGCCGATCTCGGTGAGTAGCCGTCTTAGCCACATAATCTCTGTTAGACCACTCTTAATCCCTCGGAATTCAGCTTCGGCACTTGACAATGCTACTACTTTCTGTTTCTTGCTCTTCCAAGTGACCAAATTCCCTCCAACGAAGGTAAAGTATCCTCCAGTAGACTTTCGGTCTATCGGGTTGCTTGCCCAATCAGCGTCGGTGTATCCATCCACTTCAAGATCAACATTCTTTCTTAGCAGTACTCCGTAACCCGCAGTCCCTTTTAAGTAACGCACCACCCTCAGCGCTGCATCCATGTGATTCTCCTGAGGTTTGTGCATGAACTGACTTATGACTCCCACTGCATAGGATATGTCAGGCCTCGTATGGGCGAGATATATTAGCTTACCGACCAGACGCTGATACTCTTCTCGATTGGCGAGCTTCGCTCCATCTTCAAATTTTAAGCCGTGGTTCACCATAAGTGGTATATCTGCCGGCTTGCAGTCAAGAAGCCCGGTTTCTGCGAGGAGATCCAACACATATTTCTTCTGTCGCAGGAATATCCCTTCTCTGGATCGAAGCACCTCAATCCCCAAGAAATATTTGAGGGCCCCCAGATCTTTCATCTCAAATTCCTGAAATAAGTGTTTCTTCAAGTCCTCTATTTCTTCTTCGTCATCTCCGGTTATGATCATATCATCTACATAGATGATTAGACAGGCCATCCGGTCACCCTTTCTTTTAATGAACAAGGTGTGGTCTGATTGGCTTTGGGAGTATCCGTACTTGTTCATGGCTTGTGAGAATCTCTCAAACCATACTCTGGGTGACTGTTTCAATCCGTAGAGGGTCTTCTTTAGTCAGCATACCTGTCCTTCTCCAAATTCACTCGAGTATCCTGGTGGGGCTTCCATGTATACTTCTTCATCTTTCTTCAATTCTCCATGCAGGAAGGCATTCGTCACATCAAACTGGTGTAGCTTCCAATCCTTGCAGGCTGCCACTGAAAGCAACGTTCTGACGGTATTCATCTTTGCCACAAGGGAGAATGTTTCCCCATAGTCGATCCCTTAGGTTTGAGTGTACCCTTTTGCTACCAGCCGTGCCTTGTACCTCTCGATGGATCCGTCTGCCCGCCGGTTGATGGTGAACACCCATCGACATCCTACTGGTTTCTTTCCTTCTGGTAGACTGCATTTTTCCCAAGTATTGTTTCTGAGTGCGTCCATCTCCTTCTTCATGGCCTCTCACCAGTGCTGATGTTTCATTGCCTCTTCAGCCGATCGTGGGAGATCCTCTTCATACAGGGCTACTTCAAAAGCTCGATCCATCTCAGTTAGGTGTCCGACCGAGAGGTTTGCCATAGAATACCTTGTTTTGCGTCCCTTCCAGTCGGGTGAGTATCTTTTGGGTGGTACTCCCCTCGTGCTTCTTGGTGGTAGTTCGAACATTCTGCCACTCACTTCAGGCTCTTCATTTGTCTCATTTTCCTGTCTCCCATGGTTAGTGTTAAGTGGAGGGGTAGAATCAATCTCAGGATTACTAACCTCAGGATTCGTACACGAGTCTGACAGCGGAACTAGTTCACTGCTTTGGCAAGGTTGAATGTGGACTGAAGACGGCCCGGTAGTACCGCAGCTCGCATCGTCTGTTGGAGACCATCTTCTGTCACGGGGCTTGGCAGTGGCATCGAGGTAGAAGGATCTGGAGGAAGTGGGTGGCAATCTGAGTGTGGGGACCAACTTAGCGGATCACTGACGGGTTCAGAACCCTTTTCCTCCCCCTGACCGCTAAGTTGGTCGTAGAAGTACTCGTTTTCCACAAAATCACAGTTCATGGTGATGTAGAGGCGTTTGGTTTTGGGATCATAGCACTGATACCCCTTCTAATCCTTCTCATAACCTACGAAGACACACTTAACGGAACATGGAGAGAATTTTGTCCTGTCGTGTTTTGGGATGTGGACAAAGACAGAGCATCCGAAGATTTTGGGTTTGAAAGCAGTGGTGGTATCTGATTTTGTGTGGAGAAAATATCGAAAGGAGTTTTGAAGTTTAGGATATGGGTAGGCAATCGATTTAGTAGGTAAACTGAGGTGGCTACTGCTTCTGGCCAAAAGGTTTTAGGGACATGTGAGTCGATTAGAAGGGCCCTAGTCATTTCAAGTATTTTCCTGTTTTTTCGCTCTGCGACCCCATTTTGCTCAGGAGTATGTGGACACGTAGTTTGATGAACTACTTTCTCAGAAAAAACTGTTGCATTTTTGAGTTAACGAATTCTCCCCCGTTATCGGACCTAAGGATTTTGATTTTCTTGTTATACTGAGTGTGCACCATATTGTAGAATAAGGTAAATTTCTCAAAAACATCGAATTTGGATTTCAAAAAATATACCCAAGTTAAACGAGTGCAGTCATCGATAAATAATAAAAAATACTTAAATCCGAGGCTGCCCAAAACGGGTGCTGGGCCCCAAACATCAGAGTGAATCAAAGAAAAGGTAGTATCCAAACGAGAGTTATTGAGCTTGTATGAGTGTCCATGGCTTTTAGCAAAAAAACAAGTATCACAATTGAAAGAAAACTGAGTGCTGGCAAAATCGGGAAAAAGCATACGCATGTATTCTATGGAGGGATGTCCTAACCGGCGATGCCAAAGCCAACCCTGTGATTCTGTTGATCCGTGAGTCAGCATCGCAGCACCGGGTTGAGCCATCTTGTCCACATAATACAGTCCTTGCTGTTCAGTGCCACGCCCAACTGTCATCCCCGTCTTGATATCCTGTAAGACACACAAATTGGGCTCCATTAGAAGTTTGCACTTTAATTCTCTAGTGACATGACTAACTGAGAGTAATTTGTGTGCTAATAATGGCACATAGAGACAATTTGAGATCTGCAACGATGGAGTGATCCTGATTGTGCCTGCTCCCTGGACTGGAATTACACTCCCATTTGCTGTCTGAACATACTTCTTATGTGGAGCAGAAATATTAGTAAAATCAGTAAGTTCATAAGACATAGTATCAGTAGCACCACAGTCAAATATCCATTTTTGCTCTTTAGGTTGTTTTCCAGATATCGATGAGTGTGCAAGGGCTTGGAATTTATTATGGCAAGGGATGTTGGGGCTAATTTCAAATTCTGGCCAAGTGGGGGGTGTATTTACAAAAACACAGAAACTAGTGGATGTATTTAGATATTTCCCGGAAGTGTGTGGGTGTATTTTTGGAGAGTATTTATCTCGGGGGTCAAACTGAAAATACTGGGGACTTGGTGGCTGGTTTCGCAATTTATAGGGATGATGGGGCTGTTTTGTGATTTCATGAAAATTGTGGATTAAGGTTTGAAATTCACTACATCCATCAAAAAACCTAGCCGCCGCTGCCTTCCCCATTTCGTCGCCGCCGTGGATCGGTCATCCTTCCGCTGTCTCTCGGCCTATTGTTCTGGCGCTATCCGCCGGATTTCCGGTGTCGGTAGCCCGGTCAGCGACCGCAACCGCCGCTCGACCACCGCCATTCTTGTTCAGCACTCGCACCGCTCTCGCCTTCTTCTTGTCGTCCCACCAGTCGGGGAATTCGATGAGGTGGAAGCGCCCATCTTTGGTGTGCCTCTTTCCGCCGCAGTGTGAGCACGTCAGCCGGCTTTTATCCTCGTCGGAGCGCCTGTTCCAAGGTTGATTGGCGGTGGTTGGTGGCTGAGTGGGGCGTCCACGGGCGATGGCTGCGAGGCCGGAGCCTATTCCGTCTTTCCCGGTTCCTCCAGATCCGACTCCGAGTATGGCATCGTTGTATGATTCTCGGCGAACGATTCCGTAAGCTTCGCGCACCGTTGGTAAAGGGTCGCGCCTAATTATCTCCTTCTTGATTGCATCATATTTATCGTCTAATGCGGTGAGAAATTGATAGAGGCGTAGTGTCTGCTTGTCCATCGACTTCGATTCTCGTCGATCGATTGATATCCATAGCCCTTGGAACTTATTCCATATGGCTTCGAGCGATGCTCCTTCCTGTCTGACTGTGTTTGTTTGTCGGTGTAGGTCATAAATCTGGAGTGGGTCGCCCCCGCTGCCATACGTAATAGCGAGACCTTCCCACAGGTCGTACGCCGTCTGATATTGCGATACTTCATTGATCAGGTCTGTCTCTATATTGTTGATTATCCAATTGAATACGCAGTGATCGCGTTGTTGCCATTTCAGAAAGAATGGATCGGTTCGGGCGGGGGGGTTTGTAACTCCATCTATGTGAGACGACAACCCCTTTCCCCCGATTCCTCGATCCATCAAATTTGACCAGAGAGGATAGTTCTCTCCGTTTAGTTTCGGCTTGACTGTGATTTCACCCAATGATTCTGGGTGATGAGGGTGGTATGGTGGTGGGTTTTCCTTGGTTGGCTCAGCGGTTGATTTGAGGCTGGATTGTTTTAGGAACTCCGCGAATTGTGCGGCTAGTTCCGGTGGAAACACCATCATATTTTGGGTGGATATTTCCGTGGCTTGGGTTTTGACGTCGCCGGAGTTGAATTCCTCTGTGTTCGACATGCTGCTGATTTTGCCAAAGGGTTGGGAAAGGTTTAGGGATGATGATGATAATTTTCTGAATCCTTACCCGCTCTGATACCATATTGAGAGATTGTAGTAATTTTCAATATATTGATTCATCAATAGGTATGCCTTAATATAGGCCATATTACATTTATGTAAGGTAAGGAATAATCTATTTCTAGACAATGTAATTGTGTATCATTATACCTATTAATTGATATCAATCACCTATCAATTACATATTTCTTGCCTTCTTCTTCTATGGTAAGTCTTCTTGACAGCATTATGCTTCTATTTCCACAACCGCTTACACAATATTTTTCTCATTTTGCTTAAGTTCTTTTCTTTTATGTTTCCTATTTTAGCGACTGTTTTATATATATATATGAAACCATTACTAACGTTTTGTAATACTGTTTACAATTCTAGCTTATTAATTATTCTATTATTATTTTTCTGACATTTGAGACATTATTGTTCAATTTAGAGCAAATGTCAATTTTGGTCCTAAACATATGACCAAAATACGAATTTAGTCCAAAACATTCACATTTTGAAAAATAGGTCCATAACAAATGAAAATGTCGCCGAAATAGTCCTTTTTTACGGTTCCGTCGATAAACTAACGGTCAACGCTAATTGCACATTGTACAGTGTCATGACCGTTAGTTTTTTATAGAACCGTAAAAAAAGGACCACTCCGACAAGATTTCATTTGTTATGGACCTGTTTTTCAAAAAATGAATGTTTTGGACCAAATTGGTATTTTGATCATATCTTTAGGACCAAAATTGACATTTCCTCTTCAATTTAATCAAGTGAATCAATTAAAGAATCTACTACAATAAAAAGTTTTATTGCTTAAGAAATCCTAAATAATGGATCAGGTAAGTTGAAATCTAACTCAAAATCTCCATTTTCTGTATAATATCAATTTATTCTTTTATGTTTCCTTTTGTGATGTATTCTTCTTTTTTATTTACCTGTTTTATCTGTTACAAATATATCAATAAATTTCTAAAATCCACTCAAAAGCACAAGAAATATTTGTTTTTGAATAAATTACTATTTGTTGAAATTGTGATATTCTTTGTTGTGCTTTTGATCGATTCTGGATTTATTTATGCAAAAATGATTAGAATGGCGAATTATAGACATGCATATGTTCAGAATTCTAATCGATATTATTTCTAGAGAAGTAGTTCAATTAAACAAATCTCATTGATTGAGTAATTGGAATCGATGAAATTTCAAATTGATGTTTTACCTTGGACTGCAAATCGTTCGATTTTTCACTGAAATCCTTCAATTAACCTTTTGGTCAGTACGTTGTTGGATTTCTGTGGATCTCCTTCCTCCTCCGTTCTTCTTTGTCATCGGCCACCGCTTTTGGTGCTGGGGAATTGTATTTTCAAGTTGTAGTTGTTGATCGGGAAATGTTGTAGCACGTCGCCGGCTCTGTGAGCTCCGATCTGTGACGTTTGTTGCCGATCAGCGATTTTTGTGGGCGAATTAGAAGCATTTCGGCCAAATCCTTCAATCTCCAAGTGTATATCGGCGACGGCGAGTGTGTCGGTGAGGAGTAAGCTTCGTCTCCGACTGTGATTTCTGTGGGTGAGCGAGTGTGTGTTTGATTTTGTGTGTGACAGTGTGAGCGAAGGAGACATGTTGGTATCTCCTTTCCTTAAATTTTTTTATGGAATGGTTTATTAAATGAATATATCTTCATTTTTAGGATTGGAGTATATATGGAATAGTTTATTAAATGAATATATCTTCATTTTTAGGATTGGAGTATATATGGAATAGTTTATTTAATGAATATATCTTCATTTTTAGGATTGGAGTATATATGGAATAGTATATTTAATGAATATATCTGCCTACTAATACTTGATTTCATTCAATCAATTTTGCTACCACGAATTTATATTGATTGCGAATTTTTTTTTATTTCATTATTCACTTACTCAGGTTAGTCTATTTCCAATATTTATAAAAGGATTTTATAAATTTATTTAAATATTACTGTTTTTAATTTTGTTTTTACTATTTCTGTTGTGCAGCTGTTGTTACTATTTTATTGCAATTTCTATTTATCAATATTTATGTTTTTGGTGATGAAAACTTATGATTTATTAAAATTGTTAACTATGTGTAGTTCTGATTTTTAGTATTAAGTATTTTGCACTCAAAATTCATTTTAATTGCACATTTTCCTTTTTATTATATTCCACATCCTATATATGCTTACATATAAACATCATTACCTCCTCATTATACTTTGTTTTACTTTATTCTTCTCCACTTAATTCACAAACTATATTTTTCTTTAAATTATTTACGATTTATGGTTATTAAGTGAAAATTATATGACCCGTGCATAGCACAGGTGATAACACTAGTTTAAACTTAATATGAGGAAAAAAACGCCTAGCTCGGTATATAGGTTTGGTAGGAAACGATAAGTTAAACATAAAAGTGTCATGAAGTCTAACTTGAGCTTTCGTAACTACATATATTTTTGTATTCTCAAAGTGTTAAGTTTGATTTCAATACAATTTGTTGTGACTAACAAACCCAACCTTTCGTTGTAATAGTTATAGTAATTCTCATAAAATTGACAAAAGAAACACACTATGCCTTTTTGTGTGTGTGAGATGGGTGGGTCGATACGAGATATCGTATCGAAAACGCTGTATCGTATATCGTATCGAAAATATTGATATGAAAGAATTTCATATCGTTATCGTATCGAAAGTTTCGATATATCGAAATTCGATATGGATAATATCAATATCGTTATCGTATCGATATACGATATCGATATTTCGATATATCGTACCAAATATCGATATATCGAAATATCGATATCGTATCGAATACTTGTATATCGAAAATTATAATTTCAAATATGTTTCGATATATACGATATATTCGAATATTCGATATAAAACGATATATCGAAAATATCGATATATATCGTATATTCGATATAAAACGATATGTCGCGATATAAGGGAATTCATATCGCTATCGTATCGAAAACTTACGATACGGTATCGTTTCGTATCGAAAATTATGATATATCGAAAATCCGATAATTTTTCGATATTTTTCAATACGATACGAGTGATATATCATTTTTTTGATATTTTTCCCCAGCCCTACATAGCACGGGTGATAACACTAGTTTAAACTGAATATGAGGGAAAAAACGCCAAGCTCAGGATATATGTTTGGCAGGAAACGATAATTTAAACATAAAAGTGTCATGAAGTCTAACTTGAGCTTTCGTAACTACATTTTTTTTTGTATTCTCAAAGTGTTAAGTTTGATTTCAATACAATTTGTTGTGACTAACAAACCCAACCTTTCGTTGTAATAGTTATAGTAATTCTCATAAAATTGACAAAAGAAACGCACTATGCCTTTTTTGTGTGTGTGAGATGTGATCGGTTAAGCCAACCGTAGTGACCCCTACTTACGAGCCATGACGACTAGGATTTAAATATATACTACTCCATCATACTTATAAAAATAAAAATTTTAAAATGACATAAGTTTTAATATTATAAAATTAGTGAAGTATGAAAAAATAGAAGTAAAACTAATTTAAGCATTGTTGTTAATGGAGAATGAGACCCATTTTATATGAAAGAAAAATTTGCTAGAAATAGTACCAGTAGATTAATTTTGTAGAACGAACCAAAATAGAAAAAGAAGACTATTACTTGGGACGGAAGGAATATTGTTTAGGATGGCTAGGATCACAATATTTTAGGCATTGAATCTCATGAAAACACATTCTTTAAATTAAAAACAAAATAAAAGAATCTCAGCTAGGGACATTTCCGTCATGTCATCATTCGTATATACAAATACAAGTATACAATTAACCCTCTTTGCCTTTTCACCTAGTCAGGAAACAATACTACGTATTAGAAGATGGAATGAACCAAAGAACTCAAAAAAATGCATAAATCAGTAACATTTTGGAAGTACATCTCCATTCTTTCCCCTTTTTCCTTGTGGTTTTAGAGGCTTTGTTTCATATTTTGTTGTTCTTGTTGGTGGCAATCGGTTGCAGCGTGTGTTGTATTTTCTTGACTGATCTCCTTGTTTTTTTTGCTTTAGTTTGTTCATGGTTTTGTAAGGATTGTGGGTGTTTGTGGCAACCCCTAGCCTCTCCCTCTGCTTTTCTTGCTTTTTTCTATTTTTGCTTTTGTTGTGATTTTGGTTCGCTTGTACTTTTAAGCTCTTGGCTCGTCATCGAGTTATAGTTTGAACACACTTCATAATAATAAAAAGGGGTATTGATGCCTAATATCACGAAATTTTCCAATAGCTTGTTTTTCACACAAACTTTAAATTTGGCATATAATATCACGAACTTATATAATTGTTGCATTTTTATCATCAGCGACAAAATCCGACGACATTAAAATGAGATAGATAATCATATCTGCATTCTAAGGACTTTGTAATCACATGACTATAATTTTTCAATAATAACCATATCCGACATATTGTGATGGTAAGTGAAATGTAGTCAGATTTTGTCGTTGGTAATAAAAATGCAACAACTATATAAGTTTGTGATATTATATGTCAAATTTAAAAAATATAAACTTTTTGAAGATAAAAAATAAAAATAAAGTACGTGTATACAACTAAGAGCATCCACAATGGCGGCGAGCGGAGCGGCTAACCGATTCCAGGCGCTGGCCGGTCCGCTCGCCGAACCATTGCAGCCGGCCAGCGCCAAATCAGCGAGAAAATCGGCGAGCGCACGCCGATTCCCGAGCACTGGCCGATAGGCTGGCCGCCATTGCAGGCTCCCGATCGGCCAGCCGATTTTTTATTTTTTATTTATTTAATTTTCGAAACACTATATATACGCGATTTGCACTAGGGCTGGCAATTTTCGACACGACACGATAATTTGACACGAATCCGCACAAAATTATTGGGTTGGGGTCAAGTCTTATTGGATCTGTGTCCTTATCGGGTTGATCCATTAAGAACCCGATAATTTCTGGTTGGGTTCTAGTCGGATACGGGTAACCCATTAAGAAATAATAATATTATTATTTTAAAAAAAATATATTACTTTAATTTTTTAATTTCTTATAAATTAGGTTTAAATAGTATAAAACGAATTTTAATTGTGTAAATTAGGTAAAAAAAAATTAAGGTTTAATCGTGTAATATTAGGTTTTAATCGTGTAATATCAGGTTCGGGTTGTTATCGTGTCGTGTCAACCCATATTATATCGTGTCGATAACGGGTTCGTGTCAGGTGCGAGTCGTGTTCGGGTTTGAAGGTAGCAGGCCGAGTTCGTGTTCGGATTTACAGTTTCCTTAACAGGTCGGGTTCAGGTTAGACCTTATTGGGTTGGGTCATTATTAGGTTGACCTGATAACGACCCAATCCGCATGATTTACCAGCCTTAATTTACACGTCATTTTCATTCGCACCACTTGTTTTAACGAGTTTTCTCTCTATCTTAATTTCTGTACAAGAGCAACAACGCGAAATGAGTAGCGCGGGTGGTAGTAGTGGTGGTAGTGGTGGGGATGCTGAGGAGTACGAACGGCGAATGAACGAAGAGTTGGAGGCCCTATACGTCCCGTGAGATAAATCGGCTGATACAAAGGGCCTTACAGCCGGCGGTACCTCGACCTCGACCCGTTGTCCACCGCCGAGCAGTGATTGAGCGGGATCACGTAGCTGCACATCAGCGGCTATATGAAGACTACTTCGCACCGGAGTCGCGGTTCAACGCCTACCTTTTCAGGCGGCGTTTTAGGATGAGCAGGGCCCTGTTTATGCGTATTGTTGACGCTTTGGAGCGTCGATATATGTGTTTCCGCTTCAGGCACGATGCGGCTGGCAGACCCGACCACACACCTATTCAAAAGTGCACTGCGGCAATCAGGCAGTTGGCCTACGGAGGCGCGATAGACATGTGAGACGAGTACCTCCACATCGGTGAGACGACTGCCCTTGAATGTATGAAGTATTTCTGTCAGGGCGTGGTTGAAATATTCCGTGATCAGTACATTCGAAGCCCTACCCCCGAAGACTGCCAGGAGCTGATGCAGATGCACGGAGAGAAGCATGGGTTCTCGGGTATGTTAGGCAGCATAGATTGTATGCATTGGGAGTGGAAGAACTGCCCCGCTGCCTGGAAAGTGTTCTACACGACCGGCTACAAGGGAAATAATCCCACGATAATCCTCGAGGCCGTAGCTGATTACCGGCTGTGGATTTGGCATGCATATTTTAGGGTAGTCGGGTCGAACAACGACCTCAACGTCCGCAACTCGCGCCCATTTTCAACGAGCAGTGCCACGACGTCGGTCCGGCCATCAGTTTTATCGTCAACGGGAACCAGCATGATATGAGCTACTACTTGGCGGATGGGATATACCCTAGGTGGCCCGTCTTTGTGAAGACGATCAGGTGCGCATCAGATGAGAGGAAGGCCTACTTTGCGGAACGGCAAGAGTCGGCGCGCAAGGACGTGGAGCGCGCATTTGGTGTGCTCCAGTCTCGATGGGCGGCAATTAGGGGTCCAACACGTTTGTGGCATGTCGACTGCATTGCTGATATAACGTACGCATGTATTATCATGCACAACATGATTGTCGAAGATGAAGGTGTACAACTGACTAGTTGGGCCAACGACGATAATGAAGTCGGTCCAAGCCACGGCGTGGCTGCCCCCAACGTACGAAGTGGGGTACCTCATGATGAAGTCGGCCGCTGATAGGCTAGTTTTCGTCACACGAATTTAATCACTTTTCATGCTATATTGTTGAAAATTTGCATATAAAGATGCATGTTTTGCCAGGAAATGAATGGAGTGGTCCGACGAGCATGCTAATGGAATGGATTCTAGATTACATGCAAAAGTAGAGGCAAATTGGATGCAAATTCAGTATTTTGAGAAGGAAGGAATCCACAAGACACAAACTGCCCAGTTTGATGGATTGGCCAGTGTCCGAGCAATGTTGACAGCTCTTCAAAGTCGCTTTTCAAAGCTAAGTTGACGAGTCTTTGTGCTATCAGCGCCCACAAGCAACACTTTTGAAGGCAAAAGAAGCCAACTACCATCATGGGGAGTGGATAAGACTTTCACATCAGATTTGTTGGAAGATATGAACAAAAAACAACAAATCTTATCTTTTGGACAACTTTTCAACCACTTTGGAACCACCCCACTCTTTAGCGAGCTGAGTTAGTTTTATTTTCTCTCTCTAAGTTTAGTTTTCTCTCATCCTTGAAGCAAATTTTGAACCATAGGCAGCCATTGCCACTTTTGCTCACCATGGGGTGAAGCTTGTAGTTGTGTAGTGTTTTAATGCTTTGAATGATCTAGTTCCTTGTTGTACTCATTTTCCAACATCTTAACTCTCTAGTTAAGGTTGTTGGGCTGATCTTAAAGAGCTTTTGGTGTATTTAATTCTCTAAGTGTTTAGCATTTATGTTTGGTTGTTGATGTTCTTGCTTGTTTCGTTCAAAAACCTTATTTTCAAGTTTGCTATTTTAGGTTTGTGTAAAGCTACTTTCTTGAGGTGTATTTCTCTGTTTATTTAAGTTATCTAAGCATTTTAGGAGCCAATTGGTTTAGCCACTTTTAAGGTCACTTTCCTAGTTTCTAGCTTTCTTTAGGAGTTAACACTTAGTTTATCTTCCTTAGATTTTTAGCTTAGTTCCTCTTGCTTTCGGAACTCAGAAATATTCATGCATGTTGTTGCTTAGTTCTTGTTTTCGCCAAGTGCAAAAATTTCTCGCTGTTGCTCTGTTTTTCTGATAACTTGCCCAGTTTATCAACTTGCCCAGTCTGCATTCCAGTTTAAATGCTTTCTTTTACTTTCATGTTATTTTCACTTTTAGTTCCCAACCTTAGCTTAAGTGTTATTAGCATTTCGTAGTTCAGTTCTCACCCCTAATTTAAAGCGTGGCGGCATCGCCAAACTCTTAAGTGTTGAAATACATAACGGATACGACCATTCCTCGTGGGATCGGCATCCGACTTACCACATACTCCCTCCGTCCCATGCTACTCGCACTTTTCATTTTAGGCCGTAAATTTGGGATTGATTTTTTTGTGTAATTAAAAAAGAATTTTAGGTGTAATGAGACATCACTTAATAAAAGAGCTCTTAACTTAAACTAACATATTAATTAAATGCATTAATTCTAACTTAAATTATAAATAGTGTAAGGACTTTGTGACGAGCCGAAAAGCAAACGTGCGAGTAGCACGGGACGGAGGGCGTACTAATTAATAGTATTTTGGGAAGTGGGAACGTATAAGTATTGTTGAATAGGAAGGGACACGCGCCTGCGACACGCGTACAAAATCTCGTCCTCTCAGCCGCCTCCAAGCACATGCCGACATGCGCCAAGTGGAAGCTAATATCCGACTCCAAAAGGATTTAATTGAAGAGTTGTGGGTGCGGAGGACTGCACGACGTTAGTTTTTTTTTTAAGTATGTAATTTTTTTAATGTACCTGTTTTTATTTAAATAAAATTATTGCATTTTCCCATATCTGTGTCGTAAGTTGAATTTCGTATTTTGTGTGATTGTTATTTTTATAATTTTGTTATTGTGGCTAGCCTATGGTTAGACTATTGTTTGTCCAGTTGCTTGTCCCGATGATGTGATAGGAAGAGTTTTTAGTGCTGATAATATGACAGAAGGAGTTTGTGGCTAGACTATGGCTGGGTTATTGCTATTGTGGATGCTAACACACAATATATTTGTTAACCAAAAAAAGACAAGGCAAAAAGTAAGTAGAGTCCGCCAAAATAGCTAAAATAAACAATACTACTAATAGAAAAGGAGTAGATAAAATCAAAATATATACATTTATTAATTTTCAAATGTACGGAAATACAACACTTTGATTCGATTTCCATCCGCATCTCTTCCTGAAACAGGAAGCGACGGATTGAGCAATTAAATCAAACATCATCCTCTTCACCGACCTCCTTTTCGCCGGAAAAACACTCCCTCTCTTGGCCGTGAATCGCGCCGCTGCCGCATCGCTGCCTGATGAAGCCGCGAATTTCTGATGTTTGTAAATGCTGGTAGAGAATAAAGATCACGACACAATGAATTTACGTGGTTCGATTTACTGAAGTAAATCTACGTCCACGGGAAGAAAAGAGGGCAGAGTTGTATTGCTTGATCTGGGATTACAGCTTACAATACACACTTGCTATATAATCTATTCTGTCTCTAGAGAACGAAAGAGTGAGCGTCCTCTTCTGTCAGATCTAAGTTCTATTTATATATTGAACTGAGATTGTGGCTTGCATCACCACCCTAAGTCGTGGAGGTCATGGAGGTCATGAGATCCTGCATGGCCACTAACTAGGCAGTGGCTTACATCATCAGTAATTATGTCGTGGATGTCGTGGAGGTCATGAGATCCTGCGTGGCCACTAACTAGGCAGTGGCTTACATCATCAGTAATTATGTCGTGGATGTCGTGGAGGTCATGCATGAGTCCGCTATCTCCCAGTTCGGTCGAATACTGAGACCGAACTGCTGAATTATTGCCGAGCAGCTTTTGCCGATCTGAGAGTAGAGCTTGATGCCGACCTGAGAGCAGAGTTTGATTGGTTGGCTTTTACCGAGCTGTAGGCTGGGGCCGAACTCTTTGGTTGTGCCGAACTGAACTCTTTAGTCATGCCGGACTGATACTCTTTCTTGGGCTTTAGGCTGATGGGCTTGTTTAGTACGTACTCCATCACTACCCCCCCCCGAAAAGCGAAGTGAATCACTTCGGCATTCTGGATAAAGGTACGGGGTAAGTTGATGTTTGTCCTCGGTCTTATGAAGTGAACTCTTCTTTGACCGGACTTGGTTTGTGTCCTAATTTGGCGAGTTTTATCGCTCGGATCGGACTTTCCGTTGTCCTAATTTGGGGATCGGACTTTCCCTTGTCCTAATTCGGCGAGTTTTATCGCGTGGATCGGACTTTCCTTTGTCCTAATTCAGGCAAGTTTTATCGCGTGAATCGGACTTTTGTTGCAGTTCGTTTTAGACGAAGTGCTTGTTTCTTAAGCTGAATTGTGGTCTTGTATCCTCTGTAGAAGCTTTGACTCACAATCGTTGGCTTGCAGCTCGTTTCAGACGAACTGCTTGTTTAAGCTGAATTGTGGTCTTGTATCCTCTGTAGAAGCTTTGACTTCACAATCGTTAGCTTATATATGTTCTAAAAAGGGGATCAGCCTTTGAAGAACAAGATACCTCAGTAACATTTGTAAGAGACGACACGCACATAGACAGACAAAACGCACAGACAAAACGCACAGAGACAAATAAAGACCAAGCAAAACAAATAAAGCACATTGACCGAACAGGACTCAAGACTGACTGACCGGACTGTCTCTTACAAATGGAACTTCTTGAGGTTGGAAATGTGCCATGTTCGGGGTACCTGTTCTCCTGACATGTGAGCCAATTTGTAAGACCCTTTGCCGAGGACTTCTGACACCCGATAAGGACCTTCCCATGTGGGTTCGAGTTTGCCTAGCTTTTCTGCTCGGCTTACTTCGTTGTTTCTCAAGACGAGATTTCCCACTTGAAATTGCAGCTTCTTCACCCTTTGGTTGTAATACCGGGCTACTTGCTCCTTGTACTTGGCTGCTTTTATGCATGCCAATTCTCTTCTTTCTTCGGCAAGATCTAGCTCGGCTCTCAGTCCGTCGTCATTCATTTCTGCCGAGAAATTTAGAGTTCGGGGACTGGGTATGCCGATCTCCACCGGAATCACGGCTTCAGTGCCGTACACAAGACTGTACGGAGTTTCACCGTTGGAGGTTGTGGGTGTAGTTCGGTAGGACCATAGGACTTGAGGGAGATTTTCTACCCATTGTCCTTTGGCTTGTTCTAACCGAGCTTTTAACCCTTTCACCAGGATACGATTTGTTACCTCCGTTTGTCCGTTTGCTTGTGGATGAGAGACCGAAGTGAACCGTTGTTGAATATTCAGCTCTTGGCACCAATTCTTGAACGTCTTGTCGGTGAACTGAGTCCCGTTATCCGAGATGAGGATGTGGGGTATGCCGAATCGGCACACTATGTTCTTCCAGACGAAATCCAATGCCTTCGAGCTCGTTATCGTAGCTAATGGTTCAGCTTCCACCCACTTCGTAAAGTAGTCCACGGCAACGATAAGGAATTTCATTTGCCGAGGAGCTTGAGGAAGTGGTCCCACTATGTCTATGCCCCATTGCATGAAAGGCCAAGGGCTTTGCATAGTGGATAGATCGGTCTGCGGCATCCTTGGGATATTTGCATGGATTTGGCACTTCGGGCATGTCTTGACGAGCTGCACTGCTTCTTGTACCAAGGTTGGCCAGTAATATCCCCATCTTAGAACTTTTTTAGCTAAAGCTCTAGCTCCGATGTGGCTACCGCACGATCCTTCATGAACTTCTCTGAGGATGTAGTCCGTCTCTTCTGGTCCTACGCACCGCAATAACGGCTGGAGGTAAGACTTTCTAAAGAGGACTCCTTCATGAAGTTCGTACCGAAGTGCTCGGCACGTGATCTTCCGAGCTTCTCTCTTATCCTCGGGCAATTGTCCTTGATCTAGATACTGTAAGATCGGCGTCATCCAGTTCGGCGAGCTGGTTACTGAATGTACCTCAGCTTCGTCAATGCTTCGATGCATCAATTCCTCCACCTTTGAGCTTGGACATGCGGCTAACTTACTTAAAGTATCTGCTCGGCTGTTTCCTGCTCTGGGAATGCGGACTATCCGAAAATAAGAGAAACTTCGGCTAATGCTTTGCGCTTTGTCTAAATATTTCCTCATCCTCTCATCACGGGCTTCACTTGTACCCAACATGTGATTCACTATGATTTGTGAATCACAATGGATTTTGAGAGACTTGATACATAGACTTTGCGCTAGCTGGAGTCCGGCAAGGAGGGCTTCGTATTCGGCTTCGTTATTAGTGGTTGGGAATGAGAACCGAAGTGAATAGGTTACCTCGTGTCCATCGGGAGCGATAAGCAGAATACCAGCTCCACTTCCCGTTTTATTCGAAGCTCCATCTACGAATCCGCTCCAGCAGTCCGGCGGCTCTTCTTCGGATTCCAAGGGCTGTGCTAGTTCGGCATTGGCAGAATTTTTCTGTTCGGCAATGACAGGGATTGCTTGATCGAACTTGGCCTCTGCAAGAAAATCTGCCAAGGCTTGTCCCTTGATGGCTTTCCGAGGTAGGTACTCGATTGAGTGTTCTCCCAGCTCTATGGCCCATTTGGCGATTCTGCCTGATGCTTCTGGCTTGGTCAAAACTTGCCGAAGAGGCAGATCGGTTAAGACGCATACCTTGTGAGCATAGAAGTATGGCCGCAGTCTCCTTGCTGCATTCACTAATGCCAGAGCAATTTTTTCCAGAGGTTGATACCTTGTTTCTGGACCTCTTAATGCTCGGCTTGTAAAGTAGATGGGAAACTGCTTTAGGCCTTCTTCTCGTACAAGCACCGCACTAATGGTTTGATCGGATGCCGCTAAGTATAAGAAAATCACTTCGGCATCTGTTGGAGCAGAGAGAATTGGAAGCTCGGCTAAATAACTTTTGAGCTCGTCAAAAGCCTTTTTCTGCTCGGCTCCCCACTCAAACTTTGGTGCCTTTTTTAACACTTTGAAGAACGGCAGTTGCTTTTCGGCTGCTTGGGAAAGGAATCTATTCAATGCGGCTAGACATCCAGTTAGTCTTTGCACATCGTGTATGGACTTCGGCATCGCCATGTTCTGAATAACTTGAATTTTTGAAGGGTTTGCCTTGAGTCCGTCCTTTGAAACCCAACAACCCAGAAATTTTCCCGAATCTACCAAAAAGGTACATTTTTGGGGGTTGAGTTTGAGGTTGGCTTTTCGGAGCACGTCGAGAGTGGATTTGAGGTTGTCTTCGTACTCCGAAGTGCTTTTGCTTTTGACAACTATGTCGTCGACATACACTTCAACCTGTTTTCCGATTAGGTGCCGAAAAAGCTTGTCTACCATCCTTTGATAAGTGGCTCCGGCATTCTTTAAACCGAATGGCATCTTTTTATAAGCGAAAATGCCGAAATCGGTAATGAAAGCTGTTTTCGGAGCGTCACTCTCATCCATCAACACTTGGTGATATCCTTTGTATAAATCAAGAAAACAGAAAATTTCGAAGCCGATCAAAGCTTCTACTTTTTTATCTATATTCGGAAGGGGATAGCAATCTTTAGGACAGTGCTTGTTTAGATCGGTAAAATCTATGCACATCCGCCATCCTCCTTCTTTTTTCTTGATCATCACAGGATTGGCCACCCAAGAAGGATATTTCACCTCGAATAGTACATCCGCTTTTAGTAATTGGCGGACTTCGTCATGGATGACTTGGCTTCTTTCTGCCGCAAAGAGTCTTTGCTTCTGTTTTACTGGCCGGATTGAAGGATCAATATTTAACCGATGAGTGATTACCTCGGGGGGCACTCCGGTCATGTCCAACGAAGACCATGCAAAGACATCTTTGTACTCCTTGAGGAGCTGAATGGTCTTTTCTCGGAGTAGAGGCGTTCCTGCGAAGCCGATCTTGACCGTTCTGGATGGATCGTCTTCGTATAACCGAACGGTCATTGAGTTCGGCTCTGAAGTGACTTCGGTCATCTCGTTTGCCTGTGACTCCGGTTGCTGTGATTGCTATGCTTGATGGTGCCGAACTGATTGCTCGGCACTTTTAAGCGCAATCTGCAGACATTCTTTTGCTCTCTTTTGATCACCTCGGATGACCGCTATCCCACCTTTAGTGGGGATCTTGATGGTGAGGTGATAAGTAGAGCAAACGGCCCGAACTGTGTTGAGCCAGTCTCTCCCCAGGATGATGTTGTACGGGGACCGAGCTTTTACCACAAAGAACTCGATCATCGTATTGGAGCTTGTAGGCGCTTTTCCCACCGTGATCGGAAGGCTGATAATACCTTCAGGGCGGGTGTCCTCCTGGGCGAAACTTTTCAGAGGAAGTGGAGCCGGACTGAGCCGAGCTGGATCCACTTCCATTTTATCAAAACATTCTTTAAAAAGAACGCTGACTGACGCTCCTGTATCCACAAATACTCTGTGGATCAGTTTGTTTGCCACTCCGGCTTGAATGACAATAGCGTCTTGGTGAGGAGAGATGGCTGGGACGGGATCGGCATCTGAAAATGTAATCACTTCGTCTTTCTTCAGCCTTTTATGTGTCGGCTCCTCTTGATTGGAACCTCTGCGTTCTGCTTTTAGGGACGACTTAGTCTTCCCGGCAGGGAGAGCATCAATAGTCTGGATTACTCCATCATATTGCGGCTCGTCGTCGTCTTCGGGATCTTCATGCCTTTTCGGATCCTGAGGATTGCAGTTCGCACCTCTCTGCTTTTTGTTCTTTTTCGGCTGCTTGCTTTGGTATTTTTTTAACGTTCCTGTTTTCACAAGAACATCAATACCTGCAGCCAAATTTCGGCACTCCTCGGTATCATGACCGTGGGCTTGATGGAAGGAGCAATATTGATCCTGAGGTCGCCGCGCGGCTGATTTCGTCATCCGCTTTGGTTTTTCGAACATATCGGAATGTAGTTCGAAAATTTCCGTTCTTGACTTGTTTAACGGTACGAACTGAGCGGGCGGCTTCTCAGGATTGAGCCGTGGCCCCAATCTGCCTTGTACCGGTGCCCTTTGAATTCTTTCAAAAGGAGTTCGGCGAGGAAGCACCTGGCCGCTTTGATCGGGCTTCTTTTTCTCTTCTTGGGATGAGCTGTCTAAAGACCGTTTTCGACGGTCTGCCTCATCCGCACGGGAAAACTGGTCCGCAATGTCCCACATTTCTTGAGCTGTTTGCGGGCCGCACTCCACGAGCTTTCTGTAGAGAGCTCCGGGCAGGATTCCATTTTGGAATGCCGAAATGACAAGTAGATCATTGAGATTATCTACTTGTAGGCATTCCTTATGGAATCTCGTCAGGAAGTCGCTGATCTTTTCGTCGCGACCTTGACGTATAGAAAGCAGCTGAGCCGAGGTAATTCGGGCTTCCGCTTTCTGAAAGAACCTCCTATGGAAAGCATCCATTAGATCTCGGTAGGATCGAATGCTGTCTTGAGGAAGGCTGTCGAACCACCTTCTGGCGTTCCCGATGAGCAGCTCGGGGAACAGCTTGCACATATGGACCTCATTGAGACCCTGGTTCGCCATATTATATTGATAGCATCCCAAGAAGTCATGAGGATCCACTAGCCCGTCATAAGTCATTGACGGTGTCCGGTAGTTCCGCGGCAAAGGAGTTCGGATGATATCGTCCGAGAACGGAGTCTTTAATGCTCCGTACATGGCGAACCCGACATCTCTTCGGTACGGAGGAGAAGGAGTTCTCCTGTGATTCCGGTGCCGAGGAGAAACAGGAACATGTCGGGGTTGAGGATTCTTCTTCCTGGAGGACACGGCACTACTGCGGTAGTGACTTTCATGTCTGGATGAGGAAGGAGAATCTACCGTTTTCGTCTTCGGCTGTTGGCTCTTTTGCAGGAAGGCTAAGAACTCCTCCTGCTTCTCAGCCAAGAACAGCTTGACAGCCTCATTCAAATCAGGCTGCTGGGAAGACTCGGTGTGTGGACCTTTTGAGCGGCTTGTTCCTTCACCGTGAGAACTGGAGACAGACTTCTCACGAGGCTGCTTTCCAGGCCTATGGGCTGCTGGATTAGCTTCCTCATGGTCATCACGGACGGAGGCACGGGAGTTATGTGATCTGGCATGCATTTTTTTTTTTTGTGGTGGAAAAAGGGTCAAAAAATTCGCTTTATCACAGATTTGGTTCTCTGTTTCCCACAGACGGCGCCAGTGATGAAGCCGCGAATTTCTGATGTTTGTAAATGCTGGTAGAGAATAAAGATCACGACACAATGAATTTACGTGGTTCGATTTACTGAAGTAAATCTACGTCCACGGGAAGAAAAGAGGGCAGAGTTGTATTGCTTGATCTGGGATTACAGCTTACAATACACACTTGCTATATAATCTATTCTGTCTCTAGAGAACGAAAGAGTGAGCGTCCTCTTCTGTCAGATCTAAGTTCTATTTATATATTGAACTGAGATTGTGGCTTGCATCACCACCCTAAGTCGTGGAGGTCATGGAGGTCATGAGATCCTGCATGGCCACTAACTAGGCAGTGGCTTACATCATCAGTAATTATGTCGTGGATGTCGTGGAGGTCATGAGATCCTGCGTGGCCACTAACTAGGCAGTGGCTTACATCATCAGTAATTATGTCGTGGATGTCGTGGAGGTCATGCATGAGTCCGCTATCTCCCAGTTCGGTCGAATACTGAGACCGAACTGCTGAATTATTGCCGAGCAGCTTTTGCCGATCTGAGAGTAGAGCTTGATGCCGACCTGAGAGCAGAGTTTGATTGGTTGGCTTTTACCGAGCTGTAGGCTGGGGCCGAACTCTTTGGTTGTGCCGAACTGAACTCTTTAGTCATGCCGGACTGATACTCTTTCTTGGGCTTTAGGCTGATGGGCTTGTTTAGTACGTACTCCATCACTGCCCTCAGCTGCCATCGAGTTTGTTAGTTGTGTTATTTTCGGAGTGATGATGTACTTGACTAATTTAAAGGGAAATTTCAAAATAGGGAAAAAACTTAGAATGGAAGTTATCTAATTGCAGGTAGAATGACACGTGCCCTTCAATTTAGTGTTCATGCAATCTAATACTATTAGTCTATTACATCAGTAGTATTTCACAATGTCTCTGTCGGAATCTTCTAATATGCAGCTGGACTGACTTTTCAGTCTAATTTATTTTTTTATATTTCTCAATTTTTATTTTTAACTAATACTATTAATTAAATTAATTTATAAATAAAAATACTAAATTTTTATAATTGAATTTAAGTAGTGCATGAGCTTCATAAGTGTTAAATTTTTTATTTATAACTATTAACTTAAATTCAAATTTTTAAGTAGTTATGAGCTTGAATTCAATGAGCTTCATAATCATAAGTCCAAATGATTTAAAAAAATTGAATTTAAGTAGTGCAGGAGCTTAAATTCGATGGTATTATTCAACCACTTAGATATGAAGTCACTAGAAGTTAAAGATGACAATGATTGGTTATTAGCTTTGTTCCTAAATAGAAGATACTATTAAAATAAAATTAAAAAAATAGAAGATACTATTAAAATAAAATTAAAAAAATGTTTGATAAATAAATAAGGAGAATGTGTTATGTGAGGCTGTGAAAAAATAAATTAGGAAATGAAGGTATTTAGATATGAACAAATTCAATTTTCGAATTAAAAAAATACTACCTAGTAATTAAAGCACGTCGCATGCTTGCAATGACTGTGTGTATGCCTGCTTAACCGGTTCTCCGGGTCTCGGGTACCCGGGATCAGAACCGGAACCGACCGGGTAATTGAGGAACCGGAGAGCCGGTTCCGGTGCCGGTTCTAATATTTTTAAAAATTCCGGTTCCGGTTCTACACGGAACCGAATAATATATTAATTTTAGATTTTCAATTTTAGATTTTATAAAATTGAATTTTTTTATTAAAATTTAAGTATAGTAATTAACGGTAAATTATTTATTCATATTTGTAAAGGTTGCTTTTAATTCTTTAGTTTTACTGAATGTATTCTTTTGCTACTTGGATATTGCTTAAAATAAATGCTAGCCTGGGTTGACCATATGATTTTTCAATTTATGTGTTTGGATATTATACTTCATTTATGACTTCTATTATTTACCATTATACTCATCGAGGAAAGATGCGTGGAAAATACCATATCTCTGGTTTGAAATCACAGGCAACTCGTGAACTAACTAGAGGATCAAATTTCTTTATACTACTATTACTTAGTGGAGATGGTGTGGTTTTGTTGAATCTAAGCCAAATCTGGTGGTGTTAGATTAAAATTAGGGTAAATAATAAATAACTTACCGTTAATTATTATACGTAAATTAAAACGTCTCCACTACTATGTAACGGAGAGAGTACTTGTTACTACATTTTATTAAAAATAGATAATAAATTTTTAATACTTCGTATAGCTAATTATTTTTATATTATTATTTAAATTAAAATTTGTAAAGACTAGTTTAATAAGAAATCCATCATTATTTGTTTGCTAATAAAAATTATTTATTTGTAGACAAATGTGCACCTAACATATAAATTAATAAAATTACAATATTTTAAAATATTAAAGATAAGTTTTTAAATAGATGCAATAAAATGGGAAAGAAAAAAAAAATTGTTCATCTTAAATTTGTGGTTACTATGATGCCAAAAAAAATTGTACACGCCTAAGGCCACCCGCAACGCGTCTTGCGGGTGGCTCGTATCTCGTCTCGCCGAGACGAGACTACGGCGAGACGCGTTGCAGTGCTCCGTCTCGTCCCGGTCTCGCCGGGACGTCCGTCCCACCGAGATACCTCGCGGACTGTCTCGCCACGAGCTTGCGCGACGTGGTGCGCTCCGGCGCCATGCGTGACGCCCACTCGCCGGCCCGCGAGTGGGCTTCGTCACGCTGACGCAATAAATTATTTTTTTTAAATCGAATTTAATTTAAAAAAATTAATAATAATAAACCGAAAACGGTAATATTACCGTTTTTCGACCGTTTTGCAATCTATTTTTATTTTTTTTATTTTTTACTCTATAAATACTCCTATTTCATCCTCATTTCACATACAAATACACATCAAATCCTCCAAATCATCTTCATTTCCTCTCCAATTTTCATCTAACCTCTCATCACAAAATGTCTGGCGACGGAAACTCTGGCGGTGACGGCTCCAGCGGGTTCGACATCAACGCGTTTGGCGACTGGGGGGCATGTACAACGTGTTGGGTGGTTCCGGTTCCGGTTCTTCTACGCCGGGCACCCATGGCTCGTCGACGCCGGGGGTACCAACCACCCCATTTTGATGTGGATGCATACGCTCGTCCCTCCGCCCCGAGGTATTCGCAGGGATTATCTCAAATTCGGGAGGATTATCCGGATGAACCCCATCCGGAAGGAGGACGAGGCGGTGGAAGCTCCAGGGCATTCAACGCTGTGGAGAAAGAGGCGGAAGCGACCGAGGAGGATGAGGATGTAGGTCGGCATCCGTACAGCCGCAAGGACACGATGGCGGTGTATAACGCCTGGATCAGCGTCTCGTACGATCCCATCGTCGGGAATCAACAATCCCGAAAGTGCTTCTGGGAAAAGGTCACCGAGGCCTACAACGAGATAAAGCCAAGAGGGTCCCGCCGCCGCACATTGAAGATGCTCCGCGCTCACTTTGACCGAGTCGACATGGAGGTCAAAAAATTATGCGTCATCTACAAGAACGAAGCGGCTCATTAGCAAAGCGGAGCCACGGGAGCCGACATTCTGAGATCGGCTTTGCTAGTCTACTTCGACGACACCGGCAAAGAATTCAGACATGTCGATGTCTGGGAGGCCGTCAAAGACAAGGAAAGGTGGGCCGGCGGTGTGCGATCCTGCTCGGGCTCGACCTTGAAGCGCACCAAACACACGGCGGATGGCCAATACTCGTTTAGTGGGGGCGGTTTGGGCAGCGCCGCACAAGAGGCTGCCTCGTAGGAGGTTGAGGGCACGACAGACGATGACGGGGGGTCCTCCCGTGGGCGCCGTCGGCTTCAAGGGATCAAGGCGGCGAAGGCGGCTAGATGGAGGAGGGGGCGAGACGAATCAAGCCAGGCGGGCTCGGGCTCGGTCTCGGGCTCGAACACCCTATTGTCCATGTACTTGACCGCCACGATGCTGACACTTCCCGCATGACGCCTCCACAATACCAAGCCCATCTTGCCGGAATTGAGTATATGGCAAGACAAATTGGTATTCCGCCTCCACGTAGCTTGAGTGCACCGCCACCGCCTCCGGGAGATGATTCGCCTGCGGAGTAGTTTTTTTAATTTCTATAAAATTTTATTTTAACTTATGTTTTTTTATTTATTTTGCCACGAATTTAATTATGTATTTTTTAAAGGATTTTAAGTTATATTTTTATTTTATCAAATGAAGTGTGTTTTTTATTAATTGAATTTGTTGGAAAATAAAAATAAAAAATAAAATTGAATTAATAGTAAGTTAAGAGATGGTCAAGAGACGGATAAGAGATGGAGGGTTGCAGGTTCTGTCTCTTAGTTAAGAGATGGAGTGAAAAGTACAGTGGGGCTAATAAATAGTTAAAGAATGAGACGAATAAGAGATAGCGTTCTAGATGGCCTAATTGGCGTGAAAAAATGATCCATTAATTCCCGGGTTTCTATGGATACAAAAATTCTAGGGTTAAGAGGGTTTACCGACGCCACCGCTCAGTGCCAATTCTCCGCCGCCTCGCCGCCGTCTCCGAGCTTGCTTTTTTTCTTCAATCCTGCAAGGTTGAAGAAATTTATCTTTTGCCTTTCTTAATTTGTTGGTCTGGTCCGACCATTTTTCCATGGCTCTTTCAGTTCTAAGGGGAGTATTTCGCTGCCTTCTCCTAACTCGATTCCTTTCTCTGATTGAATGCAGAAGCCATGGGAAAGAAGGAAAAATCATCGAAAAGGAAAAACCGAGAGACCGGAGTCGGCAGTGAGGTTTTGTTGCAGAAGAGTAAGTTTTAATATGAATCTGATTGTTTTAATAATGCCAAATTACCGACTTTGAGCTGAGGTTTGGAATCAAGCTTGTAATGTTAGCAAATTTTGCTTATGGTGATATGCTTGGGAGATTGTCTTTTCCGTCTAGTAGTTCTGATTATCCTCCAAATTTTTGTTTGATATATTAATTTTGGTGGAGAGTGGAGTGCGGATATGTTCCTCGCCCTTTACCATTTATCATCAAATATTGTCCAGGGAAAAAACTCGATTTTCTGATTTTCACCGTATAACACATCTGCCAGTGATATGCTTCATATCCCCTATCCGAATTTGTCTGGAATAACAAGGTTAAATTGAACTCCCTTTACACGTATTGAGGCGTTTTATCAGTAGCTTGTGTTGTATTTTTCACCTAAGCACTTTATAGACTTAAGTCAATGAATGAATCACAGTAATATGGTCGCCACACGAAATTGATTTTGGTGTAGAGTGGTTCTTATTGCTGAATATTGAGATGTCTGATGTTTTCTTGGAAAACTGAGCTGCTCCATTATGATTTTCCCTTCTTACTGAGTGGTCAGTACTGAACTTTCGACAGGTTGAACTATTTTTCATTTGTAAGTTAGTTCAGGATGGTTGCTATTAGAAGTTTCTCTTTATCGTCAATTGAGGATACTAATAGAAATGAATGCAGTTATATTTAAATATAGACATGACTATACTTTTATGGAACTTTGAAGCATCATTTCATTTCCTTGTGGATTTAAGGTATTGGAGATAAAGATGGATTTGATGCTGTCGATGACTTGAATGAACCAACCATGGGTGAAAAACTTGCAAGCCTCAAATTGGAAGGAAAGGATGATGTCCCAAACCCTGAAAATGCAGACTCTTCTCTTGTGGTAAAGCCACCTAGTGCAGACTCGGTTAATATATTAGTTAAGCAAGCACTGCATGCTGATGACCGAGCCCTTCTCATAGATTGCTTATACAGACAGGATGAGAAGGTTAGTATTTCACTCCATTCGCTTTATTGGTTGTTCTATTCTCACATTCTGCTTGAAAGCAGACGGTTGGAGCTTCAGCTTTGCTTGATATAGAATAATGACTTGTTTGCAGGTCATTGCAAACTCATTATCGATGTTGAATCCTTCCGATGTCCTCAAGTTCTTAAAGTCTCTTGTGCCAATAATCCAGTTAAGGTAAGAGAGATAGGTGTACTTACCTAGTTGTGATTGTCCTCTGAAGATTACTTCAGTAAATTGTTGTTCCTCCGTGAAATTACTTCATCTTTTTGAAGTATGAACCTTGATAATTTTTGAATTCTTAGATGACAAACTACAGTCTCATGTGTTGTTAAACTCTTGTTTTTTACATGTGAACAGGGGTGCCGTTTTGGCCTGTGCTCTTCCATGGCTCAGAAGTTTACTTCTTCAGCATTCCAGCAGCATAATGTCCCAAGTGTCTTCCTTGGCTGCTCTAAACTCTTTATATCAGGTAAGAGGATTTCTCATGTTTAGATAGGGAGATAAATGGGATTATTATATACTTATGGTACATTTATATGGATTAGGTGATTATATTTCCACTGAATAATTTTCACATGTTTATGCAGATAATAGAATCAAGAGTCTCAACTTTCAACCCTGCTCTTCAACTATCAAGTTGTTTGGACTTGCTTTATGCAGAGGTGAGTGGATGCTGCTGAGCATTTTATACTTTCTTTATAACATTTGAACAATGCGGTGAATACGGACTTCTTGGTGCAGTCTGTTTATGACGAAGTGGAGGAGAAGAATGATGTAATTACAACTGTTATATATGAAGATGAGGATGAAAGTGATGAGGATGAAAGTGATGCCGATTCTTCCATGGAAGTTGACACTGTGGAAGATGGTGAAGAACCTATACTCTACAGTGATATCAGTGATGCAGAAGAGCACGGAAGTGACTAAACTGATCATCAAATTCTTTGCTGCCTGACATGTATGTATAAGCAAACTCTATCACTCATAGTTCACAAAGTGTAGAAAAATGAATTGTTCTTTGATTTCTATCACTATCCCCCTGTTCCATTCTTGTCATGATATTTGTACTTCCAAAGAGTTATAGCCACCTTTTGTCTCAATAGCTTTTTCATGTTCTATAAGATTTTTCCTTGCCCCCTCCCCCCTAATGTTTTGAATTTCTGCGTATCCTTTTAACCGTAGTTTGCATGCTGTTCTTAGCTTGCCATCCAGTATGTCAGAGAATTATATTAGCACCTTCATGAGTGAACATACGTGTGTATTAAATGTCTAAATCTATCGCAAGGAAATATATCATGTGTCTACTAGTACTATAGAAAAATGGCTCAGGTATAAGAATAAACAATAGAACAAATTCTGGGATTGTTTACATTTCTAACATAGACATGACAAACAGGAGCTGTCCATACCATGAGTAATCTGCTATTATGCTGTGTAAAATCACTTAAACAATGTGAAAAAACATACCCAAACTAGTTGAAACAGACTCTTATGCTTAACAACGCATGAAGATACGATGATATAACTTCATATGCTAATTATTACTAGTACCGACTTTTGCTTTGTTGTTGTCACCCCCTGCAACTTTAGCAATAGATTTTCCAAAAGCTAGAGCGATCGTCTTGCCCATCATTGTTGAAACATGCTCCCTCTGTTTTGGAATAACACTTGCCTTTGTTCCCTTTGGTGGTGCATAGTTGCTGCTGCTGGCGCTCTCGTTGTTGTTGGAACCCATTGTTTGCTACCTTTCAACGTTGTTCTCTGCGTTGTATGTGTGTGTTTAAGATCTCTGTATTTGTTTTGATAGAATAGAAGGATGGTGGTGCTTTTATAGTTAGGCTTATGCTTGTTAGACTTTCTCAACTTCATAAAAATGTGGAGGACAACAGCCAGTGTGTGTATTTGTGTGTGTTTATGTGAAGAGAGACACAGTGAGTGTGTTTGTGAGTGTGTGAAGATGAAATAGGCACACGTCAATGGTGATTTAAGAATATGTAAGAAGTGAAATTGTAAACACCTACACTTGACGTGTGGAATTTTGTGGTATTTAACATATATCACTAAGAATGATTTTACGCGTTTTTTGGGGGATAATACTATAACATGTCGCAATACTAATATTATTATAATATTATTATATTGATCTAACTAAGATGAGATGACGGATTTACTATTGTTCCTGATGTTTTCAAATCTTTAAATTAGTAGTGAATGAAGTCCATGGATTTAGCTTTATATATTTTTCTGTCCACGAAAAATAGTCTCATTTGTGGATGATATGAGTTTTAAATTTTAATGATAAATTAGTAAGGTAGTAAGAGAGATAGAAGTGGGTAAGGTATGAGAGAGGAGAAAAATGGATAAAGTATGAGAGAAAGTTTTGTTTCTATTTTTAAAATATATTTATTTTCCATTGGCATCCAAAATAGCAAAATGAAATATAAGACTATTTTCCGTGGATGGAGGCTTCCGTACATGGATGGAGTATAACTTAGTTGTAATATGGTAAAGAAATAAAAGACTATTTTCTGTGGATGGTGGGTTCCGTATATGGAGGGAGTATAACTTAGTTGTAATATGGTAAAAATATTTCTTAGCAATAAATTGGAAGCTCTAGTTATTTAGTGTTGGTGTGACTAAGAGTATGTGAGTAATAGCTCTAAAAGAGGTGGATGTATTTGTGTTGGAGTGCAATGATCTTTTTTCCTTTTTGTCGCAATTAACTAATTATGGAATGTCAATTGGTGATAGTGTCACAATAGTTTATTGGAGGTGTGGACATACAATTATGCAGACTTCTTTCCACTTTCTTGTATGTCCCACAATAAGAATTCTATTTTCTTATTTATGTATGTCCCATAATAAGAGTTTTATTTCATTTTTACCATAAATGATAAGCAACCATCATATTCCACCAACTTATTTCACTCACATTTTATTATAAAACTAATATATAAAAATGTGACACATTCCACTAACTTATTCAATTCACTTTTCTTTATATTTTTTAAAACTCATGCCCAATAAGACTCCTATTGTGAGACGGAGAGAGTAATATTTTAGGAAGAAAGGACTTTGCTATGGAAGTTCAAATATAATCTTAATTTTACAATATACTTTCTTCTTATTCAAATAATAGTCCTTTTTATTATTATTTTGGTACCTCCACAACAATCAATTCACTTCATTTAGAGACATGGTTCACCACCTTTTCTCTCTTCCTCCTATATTTTCATTTTCACCCAATAATATTTTAATAATATTTTATTTATTTCACTTTTTAATGTTACATTAAAATCCACTCCCATGAAGGGAATATTTAATTGAGAAATCAAGATTCATTAGCTTGGTATATACTAATGATGTAGAATACTCAAATCGCATTAAAGTTCATCATTAATGTAGAACACAAGATAGTGGTTGAGGGATAATAGGTTAATGGTTGAGGGATAATAGGTTAATTTTTCCCGCTTTACTGTTTAAATGCTATTAATAGGGGTGACAAATCGTGCGTGTTGTGTCGTTATAAAAATTTCCAGCCCTAGCTATTATAAGTCATTTTATAGTTGGTATTGGGTCAGATGGATGTATAGAATGTTGATCAATTAAAACGTGATCAACTAAAGATTTTTGATAAAATTTGTGTCTTTTTTCCTTGTTCTTGTTGTGGTTTTTTTGTTCCCTCTAATTCGACGACCATCCTTGTAAATTTATTTGCAAGTAGAGAAGGCCCCTTCCAAAATTAAATTGTACAATGACATCTGCCGTGTGGGGTTATACACCATCTTACAACGTAAAAACAATCTTATCGTATAAACGTGTTTTAGATTAAGATTAGGAACAAATCAAATTATCAAGATTTTTACAAACGTGATGCTTCATTAAATACAATTTCTTAGTTTTTTTTTTGTTTTACGTAGTTACTATGAAATTTTGGTGTGAGTTCGTGGCAACATGTTAATTAACATTAAATTGCAAAGAAAATAATTTATCTTTTCATAACTAAAATGACCATGCTGATTTTAATAGTTTTTGGTTTAATTAAGGGATAATACTAAAGACATGAATTGTGTAAAATTAAAAGTTCCTAATTAAAATTGTCTTTTGTTTGTTCCCATATCATGTAATCAATAAATATTAATATTTCAAGAATATGCAAGTATTTGCGAGTTTTCGTGAACGCACAAACAATATTCTAGACCTACAATTATTATTGCAAAATACTGATGATAGTGAAAACATTTTATGAAAAACGCTAAAAGTCGGGGATAATTAAATAATTTTGTAAGGTTATTGTTTCTTAAAAATCTTATTAATTAATGAGTTAAATTTGATAATTAGCATAGGTTTATTGTTGAAGCTCTAATTGTATGGTTAATTCACTTCTCTTTGTTTAAGATTAATATGAAAAACTTATAAACAATTATTTTTGAAAATTTGTTTAATTTATGTAAGTTAAATTAGATATTTGTTTTTCTGAAAATGATTATAAATTCTTTTTTGTCCCTAGTACTATGAAATTTCAAGCTTCACCACTGAATCACAAACTATGAATCTATATATGATCAACCCTTTTCTTAGATAGGGAATTAAATTTCGAGTTTTTCAGCAATTTTCTTGATGATAGGTAAAAATTCTAATTTCACGACCGAAGAGAATAAAATTAGTGCATGGTACAACACAACCACAAATTCACAATCAATATGTTTAGTACTAATAAATAATGTATACGTTTACAGACAGAATCGAATCACAACTATCGATTTGGTAGACATTCTATAAAAGTATTCTTCTAACCTATTTCACAGCACATACAAATTTGTGACTAGTAGACATATAATGATATAATGAAAGAACATTAATTATGGAGTAATAATATATTAATCATCACAAGTTAATTAGGTAAAAAAAATTTCAATCACGGTGCAATTCAATAACGAGATACGACGTTAGTTAAACTTGTTTGTGTTTGAACAAATGTTTGTCGGATTGTTAGTTTATCTATCACCAATTTCAGTTAGTTGAGTTGTTATTTCATCGCTTAGTGGTTCATTGATAACAGGTTGTTAAAAAATGAACAAATCAAAATAAAAAAAAAATTATATAAATAAGAATGGATTACCAACGTAAACCAATGTTGCCATGTAGGTACTATTTTTGGTAGTGGACCCTACATTCCACTAACTCATTCACGCTCACATTTTATTATAAAACTAATATATAAAAGTAGGACCCACATGCCACTAACTTTTTCAACTCACTTTTTATTATATTTCTTAAAACTCGTGCCGGGTCAAATGGTGACGAATTTTGGGGGACGGATGGAGTATTACTTATGAAACTAAATTAACTAGTCATAAGATATATCCCTTTTTGAGATATTTAAATTATGAAATTTGATCTAATTTTAATTGATTAAAAAACAATACTAAATTATGAAGTTTCAATTTTTTCAACTGTATTGTGTACAAAATAATGTTTTTGGTGACGCTCAAAATGAGGTTCATTTATTAAAATATTTTTTTTTCTTTTTTACTTTTTAACTAAAACAGTCATTTTAAACATCAATAAAATTGTCCAAATTTTTTTGATATAATATTATAACTTCAAACTTTATGAAATTGACCAAAATTTTACCGAATTCTATTATTTAAATGATTATTATCCTTAAAAATAAATTATATCCACCTTTATAAATTACATGAAACCTACATGCTTTCATATAAATATATATAATTACCCTTCATTAATTACAAGTGAATCACCTAATATATATACTCTATTCATTCACGATTAATTGGCACAACTTTTCTTTTTTCATATGTACATGATTCATTGACACCCTAACTTTTTACAATTTTTGGTAATGGACCACATATTCTACTAACTTACTTCACCCACATTTTATTATAAAACTAATATATAAAAGTAGGACTCACTTTTCACTAACTTTTTCCATCCATTTTTTACTATATTTTTTAAAACCCGAGCTAAGTACATGCCGATTAATTGTGGACTGATGAAGTATTAATAGCGAACTAAGAGCATCTCCAAAGGGAAAAGGTAAACTGAGAATGTGTATTTCTCATTTACCCTCTAAAAAAGTTGTAATGTACATCCTTAAAAAGTACCAATGAACTAACTCTAAGAGAAGAAAGTAGATTTAAAAGGCAAATAAAAATAACTAACTTTTTACCTCGTTCCATTGGAGATGTTGTAATCACTAATTACGAGTGGGACCAACTTTTAAGTTATTGGTTGTGATCTTTTGCTACTAAGTTAGCAATGTTATGCCTCTCTCTCACATATGTTTAATCTCTAGGCTTCTTGTTGATTACGCGTTATTTTGGTATTGATTTCTACACGACGTGAAAGAAAAGAAAAAAAAAGTTAAATTAATGTTGATGCATAGTCAATGTTTTGGGTAATTAATGAAATGTGGATTTTCAACTTAACATATTTTGGTGGATTTTGTTATGCTTTTTTCTTGCTTCTCCACTTTGTTTTCCCCAATTCCACCATAGTAAATTTCTTTGTAACAAGAGATCGAAGGCCACAATATGGTATTGTAGAGTAAACCAATCAAATAGCCACTGTAAATTTTGAAATATTTTTTTAAATAAGAATGAATGTATGATGGTTCAAAATCATTACGTGGAAGTATCACATATTTTTTACGTCGTTGCTAACAATAAAAGCAGAAACATTAGTGTAGAATTTGCATGAGTTCTTTGCAACTTTCGTTTTTTTTTCATGTTGATTTACATAATTTTGATCTTACTACATTGACCAATTTAATATATCAATAATAATTCACTTAACAAAGGAAAGTTTTAACATATTCCCGACATGTATATATTCGATTCGAACTAAATCAAAATTTAAGTTTTGGAATGATTTTCCTGATAAAAAATATCAGACTAGATGAGTTTTAGACAATTTTTGAATTGAATAGTTGGTGTGTTTTAAAGTTGATTATATATGATTTAATATTAGGAGCATATATTGATGTGATTCGATGAAATTACAATGAAAGCCAGACATAATAAAGTTATAATACATCAAAACATAACAGAAGTGAACAATTAAAATCTGGGTACAATATAAACGAAATTGTCGTGTTACAACGAGGAAGACTCTTTTTGTAAGACGAGATATGCCTCAATTGAGCTCTCGGTTCAAGTGAATCGTCTTTAAAGATGAAACAATTTCGTCTCGTTTATAGTAACACCGCTAGCAAAACGAGCTCCAGTGTACTAGATAAGGTGAGGTTAGAAGTTTTAACAATTAAAAGATCATGCAGAGCTTTCGTATGGCACGAGTCATGATTAATGCATGAGGTGACTATCTTATTTATAGGCGTATTGAAACGCAAATATTTGCAGTTATTGTCCGTTCGAGGTACGATAAAAAAAAGTACACAATTATACCCATAGTTTAGCTACAGTCAATAACAATTTTATCCATAAGCCCCAAAGAAATAAAAATCAAACAATTTAAAGAACATTTATATAGTTTATTCAATAAATTAATACACATATATCTGACATATTACAGGGATGAAACTGACAAATGATAAATTACACTTACATTGACAGTAGTGAGAAAATAAAAATAATTAAGAGTACATAATCTCTCATAAATTGAAGAATTAATCAGAAGAAGGAGAAGGATTGATCTTTCCCTTATCTTTGTGATCCTTAATAGCCTTAGCAGCAGATTTAGCAGCCGCCTTTCCAATATCTCCTATTTTCTCAATCGCCATTGCTTTAACACTCTTCCCTTTTTTCGGAATTAGACTCTCGCGGCCTCCATTGCTGGCCCCTCCTTCGTTGCGATCCATCTTCGACCTCTTCTCTCTCTCTCTCTGTGTTTGATTAACAAAAGAGTATCTAAAGATTTATTATCTTGCTTGATGGTTTTTTGTTGGTGTGGTGTGTAATTGAAGCTGGATTATGGGGTATTTATAATGGAGTGCTTGCATTTTGCTTCTCCTCTTGAATTATTATTTTTTGGAAATTTCTATGTTGATGGATGTCAAGCTTTGTTATTGTATCTTTCTTGGTTAATGATGCGAAGTTCATCTTGGGGTGTTCAAATATGCATTCACTCCTCTACACATCAACTGTGTTGCTGTGTTGAAGAGAGACACACAGAAATATCATACATTCATATTGCATGAAACAATTAGGAAATTAAGTTGATTTGTCCCACTTTGAAAAAATTAAAATTATATCTCATGTCTATTATTAATCTTACTAAACAGCAAAAGCTTTAACAATTACTGAACATAAATATTACTCCTATCATTATTATTGTTATTATTATTTTTATCTATTGAATGGTATACAAAAAAAGGCCATATTTCAATTTTATCAAGGGGAAATTAAACTGTGAAATATTGCAGTTTCTTTCAGATTGATTGAAGAAATTTCGAGGCACTATCTTGTGAAAGACTAATTCGCAGGATTATTTTTTTGGAGATCAACACCTCGGCTGTGTGTATGTGTGTGTGTTTGTATTTAATCTTATGTGTATTTTAATTGGTGTGTGCGTGTAAGAGTGTTTTATTGTATTGACAAATTCCGACAGGCAAGTGATCAGGAGAACATATTGACTGACATCAAACTCCCTCTGTCTGAAAATCTTTTCTTTTCTTTTCTAGTTTAGATTTCCTCTGCGTGTTTACCGCGTGTGACTATTTCCTTTTCATGGGACTACTAATTTGAGGAGACAAATGATGACTAGACCAACATTATTTAACTATAGCAACTATCTTATTTAACCAATCATAGTAGCATACTAGCATACCATAGACAATGATTTTCTATAATTATTGTAAAAAATCATGGATTAAATATGCCCGGTCAATGGATTTTGACCAAATAATAAATGTGACGAGACATTTAATTTTGTGAAATTAAATGACATAGCGTCGATCTACATTTTACGTAGGTAAATGTAGTATATTCACTTTCTCAAATCCGATTTCCGGTGAGTGAGAAATAGTGGATTAAAGTTGGGCATAATTAGCTTTTAATTAAAGCTTGGAGATGGAGCTTAGGGAATAATTAACTAGTGTTAATTATCCCACATTGGAGGATTAACACATCTTTAATGTGTATAAATTAAGTGACTTTATGTTACTTAATAATTATAGTGGACCAAGATGGGTGAAAGAGCCCACACGCGCGCACACGCGCGCGCCGCCGCCCGCCCGCCCGAGCCCGAGCCCGTGCCCGCGCTCGCGGGCCCGGGCCCGAGCCCGATCTCGATCTTGGACTTGGACTTGGACTTGGACTTGGATCTTGGCAATTGGTCTTTGGGCTTGGTGCTTGGCAATTGGTCTTTGGGCTTGGTGCTTGGCCCAAACTATTCTTTTTGGACCACCGCCGAGTCAGCAATCCAAGTGGCTTGACACGTCGTCAAGCGAGGCACAGTCACGGTTGCCACGTGAGAAATCCACACGCTCCACACACGGGTGGCACATTACAGCCACACGCCTGTAACCGACGTCGGTTACGTTTTTGCCATGATGAGCCTTCAATGGCTGGTTGACCCTGCATGGTGGTTGGCCTATAAATAGGCTAGCCATACCACTGCATTAGGACACACACCTACAAGCATTCTCTGCATAAGCTCTCTCCCTGCATTGTCTTTCTGTCGAAGCTCTGCCCTCTCCTCCATCCCGTTCGCCGGAGCTCTGCTGATTGCGGTGCTGCATCAGAAGAGACGTAGCCGTTTTACCTTTGGGGACGACACGCCAAACCGAGAGCACTACCGGGGCGTATCTCGTCTTGCGGGAAGAGGCCTCCTCGACTCGGCTGTCATAGCATACTGGTTTAGTTGTTTCATTTTCGTTGTAACTTCAGTTCTTTTTTGTATTCCTTCTTTTGGGTTGTATTACGCCCGGTTTTGTTATCTTGTAATCCCAGAAACCAACAATCGCAAGACGAGATAGCTTGCCTTTGAAGGAATTTGAACTTCTAAACTGAACTAAAACTTCCGAAACATTAACACCTTTGCTGGAGATGTCGACGGAATCCAACACTGCTGCTGCCAACGCCACCGCCGCCATTCCCTCCACCATGGCGACCACTGGACCGGTCAACACTTCATCGATTCCCTCGATGATGCCAACTCCTGGCTTCCCAGCCGCTTCATCCACCGTCCCTTGGGTTTGGGACAACCCCTTCGGGGCGTCCACTGGTTCCACCTTTGGTGGTTCGGTTGGTTCCACTTTTAGTGGTTCCTTCGGGTCCTTTAACGGATCGAGTGCTGGGGCCTTCGGGTCTCACACGAATGCTGGGACCTTCGGGTCTCATGCGGGTGCTAGTCCCTTCGGGGCTGGTACGACCATGGCGGGCTCTATGCCCAACATGAATGGTGCGGGCTCTATGCCCAACATGAACGGAATTGGTTCCTTCCAAGGACCAACTGCGGCACCTTTGGCACCAAGAATGATGCCACCTGCCGAGAAACCACCAAAGTTTGGAGGATCTGACTTCAAGCGGTGGTATCAAAAGATGTTGTTCTACTTGACAACATTGGGCGTCGCCAACTTCCTCACGGAGAACGAGCCGCCCGCGCCAAGCGACCAAGAGACTAGGCTCGAAGTCATGGCGGACTATGAAGCTTGGAGAAAAGGGGATTATCTATGTAAAAACTTTATTTTAAGTGCATTAGATGATAGCCTCTATAATGTATACTCCAATGTAACCACATCTAAACAAATGTGGGAAAGCCTAGAGAAGAAATATAGCATAGACAATGCTGCAGGGACTGAACAGGTTGTAGCATCCAAGTTTATGGACTACAAGATGGTCGACTCTCGACCCATCATGGAGCAAGTCCAAGAGCTCCAAATGATCATCCACTCCTTAGTGGCTGAAGGGATGACCTTGCCCGATAAGTTCCTAAGGTGCACGATCATTGACAAGCTCCCTCCAAGTTGGAAGGACTTCAAGAGTTATCTCAAGCACAAGCGAAAGCAGATGACCCTTGAAGACTTGATCGTGAAGTTGCGCATTGAGGCCGACGTGCGCAAAAGTGATCAAAAGGCTAAGGGCTTCACCCCAAATGAAGCCAAAGCCAACCTGTTGGAGCGGGGCGGTCCCTCCAACAAACGCCCTCGCCCAAACCGTCCAAACGACAAAGGGAAGGGAAAGCAGCCTTCAAAGAAGTTTGAAGGCGACTGCTACAAGTGTGGCAAACCAGGCCACTTTGCTAAAGACTGCCGCAGCAAGAAGAAGAAGCCGGCAGCCCACGTCGTTGAGAAGGAGTTCAAGGACTGGGATGAGAACAACCTCATTGCAGTGGTCACTGAAGAGGTTAACCTTGTTGATAACAAGGGAGGCTGGTACATCGACACCGGCGCTACTGCTCATGTTTGCTCCGACAGGAGCAAGTTTGCCTCCTACACTGCTGTTGAAGGGAGGAAGATCAACATGGGGAATCAAGCATCGTCAGAAGTCCTCGGCGTAGGCAACGTGATTCTCATGATGACGTCTGGCCTAACTATCACTTTGAAGGATGTGCTGCATGTCCCGGACATCCGCAAGAACCTAGTGTCAGGATCAATACTAGTTAATAAAGGGTTTAAACTTGTATTTGAGTCCGATAGGTTTGTCTTGTATAAGTTTGGAAAATCCATCGGAAAAGGTTATGTAACCGATGGGCTTTTCAAGCTTAGTGTAGCAACTCGAAGTGTTGCGAAGCCATTGGCCAATAAGAATAAAGCATCTACTTCCTCTTATTTGATTGAGTCTTCAAATTTGTGGCATTGTAGATTGGGACATGTAAATTCAAAAGCCATTAAAAGATTAGTAAATTTAGATTTACTAAAGGCTAATGAATTGGATATCCAAGATAAATGTGAAATTTGTCTTGAAGCAAAAATGACTAAGTTGCCGTTTCACTCGGTTGAACGAAGCACAAAACCCCTTGAATTAATTCACACGGATGTATGTGATTTAAAGATGTTGCAAACTAGAGGTGGTAAAAAGTACTTTATCACTTTCATAGATGATTGCACAAGATATTGCTACATTTATCTTTTAAGAAGCAAAGATGAAGCAATAGAGGCGTTCAAAAATTATAAGAACGAAGTTGAGAATCAACTTGGTTGTAAAATCAAAATGATTCGAAGCGATAGAGGAGGCGAATATGTAGCCCCGTTTGAGGAGTTATGCAACGCAAGTGGTATAATTCATCAAACAACTGCTCCATATTCACCACAATCTAATGGTGTTGCAGAACGCAAGAATCGAACTCTAAAAGAGATGATGAATGCACTGCTACTCAGTTCAGGATTACCACATAACATGTGGGGGGAAGCTGTTTTGACAGCAAACTATATCTTGAATAAAATCCCTCTCAAAGGAAAAGATGTTACTCCTTATGAGTTGTGGAAGGGAAGGAAGCCATCCTACAAATACCTCAAAGTGTGGGGGTGTTTGGCAAAGGTGATGGTTCCTCCGCCCAAAGAAGTTACAATCGGACCTAAGACGGTTGATTGCATCTTCATTGGATATGCACTTAACAGTAGTGCATATCGATTTGTTGTTCACAAGTCTGAAATATCGACTATCACAGTAGGAACAACAATTGAGTCGAGGAATGCTGTATTTCTCGAAAATACCTTTCCTTGCAAAGATAAGGAAAAGGTATCAACCAATTCTGAGACAAGAATTGAAGAAGCCACTAGTTCTAAACAAGTGGAAGAAGAAGCCACTAGTTCTAAATCAACAGATGCGGAACCTGAATCGCGCAAGCGTGCAAGGCCCGATCCAAAAGATACAGTACTAAGACGTGGTAATAGAGTCAGAACACCAAAAACTTTTGGTCCTGACTACATTGCTTTCATGTTGGATGAAGAACCAACATCGATAAAAGTAGCCTTTGCTGGCCCAGACGGGCTGCATTGGAGAGAAGCTGTTCAAAGCGAAATTGATTCAATTTTGCTAAACCACACATGGGTGTTGGTTGATTTGCCCGAAGGTGCTAAACCTTTAGGATGCAAATGGGTTCTTAAAAGAAAGTTTAAGGCCGATGGAACAGTTGATAAGTATAAAGTCCGATTAGTAGTAAAGGGTTTTAAACAAAAAGAAGGACATGACTTCTTCGATACCTATTCACCTGTAACAAGGATTACATCTATCCGGGTGCTTCTCGCTATTGCTGCATTGCACAATCTCGAGATTCATCAAATGGATGTAAAGACCGCGTTTCTGAATGGTGAACTAGAAGACGAAATCTACATGGAACAACCCGAAGGGTTTGTAGTACCTGGACAAGAGAAAAAGGTATGCAAGCTCGTGAAATCCCTATATGGATTGAAACAAGCGCCATTGCAATGGCACTTGAAGTTTGATAATGTGATGTTATCAAATGGGTTTAAAATCAACGAGTGCGACAAATGTGTCTACATCAAGAGCACTAATAACGGTCATGTTATAGTGTGTCTCTACGTTGATGATATGTTAATCTTGGGTAGCAACACTCAAGTAATTAACGATACAAAGGCCATGTTAAAGAGAAACTTTGACATGAAAGACATGGGTCTAGCCGATGTAATTCTTGGAATGAAGATTCTAAGAACGAATGATGGAATCATCTTAACACAATCACATTATGTTGAGAAGATATTGAATAAATTCAAAGCCCATGATGGCGCGCCGGTTAAGACTCCAATTGAACTCGACGTTCACTTGAGCAAAAACAAAGGCGAGCCCGTTGCACAAGAAGAGTATGCACGGGTCATCGGGTGCATTATGTACTTGACTAATTGCACTCGACCTGACATTGCTTGTGCCGTGAACAAGTTAAGTCGTTACACGAGCAATCCAAGCAAAGAGCATTGGAGAGCTCTTGTGAGGGTTTTGAGATATTTAAAACACACTCAAAATCTTGGGCTACACTTCTCGAGATACCCCCCGGTGCTTGAAGGGTACTGTGATGCCAATTGGATATCCGATAATAGAGACTCACTTTCAACAAGTGGATATGTCTTTACTATTGGGGGTGGTGCTGTATCGTGGAAATCCACAAAACAGACCTGTATAGCCCGATCAACAATGGAATCGGAGTTCATTGCCTTGGATAAGGCTGGTGAGGAAGCCGAGTGGCTTAAGAACTTCCTTGAAGACATTCCATGTTGGTCTAAGCCAGTGCCACCAGTGCTGATTCACTGCGATAGCCAAGCGGCTATTGGAAGGGCAAACAATGGTTTCTATAACGGTAAGTCTCGACATATACGTCGACGACATAACACCGTGAGACATTTGATCACAACAGGGGTGATTACAATTGACTATGTGAAGTCAATAGATAATCTAACGGATCCGCTAACCAAAGGGTTAAACCGTGATCAAATGAATAAGTTGCTAGAGGGAATGGGTTTGAAATCCACAAACTAAAGAATTGTCATAGTGGTAACCCAACCATGATGACTGGAGATCCCAAGAACTTGGTTCAAAGGGACAACTAAGCTATGAGAGTTCATGGAAAAACACTCAAACTATATCTATTCCCTAGAGAGCAATAGAGTGTTGGAGAACTTGCCTCGTGGTAAAGGCTAAGTCTATGACTTTTAATGGTTCTTAAGGATCTCAAAGAGATGGAATTCTCAAAGAGACCAAGTATGGCAAGGTACTTGACTAAGAATCACCTACGTAAGTGCGAAGTGTGGTCGCTTCATAAAAAACGCACTTATGAATCCAAAGTGGTGTCCAAGACCGCAATGGACACAAAACGTGAGAACGGATGAGGTTGAGGTGTTTAAGTGTTAACACCATTGTCTCGGTGCACGCCGTGGGGGATTAGTTCAAAGCATCACGCTACTAAGCCGCCTGTGTATCCGATGGTGTCGACTATGGAGGGTTCAAAGTCAACAACTACCTATCCTTATGCTTATATACCTCGCGAGGGTTGAGCTTGTGTCTGCATGCATATGCATTCGGCTATTTCCACTCATGTGGGGGATTGTAAAAAATCATGGATTAAATATGCCCGGTCAATGGATTTTGACCAAATAATAAATGTGACGAGACATTTAATTTTGTGAAATTAAATGACATAGCGTCGATCTACATTTTACGTAGGTAAATGTAGTATATTCACTTTCTCAAATCCGATTTCCGGTGAGTGAGAAATAGTGGATTAAAGTTGGGCATAATTAGCTTTTAATTAAAGCTTGGAGATGGAGCTTAGGGAATAATTAACTAGTGTTAATTATCCCACATTGGAGGATTAACACATCTTTAATGTGTATAAATTAAGTGACTTTATGTTACTTAATAATTATAGTGGACCAAGATGGGTGAAAGAGCCCACACGCGCGCGCACGCGCGCGCCGCCGCCGCTGCCCGCCCGCCCGTGCACGTGCTCGCGCTCGCGGTCGCGGGCCTCGGGCCCGAGCCCGATCTCGATCTCGATCTCGATCTCGATCTTGGACTTGGACTTGGATCTTGGCAATTGGTCTTTGGGTGGTCTTTGGGCTTGGTGCTTGGCCCAAACTATTCTTTTTGGACCACCGCCGAGTCAGCAATCCAAGTGGCTTGACACGTCGTCAAGCGAGGCACAGTCACGGTTGCCACGTGAGAAATCCACACGCTCCACACACGGGTGGCACATTACAGCCACACGCCTGTAACCGACGTCGGTTACGTTTTTGCCATGATGAGCCTTCAATGGCTGGTTGACCCTGCATGGTGGTTGGCCTATAAATAGGCTAGCCATACCACTGCATTAGGACACACACCTACAAGCATTCTCTGCATAAGCTCTCTCCCTGCATTGTCTTTCTGTCGAAGCTCTGCCCTCTCCTCCATCCCGTTCGCCGGAGCTCTGCTGATTGCGGTGCTGCATCAGAAGAGACGTAGCCGTTTTACCTTTGGGGACGACACGCCAAACCGAGAGCACTACCGGGGCGTATCTCGTCTTGCGGGAAGAGGCCTCCTCGACTCGGCTGTCATAGCATACTGGTTTAGTTGTTTCATTTTCGTTGTAACTTCAGTTCTTTTTTGTATTCCTTCTTTTGGGTTGTATTACGCCCGGTTTTGTTATCTTGTAATCCCAGAAACCAACAATTATCTTTTTCGATCATAACCAACTTCTATATCGAAATTGAGGAAATTCACTATTCATATGTATACTCACGGGATAGTATAGTCTAATATGATTACATGAATAATAAATCTACGGGTTAATAATATAGTACTACTATCTGTTATATAATAGTAGAATTTTCTGTTTTAGTTATTCGTACCCTGTTTCTTGGAAGGAAATAGTATTATGGAGAATAGGTGCAAATTAACCATAAAATTATTATCTACGATCCATGCATATGTTAAGTTTCAAAATTCTTTTTGCTTTCTTTTTTGTTTCTGTTTTCAGCCTGAAACTAGATCAAATGGCCTTCATTAAAAAAATGATACTGAATGAAAAACTATGAAAGACACTATTTATAAGGAAATCAAACTAATTTATTAAAATTAAAAACAGCACGTAAAAACAATAAAATGATAATTTCGCCCCTAAACGGTGTCTAATAGCCAATACCTATCATACTTACTACTTAAGGCCCTTCCTCTTAACGGGCTACTACGTATCCTGATTGAACCCCCTCACATGATGTCGGCCCGGAGTGTGGGGGCCGCCAAAGCGACGGAATCGCATTTTTTGCTGCAATGACTTTAATTCCTTATCTTGTTTTGCAAGCACCATGTAAATTTCAAGTCATTCTGACAAAATCTTATATAAGGCGAAAATCTCATTTTATTTTCTAGAGTGTTGTTGATTTCACTATAAATAACTTTATATGCTAAGTACATTATTTTCAATTCTCACAATAAAACATTAATTTCATGTTAGCTAACCTTACATCTCCAGACTCCATGTGCATATAGTAATATATATTATCAAATGTTAATCCATAGATAGAAACATAGTGAAATTCCAAAGTGAATACAATAATAATGGAAGTTACAACAAACTCAATAAGAAGGGTTACTAATTACACAACAAATCTAGCATAATACAAAACTAAGTGCCAACATTATTTACTACATTTTCTTACTTCAATCACAAAATATTACAAAAAAAAGACAAGAAATTGTTGGCATGTATATATACATATATACAGGAAGAGTTAGTTTCCCTTGCTCTTGACAGCATTTGCAGCAGCTTTCACAGCTTTAACCGCAGCCGTTCCAATCTTCTTCCCCACCATCGTCGAAACCTTTGGCATCTTTTTCGGGAAAATACTTCCATTGTTTCCTCCATTGCTCGAACTCATCTTCTTGATTATCTCCTTAAATGTGTTTGTGTGATTAACAAGTATCTAAAGATTTATCTTGCTTAATTACTTTTTGTTGGTGTGGTGTATAATTGAAGCTGGATTATGGGGTATTTATAATGGAGTGCTTGCGGTTTGCTTTTCCTCTGTTTTTTCTTAAATTAAATTCTTTTTGGAAACTTCTTTGTTGCTGAATGTCAAGCTTTCTTTGGTAATGATGCGAAATTCCTAGGTGCATGCTATCTTGTGGTGCCTCTACACATCTACTGTGTTGTTGTGTTGAAGACACACACAGAAAAATATTCAAATACTACAATCATACTACATTAATACTGCAAGAAAAATACTGAAATTAAGTTGAATTAGTCCCACGACTTTGAAAAAATTAAAAATTACTACTAGTAAATAATGAAATACTATCACACATGTCTATTATTCTTATTAAACTGCAAAAGATTATATTATTATTATTATCATTATTATTTTCTCTATTGAATGAGATAACACGAAGGTAGACGGTAAAAAGATGTCACATTTCAATTTTATCAAGGTGAAAAAGGTGAAATATATAGTACAGTATGAAATATTATAGGGTCCGAGAATTGTGAATTTTTCCTGAAATCAAAATTTTGAGGTATTTTCTTCGTACATTAATTAACCACTAATTTCTGTGTGGTTTCTTGGAAGAAAATATTGCAATTTCTTTCAGATTGATTGGTTAAATGTCGAGGTACTATATTGTGAAAGAGACTAATTTGCAAGTTTAATTTTGTGGACATCAACACCTCGCGTGTGTATGTGTGTGTGTTTGTGTTTAATTATGTTCATTTGGTGTGTATGTTATTAAGAGTGTTTATGTGTGTCTCTGTGCACAAATTCCGACAAGAGCGTGGTCAGGAAACATATTAATTGACTTCAATTGAAATGAAATTAATTAAATCACACTATCATAATTTATAGTATTACTTTATTTGTGTGTGGCATTCTTGAATTTGGTGCCTGTGTTCGACCTTGTGTATTCAAGTAGGAACGTTTGTAATTTGAGGATGACTTTTTCTGTGTTGGGTTAGAAAAGGAAGACTAGGACATCATTATTTCAATTATAGTACACTACCTTAATCAACCAATCATAGTACCATAGACAATGATTTCCTTTAATCATTTGGGCACTTTTTTTTCCTTGTCATATTCATTCTTTTCAAATTTCTTCTATTTTCTTTTTTTTTATCCCAACCTTCTATTTCAAAATTGGAGAAATTTACTATACTATTGAAATTTTTTTGAGCATGGAGCCTGAAATTAGGAAGTGAATCAGTGCACGTTTGTGAGCTTCCATACACGTATTTTAGGTCCCAACACATTTCTTGTTATTACTAGGATTAGAATTCAACTATTTTATTTTTATAATTATTTCTCTTATGGTAACTTATAACTGAAATATCTAAATTAACATCGATCATACATATACACTTATTGTGATTATTTGTAAATTTATTTTCTAATAAATTTTGTGTTAAATCTATCAAACCCTGGGAAGGGGCGACCCCCCTTCTAACGACCAATTACCCCTTACCCGGATGGAAAATCACCATGTCCGCCCCCTTCGCTGGCTTCTAGCGTCGCCCCTAAGAAGAAGAAAATCACCCAGACTGCTACTTTGGGTCCAACCAAATCAAGCCCAATTGAATAAAATTATTTAGTCCAATGAAACCAAGCCCAAGCCAATAAATCAAGCCCAAATTATAGGGCATCTAACAAAATTTGAGGGCTATAAATTAGAACTGACTCCGACTGCTAATCACCACTCTCCAGCTCAGCCTCAGCCTCAGCCTCAGCCTCCGCCAATCCGCCTTGCTGCTTTACCCGCTCCGTCGCCGGAGCCCGGAAAGTGTGATTTAAAATTTCAGAAATTATTTAAATTATGGTGACTTTTTGTCGAAGATGTAAGTTGGAAGAAAAACACAATTTTCTACTCTGCTCTGGACCAAAATTTTATAGAATAGGAATAACTATTTATAGTACTACGTACTAATTAAATGGGTACTTCGAGTTTGGGAGATATATAGAAAAATAGATATAGAAAATTTGGTAATTCATTAATTTGTATATTGAATCAAGAAGAGATGTCAAGAAAATTTCAAATTTGTGTTGATGACATGAGAAGAGATGCCCGATTGATATTTGATTGTGAATAACTTTATAGATCAGTACAATAGAGTCATCTTCTAATGCTTATAACACTACAATCCAAAATTAAGACTAAATCTACACCTTTAGATTTTGAAATGAGTAGATAAGATTAAAGCTCACCAATTTCAAAAAATAGTAGACAAAATATCAGGAAAAGGATAATATCGTCATTATGTTATCATATGATAATTTTCGTGGGTGTTTTTGTATCAACATAGTGTATTACAAATATCAACACAAGTACAAGGAAATATCAACACATTTTTATTGATATTTTACTTACATTATATTGAGATTTTGCAAACACGATTTTTTTTTGCATTTGTTGATAAAATCTGCTTATCAACATGTACGAAAATTGAAATATAATTGATCAAATTTTGTCACACGAACATCGTCGGAACATATGCAATCGAGATCTCGTTGGAATCCTTATAAAATTATCTTTAATTTGATATATTTTTTGCAAAAAAATAATTTAAATCGAGAGAGTTACGTAAATTTAAAGTTTAAATATGATTTTGATGAGAGAAAATTAACATTAATACCTTTTAAATTTATTTAATAATTTTTTAAATTTAAAATATAATTTATGTGACATTATTTCAACCACTAGATCTTCTGATCTAATAGCTAAGATTTAGTCTTAATATGTGATTGCTAATTAGTTTGCAATTATCATTGCCTAGTACAACAATATGCATGTGCATATATTTTTTTCTTCAATTGTTAAGATAGAAACATAGAAAAATTTCAAAGTGAATACATAGAAAACTACTCAATATGAAGGGTTACTAAATACACAACAAATCTAATGAGCACGATACAAAACTAAGTGCCAATAGCTAGGAAGAGTTAGTTTCCCTTGTTCTTGACAGCATTTGCAGCAGCTTTCACAGCTTTAACCACAGCCGTTCCAATCTTCTTCCCCACCATCGTTGAAACCTTAGGTGTCTTTTTTGGGAAAATACTTCCCTTGTTTCCCCCGTTGCCCGAACTCATCTTCTTGACTACTATTTCCTTAAAAGTGTGTGTGTGTGTGTGTGTGTGTGTGTGTGTTGATAATTTGTATTGGTTTATGGTGTTATGTGATTGAAGATAGGTTTGATATTTATAGGGTGAATTCTTCCTGAAATCACATTTTGATGTAATTTCTGTGTGGTTTTCAAAAAAGAAATCAAAGAGGAGACGTTGCTCATGATTTTCCAACGATCATGTTTTGTGTTTGTACAAGTACAAAACACTTCGATTTTTGAAGGACTTTCTCGAGTTAGAACACGTCGAAAATATTTCAATTCTATACATTTGTTTAGATTACTTGATGAAATTTCGAGGTATTATCTTGTGAAAGAGACTAATTTGCAGGTTTATTTTTTAGGAGATCAACACCTCGCCAGTGTGTGTGTTTTTAGTGTATAATTACTACTCTGTCGTTCCACAATAGTAGAGTTCTGCATTCGTTTCGGAAAATTGATAATAAATAATTAAACTGGAGAGAGAAGTAAAGAAAAGTCTTATCCACAATATTCTCTCTTTTTACTATTTCTACACTTTAACTATTTATAATAATTTTTCAAGTGAACACATGTGTAATAATTGTGCGTGTTGTTGTATTCTGGGTGCAGGTGCGCACGCGACCATTTCCGACAGACACGTGACTGACTTCACGAATTCAAGATTTCATATTGAAAAACAATTTCTCAAATAGTTGACCTTAATAACAACACACGTCTCAGTTAATTACCTTAAAAATAGACACAGCTTTGCTTTTAATTAATCACTTTCTGTACCTACTTGGTTCCGCAGTACTATGTAAATTTCAGTTTTATTTAAGAAAAATTCAAATTTCAAATTTATAATCTTCAATTTTAATTAAGTAAATTTAGAATTAAAAATATATTTTATTTTGGTTACTGTAATTGCGATGATATAGGACGCCAGCAGGAACACAGCGTTTCTAAATGCATGTATCTCTTTGTGTGTAGAATTTGATAATATGAACTCCATTCAAAGGAGTCTTTATTGATCACAAAGTAAAAGATAACAAAATAATGTCTATCACACTCGTTTTCTCTATTTATATCAGCTAAGAAAAGATAACTGCTAAAATATCTAGCTAACAAACTTTCAACCAACTCGTCATCCGTTCACACTTAGGGTGTGTTCACCTTATTTGATTTGTTTTGTCCGGATATTTGTTTTCTGTCTCTAATGAGGTGAGATCCATTCTCCACTAACAATACTTTAAGTCTTTGATTACTTTTTTTCTCTATCTCTTTCTTACTTTACCAATTTTGCATTAAAATCTATATCGAACTCAAAGTGCATATTCTTTTATGACACAGAGAATATCACATGCATATGGTACTTAAAATTACAGTCACTCCTTTATTGTTAATATTTTTGGTATATACTACCTCCGCTTAAGAAAATAATTTCTTTTCACTTTGGATTGTCCACTAATATTAGTCACTAACTATTTATGAATTTTTTTAAAATCTTTTATGAGGTGGGTTCTATAATCTATTAATACCACTCCATTCACTTTCTCTCTATTTTTATCTTATTTGATTTTATATTAAAATTCATATCGTTCACTACTAAGACTATTTTTGTGTTACGAAAATTACCGCATCTACTAATCGAAATTCTGGAGAACTTAATGATCTTGTTACATTCATAGAACGGCTAATTCAATCCTTGATTAGGGATACAAATTGTTGACGTAATTTTAGTGCATTTCTTACACGCTCAGAATTTACTTTAGATTACTTATTTGCTTTATTTGTTGCTGGTAAATTGGCAATCAAATGAAAATAATTAAACTGCGTATATCAATTAAACAACAAAAAACAATTGAAGTCATTTTCCTGTCGAATTTGATGCTTGTGTTCGACTGCGTGTCCCCAAACGTGTGACTCTTTTCGTTGTTCTTCCTTTTTCGTTTTTTAGCCTAACTAGAGTCGTATATTGATTAACGTGTTTGTTGGGAGTAAAATGGCCTAATCTGTCTCGAGTTGAAAAGTTTTTCTAAAAATTAATTTTTTTGATTAATCACCAAAAATATATTGGTTGACTTAATGTATATCCATAAATTTCGAATCATACAAATTAAACAACAATCTGCAATCGTCATACGATACTATTTTTTCGGTGAAATTAGTAGTGGCGTGTGATGGGATACGAACCTCCATTACACCCACGATCTATTTAGTGGTATTAAGCAGTTATCAACCCCCCTACCAGGGCTGCAAACCACGATCTTAGTTCGAATGTATAAATAGAACTTAGATCAGATAGACGAAGGTTGAGTTCTCTAGATTCTGAATCTCATATAGCAAATCAGCATTGTAATCTGTAAGCTAGATCAAGCAATACAAATTTGCCCTCTATTCTTCCCGTGGACGTAGATTTACCTCAGTAAATCGAACCACGTAATTTTCAGTGTTGTGATCTTCATTTATTACTTGCATTTATTCCCATCAAAAATTCGCCAAATCATCACTGGCGCCGTCTGTGGGAAACAGAGAACCAAAACTGTGATAAAAGCGAGTTTTTGATCCTTTTCCACCAAAAAAAATGCGTACCAGATCACATAATACCCATACTTCCGTCCGTGATGAAGGTGAGGAAGCTAGTCCAGCCCGTAGGTCTGGAAAACAGCCTCGGGAGAAATCTGCCTCCAGTTCTCACGGTGAAAGAACAAACCACTCAAAAAGTCATCGCACCGAGCCTCCCCAGCAGCACGATTTGAATGAGGCTGTCAAGTTGTTCTTGGCTGAGAAGCAGGATGAGTTCTTAACATTCCTGCAAAAGAGCCAGAAGCCGGAGAAGAAAACGACGGATTCTCCCTCCCCCTCCAGACATGAAAGTCACTACCGCAGTAGTGTCGTATCTTCTAGGAGAAAGAATCCTCACCACCGATATGTTCCTTCTCCTCCTTGTTACCGAAATCACAGGAGAACTCCATCTCCACCATACTGGAGAGATGTCGGATTCGCTATGTATGGAGCGCTGAAGACTCCATTTTCGGATGATATCACCAGAACTCCGTTGCCACAGAATTACCGAACTCCGTCAGTGACTTATGACGGGTTAGTGGATCCTCATGATTTCCTGGGACGCTATCAGTATAATATGGCGAACCAAGGTCTCAATGAGGTTCATATGTGTAAGCTGTTTCCCGAGCTGCTCATCGGGAACGCAAGAAGGTGGTTCGATAGCCTCCCTCAAGGCAGCATTAGATCTTACAGAGATCTAATGGATGCTTTTCATAGGAGGTTCTTCCAGAAAGCTGAAACCCGAATCACTTCGGCTCAGCTGCTTTCTATACGTCAAGGTCGCGATGAAAAGATTAGCGACTTCATGACAAGATTCCACAAGGAATGCCTACAAGTAGATGATCTCAATGATCTACTTGTCATTTCGGCATTCCAAAATGGAATTCTGCCAGGAGCTCTCTACAGAAAGCTCGTTGAATGCAGTCCGCAAACAGCTCAAGAGATGTGGGACATTGCGGACCAGTTTTCTCGTGCTGATGAGGCAGACCGTCGAAAACGGTCTTTAGACAGCTCTTCCAGAGGAGACAAGAGGAAGCCCGATCATAGCGATCAGGGACATCCTCGCCGAACTCCTTTTGAAAGAATTCAAAGGGCACCGGTACAAGACAGATTGGGACCACGTCTCAATCCTGAGAAACCACCCGCTCAGTTCGTACCATTGAACAAGTCGAGAGCGGAAATTTTCGAACTACATTCTGATATGTTCGAAAAACCAAAGTCGATGACGAAATCGGCCACGCGCCGAAGTCAGGATAAATATTGCTCCTTCCATCAAGACCACGGTCACGATACCGAGGAGTGCCGAAATTTGGCAGCAGATATTGATGTTCTTGTGAAAGCAGGGACGTTAAAAAAATACCAAAGCAAGCCGCCGAAAAAGAATAAGAAACAGAGAAGTGCGAACTGCGCTCCTCAGGATCCTAAAAGGCAACAGGATCCCGAAGACGATGACGAGCCGCAATATGATGGAGTGATCCAGACTATTGACGCTCTCCCAGCCGGGAAGACTAAATCGTCTCTAAAATCAGAGCGCAGAGGCTTCAATCGAGAGGAGCCAACACATAAAAGGCTGAAGGAGGAGGAAGTAATTACATTTTCAGATGCAGATCCCGTCCCGGCCATTTCTCCTCATCAAGACGCTATTGTCATTCAAGCTGGAGTGGCAAACAAACTGATCCACAGAGTGTTTGTGGATACAGGAGCGTCAGTTAGCATTCTTTTTAAAGAATGTTTTGATAAACTGGAAGTGGATCCAGCTCAGCTCAGTCCGGCCCCACTTCCTCTGAAAAGTTTCGCCCAGGAGGACACCCGCCCTGAAGGTATTATCAGCCTTCCGATTACGGTAGGAAGAGCGCCTACGAGCTCCAGTACGGTGATCGAGTTTTTTATGGTAAAAGCTCGATCCCCGTATAACATTATACTGGGAAGAGACTGGCTCAACACAGTTCGGGCCATTTGCTCTACTTATCACCTCACAATCAAGATCCCCACTAAAGGAGGGATAGCAGTCATCCGAGGTGATCAAAAGAGAGCAAAAGAATGTTTGCAGATTGCGCTTAAAAGTGCCGAACAATCAGATCGGCACCATCAAGCATAGCAATCACAGCAGCCGGAGTCAGAGGCAGGCGAAATGAACGAAGTCACACCGGAGCCGAACTCGATGAAAGTTCAGTTATACGAAGATGATCCATCCAGAACGGTCAAGATCGGTTTCGCGGGAACACCTCTACTCCGGGAAAAGACCATCCAGCTCCTCAAAGAGTACAAAGATGTCTTTGCGTGGTCTCCGTTGGACATGACTGGAGTGTCTCCCGAGGTAATTACACATCGGTTAAATATTGATCCTTCAGTCCGGCCTATAAAACAGAAGCAAAGACTCTTTGCGGCAGAAAGAAATCAAGTCATCCATGACGAAGTCCGCCAATTACTGAAAGCGGATGTATTATTTGAAGTAAAATATCCTTCTTGGGTGGCCAATCCTGTGATGATCAAGAAAAAAGAAGGAGGATGGCGGATGTGCATAGATTTTACGGATCTAAATAAGCACTGTCCTAAAGATTGCTACCCCCTTCCCAACATAGATAAAAAAGTAGAAGCTCTGATAGGCTTCGAAATTTTCTGTTTTCTTGATTTGTATAAAGGATACCACCAAGTTTTAATGGATGAGAATAATGCTTCAAAAACGGCTTTCATTACTGACTTCGGTATTTTTGCTTATAAAAAGATGCCATTTGGTTTAAAGAATGCCGGAGCCACATATCAAAGGATGGTAGATAAGCTATTTCGGCACCTGATCGGAAAAGAGGTTGAAGTATATGTTGACGACATAGTTGTTAAAAGCAGAAGCACTTCGGAGTACGAAAACAATCTCAAATCCACTCTCGACGTGCTCAAAAAAGCCAACCTCAAGCTCAATCCCCAAAAATGTACCTTTTTGGTAGATTCGGGAAAATTTCTGGGTTGTTGGGTTTCAAAGGAAGGACTCAAGGCAAATCCCCTAAAGGTTCAAGTTGTTCAGAACATGGCAATGCCGAAGTCCATACATGATGTGCAAAGGCTAACTGGATGTCTAGCCGCACTGAATAGATTCCTTTCCCAAGCAGCCGAAAAGCAAATGCCGTTCTTCAATGTTTTGAAGAAGGCACCAAAGTTTGAGTGGGGAGCCGAACAGAAAAAGGCTTTTGACGAACTCAAAAGTTATTTAACCGAACTTCCTATTCTCTCTGCTCCAACAGATGCCGAAGTGATATTCTTATATTTAGCAGCATCAGATCAAACCATTAGCGCGGTGCTTGTGCGAGAAGAAGGCCTAAAACAGCGTCCTATCTACTTTACAAGCCGAGCATTAAGAGGTCCCGAAACAAGGTATCAACCTCTGGAAAAAATTGCTCTGGCATTAGTAAATGCAGCAAGGAGACTGCGGCCATATTTCTATGCTCACAAAGTATGCGTCTTAACCGATCTTCCACTTCGGCAAGTTTTGACTAAACCAGAAGCATCAGGCAGAATTGCCAAGTGGGCCATAGAGTTGGGAGAACATTCAATAGAATATCTACCTCGGAAAGCCATCAAGGGACAAGCCTTGGCAGATTTTCTTGTAGAGGCAAAGTTCGATCAGGCAATCCCTATTATTGCCGAACAGAAAAATCCTACCAATGATGAACTAACACAGCCCCAGAAACCCGAAGTAGAGCCGCCGGACTGTTGGATTGGATTCGTAGATGGAGCTTCGAATAAGACAGGAAGTGGAGCTGGTATTCTACTTATCGCTCCCGACGGACACGAAGTAACTTATTCACTTCGGTTCTTATTCCCAACCACTAATAACGAAGCCGAATACGAAGCCCTTCTTGCCGGACTTCAGTTAGCGCAACATCTACTTGTCAAATCTCTCAAAATTCATTGTGATTCACAAGTCATAGTGAATCACATGCTGGGTACAAGTGAAGCCCGTGGTGAAAGGATGAAAAAATACTTGGACAAAGCGCAAAGTATTAGCCGAAATTTCTCTTATTTTCGGATAATCCACATTCCCAGAGCGGGAAATAGCCGAGCAGATACTTTAAGTAAGTTGGCCTCATATCCGAGCTCAAAGGTGGAGGAATTACCGCACAGAAGCATTGATGAAGCTGAAGTACACTCAGTAACCAGTTCACCAAACTGGATGACGCCAATATTAAAGTATCTAGATCAAGGACAACTGCCCGAGGATAAGAGAGAAGCAAGGAAAATCACATGCCGAGCACGTCGGTATGAACTTCATGAAGGAGTCCTATATAGAAAGTCCTACCTTCAACCGTTATTGCGATGTGTAGGACCAGAAGAGACGGATTACATCCTTAGAGAAGTTCAGGAAGGATCTTGCGGTAGCCACATCGGAGCTAGAGCATTAGCTAAAAAAGTTCTGAGATGGGGATATTATTGGCCAACTTTGGTACAAGAAGCAGTACAGCTAGTTAAGAAATGTACGAAATGCCAAATCCATGCAAATATCCCAAGGACGCCGCAGACTGATCTATGTGCTATGCAAAGACCTTGGCCTTTTATGCAATGGGGCATAGGCATAGTAGGACCACTACCACAAGCTCCCCGGCAAATGAAATTCTTAATCGTTGCCGTGGATTACTTCACAAAGTGGGTGGAGGCTGAACCATTAGCTACGATAACAAGCTCAAAGGCATTAGATTTTGTCTGGAAGAACATAGTTTGCCGATTTGGCATACCCCATATCCTCATTTCAGATAATGGGACTCAGTTTACTGACAAAACATTCAAGAATTGGTGCCAAGAGTTGAATATTCAACAGCGGTTCACTTCAGTCTCTCACCCACAAGCAAACGGACAAACGGAAGTAACAAACCGTACTTTGGTGAAAGGATTAAAAGCTCGGTTAGAACAAGCCAAAGGACAATGGGTAGAAAATCTTCCTCAAGTCCTATGGTCTTACCGAACTACACCAAAAACCTCCAACGATGAAACTCCGTACAGTCTAGTGTACGGCACTGAAGCCGTAATTCCGGTTGAGATCGGCATACCCAGCCCCCGAACTCTTAATTTCTCAACAGAACTGAATGACGACAGACTGAGAGCCGAACTAGATCTTGCCGAAGAAAGAAGAGAATTGGCCTTCATAAAAGAAGCCAAGTACAAGGAGCAAGTAACCCGGTATTATAACCAAAGGGTGAAAAAGCTGCAGTTTCAAGTGGGAGATATCGTATTGAGAAACAATGAAGTAAGCCGAGCAGAAAAGCTGGGCAAACTTGAACCCACCTGGGAAGGTCCGTATCGGGTGTCAGAAGTCCTGGGAAAAGGGTCTTATAAATTAACCCACATGTCAGGAGAACAAGTACCCCGAACATGGCATATTTCCAACCTCAAGAAGTTCTATTTGTAAGAGACAAGGTCCGGTCAGTCTTGTGTCTAGTTCGGTCCTAGGGTTATGTGCTTTCTTATTTTTATTGTTCTTGTGTCTAGTTCGGTCCTAGGGTTATGTGCTTTCTTATTTTTATTGTTCTTGTGTCTAGTTCGGTCCTAGGGTTATGTGCGTTTTGTCTCTTATAAATGTTACTGAGGTATATTGTTCCTTAAAGGCTCATCCCCTTTTTTTTAGATCATGTATTAAAGACAATTGTGAGTCCAAGCTTCTAAGGAAGATACAAGATTCCACAATTCAGCTTAAGAAACAAGCAATTCGTCTGAAACGAACTGCAATAAGCCGAAAACCACTCCGGTTAACTAGGGAAAGTCCAATCCAAGCGATAAAACTCGCCAAATAAGGACACTAACTAAGTCCGGTCAAAGAAGAGTTTACTTCATAAGACCGAGGACTAGTACAGGGAAAGTCCAATCCAAGCGATAAAACTCGCCAAATAAGGACACTAACTAAGTCCGGTCAAAGAAGAGTTTACTTCAGAAGACCGAGGACGAGCACAATAAATGAAATAAAAAATCGCTGAACTGTAAATACGCAGTGATAGAAGCGAAATTTCATTTACTAAGTCTTGTTGGGCATACAATTCCGCTGCCCTACGAGAATGCGTTACACCATTACAAAGGACTATTCTACTGTCTACGATTGCTAAAGTTGAGCCACCTATCCGAAAAATCCTCATGATGCTGAGTTTGGACGTTCCGAGCAGTTGAAGAATAAGTAGGTGGACGAGATGCTCTGATCGACCTACCGCCTCTTCCCTGAGTCCGGGAAGTTCTAGCACCTCGGCGGCGAAGAGTCTCTTCACGAAGCATTCGCTGATCTTGCTCACTCATATTCACAACTCCTCTACGAACTTCAGGGCGTTCTTGTCTTGACGTTTCCGGTTGCTCCTGAGTCCGTTGCTGATTTGGAGTAGAAATTTGAGTAAGTGGATTAGAGGTTTGAGTTGGAGTGTGAGCATCTGTTAGCGGGAAACGGCTAAGGAATCTCTCGATTGAGGGACGCCGGGAAAGAATGATGTCGTACAGAGAAGCCAAGCGCCGCAATGATTTCACAACTTGTTGGCAAGCCGAGCTCTCCAGCACATTGTTCTTCCGGAGTACATGAAGCTTCTCCCACTGTTCATCAACTTGATTCTGAACTTCAGATATAGTCATTCCCCCGCGCCCGCAGATGAAATCTTCATATGCAGTCCTCTCAGCGATGACAGTATTCAGCTCGGCCTCCAGATCTTTCTTTATGGACTCTAAGTCCTTATTGTTGGACTCCAGCTCCACTAAACGAGCCAAGAGTTCATCATACTTCATCTGGTCATCTATAGCTTTTTTCTCAGCTTCATTTAAAGCCAAAGAGTATAGCCGCTTCCAGTGAAGTACCTCCAGCTCCTTAGAGTTAAGAATACGAAGCAGCTATGTCAGTTCGGCATTTCAGTTTACCGAGCAGGCAGTAAACCACAATAGGAGTAAAAGAGATTAAGAAAAGCTATAAAGAAGACACGAGTGTAGAAAGGAGAATTTTTTCATTCAAAGAAAAAATTTACACAAGGAGGGCTTCAAGGCCATTTTACAAATAGAAAGAAACTAAACTAAGAGAAGGGAGACGAAATCATACTCCGCCAGTTTCGTCTCCGGCTTCTCTGTGGGTTTCAGCTTCTTTCTCCTTATCTACCTCGGTCTCAGCCTCGGCCTCCCTACTCCCTCCCTCCTGCTCGGCGCCCCCATCGCCGGTCTGCTGATCCTCCTGCTCGGTCTCCCGGCCGGCCTCATTTTCCTGCTCACCCTCTTTGAAAATTGAAGCGGGTGAAACAGGCCCCAAGGAGGCAAAGATGGCCTCCATGTTCTCGTCACGGTCAGCACGGCAATTACGGACTCGTTCAGCAGAAAGCAGGACCGATGAAGACGCAAGCTCCTCAAGGAGCGGCAGACTCTGGAGGCGCGCTGCAATCTCTCGGCCATACAGCGGCAAAACGACTTCGGGTTCCTGCTCAGCGTTATCGGTCATCAATTTCAGCAGATCGCCGATAAGGGCCGAAAATTGATTGCTCAAAAAGAGTTTCTCCGTGTAAACACGGAGAGCCTCCCCCTGAGCAACCACGGCAGCAGCCTCCCTCTGTTTCGACTGCTCTCTCTGGATGATGAGCTGGTTTTTGGCACGCTGGGCTTCATCCTGAGCCGAGATCCTAGCGGCCCTTGCCTCCTCAAAGTCTGCCCGAGCCTGTTCGGCCTGGTGACGAGCAGCATTCAAATTCCTCTGCATCTCATCATAATCGCTGGACGCTTTAGAGAGTTCAACTGTGACGAGCTTGCAGAGCATATTGTTCCTCTGAAAATGGAAAAAGGAAAAAAGTCAACAGAGGGGCCACAAAAAATATAGGAAAGAAGCAAAACCAGAAAATCAAGAAGGAAATTCACCTCCACAAAGTCCTTTGGCCATAAAAAGGGCTCAGAGATATGTTCCGAAGTGGCCGCAACCGCTCCGGATCCACAACCCCCCAGGACAATGTCTCTCTGTGGCGCTTTTGGGGGTTTCTGAGTCTTCGCCTTCCCCTTTGCCGAAGTCGATTCCGGCTTTTTTGGATCCGAAGACTGACTCGAATAGGTCTTCTGCCTCTTCGGATTCTTCTCGGCATCAGACGCCGAGCTGGTGGCTCTCTGTTTCTCCGGCTCCTTGGATTCGGAGGATTTGCGACCTAGCCTGCTTAGCATGTTCACTGCCAAAAAGCGAGAAAACAAAGTTAGTTTTCGCCGCTAAAGCAGTAAAGCATAAAAAAGAAATCCTCACCCTCAGTCTCTTCGTCCGAAGACGAGGAATCGAACACGAAGTCACCCTTGACGAGCTCAGATTCCGAATACTGTTTCCTAATCATGGGAATCTTATTGAGCTCGCCCTCGAGCTCGTCCAACGGTTCTACCCGAGGATGAGGAATTACGGACTTCGGCCCTCTCCAGGAAAAGTCCGGAGCCGCTGTCCTATTGTAAAAAAAGAAACGATTTTGCCACTTCGGCCATTTGGTTTTACAGAATGCTCTGAAGGGCTGTAAAGGGATCAAGTAAAACCAGGATCCCTTTCTCTTAAACTGAAAGAAATTAAGGATTGCCCTCAGAGACAGATCCTTTTCTAGTCTACGCAGCTCGGCAGCAAAGGCCGATAAGTGCCTCCAAGAATTTGGAGTCACCTGACCTAAAGGAAGTTGAAAAAAATCAAGAAGCTCTACAAAGGCAGGGGGAAGAGGGAAACGAAGCCCGCATTCTAAGCAGGCTTCGTAAACGGTGGCATAACCCTCCGGCGGCGAGTTAGCCCTATGAGTGTCGTCGGGAATCACCACTAACCCCCCAGGAAGAAAATATTTTCTGTGTAAGGATATCACAGTATCCTTACTCAAAATGCTGTGAAAATATTCTACCGTCTTCTCCTCGGACTTTTTCCGGCCAGAAGATCCCTTACCCCCCTTCCTACCACTACCTGATTCAGAAACAGTTTCAGAAGAAGAAGACATGATTCTTACTCTTTGATGGTCGAAAGTCTCTGAAGAAATTCTTGAAGAAGCGGAAGAAAATTTTACGAAAAAGAGAGAGAATGCAGAAGAAATAATCGCAAAAGTGTTCCAATGATGAAGAAAGGAAATATTTTTCAAATTCGTCGCACCGTTTCAAATCCCACTTTTTCTGGATTCTCTGGCCGGATTTGCTGTCACATTTAATGCCGACACGTGCGGAGCACGTCCCCTGACGTCAGCCTCCCCCTTACACTTATCCGAAATGCCGAAGTGATTCACTTCGCTTTTCGGGGGGGGTGGTGATGGGATACGAACTAAACAACTAAACAATAATTGCGAGCCCGATAGCAGTGACGGCCCATCAGCCCAAAACCCAAGAAAGAGTATCAGTTCGGCACAACCAAAGAGTTCGGTCACAGCCTATAGCTCGGTAGTATCAGTTCGGCACAACCAAAGAGTTCGGTCACAGCCTATAGCTCGGTAAAAGCCGACCAATCGAGCTCAACTCTCAGATCGGCAAAAGCTGATCGGCAAAGTTCAGCAGTTCGGTCTCAGTATTCGACCGAACAAGGAGATAGTGGACCCATGCAGGATCTCCACGACCTCCATTACACCCACGATCTATTTAGTGGTATTAAGCAGTTATCAACCCCCCTACCAGGGCTGCAAACCACGATCTTAGTTCGAATGTATAAATAGAACTTAGATCAGATAGACGAAGGTTGAGTTCTCTAGATTCTGAATCTCATATAGCAAATCAACATTGTAATCTGTAAGCTAGATCAAGCAATACAAATTTGCCCTCTATTCTTCCCGTGGACGTAGATTTACCTCAGTAAATCGAACCACGTAATTTTCAGTGTTGTGATCTTCATTTATTACTTGCATTTATTCCCATCAAAAATTCGCCAAATCATCAGCGTGGATGCCAGATTTTATGACAAGGACAAAGCGTTGATATTTAATAACCGTTATCGTCTTAGTAGACTTGAAACGACATAGTAGAGCTTCGATCCCCATTTGGGATTTGCAGTTACGATTTACGAATGCAGTTCGCAACTTACTGTTGCGTGGAAGCTGGATTGAGGTTCGAAACTTCCAAATAGTGTCCAGACATTGCAAATTTATGCGTTGGTGATTTGAACTTTCTTTTGGGACAAATTATAATAAAATTAGAATTTAATTCAAGAATTTAAAAATGTTATGAAATTGACACAAGTCAACTAAAAAGTCTTCTCTACATTATTCCCCCTCTTATTTTATTATTTCTCCATTTTAACTATTTATTATCATTTTTATAAAACGAGTGCAGAAAGCTAAATATGACTCCTAATGTGGAACATAGGTATTACTATTACTATTACTATAATATAAATAGCAAATTTCGGGCCGAAGTGTGGGGGCCGCCAAGGCGACGGAATCGCCTTTGCTGCAATAATATAAATAGCAAACTTTTTCTTTTAAAAATAATTAATAATAAATTCACCATTTATTATGTAACCGGTGAGCATAAGAGCATCCACAGCGGTAGAGCACGTCCGTCCGTGCCAGCGGCACGGACAAGCTCCACCGCCGCTGGCACGGCGCTGCTCTTGCCAGCGAGCACGTCCGTGCTAGTGAGCAGGACACGTGGCGGCCCGCGATTGGGCAACGGCATAGCCGTTGCCTTTGAAAATTTTTTATTTTTATTTTTATTTTTTAAAAATCGTTATTTAATTTTAAAAAATGAAAAAAAATAAAAAAAAAATATTTTCCAAATCCCAAAAATATGGCCGTTTTTTGCCCCTTTTTTCTGAATTTTTTTGATTTTTTAAATATTTTTTCCCCCAAAATCATCTATAAATACACACATTCATCATCCATTTATCACTTCAAATCATCTCTCATTCATAGAGACAAGGCACACAATGCGCGATACCCGAACTCACATTGAGCTACAAGAAGACCTAATCAAACACATGTGAGCGAAATTCGGCAACGAGTAGTGATTTTTTTAATTTTAGGAGTTTAATTATGTAATTTTTAATTTTTAGGAGTTTAATTATGTAATTTTTAATTTTTAGGATTTTAATTATGTCTTTTTTATTTTATTTGTATTTTGTAATATTTATTGTGGTTTTTTTAATGAATTTTAATATTATGGAAATGTTTTTGTTTAATAGAATTTTAAATTGAATTGTGCTCGTCCTTGTGAAAGAGCACAGCTGTGGGTGTTGTGCTCTTGCCAGAGAGCATGCATGAATAGTGGCATCGGGCCCACAACCGTGCTCGCTGGCAAGAGCACGGTTGTGGATGCTCTAATAACTTGAACCTTTACGCAAAGAAGATAATTTCATATGCATATATATTCATTTCACATTTCTTTTGTTGTCACTTTTTCTTCTCCTAACCAACTTCTGTCACTTTTTCTTCTCCTAACCAACTTCTGTCTCGCACATCCCTCTTTCTCTACAACCGCAGACACTTAGTTTAATAACCATCTACTTTCATACTCCCTCTGTCCCACCTTATTTCTTTTCGGTACGAGATTTAAGAAAGTTATGTTTAGTGAGTTGAATAAAGTAGAACAGAGAATAAAATAAGAAAAATTAGAGAAGCTAAAGTAAAAGAAATAATAAATAAAATGTGATTGGATGTTTTGTTTTTAACCAAAAAGAGAAATGACTAAAGTAACTTGGAACAAATCAAAATAGAATACGACTCAAGTAACTTGAAACGGACGGAGTATAACATAGTACTTGAAATTAACCAGAGCTACACGAGCCATATTTAATTCGCAAACTAAATTAACTTTCAAATTTCATTGTGATAAAAGGGATTTAATATTACCATAAGATTAAAATTTATAAAAATGATCACTTGTGTGATGAAAATAAGATAGTAGGAATTTGGGCTTCTAATATTAGGCCTCAGTCGCTGTTTATAGCCCGATATGAACCCATACCAGTTATACCAATGTAGATTGAACCATATTTTCGTGGATCGGATCGGATCGGATCGGTTCGGTTCTAACCCGGATTGGTTCGGCCCATTTGCAGCCTGGACAGATACGCTTTCCAAAAACTAAAGAATGGATAAGAGATGTCAGTCCCTACAATCGCATTCACAAACATATCAACATCGACTAAACACTTATGGGTGATACCGCAAAGAACTGTATTCAAAGGAACCGCAGGGAACGTCAGCATTCACAATATAAAAACCGTATTAACAAACAAACGTTTCTTCAGCTGTAAAAGTAAACAAAAATTGAAGCTACTCAGCTATGGAGTTTGAGGTGAGAGCAGTGGGGGGAATCGAGAGCTGCTTCGTCTCCCTTCCTCTCTCTCTCATCCAAACCCTTCAGACCGGTTACCTCCCTCCAATTCTAGCGCTCGAGCTCCGCTCTGACGATCGCCTCTGGCAAGTCGCGTGGTGCGGCGCCGCATCGAATTCCCCTTCCTCAATTGAGGTAGAGCTTTAAGTTTGTTTTGGTTGGAGAGTGGTGTTCTTACTTATCTGAATTTCCGGTTTGGTCGTGGGGGTGGAATTTTGCAGATAGCTCGCCACTATGCTGATTGCATTGGATTGAGCGATCGGACCTCGGTTAAAGTGCGTGTGGTCAGTAATTTACCGAAAGCTACGCTTGTGACGGTTGAGCCGCTCACGGAGGATGATTGGGAGATTCTGGAGCTCAATTCGGAGCTTGCTGAAAGTGTTATTTTGAAGCAGGTGATTTGATTGATTCTGTTTTGTTTCGATTGTGCTTGCGTAAAAGCTTCTGTGCATTCGAATTACTGCACAATAAGGTGGAACATAGTACTAGTATTTTTGAAGTAGGAGTTATGGTCTGAGTTCGTGTGTGTTAGCTAGAGGCTGGATTTCTGAGATTAAGAGAATGCCTCTTGTTAGGGAGAGTTTGATAGTCTGTAGTTAAGAAGTTTGGAATTGATTTAGGGTGTGATTCATGTTATTTTTGACAATTTGATTTGTTAAATGTTGTGTAAACTTTTATAACTCATATTTGGCTGCATACAGGTTGGAGTTGTACATGAACAAATGAAATTTCCGTTGTGGTTGCATGGACAAACAGTTGTCACATTTGTTGTTATGTCAATCTTTCCCCAGAATCCAGTAGGTAACTGCATTGCTTTAGTTTCTGGAATCCTGGAAATCATATTCCTATTCTGTTTTTTCTTTTTCTTTATTCTACTTTCGAAGCAGTTTTCCTATTATGTTTGGATTATGCATTACTTGTTATATTGTGCCAGTTTAAGGCCTCTTATTATCCTCTTCCATTCAATAAGAACTCTTGTGAACGTACTTCTATTAAGTATATTATCATTTTTGATGCTTGTTATTTTACATGTGAGATTGTTTCCAGTTCAACTTGTTCCTGGAACTGAAGTTGCAGTAGCTCCAAAGAGACGTAAAAATCCATCCCTGCAATCTCCAGATGAGGGTCACACAATTGCTAAAGCACAGCTTCGGATTCAAGATTCAGATAATAAGTCTATTTATAAATACGAGGAGAATGGCGTTGAAATGGACGTTGTACTCACATTTGGTGTTTATGTCCATCCAGAAACAGCTAAGAAATATTCTTTCAGTTCTTGTCAGCTTGTAGAGATATCTCCACGGTCTCTAACCAAAAGTAGCAAGAAACAACTGCAATCTAGAAGCAAATCAAATGAAAATGAAGCCAACAATGGTATTCATAACGATAAGGGGAATTTACCCCAGCATCTCATCGTCCATCTATTATTATGTGAATCAGTGTCAAAAGGGCACATAATGCTAGCTCAGTCTCTCCGCCTGTATTTGGGGGCAGAATTACACACATGTAAGTTAATTCTTCAAAGCATTGAGTTAAATTTCTATTTGAATTAAAATTATCATCACTCAAAACATGTATGTTCGTCGATGTTTTGTTAACCTGTCAGTTGTCACGATAACCCTAATTTTTTTGATCATTTTGTATGGCTTTATTTAAGTTTGTGATATTCATTTACTCTGTTCTTATTTCAGGGGTACATGTCAAAGGGTGTATCATTAGTTCAAAAGAAGACATACCTCCCTTTTCTATTTCACCATATCATTTCAAGATATTTGAAAAGAATCAGTTTATGGAGAATAACAGCCGGGAAGTTGCAAGCAACCGTGACTACCATAAACAAAAAGATAGTATTGATAATATTAGTTCAAATGCAGAAGTGGGTGTTAGTGATTGGTCTGTGCACGACAAGTTTGTTGCAGCACTTTCTTCTGGACTTTCCCATGACGAGGTTGAAGGCACAGCTACTAAGACCAGGGAAGGACACAGGAAATTTGGTCATAGAAATGGTTTATCAGATCTTTTACGTGTGTGGTGTATAGCCCAGCTTGAAACTTTTGCTTCAAATTCAGCAGAAGACGTAAGCTCATTGGTTATAGGAAGCAAAAACTTACTTCATTTAAAAGTCAAATATGAGAGTTTGCCTATAAATTGCAAGATACAAACATCTGGTAAAAGTTTCCCCAGAAACAGAAACCAGGCTGAAGATGCATGGGTCGATATCCTTTATATGCTGTCACTTGTTGATGAGTCTTTGTATGATGGCGACTATAATACCTATGAACTTGCATTTGACAAAGGCCGCGGGAGCAAATTTTCTTCAAAAAGTTTAGACATGTTGCTAGAGAAGCTGCAGCTGGGTGATATGTTATTCTCTCATGTTTCCCCTTCAGTATTTCCTGGAAATGTCCTTTTTGCTTCAAGTTCTTCATTGGACTGGATGGGTACAGCTCCATCTGATGTAAATCACTGTAGGTATTTTTTTACCTAGTTACCTTTTCATTTCCATCATTATATAATTATGTATGCTGGCAGACTACTGATGACTACCTACTAGATCCCCAAGGAGGGGATTCTTTGCCAAGTTACTGGTTTGCTGCCAAGTTACTGGTTTGCTTATAATGATTTCCTTGCTATAGGACTGTCTAGAAGAAAAACTTTATAAAAGTGTCGTGTGTTCAATCTTTTGTGATTGAATGGGTATTTTTTGTGGGATTCAAAAGTTGCTGCTTAGGAGGTCTATAGGAGACCATAAGAATAAAAAACTTGCCATCAACCACTAAACTGTAACTGTATTGCTCTATTTAAAGCCCAAATAAGCTCCAGGTAATGTATGTGATTCAGTTGTCTCTGAATTGAGTCAAGTCTTGAAAATTTGCATAGGCAAAGGTGTATATTCTCAAGAAAGGTTGTCACCTTAGACCACTTAACTCTCAGCACCTTATTCATATATCAACATAAGAATTATGCCAATTTCCTGGTTCAACTTTGGTTCCATAGGCCATTTGTTCATGGTTTGGCCACAGAAATATGTACTGCACCTATTTTGATTGTTTGCTATTATATATATTGTGAAGTATTTCATCTAACTTGGTTAATTACATTCAGGGTTGATCTCTTTGTTATCTCCTACTTATGGAATGTTGTTCAGTATCTATAATCTGCCGTTGCCTGGGCATATTCTAATATGCGGACCTGCAGTAAGTCTCACCAACACTATCTCATTTGAGACCTTTTAAAGCAAATTATTTTCTAGAAGGATATTTTTTGGCATCTTTTACCTGTATCTTTCTTTAATAAAAGTTGAATAGACAATATAAATATGCATGTTTAAGGTTGGGAAAAACTTAAGGGGTATCTCTTAATCCAAGGTGTAGAAACCTTAAACACCTTTATCCAACTGCTCCATGGCCTGAAATCTGGGATTTATGGAACTCGGGGTCATGTTTTGTGCCCTCTGCACATGATAAAACAATGTCAACTTATCTACTAGGGAAAAATTAAATATATAATTCTTGTTTCTGTTACCTTACCTTTATGAAGCCAGATTATTATCATGTGCTGGAAAATTTTGTTTTGTAGGGTTCTGGAAAAACATTATTGGCCAAAGCCTCTGCAAAATATATTGAAGGCTGTAAAGATATTTTGGCACATGTGTAAGAATTTTCTGATTTAATCATAAATTTTCATCAAGTATTTGGGTCTTACCTACCTCTAACTGCTGCATGAATCTGATTAGATAGAGGGTTCCCTTTTGCAGAGTCTTTGTGTCATGTTCTAGGCTCACTCTGGAGAAGCCTTCAACTATTCGTCAAGAACTTTCCAGAAACATCTCTGAAGCACTGGATCATGCACCTTCTGTCATCATCTTGGATGATCTTGACAGCCTTGTTGCATCTTCCTCCGATCTGGAGGGGTCTCAACCTTCATCATCTTCTGCAGCATTCATTGAGTTTCTTGCTGATATATTAGATGAGGCAAGATGAATTTGTTATTTGAAACTCTCTCTCTCTCTCTCTCTCTCTCTCTCTCTCTCTCTTATGAATCTGATGGTTTGTTATTGTCTCTCTAAAACTGGGAGCTGACCCACTGAGGCTTCATGTTTTCTGACCTAGAATAATTGTGATCTATATTTACAAAAAATGAGTTACTTCATGCAAATGAAAATATTTTAGTCCTTTTTGAGCTCCATGCATTGATCTTAACCCACCTCGTGTTTTCCAAGTAGGTAGGTTCACTTTCTCTCTCTGCATTTACTCCATTTCAACTAGATGTCACATGTTTTTCCTCAAAATAAAGATACCACATGTTGCTTATTTTTTGGTGTATCATGTTTAATAGTGCATGGCGATTCCTAATAATGAGTGAACAATGAACCCAATAGATGATGGCTAAATCCAGGTGGACACATTTCTTTTATATTTGACATAACGTTTTTTATGCTCTCATGCTTGTAGGGAAAGCAAAGGAGCTTTTGTGGGACTGGTCCCATTGCATTCATGGCTACTGTGCAATCCCTGACTAATTTTCCACAGAGCTTGAGCTGTTCTGGTGCATTATTCCGAATTAAGTGGAAATAATTGTTCTTTAAATAATTATTTTCTTTTATGACTTTATCTGACAACTAGAATTGATTGAGTTCAGGACGGTTTGACTTTCATGTCAATCTTCCTGCACCTGCTGCTGCTGAACGGTCAGCTATTTTGAAGCATGAGATGGAGAAACGATCATTGCAATGTTCTGATGATCTACTGTCAGATATAGCATCAAAATGTGATGGATATGATGCTTATGATCTGGTAAATCATTGCTAAAAAATTTATATACTACAACGTACTGCTATATGGATGAAATTCAACTGGTATCTAATTGATTTGGATTTTTACCCTTTATGACAACAAATTTTTGGCCAAAATATACTTGTATGCAAATTATATCTTCAGGAAATACTGGTAGACCGATCTGTGCATGCTGCCATTGGTCGCTCATTATCTGCTGATTTGGGATCTAAAGAAAATAGAAAGCCTACTTTGATTCGGGATGACTTTCAGCAAGCAATGGAAAATTTTCTACCTGTGGCCATGCGAGACATCACTAAACCAGCTACAGAAGGTGGTCGCTCTGGTTGGGAAGATGTTGGTGGTCTTAATGACATTCGAAATGCTATTAAAGAGGTATTTTACTGTAGTATATGGAGTTTGTATTCTTTCAATCGTCCATCTCAAAAACTGACACCAGTTTTGTGTGGCTATTTGCTTTTAGATGATACTAATAAGTTGATCTTTTATTGATGATCTTTCTTTATAATTCACAAAAGTGAATGAAATGATCTTGAACTCTGGTAGCAGTAAAAAACAACCTCCCAATTGTGTAACATAGTAGTGTAGAATGTTTCTTCCAAGTGTTCTCATCCATCGGACTTTGACAATTGACATTAATTTTCTGCTAGCTTCTCATCTGAGTTTGCTCTTCTCGAATTGCATGTAAACTGCTTCAATGATCTTAAATTGGTATAGTAGACCAGAAACAGCTATGTCCAATATAACACTGTGATGTTTTCAAGTATCTCATTATCAGTGGATTTAATGTCATTTTTCATGGCTGATATTGACCTGGATCTTGGTTTTTGAAGATCTTCAACCTAACAAAATACATCTTGAATTTTACTACTGGACTTTTTAAAGTAAAAGAAGAAGGGCAAAAGAGTTATTTTTCTGGACAGAAGCAGAATTTTGTGCATGTTTTGAATTTTTCAGTGGCATCCTGTTATTATTTGTTCTACTGTAGAAACCTCTTCACTGCCTTTATGCTTAAATTCTTCAATCCTGCAAATAACTTTCTAAATCTGCTTGCTCCTTATCTAGAACAAATTATTCTTTCTCGCTTTTCTGTAATTTCCAAGCTGGATCTGGCTTTTGTGGTGTTCTGTTAAAAACATATGGATGTTAATTATTTGAGGCTGTAACTTCACATTGTACATATTGGCTTTAGATTGATTAATGGCGTGTTGTATTTTGTATCAGATGATTGAGCTACCTTCAAAATTTCCCAACATATTTGCACAAGCACCATTAAGATTGCGATCCAATGTTCTCTTATATGGTCCTCCTGGTTGTGGGAAAACACATATTGTTGGTGCAGCTGCTGCAGCATGTTCACTACGGTTCATCTCAGTGAAAGGGCCCGAATTGCTTAACAAGTATATTGGTGCTTCTGAACAAGCTGTAAGATATGAGCTGCCTTGTATAGATTTCATTTTCTACTTTTGGAGACAATATGCATCTGTATTTTGTCTTATTAGTTTCTCCTATATAGTCAATCTGTTGTGATAATTTGTTAGTTTTCATTTCCCCCCCCTCGAATACTACTTCATACCTTATAAGTTATAATTGTTAGCATGCATGTTACCAAGTGCATCAGCCATTGGGTACAAATGCAATACTGGAAGTGGCTTGAACTCTGGATCTAGAGTTCATTTCTATGGTGGTTTGCACTAGAATGTCAATAAATATAGGGCCTTTATATAGTGTGGTTTTCCTTATAGCAGTCTATATTTTCTTTTGTTAGATTATTATACCTGGGCAACTAAACATCCAAAGGGCCTGTTTATGGTCAGTTAGGGTTATACCTGGATTTCATTCAGATGTACCTTTTCATATAATACATGAAGCCATTTGGCGTGTGCTATATCCAAGCTTGGCCTGGAAGTTATTTTTCTCAGTTTCTGTGGGGGCATTGAGAAGCAACTGACTGCATGCATAAACTATTTTAGGTTCGGGATATCTTCTCAAAAGCAGCTGCAGCAGCTCCCTGCCTTCTCTTTTTTGATGAATTTGATTCTATTGCTCCGAAGAGAGGACATGATAATACCGGTGTAACTGATAGAGTTGTCAATCAGGTCAGTTCCTTCATCCCGCTCAGCCTAATATTTCTTTTGCTGTTCCGCCTCAGCTACCAATACCTTGTCACATTATATGCCAGTTTCTAACAGAATTGGATGGTGTTGAAGTCTTGACTGGTGTATTTGTTTTTGCTGCTACTAGGTAAGTTCTGCTCTTCAGAAGTTGTCTGTATATGTTGATGAAATGAACTTTTTTCAGTGCAAAATCCAATGACCTGTTATGGACCTTCCTTTTCTTTCTCTCCCTAAATGAAAACGTTATACATTATATAAATAATCTGAAAAGTTACCATCACTTGGAAGCTTCATTTTGATACTATTTTTGTAACACATTGCCTGCTGTAAACCAGTCGACCAGATTTGCTTGATGCTGCACTTCTACGGCCTGGTAGGCTGGACCGACTTTTATTTTGTAAATTTCCGTCACACCAGGAGAGGCTAGAGATTCTTAAGGTCCTCTCGAGAAAGGTAAGCACCTATATCTGCAATTTATAGGCGTTATTCTTTTTGTCGGTGATTCTCTTCTTCGTGGTGTAAGAAAAAGTTTTAAGTGGTTCTGAAATAGGAGTACATGATATGTCAGTCTTCTGGACCATAAGAATTCGTGTTTACACAACTCACTAATGACTAATCCGAGAACCACTGCAGTTACCAATGGACGGTGATGTCGACTTGGAGCATGTAGCTCAAATGACTGAAGGCTTCAGTGGAGCTGACCTTCAAGCGCTTCTCTCCGACACACAACTTGAAGCGGTTCACGAGCTTTTAGATAACAATGATGTCAGCACAACTAAAAAGATGCCTGTAATCACAAATGCTCTCTTGAAGTCCATCGCGTCCAATGCTAAACCGTCGGTATCAGAAGCTGAGAAGCGAAGGTTGCATGATATCTACAGCCAGTTTCTTGATTCAAAGCAATCAGCCGCTGCGCAGGTCCTCTCTCTCTCTCTCTGCCTACTTATCTCTAACCATGACATCTACTGTGATCTTATACATGCTTGTAAACTATGTGCAGTCGAGGGAAGCAAAAGGTAAACGTGCGACGTTAGCTTGATGTACTCGGAGTTTGGGGGAACAAGCTGCTTAGGTATGTATCCGTAGCGGAATACAGAAAGTGTTGATGGTATTCGATCTCGACTTTCAGTTATACAAAGGGCGTTGGCAACGTGTGCTTAAGAGCACGAGAAGCGCGCGTCGTTGCCGGTTGTATTACACGCCGCTCTCCGGTTGCTCGTGTGGGATGCGTCCATCTCAGCGAAGGTGTGGCATGTTTCACACTCTTAGAATAAATAAAAAAAAAAGATAAAAATACATTTTTTAGGAGGAATCAATGTACATGGGTTTGGCACTGAATTCTTTTCGATAGCTTTGATTCGAAGCCACTTTTCTGGTGAAGAATAATAAATAATTTAACGTCGTTTAAAAAGTAAAGAGAGGATGTTCCTTGGAATATGCCAACTAGAGGCAATCTCAGTTACATATACAATCATCATTCATCAACTTTTTTGGCTTTTGTAAAGATTTCTATTTTCTACATTGGAAAAAATAAATTTACCCCGTGACCCTTTTCTTCATCTTTTTCTATATTCGTGTTACGTCATTTCTTTAGTGTGTATCTAAATGCTCTTTAGTGCTATTTATAGAATAACAAACCAAATTTAAAAATTGATTTAGTATAGTTATTTAAGGCTATTTCGGCTAATTCAGTCACAATCGAATTACTTCCAACGTCCTCGATTAAGAATCACACTTTGACCAGACACAGATTTTAAGAAATGTAAAAAAAAGTTGATTGAAAAAGTTAGTGGAATGTGTAACTTATTTTTAATATTGGTTTTATAATAAAATGTAAGTGAAGTGAGTTAGTGGAATCTGAGAACTACTTTCAATTTACAGACCGAAATGGAAAAGTGTGACTCTTAATCGGGAACGGAGGGAGTATAAAATTTGTGTATCTATTTTTTGTTTTTTAAACTAATTTGCTTAAATTTTTCTAACCGATTAAATCAAATTATTAGTCTATACACATTTTATCGTTATACTAAAAAAACATTGCTTTAAACTTATTTTGAGGATATTACTTAGAACTTGGGAAATCTTGAACTTATATATATACATGTTTCAAGCACAGCAAACAAGTTAATCTCCACAAACCAAAAAGAGATTACATAAATTTCATTTACTCATTTCTCGTCTAACTTTCAAAATGGACACAATCTACCATTAATCCAAAACTAATTTCATGAATAAAAAACTATGTAATCTACTTTTTTTTAGGGAAAATTAATATAAATTCGATTCACTAAATATTTACTGAACCTTCTTCAGATTTTCAACCAACTCTCGTCGCCGTTTACCGACCCGACCCGACGAAATCGGTTCGATTCACGTCGCAATCAGTAACTATCGTTCTGTCTTCTAAATTTCTGTGTATATATATATTTATTTATACAAACTCTAGAATTGCAAAGTAATACTCTCTCTCTCTCTCTCTCACTGTTTCAGCATAGTCGCCTGAATCTGACGTCATGGCCGCCGCCGCCGCAGCGGATGCGCTCTCCAAGCTCTCTATTGACGATTTGGCCTCTGCCGCCCCCAATCTCCACAAAAACCTCTCCCTCCTCTCGCCCGATCAGGTCCACATTTCTGTCCCGATCGTTGATTTCTATGCTTACATGGCTCAATTTCAGTTGGTTTATCGATGCTGTGTTTTGTGTGTGCAGGTGGAGTTGGCGAAGATGCTGCTGGATTTGAATCAGGCTCACTTGTTCGAGCATTGGCCAGAGCCCGGTGTCGATGATGATGGCAAGCGTGCGTTTTTCGAACAGGTAGTGTTGTGGTTGCTTCACCTGCGTCTGTATTGATTTGAATTGGCTGCTCAACTTTGGATGAAACTTAGGTTTGGGTTTAGCATTTTGGTTATTCATGCCAATTTTCATATTTTTATGTATTATTAGACAAAAAAAAATTGGTGTGTTAAGTATAACAGTTGATTATGCAGAGATCCTTCAAATTTAGATCACGAAATTGACGGATGAGTTTTGAACATTTATAGTGAAGTGATCTCTAACTAACACCTATAGTTTTACATTTTCTACTAACGTTTTGTACCTTTAGCTAAATGAGGATTGTTTTTTTTTACTAGAGCTGATTTTTCGTGTTTGTTGGTTCTGATAAAGTTTTTGGCACTTAGTCTTTTGTCTTTTGATGATCTTGTAGGTTTCTCGGCTTAATGCAAGCTACCCTGGTGGCTTAGCCTCTTACATTACAACTGCTCGGGAACTTTTGGCAGATTCGAAGGCTGGAAAGAACCCATATGATGGATTTTCTCCTTCAGTAAGTTAGATTTTCCTCGACTGATATGCTAAAGAGTTGACATATGCGGATTCATTTCTTTTCGCTGTAATTTAAGATGAACATGTGTTTTCATATTACTCTTTGATCTTGTCTGGATTCAAATATTGTTTCGACCAAACCAACTGGCAGGTTTTTTGAGGAATCCCCTGAATTTTAGATTTAGTTTTGCCTCTTCAGTTGGCAACGTAACCTGTTTTATCACTTTAATCTTGAAAGTGGGTATACTATACTCACTTCATATTGTCTTCGTCTGATTTTTTCTCATGTTGTGCGTGAAACTTTGGGAAACATAGGTACCATCAGGGGAAATTTTGAATTTCGGTGATGAAAATTTCATTCAATTTGAGAATGCGGGTGTTCGTGAGGCAAGGAAGGCTGCGTTTGTCCTTGTTGCTGGGGGGCTTGGAGAGCGTCTTGGCTACAATGGTATAAAGGTAAGACAATGGTAGAAGTACTGTAACTGTTCCATTAATTTATGCAATTGTTTCTGGTGTTAATCATTCTATTTGATGTTCTGATTATGAACTTTTATTGATTGCTGTGCTTATGTGTATTATCTAATACTATCATTGAGAACCTTTTCATGTGCTTATTACAGGAAATATTCAACTTCAATTCATTTGACTTATAATTATTCTACCCCTTGCAGGTGGCTCTGCCATTGGAATCTACTACAGGAACGTGTTTCTTACAGCACTACATTGAATCTATTCTTGCCTTGCAAGATGCGAGCTGTAGGCTAAGTCAAGGTTCGTATATGAATCATATCTCACTATAAGTGCTTAAGTAGTTGACCACTTTCCATTAGTTATTAGGTTATTGAACAATATGCATTAATTTTAGGTTATTCTATCTTACTATAGAGAAGTTAGTACTGTTGATATTTGCTATGATGATTTTCTCCAGATACAGAAAAATCTTTCAAGTAAACACCTTTAAAAAATATTAGATCATACATTGTTCATTATTTTTTACATTCTTACAAATTCAGGTGAAGGACCAACCGAAATTCCTTTGGCCATTATGACGCCTGATGATACTCATTCACGTACCACAAGCTCTTAGAGGATAATGCTTATTTTGGGATGAAACATCACAAGTAAAAATGATGAAGCAGGTGATTTTCTGCAAAATTATCTCCTCAAATAATTTAGTGAAGTTTAAACTGCTTTGAAATGAACTTCTATACTTCATTGCTTCCTTTGATATTCAGGAGAAAGTTGCTTGTTTAGATGATAATGATGCTAGGCTGGCTGTGGATCCAAATAATAAGTTCCAAATTCAGGTGTCTTTTCTTTTGGATATCAATCTTATGAACCAAATTAATGTAATAGCTTATTTCAGATATGTGACTGTTATTGAATGTTGTCCAAATCTTCTATAGACAAAGCCTCATGGCCATGGTGATTTCATTCACTTCTTTATTCAACAGGCCTTCTTAAAGAATGGTATGCACATAAATTTCTTGTTTTGATGCTAGTGGTTTTTTCTCCGTCATGTTCAAATCTTTAGTTATGATTCATCCTATGTTCTACATTCCAGGAATGCTGCTGGACGCAAATGGGTTTTATTTTTCCAAGATACTAATGGTCTGCTTTTCAAGGTTCGGTTGAAACATGAATTTTTGGAGCTAATTATTCTTGTTATTGTGCATAGTTTTATGAATGTCTATTTTCCTGCTTAATTTTTTCACATTTCCTGATCCACAATTACAGGCAGTTCCATCTGCATTGGGTGTCAGTGCCATCAAAGAGTACCATGTTAATTCTCTGGCAGTTCCCAGGAAAGCTAAGGAAGCTATTGGAGGAATTACTAAGCTCACTCATAAAGATGGTACACTATTTTGATCTTGTATGCTCATCATTAAGAGTGATATATTAATTATTGAGTAGAATCACATGCTTGCGTTGGGAATTAACTTTTCTGCAGCCTCTTTTTGTGGCTATTTCTTTCTATTAACGAGTAGGCAAAGTCTTACCAGTTACCATGCAATGTAACACATCATCCATTATTCCCTCCTAAAAGAGAAGAATGTATAGTGTACCTTTTATGCTCCTGACATTTTATTCCAGATTGTCTTCATCATTAATTAAGCTAGATTTCTTTATGCACCTTTATATAATATTTTTATGTGAATGTATGCCATAACATTATTTAGCAACTCTCTTATACCATTCTATTGAGATATTGAAGCATAAATTTTGGTCAGGGAGGTCAATGGTGATCAATGTGGAATACAATCAACTTGATCCGTTGCTGAGAGCTTCAGGGTTTCCTGATGGTGATGTGAACAATGAAACAGGATATTCTCCATTTCCAGGCTACATAAATCAAGTATATATATTGTCCAAAGCTATTGCGCATACCTTTGTTATATTATTTCAGATGATCTAGCAGTGTTAGTGTGACGAGTCATGAAATCATGTGGTTTTCAATAATGCCTATAGTTGGTTTCTGAATATTCTGTGATGAGTCATGAAATCATGCGGTTTTCAATAATGCCTATAGTTGATCAAGCAGTGTTAGTGTGATTAGTGTGATTAGTCATGAAATTGTACGAATTAATGCATTTGCATATCTAGTATTCCGAATATTTGATTTTACATTTTCTTATGTAGTTGATTTTTGAAATTGGCCCTTATCTGGAAGAACTTTCAAAAACAGGTGGTTCTATCAAGGAATTTGTTAATCCAAAGTGAGCTATCTGTCTCTTACAAAACCATTATATTTCTTCTCTGCTTCAACGGGGCACTTCTGGGGTCTTGTGAACTTGCTGTGTTTTTAATAATTTACTGTCTGCTTCAGATACAAAGATTCTACTAAAACAGCTTTCAAATCATCTACTCGGCTGGAATGTATGATGCAAGATTATCCTAAAACTCTGCCACCTTCAGCTAGAGTTGGATTTACTGTAAGCATAACCCCTAAATTCTAAAATTTCAAGATTTTTTTCTTCTTTGTTTCTTATGCCCTCTGCTGTAAGTTCTGGCTTTGACATAACAAATATGTGGTTTATACTATTCAGGTAATGGAAGCTTGGCTTGCTTATGCACCTGTCAAGAATAACCCTGAGGATGCGGCTAAGGTATGACTATACATTTATCTTAGCATTTTAGGTAACAATGTTGAAATCTGATGTATTATTTCAGAAGCTTGTTTGTTTGGGAGAAGTAAATTGTGTGTTTATTGTTTAGAGATAATTATGTAAATATAACCTATGCTCTGATCCTAAAACATAGTGGTAACAAAATTCAGAAATAATAGCTTTGCATACAGATTTGGATTTCTCCAGTATTACTTCATTGGCTTCAAATGCCTAACCTTCTGCTGGATCACAAAATGAAAGAGGACACAGTCTCGTATACAAAAAAAATCTGTAGCATGACCTGTTTCAACATATTACTTTCTATTAACTCGGAAATTTCCCATGTTTCATTTATCTTTCTGCTGACTAAAGGAGACAAAACGAGAACTTGTTACTTGAAGTTATTGAAGTTACACTATTCACTCTGGAAAATACGCGAGGATAGACAATTTGTTCAATAAATTCTCTTTACTAATTATTTGTTAACCTCAATCATCTTTCCTTGGAGAAACTCTTGTACACTGCTTTTGTGCTTCATGCATGATATAACTTGAAAATGTTTTTGGATCTCACTTGTATTTGAACTTTTAAGGTACCGAAAGGAAATCCCTATCACAGTGCTACTTCCGGGGAGATGGCTATATATAGAGCAAACAGCCTTATTTTGAGAGAGGTATTATACTGAAAATTCCTAAACATATAAAGGTTTATATGTAAACTCGTTTCCTCTACCATTGAGAAACAAACTGCATGCGCTTTCTAGCTGCTACAAATCATACTATGAATTTTTTTTCACCAGATGGTCATTGTTCCTTACATATTCTAAACATATAAAGGTTTATACGGAAACATCATTTAATTGTTTTTCAACATGGAACATCATGAATCAAAAATATGTTTTGCAATGCTGTTATCTCAGTGATTTTTTCCTTGTATGCGTAAGAGAAAACAATATCTCACAAAACTGGATTGCTATTTGGTTCATTACCACCCATAAGTATCTTAGCTTTACCAAAGAATTAAAGCTCTTCTCATTACCAATCTGTTGTTTGAGCTTGCAACTGAACATGCTGTTGCATTATCAGGCTGGTTTCAAGGTGAATGACCCAGTTCAAGATGTATTCAATGGGCAGGAGGTGGACGTATGGCCTCGTATTGCATGGAGTCCTAAATGGGGGCTTACATTCTCAGATATCAAAAGCAAAGTCAACGGAAACTGTTCCATTACCGGAAGATCTACCATTGCCATAAAGGGCCAAAGCATCTTTCTCCAGGATCTTGCCTTGGATGGAGCTCTAGTTATCGATGCTGAGGTATGTTACAGTAAATCTCACAATTGCCAACAACGGCTCTTTTTGACGATACAAGGAACCTGAACCTGATCACTGGTCATTTTCACAACAGGTTAACGTAGGAGGAACTGTGCACAACGCCGGATGGGCCATTGAAAAAGTCGATTACAAGGATACTTCAGTGCCTGAAGAAGTGAGGATCAGAGGTTTCAAAATTATCAAAGTGGAGCAGTTGGAGAAGACATACAATGAGCCCGGAAAGTATTCATTAAGCCCCTGAGATCTGATTCAGATATCGGATATCGAATATAGAGGTCTGTCTTCAACTACTTGCATGATCCAATCCTACTTTGTATGATTTTTGTAACATTATATACATCAAATGAATTCTTGGGGCATCTGTAACTGATCAGAGAGTTAGTTAGTTAGGTGGGATTTTGATGATTCATGCTTTTGAATATAGAATAATGGAAGAAAATTAGACCCTATCTAAGCTGACTGCAATTGTTTGGATCCCATTTCTGTGATATTTCTCCAATTTCATGTGGCTTATATTTCTACTTCACTTGTTTAAAAAAGTCTAATTTTACAATTGACTCGTATGAAATTAAAGTTTATTTTGTGTTTGTGTTCTTTCCTCCCTTATTTTTCTTGTTATAATTCCACATCGTATTGACGTTGCTAGCTATTTAAATATCTAAAAGTCTTGATTTTGGGGCATCAAGGGTTGGAATCTTATTTGAACCAAATTAATTTTGCTTTTTCAATATAAATACTAATTTTGCTAGAAAAGTAAATAAATTTGTAATCTTGTTTCATCAATTTTCACTAAACGAGTTTGATGTTTGAAGAATGAAATTCAACTATGAATCTACAAAAACGTGTTGTTACCTTTTGACAATTTTCTTTTCCTGCAATGGTTAGGAAGTTCAAGCTGTTCAACATTCAAAATGTGTTATATTAATAAGTTAAGGCCTAATAATATGCTTGACTTCAACATATTTTGTATCGTACAAGATATCAATCTTATACTAGTACTTGGTTGGTACTATATTATTATTTTCAAATTGCAACACATACTCCAAAGTAATTTTAGAATAAACTGTGAGAATAAAAAAATATTATTGTCAATGAAATAAAAATAGACTCACACTCTACTCTCCAAGTAATTTTAAGTCAAATTAGGATCCGTTTGATAAGTTATACTAATTTACGATATAAAAATAATTTAGATATTATTATACTATTATTTTGATAATTAAGAAGAAATAATTAAGAAGAAACAAGAATTCTAGTTATAAATTTGCGTTATTTTCCTTGTTAACAAGATTTTTATCACTTTTCTTATTAAATAAAAAATCAAATAAATATTAGTTTAAAATTTAAAAAATAGATTACTTTCTTAGAACATAAACGAACCCTTAACTTATTGCTGGAGATGATATGTAAAATCTCATAAATTCGTTCAATATATTAAAATGGCATAAATATATTATTGTCCATTTTTATCGCCTATAATGACAACGATTGAATACTAATGTCAATATTATAAATATTGTAAACTGAATTTTCTTCTTCAAAAACCAAAACCCTATCTTCCTTAGCAGATCGTCTTTTGCGCCGACACAAAGAAAGGTACGTAACGCTTGTTTCTCATCTTCATGCATAGGGTTTTCTTATTCTTATTAACACTACTTTTCTGGCTCATCAATAGAATAGATTATATATTCAATTGTCCGGCTCATAAATAGGATAGATTCAGGATTCATGCTGTTCTTATAGCTTTGACCACTAATCAATTTTTATATTTAATTTTCAGTTCTCTAACTTATTTATCATATTTAAAGGGGATGCTTATAAGTTTTAAATTTGGAAGGTAAAAACATTTTTCATTATAAATGGAGGAAGTGAAAAGTTATGGAGAGGCATCTATTTTTTACTATAAATATGTTGTTAGCTAGATTTTAATTCTGATATTCCTATCTTTTTCATAATATTCTTTGTTGAACGCTTTGATTGGATTTTTTTTTCTTTTTTTTTATTAATATGAATTATTTTATTCTAAATTCACAATGTCACATTGCCTTTAATTTCCCATGAATTTATGCATTTTTTATTTTATTTTTTTAATAATGTATTTGTTTGATGTTGCTGATAATTTTGATCTTATATCTTTAAATCTACTCATTTTGAGGAATTTGATTTTTTTTAATATCTTTTAAACCTACTAATTTTCGTAGATTATATTTGATATAGACCATGAGTTCCTTCTTTCTATTTTCCTTGACAATCGCAGAACTATTACTATGTTTTATCTTACAAGAAATTGAAAGATTTTTTATGTATGTAAGTTTTATCGGTGGGTTATGGTGTAAAATATCATTGGATGTTATGTAATTTTTATAACTCTCCCCTATTTCAGGAACAAAAATCACACCTCCAAAAAATGGTATACTAAAGATTTGAAGATGCGCAAAAAAAATCTAACATGTTGTCGATGAAGAAAAACAAGCGTAGATATAGGAAAAACAAAAATATAGCACAAAACATTTATTTTATTAGTATTAGTTTATATTTCTTGACTTAAGTGTAGTGTAAGGTTATATTATATTTTTAGCTTTAACAATATGCATTGATATAAAATATTATTATATTCCTATTGATTTTTTATAATATTAATTTGTGATTTGTTTTTACTATTTTAACATTTGTCACTAAATTAAGTTTGGCATGTTAATTTCAACTTTAATTTCATTGATTTTGTATTCTTAGCTTGAAGTTCGCTTGGAATTTTTACTAATTTTTTATACTAATAAGGAGCTTACGAAACAAAGTAATTTTAAAGTAAATTACCAATTTTCCTGTTCAGTGTTTAATTGTGTTCAGTTGTTTCATTACTATCATTTTTACCTATTCTATGAATTTTTTGGAACTCTCATGACCCATTTTAATTTGTTTTGTAATACAGGAATATTATTATAATATATCATTGAATATTTCAATATGTGTAAAATAAAACTTAGGGGCTCCTACAATTAAACTTAGGGGCTCCTGCAATTAAAGTTAGGAGCTCAGCAATTATATTTTTTATATCTTGATGTTCTATTTTGCTATCGAACTAAATATGTTCAAAGTGTATGTTAACTTTGTTAACATAATTTAATTATAATTATTAAAATAAAAAATATATATTTGTTTATAAATGATAACTTTATTTATAATAGAGATCTAACAATGTTCTAACTTTTATTGTACTGAGTTCGTAAATTTTATTTTATACATATTGAAATATTCAATGATATATTATTATAATATTCCTGTAATATAAAATAAATTAAAATAGTTCACGAGAGTTCCAAAAATATCATAGAATATGTAAAAATGATAGTAATGAAACAAATAAACACAATTTAACACTAAACAAGCGAATAAAATAAAATGGACCGTGCTTCGCACCGATGTGAAACTAGTACTATAAAAAGGCAAATGTGACAATTAATGCGGTACGGAGGTAGTAACTTATTTCTACTTATATCTTGAACAATTAAAGTCATAAATCCATAATTCTAAACATTATATTTTCGGTCCATGCATTTCTTTATAGCTAAAAGAAATATTTCAACTTCTAATTAAACCCCATGCTTATCAACATGGACGGTTGGATGCTCAAGCATATGATCAAAGGCAATGGATGATTTCTAAAATTTGAAGTTCTTGAATTTTGTTTGGAATCCCATTCGAAAATTGATCGAAGCATTTCAATCAACTGATATTAAAAACCTAATTTCATCTTCTTCCCAAGATTCATGTGTTGTATCCAACTTCAAATCAAAATTCGTAAGTAGCGAAATCTAATTTCAGTTTTGTAAATCTCAATCTCATCCCAATTACAGAACGTAATCATCCACAATCAATATAGGATGCATAAACATATGATGTGTCATCATCAAATGATATGAAACGGAAGTTGAATCCAAAAAAAAAATTAGATTTATAATTGATAATCCAATGCGGGAACAATTGTTAATTGCACCACATAATTTGAACTTATGATGAAATTATTCACTAATATATGATTTTGTGTGCCAATCAATGATTTTTGACAAGTAAATCTATTAAAGATCTATACACAAAACTTAATACTCCCTCCGTCACACAAAGATTGTCTCATTTTTCTATTTCCGTCTGTCCCACAAAATTTGTCTCATTTCACTTTTTACCATTTATGGTAGTGGACCTCATATTCCACTAACTCATTCCTACTCACATTTTATTATAAAACTAATACTCCATCCGTCCGCCATTAGGAGTCCCATTCATGGGCGGCACGAGTTTTAAGAAATTTTAAGAAAAGTGGGTGAAAAAAAGTTAGTGGAATAGGAGTCCCACATGTTTATTAGTTTTAAATGAAATGTGAGTGAAATGAGTTAGTGGAAAGTGAGACCCTATTACCATTTATGGCAAAAGTGAACCGGGACTCCTATTCGCGGACGGACTAAAATGAAAAAATGGGACTCCTATTCGCGGACGTAGGGAGTATAAAAGTTAGTGGAAAGTTAGTGTGTAGAATGCATGGAATGGCTAGCCTATTAATAGGCTCGGTCCACTGCAGGGGTCAACAGCCATAATGGCTGTCATCATTGCTAGACCGTAACGGTCGTCGGTTACGAGGCGTTACAAGCCGTTATGGAGCAGAGAGGTTGAATCTAGAAGCTTCTAGGTTCATTCACGACGTGGACTATCACGTGTCAGCCACGTTGGCTTTACCCGCGTCATACTTACGAGGTGTCATCCAGCTTGGCTCGCTGACGTGGAAACGGTGGTGGTCCAAAAAAGAACTAGACCAGTCTAGGGTCAAACCCAACCACCGAGCCACACGACCAAGCCCAAAGAACAGTCCAAAGACCACCCAAAGACCAATTGCCAAGATCAAAGTCCAAGATCAAGATTGGGATCGAGATCGAGATCAAGATCGAGCTCAAGCCCCGCGCCCACGCCACCGAGCACGGGCTCGGGCTCGCACGTGTGGGCTCTTTCACCCATCTTGGTCCACTATAATTATTAAGTAACATAAAGTCATTTAATTTATACACATTAAAAGATGTGTCTCTTCTCCAATGTGGGATAATTAACACTTGTTTAATTACTCCTAAGCTTAAACTCCTAGCTTTATTAAAAGCTATTTATGCCCACTTTAATCCACTATTTCTCACTCACCGGAAATTGGAATTGAGAAAGTGAATATACTACATTTATCTACGTAAAATGTAGATCGACGCTATATCATTTAATTTCACAAATCAAATGTCTCGTCACATTAACTAATTGGTCAAAGTCCATTGACCGGGCATAATCAACTCATGATTTCAATAATCCCCCACATGAGTGGAAATTGCCAATGCATATGCGTGCAGACACAAGTTCAAACCCTCACGAGGTATATAAGCATAAGGATAGGTAACTTTTAGTTTTGAACCTTCCATAGTCAACGCCATCGGATACACAGGCGGCCTAGTAGCGCGATGCTTTGAACTAATCCCCCACGGCGTGCACCGAGACAATGGTGTTAACACTTAAACACCTCAACCTCATCCGTTCTCACGTTTTGTGTCCTTTGCGGCCTTGGAAACCACTTTGGATTCATAAGTGTGTAATTTGAAGCGGCCACACTTCACAGTTACATAGGTGATTCCTACTCGAGTATCTTGCCCTACTCGGTCCTCCTTGAGAACTCAATCTCCTTGAGATCCTTAGGAGTCATTAAAAGTCATGGACTTAGCCTCACCACAGGCAAGTTTTCCAACACTCTATTGCTCTCTAGGGAATAGATGTAAATGAGTGTTTCACACGAACTCTCATAGCTTAGTTGTCCCTTTGAACCAAGTTCTTGGGATCTCCAGTCATCATGGTTGGGTTACCACTATGACAGTTCTTTAGTTTGTGGATTTCAAACTCATTCCCTCTAGGCAACTTATTCATTTGATCACGGTTTAATAACCCTTGGTTAGCGGATCCGCTAGATTATCTATTGACTTTACATAGTCAATTGTAATCACGCCTGTTGTGATCAAATGTCTCACGGTGTTATGTCGTCGACGTATATGTCGAGACTTACCGTTATAGAAGCCATTGTTTGCTCTTCCGATAGCCGCTTGGCTATCACAGTGAATCAACACTAGTGGCACTGGCTTATACCAACCTGGAATATCTTCAAGGAAGTTTTTAAGCCATTCGGCTTCTTCAACCGGCTTTATCTAAAGCTATGAATTCCGATTCCATGGTTGAACGGGCTATACAGGTCTGTTTTGTGGATTTCCACGATACAGCACCACCCCCAATAGTAAAGACATATCCACTTGTTGAAAGTGAGTCTCTATTATCGGATATCCAATTTGCATCACAGTACCCTTCAAGTACCGGGGGGTATCTCGAAAAGTGTAGCCCATGATTTTGAGTATGTTTTAGATATCTCAAAACCCTTACAAGAGCTCTCCAATGCTCGTTGCGTGGATTACTCGTGTATCGACTCAACTTGTTTACGGCACAAGCAATGTCCGGCCGAGTGCAATTAGTCAAATACATAATGCACCCAATGACCCGTGCATATTCTTCTTGTGCAACGGGTTCGCCTTTATTTTTGCTCAAGTGACATCGGAGTTCAATTGGAGTCTTAACCGGCACGCCATCATAGGCTTTGAATTTCTTCAAAATCTTCTCAACATAATGAGATTGGGTTAAGATGATTCCATCAGATGTTCTTAGAATTTTCATTCCAAGAATTACATCTGCTAGACCCATGTCTTTCATGTCAAAGTTTCTCTTTAACATGGCCTTTGTATCGTTAATCACTTGAGTGTTGCTACCCAAGATTAACATATCATCAACGTAGAGACACACTATAACATGACCGTTATCAGTGTTCTTAATATAGACACATTTGTCACACTCGTTGATTTTAAAACCCATTTGATAACATCACATTATCAAATTTCAAGTGCCATTGCAATGGCGCTTGTTTCAATCCATATAGGGACTTGATTAGTTTGCACACCTTCTTCTCTTGTCCAGGTACTACAAACCCTTCGGGTTGTTCCATATAGATTTCATTCTCTAATTCACCATTTAGAAACGCAGTCTTAACATCCATTTGGTGAATCTCAAGATTGTGCAAGGCAAGCAATCGCGAGAAGCACTCGGATAGATGTAATCCTCGTTACAGGTGAGTAGGTATCGAAGAAGTCATGTCCTTCCTTTTGTTTAAAACCCTTTACAACCAATCGGGCATTAAATTTATCCACTGTTCCATCGGCCTTAAATTTCCTTTTAAGCAACCCTTTGCACCCTAAAGGGTTTGCACCTTCGGGCAAATCAACCAGCACCCAAGTGTGGTTTAGCAAATTGAATCAATTTCGCTTTGAACAGCTTCTTTCTAATGTAACCCGTCTGGGCCATCGAATGCTACTTTTATTGACGTTGGTTCTTCATCCAACATAAGAGCAATGTAGTCAGGACCAAATGATTTTTGGTGTTCTGACTCTACTACCCACTTCTTAGAACTGCAATCACTTGGATCAGGCCTTGCACGCTTACTTCGATTCAGCTCTCCATCTTCAATTCTTTTCTCAGAATTGGTTGTGATCTCTCTTGCCTTTGCAAGGAAATGTATTTTCTAGAAATACGGCATTCCTTGACTCGATTGTTGGTCCTACTGTTATAGTCGATATTTTAGACTTGTGAACAACGAATCTATATGCACTACTGTTTAGTGCATATCCAATGAAGATACAATCGACTGTTTTAGGTCCAATTGTAACTTCTTTGGGCGGTGGAACCATCACTTCGCCAAACACCCCCACACACCCTTGAGGTATTTGTAGATGGTTTCCTTCCTTTCCACAACTCATAAGGAGTGGTGTCCTTACCTTTGCGTGGAATTTTGTTTAGGATATAGTTGGCTGTCAAGAAAGCCTCCCCCACATGTTATGTGGTAGTCCTGAACTAAGTAGCAACGCATTCATCATCTCCTTTAGAGTTCGATTTTTGCGTTCTGCTACACCATTAGATTGTGGTGAATATGGAGCAGTTGTTTGATGAATTATACCACTTGCGTTGCATAACTCCTCAAACGGGGCTACATACTCTCCTCCTCTATCACTTCGAATTGCTTTGATTTTACAACCAAGTTGATTCTCAGCTTCCTTCTTATAATTTTTGAACGCTTCTATTGCTTCATCTTTACTTCTTAAAAGATAAATGTAGCAATATCTCGTGCAATCATCTATAAAGGTGATAAGGTATTTTTTACCGCCTCTAGTTTGCAAACCATTTTAAATCACATACATCCGTGTGAATTAATTCAAGGGGTTTCGTTTTCCGTTCAACTGAGTGAAACGGTAACTTAGTCATTTTAGCCTCAAGACATATTTCACATTTGTCTTGGCTACCTGCTTCAATCGCCTTTAGTAAATCTAAGTACTAATCTTTTGACGGCTTTTGAATTTACATGTCCCCAATCTACAATGCCATAAAATTTGAACACTCAGTCAAATAAGAGGAAGTAGATTCTTTATTATTATTAGCCAATGGCTTCGTGACACTTCGAGTTGCCACACTAAGCTTGAAAAGTCCATCGGTTACATAAACTTTTCCGAGGGACTTCCCAAACTTATACAATGCAAACCTATCAGACTCGAATACAAGTTTAAAACCCTTTATTAACTAGTATTGATCCTGACACTAGGTTCTTGCGGATGTCCGGGACATGCAGTACATCCTTCAGCGTAATCGTGACGCCAGACGTCATCATGAGGATCACATTTCCGATCCAAGGAGTTCAGAGGATGTTTGATTCCCCATGTTGATCTTCCTCCCTTCAACAGCAGTGTAGGAGGCAAACTTGCTTCTTCTGAGCAGACATGAGCAGTAGCGCCGGTGTCAACGTACCAGCCGCCCTTGTTGTCAACAATGTTGACTTCTTCAGTGACCACAGCAATAAGGTCGCTTTCATCCCCAGTTCTTGAACTCCTTCTCAACGACGTGGGCTGCCGGCTTCTTCTTTCTTGGCTTCGGCAGTCTTTGGCAAAGTGGCCAGTTTTGCCACACTTGTAGCATTCGCCTTCAAATTTTCTTGTAGGCTCTTGCCCTTCCCTTTGTCATTTTGACGGTTGGGCGAGGGCGTTTGTTGGAGGTGCTACTAGAGTTGAGTTTGGGGAACAAGCGCCTTAGGTATGATCCGCTTAGCGGGAATACAGAAAGTAGTGATGGTATTGATCTCGGACTTTCAGTTATACAAAGGGCGTTGGCAACGTGTGCTTAAGAGCACGAGAAGCGCGCCGTCGTTGCCGGTGTATACACGCGCTCTCCGGTTGCTCGTGTGGGATGCCGTCCATCCAGGCGAAGGTGTGGCTGTTTCACACTCTTAGAATAATAAAAAAAAAAAGATAAAAATACATTTTTGGAGGAAATCAAGTACATGGGTTGCACCGCACTTCTTTTCGATAGCTTTGATTCGAAGCCACTTTTCTGGTGAAGAATAATAATAAATAATTTAACGTCGTTTAAAAGTAAAGAGAGGTGTTCCCTTGGAATATGCCAACTAGAGGCAATCTCAGTTACATATACAATCATCATTCATCACTTTTTGGCTTTTGTAAAAGATTCTATTTTCTACATTGGGAAAAAAAAATTTACCCCGTGACCCTTTTCTTCATTTTTTCTATATTCGTGTTTACGTCATTTCTTTAGTGGTGTATCTAAATGCTCTTTAGTGCTATTTATAGAATAACAACCAAATTTAAAAAATGATTTAGTATAGTTATTAAAGGCTATTTCGGCTAATCAGTCACAATCGAATTAATTACTTCCAACGTCCTCGATTAAGAATCACACTTTGACCAGACACAGATTTTAAGAAATGTCAAAAAAAGTTGATTGAAAAAGTTATGGAATGTGTAACTTATTTTTAATTTGGTTTTATAATAAAATGTAAGTGAAGTGAGTTAGTAGTGAATCTGAGAACTACTTTCAATTTACAGACCGAAATGGGAAAGTGTGACTCTTAATCGGGGACGGAGGGAGTATAAATTTTGCTGTATCTATTTTTGTTTTTTAAACTAATTTGCTTAAATTTTTCTAACCGATTAAATCAAATTATGAGTCTATACATTTTATCGTTATACTAAAAAAAACATTGCCTTTAAACTTTTTTGAGGATATTACTTAGAACTTGGGAAATCTTGAACTTATATATACATGTTTCAAGCACAGCAAACAAGTTAATCTCCACAAACCAAAAAGAGATTACATAAATTTCATTTACTCATTTCTCGTCTAACTTTCAAAATGGACACAATCTACCATTAATCCAAAACTAATTTCATGAAAAAAAAACTATGTAATCTACTTTTTTTAGGGAAAATTAATATAAATTCGATTCACTAAATATTTACTGAACCTTCTTCAGATTTTCACCAACTCTCGTCGCCGTTTACCGACCCGACCCGACGGAAATCGGTTCGATTCACGTCGCAATCAGTAACTATCGTTCTGTCTTCAAATTTCTGTGTATTTATATATTTATTTATACAAACTCTAGAATTGCAAAGTAAATACCTCTCTCTCTCTCTCTCACTGTTTCAGCATAGTCGCCTGAATCTGACGTCATGGCGCCCGCCGCCGCAGCGAGATGCGATGCGTCTCCAAGCTCTCTATTGACGATTTGGCCTCTGCCGCCCCCAATCTCCACAAAAACCTCTCCCTCCTCTCGCCGATTCAGGTCCACATTTCTGTCCCGATCGTTGATTTCTATGCTTACATGGCTCAATTTCAGTTGTTTATTTATCGATGCTGTGTTTGTGTGTGCAGGTGGAGTTGGCGAAGATGCTGCTGGATTTGAATCAGGCTCACTTGTTCGAGCATTGGCCAGAGCCCGGTGTCGATGATGATGGCAAGCGTGCGTTTTTCGAACAGGTAGTGTTGTGGTTGCTTCACCTGCGTCTGTATTGATTTGAATTGGCTGCTCAACTTTGGATGAAACTTAGGTTTGGGTTTAGCATTTTGGTTATTCATGCCAATTTTCATATTTTTATGTATTATTAGACAAAAAAAAATTGGTGTGTTAAGTATAACAGTTGATTATGCAGAGATCCTTCAAATTTAGATCACGAAATTGACGGATGAGTTTTGAACATTTATAGTGAAGTGATCTCTAACTAACACCTATAGTTTACATTTTCTACTAACGTTTTGTACCTTTAGCTAAATGAGGATTGTTTTTTTTACTAGAGCTGATTTTTCGTGTTTGTTGGTTCTGATAAAGTTTTTGGCACTTAGTCTTTTGTCTTTTGATGATCTTGTAGGTTTTCGGCTTAATGCAAGCTACCCTGGTGGCTTAGCCTCTTACATTACAACTGCTCGGGAACTTTTGGCAGATTCGAAGGCTGGAAAGAACCCATATGATGGATTTTCTCCTTCAGTAAGTTAGATTTTCCTCGACTGATATGCTAAAGAGTTGACATATGCGGATTCATTTCTTTTCGCTGTAATTTAAGATGAACATGTGTTTTCATATTACTCTTTGATCTTGTCTGGATTCAAATATTGTTTCGACCAAACCAACTGGCAGGTTTTTTGAGGAATCCCCTGAATTTTAGATTTAGTTTTGCCTCTTCAGTTGGCAACGTAACCTGTTTTATCACTTTAATCTTGAAAGTGGGTATACTATACTCACTTCATATTGTCTTCGTCTGATTTTTTCTCATGTTGTGCGTGAAACTTTGGGAAACATAGGTACCATCAGGGGAAATTTTGAATTTCGGTGATGAAAATTTCATTCAATTTGAGAATGCGGGTGTTCGTGAGGCAAGGAAGGCTGCGTTTGTCCTTGTTGCTGGGGGGCTTGGAGAGCGTCTTGGCTACAATGGTATAAAGGTAAGACAATGGTAGAAGTACTGTAACTGTTCCATTAATTTATGCAATTGTTTCTGGTGTTAATCATTCTATTTGATGTTCTGATTATGAACTTTTATTGATTGCTGTGCTTATGTGTATTATCTAATACTATCATTGAGAACCTTTTCATGTGCTTATTACAGGAAATATTCAACTTCAATTCATTTGACTTATAATTATTCTACCCTTGCAGGTGGCTCTGCCATTGGAATCTACTACAGGAACGTGTTTCTTACAGCACTACATTGAATCTATTCTTGCCTTGCAAGATGCGAGCTGTAGGCTAAGTCAAGGTTCGTATATGAATCATATCTCACTATAAGTGCTTAAGTAGTTGACCACTTTCCATTAGTTATTAGGTTATTGAACAATATGCATTAATTTTAGGTTATTCTATCTTACTATAGAGAAGTTAGTACTGTTGATATTTGCTATGATGATTTTCTCCAGATACAGAAAAATCTTTCAAGTAAACACCTTTAAAAAATATTAGATCATACATTGTTCATTATTTTTTACATTCTTACAAATTCAGGTGAAGGACCAACCGAAATTCCTTTGGCCATTATGACGCCTGATGATACTCATTCACGTACCACAAGCTCTTAGAGGATAATGCTTATTTTGGGATGAAACATCACAAGTAAAAATGATGAAGCAGGTGATTTTCTGCAAAAATTATCTCCTCAAATAATTTAGTGAAGTTTAAACTGCTTTGAAATGAACTTCTATACTTCATTGCTTCCTTTGATATTCAGGAGAAAGTTGCTTGTTTAGATGATAATGATGCTAGGCTGGCTGTGGATCCAAATAATAAGTTCCAAATTCAGGTGTCTTTTCTTTTGGATATCAATCTTATGAACCAAATTAATGTAATAGCTTATTTCAGATATGTGACTGTTATTGAATGTTGTCCAAATCTTCTATAGACAAAGCCTCATGGCCATGGTGATTTCATTCACTTCTTTATTCAACAGGCCTTCTTAAAGAATGGTATGCACATAAATTTCTTGTTTTGATGCTAGTGGTTTTTTCTCCGTCATGTTCAAATCTTTAGTTATGATTCATCCTATGTTCTACATTCCAGGAATGCTGCTGGACGCAAATGGGTTTTATTTTTCCAAGATACTAATGGTCTGCTTTTCAAGGTTCGGTTGAAACATGAATTTTTGGAGCTAATTATTCTTGTTATTGTGCATAGTTTTATGAATGTCTATTTCCTGCTTAATTTTTTCACATTTCCTGATCCACAATTACAGGCAGTTCCATCTGCATTGGGTGTCAGTGCCATCAAAGAGTACCATGTTAATTCTCTGGCAGTTCCCAGGAAAGCTAAGGAAGCTATTGGAGGAATTACTAAGCTCACTCATAAAGATGGTACACTATTTTGATCTTGTATGCTCATCATTAAGAGTGATATATTAATTATTGAGTAGAATCACATGCTTGCGTTGGGAATTAACTTTTCTGCAGCCTCTTTTTGTGGCTATTTCTTTCTATTAACGAGTAGGCAAAGTCTTACCAGTTACCATGCAATGTAACACATCATCCATTATTCCCTCCTAAAAGAGAAGAATGTATAGTGTACCTTTTATGCTCCTGACATTTTATTCCAGATTGTCTTCATCATTAATTAAGCTAGATTTCTTTATGCACCTTTATATAATATTTTTATGTGAATGTATGCCATAACATTATTTAGCAACTCTCTTATACCATTCTATTGAGATATTGAAGCATAAATTTTGGTCAGGGAGGTCAATGGTGATCAATGTGGAATACAATCAACTTGATCCGTTGCTGAGAGCTTCAGGGTTTCCTGATGGTGATGTGAACAATGAAACAGGATATTCTCCATTTCCAGGCTACATAAATCAAGTATATATATTGTCCAAAGCTATTGCGCATACCTTTGTTATATTATTTCAGATGATCTAGCAGTGTTAGTGTGACGAGTCATGAAATCATGTGGTTTTCAATAATGCCTATAGTTGGTTTCTGAATATTCTGTGATGAGTCATGAAATCATGCGGTTTTCAATAATGCCTATAGTTGATCAAGCAGTGTTAGTGTGATTAGTGTGATTAGTCATGAAATTGTACGAATTAATGCATTTGCATATCTAGTATTCCGAATATTTGATTTTACATTTTCTTATGTAGTTGATTTTTGAAATTGGCCCTTATCTGGAAGAACTTTCAAAAACAGGTGGTTCTATCAAGGAATTTGTTAATCCAAAGTGAGCTATCTGTCTCTTACAAAACCATTATATTTCTTCTCTGCTTCAACGGGGCACTTCTGGGGTCTTGTGAACTTGCTGTGTTTTTAATAATTTACTGTCTGCTTCAGATACAAAGATTCTACTAAAACAGCTTTCAAATCATCTACTCGGCTGGAATGTATGATGCAAGATTATCCTAAAACTCTGCCACCTTCAGCTAGAGTTGGATTTACTGTAAGCATAACCCCTAAATTCTAAAATTTCAAGATTTTTTTCTTCTTTGTTTCTTATGCCCTCTGCTGTAAGTTCTGGCTTTGACATAACAAATATGTGGTTTATACTATTCAGGTAATGGAAGCTTGGCTTGCTTATGCACCTGTCAAGAATAACCCTGAGGATGCGGCTAAGGTATGACTATACATTTATCTTAGCATTTTAGGTAACAATGTTGAAATCTGATGTATTATTTCAGAAGCTTGTTTGTTTGGGAGAAGTAAATTGTGTGTTTATTGTTTAGAGATAATTATGTAAATATAACCTATGCTCTGATCCTAAAACATAGTGGTAACAAAATTCAGAAATACTAGCTTTGCATACAGATTTGATTTCTCCAGTATTACTTCATTGGCTTCAAATGCCTAACCTTCTGCTGGATCACAAAATGAAAAGAGGACACAGTCTCGTATACAAAAAAAATCTGTAGCATGACCTGTTTCAACATATTACTTTCTATTAACTCGGAAAATTTCCCATGTTTCATTTATCTTTCTGCTGACTAAAGGAGACAAAACGAGAACTTGTTACTTGAAGTTATTGAAGTTACACTATTCACTCTGGAAAATACGCGAGGATAGACAATTTGTTCAATAAATTCTCTTTACTAATTATTTGTTAACCTCAATCATCTTTCCTTGGAGAAACTCTTGTACACTGCTTTTGTGCTTCATGCATGATATAACTTGAAAATGTTTTTGGATCTCACTTGTATTTGAACTTTTAAGGTACCGAAAGGAAATCCCTATCACAGTGCTACTTCCGGGGAGATGGCTATATATAGAGCAAACAGCCTTATTTGAGAGAGGTATTATACTGAAAATTCCTAAACATATAAAGGTTTATATGTAAACTCGTTTCCTCTACCATTGAGAAACAAACTGCATGCGCTTTCTAGCTGCTACAAATCATACTATGAATTTTTTTTTCACCAGATGGTCATTGTTCCTTACATATTCTAAACATATAAAGGTTTATACGGAAACATCATTTAATTGTTTTTCAACATGGAACATCATGAATCAAAAATATGTTTTGCAATGCTGTTATCTCAGTGATTTTTTCCTTGTATGCGTAAGAGAAAACAATATCTCACAAAACTGGATTGCTATTTGGTTCATTACCACCCATAAGTATCTTAGCTTTACCAAAGAATTAAAGCTCTTCTCATTACCAATCTGTTGTTTGAGCTTGCAACTGAACATGCTGTTGCATTATCAGGCTGGTTTCAAGGTGAATGACCCAGTTCAAGATGTATTCAATGGGCAGGAGGTGGACGTATGGCCTCGTATTGCATGGAGTCCTAAATGGGGGCTTACATTCTCAGATATCAAAAGCAAAGTCAACGGAAACTGTTCCATTACCGGAAGATCTACCATTGCCATAAAGGGCCAAAGCATCTTTCTCCAGGATCTTGCCTTGGATGGAGCTCTAGTTATCGATGCTGAGGTATGTTACAGTAAATCTCACAATTGCCAACAACGGCTCTTTTTGACGATACAAGGAACCTGAACCTGATCACTGGTCATTTTCACAACAGGTTAACGTAGGAGGAACTGTGCACAACGCCGGATGGGCCATTGAAAAAGTCGATTACAAGGATACTTCAGTGCCTGAAGAAGTGAGGATCAGAGGTTTCAAAATTATCAAAGTGGAGCAGTTGGAGAAGACATACAATGAGCCCGGAAAGTATTCATTAAGCCCCTGAGATCTGATTCAGATATCGGATATCGAATATAGAGGTCTGTCTTCAACTACTTGCATGATCCAATCCTACTTTGTATGATTTTTGTAACATTATATACATCAAATGAATTCTTGGGGCATCTGTAACTGATCAGAGAGTTAGTTAGTTAGGTGGGATTTTGATGATTCATGCTTTGAATATAGAATAATGGAAGAAAATTAGACCCTATCTAAGCTGACTGCAATTGTTTGGATCCCATTTCTGTGATATTTCTCCAATTTCATGTGGCTTATATTTCTACTTCACTTGTTTAAAAAAGTCTAATTTTACAATTGACTCGTATGAAATTAAAGTTTATTTTGTGTTTGTGTTCTTTCCTCCCTTATTTTTCTTGTTATAATTCCACATCGTATTGACGTTGCTAGCTATTTAAATATCTAAAAGTCTTGATTTTGGGGCATCAAGGGTTGGAATCTTATTTGAACCAAATTAATTTGCTTTTTCATATAAATACTAATTTTGCTAGAAAAGTAAATAAATTTGTAATCTTGTTTCATCAATTTTCACTAAACGAGTTTGATGTTTGAAGAATGAAATTCAACTATGAATCTACAAAAACGTGTTGTTACCTTTGACAATTTCTTTTCCTGCAATGGTTAGGAAGTTCAAGCTGTTCAACATTCAAAATGTGTTATATTAATAAGTTAAGGCCTAATAATATGCTTGACTTCAACATATTTTGTATCGTACAAGATATCAATCTTATACTAGTACTTGGTTGGTACTATATTATTATTTTCAAATTGCAACACATACTCCAAAGTAATTTTAGAATAAACTGTGAGAATAAAAAAATATTATTGTCAATGAAATAAAAATAGACTCACACTCTACTCTCCAAGTAATTTTAAGTCAAATTAGGATCCGTTTGATAAGTTATACTAATTTACGATATAAAAATAATTTAGATATTATTATACTATTATTTTGATAATTAAGAAGAAATAATTAAGAAGAAACAAGAATTCTAGTTATAAATTTGCGTTATTTTCCTTGTTAACAAGATTTTTATCACTTTTCTTATTAAATAAAAAATCAAATAAATATTAGTTTAAAATTTAAAAAATAGATTACTTTCTTAGAACATAAACGAACCCTTAACTTATTGCTGGAGATGATATGTAAAATCTCATAAATTCGTTCAATATATTAAAATGGCATAAATATATTATTGTCCATTTTTATCGCCTATAATGACAACGATTGAATACTAATGTCAATATTATAAATATTGTAAACTGAATTTTCTTCTTCAAAAACCAAAACCCTATCTTCCTTAGCAGATCGTCTTTTGCGCCGACACAAAGAAAGGTACGTAACGCTTGTTTCTCATCTTCATGCATAGGGTTTTCTTATTCTTATTAACACTACTTTTCTGGCTCATCAATAGAATAGATTATATATTCAATTGTCCGGCTCATAAATAGGATAGATTCAGGATTCATGCTGTTCTTATAGCTTTGACCACTAATCAATTTTTATATTTAATTTTCAGTTCTCTAACTTATTTATCATATTTAAAGGGGATGCTTATAAGTTTTAAATTTGGAAGGTAAAAACATTTTTCATTATAAATGGAGGAAGTGAAAAGTTATGGAGAGGCATCTATTTTTACTATAAATATGTTGTTAGCTAGATTTTAATTCTGATATTCCTATCTTTTCATAATATTCTTTGTTGAACGCTTTGATTGGATTTTTTTTTCTTTTTTTTATTAATATGAATTATTTTATTCTAAATTCACAATGTCACATTGCCTTTAATTTCCCATGAATTTATGCATTTTTTATTTTATTTTTTTAATAATGTATTTGTTTGATGTTGCTGATAATTTTGATCTTATATCTTTAAATCTACTCATTTTGAGGAATTTGATTTTTTTTTAATATCTTTTAAACCTACTAATTTTCGTAGATTATATTGATATAGACCATGAGTTCCTTCTTTCTATTTTCCTTGACAATCGCAGAACTATTACTATGTTTTATCTTACAAGAAATTGAAAGATTTTTTATGTATGTAAGTTTTATCGGTGGGTTATGGTGTAAAATATCATTGGATGTTATGTAATTTTTATAACTCTCCCCTATTTCAGGAACAAAAATCACACCTCCAAAAAATGGTATACTAAAGATTTGAAGATGCGCAAAAAAAATCTAACATGTTGTCGATGAAGAAAAACAAGCGTAGATATAGGAAAAACAAAAATATAGCACAAAACATTTATTTTATTAGTATTAGTTTATATTTCTTGACTTAAGTGTAGTGTAAGGTTATATTATATTTTTAGCTTTAACAATATGCATTGATATAAAATATTATTATATTCCTATTGATTTTTTATAATATTAATTTGTGATTTGTTTTTACTATTTTAACATTTGTCACTAAATTAAGTTTGGCATGTTAATTTCAACTTTAATTTCATTGATTTTGTATTCTTAGCTTGAAGTTCGCTTGGAATTTTTACTAATTTTTTATACTAATAAGGAGCTTACGAAACAAAGTAATTTTAAAGTAAATTACCAATTTTCCTGTTCAGTGTTTAATTGTGTTCAGTTGTTTCATTACTATCATTTTTACCTATTCTATGAATTTTTTGGAACTCTCATGACCCATTTTAATTTGTTTTGTAATACAGGAATATTATATAATATATCATTGAATATTTCAATATGTGTAAAATAAAACTTAGGGGCTCCTACAATTAAACTTAGGGGCTCCTGCAATTAAAGTTAGGAGCTCAGCAATTATATTTTTTATATCTTGATGTTCTATTTTGCTATCGAACTAAATATGTTCAAGTGTATGTTAACTTTGTTAACATAATTTAATTATAATTATTAAAATAAAAAATATATATTTGTTTATAAATGATAACTTTATTTATAATAGAGATCTAACAATGTTCTAACTTTTATTGTACTGAGTTCGTAAATTTTATTTTATACATATTGAAATATTCAATGATATATTATTATAATATTCCTGTAATATAAAATAAATTAAAATAGTTCACGAGAGTTCCAAAAATATCATAGAATATGTAAAAATGATAGTAATGAAACAAATAAACACAATTTAACACTAAACAAGCGAATAAATAAAATGGACCGTGCTTCGCACCGATGTGAAACTAGTACTATAAAAAGGCAAATGTGACAATTAATGCGGTACGGAGGTAGTAACTTATTTCTACTTATATCTTGAACAATTAAAGTCATAAATCCATAATTCTAAACATTATATTTTCGGTCCATGCATTTCTTTATAGCTAAAAGAAATATTTCAACTTCTAATTAAACCCCATGCTTATCAACATGGACGGTTGGATGCTCAAGCATATGATCAAAGGCAATGGATGATTTCTAAAATTTGAAGTTCTTGAATTTTGTTTGGAATCCCATTCGAAAATTGATCGAAGCATTTCAATCAACTGATATTAAAAACCTAATTTCATCTTCTTCCCAAGATTCATGTGTTGTATCCAACTTCAAATCAAAATTCGTAAGTAGCGAAATCTAATTTCAGTTTTGTAAATCTCAATCTCATCCCAATTACAGAACGTAATCATCCACAATCAATATAGGATGCATAAACATATGATGTGTCATCATCAAATGATATGAAACGGAAGTTGAATCCAAAAAAAAATTAGATTTATAATTGATAATCCAATGCGGGAACAATTGTTAATTGCACCACATAATTTGAACTTATGATGAAATTATTCACTAATATATGATTTTGTGTGCCAATCAATGATTTTTTGACAAGTAAATCTATTAAAGATCTATACACAAAACTTAATACTCCCTCCGTCACACAAAGATTGTCTCATTTTTCTATTTCCGTCTGTCCCACAAAATTTGTCTCATTTCACTTTTTACCATTTATGGTAGTGGACCTCATATTCCACTAACTCATTCCTACTCACATTTTATTATAAAACTAATACTCCATCCGTCCGCCATTAGGAGTCCCATTCATGGGCGGCACGAGTTTTAAGAAATTTTAAGAAAAGTGGGTGAAAAAAAGTTAGTGGAATAGGAGTCCCACATGTTTATATTAGTTTTAAATGAAATGTGAGTGAAATGAGTTAGTGGAAAGTGAGACCCTATTACCATTTATGGCAAAAGTGAACCGGGACTCCTATTCGCGGACGGACTAAAATGAAAAAATGGGACTCCTATTCGCGGACGTAGGGAGTATAAAAGTTAGTGGAAAGTTAGTGTGTAGAATGCATGGAATGGCTAGCCTATTAATAGGCTCGGTCCACTGCAGGGGTCAACAGCCATAATGGCTGTCATCATTGCTAGACCGTAACGGTCGTCGGTTACGAGGCGTTACAAGCCGTTATGGAGCAGAGAGGTTGAATCTAGAAGCTTCTAGGTTCATTCACGACGTGGACTATCACGTGTCAGCCACGTTGGCTTTACCGCGTCATACTTACGAGGTGTCATCCAGCTTGGCTCGCTGACGTGGAAACGGTGGTGGTCCAAAAAGAACTAGACCAGTCTAGGGTCAAACCCAACCACCGAGCCACACGACCAAGCCCAAAGAACAGTCCAAAGACCACCCAAAGACCAATTGCCAAGATCAAAGTCCAAGATCAAGATTGGGATCGAGATCGAGATCAAGATCGAGCTCAAGCCCCGCGCCCACGCCCACGAGCACGGGCTCGGGCTCGCACGTGTGGGCTCTTTCACCCATCTTGGTCCACTATAATTATTAAGTAACATAAAGTCATTTAATTTATACACATTAAAAGATGTGTCTCTTCTCCAATGTGGGATAATTAACACTTGTTTAATTACTCCCTAAGCTTAAACTCCTAGCTTTATTAAAAGCTATTTATGCCCCACTTTAATCCACTATTTCTCACTCACCGGAAATTGGAATTGAGAAAGTGAATATACTACATTTATCTACGTAAAATGTAGATCGACGCTATATCATTTAATTTCACAAAATCAAATGTCTCGTCACATTAACTAATTGGTCAAAGTCCATTGACCGGGCATAATCAACTCATGATTTCAATAATCCCCCACATGAGTGGAAATTGCCAAATGCATATGCGTGCAGACACAAGTTCAACCCTCACGAGGTATATAAGCATAAAGATAGGTAACTTTTAGTTTTGAACCTTCCATAGTCAACGCCATCGGATACACAGGCGGCCTAGTAGCGTGATGCTTTGAACTAGTCCCCCACGGCGTGCACCGAGACAATGGTGTTAACACTTAAACACCTCAACCTCATCCGTTCTCACGTTTTGTGTCCTTTGCGGCCTTGGAAACCACTTTGGATTCATAAGTGTGTAATTTGAAGCGGCCACACTTCACAGTTACATAGGTGATTCCTACTCGAGTATCTTGCCCTACTCGGTCTCCTTGAGAACTCAATCTCCTTGAGATCCTTAGGAGTCATTAAAAGTCATGGACTTAGCCTCACCACAAGGCAAGTTTTCCAACACTCTATTGCTCTCTAGGGAATAGATGTAAATGAGTGTTTCACACGAACTCTCATAGCTTAGTTGTCCCTTTGAACCAAGTTCTTGGGATATCCAGTCATCATGGTTGGGTTACCACTATGACAGTTCTTTAGTTTGTGGATTTCAAACTCATTCCCTCTAGCAACTTATTCATTTGATCACGGTTTAACCCTTTGGTTAGCGGATCCGCTAGATTATCTATTGACTTTACATAGTCAATTGTAATCACGCCTGTTGTGATCAAATGCCTCACGGTATTATGTCGTCGACGAATATGTCGAGACTTACCGTTATAGAAGCCATTGTTTGCTCTTCCGATAGCCGCTTGGCTATCACAGTGAATCAACACTAGTGGCACTGGCTTATACCAACCTGGAATATCTTCAAGGAAGTTTTTAAGCCATTCGGCTTCTTCACCGGCTTTATCTAAAGCTATGAATTCCGATTCCATGGTTGAACGGGCTATACATGTCTGTTCCGTGGATTTCCACGAGACAGCACCACCCCCAATAGTAAAGACATATCCACTTGTTGAAAGTGAATCTTTATTATCGGATATCCAATTGGCATCACAGTACCCTTCAAGTACCGGGGGGTATCTCGAAAAGTGTAGCCCATGATTTTGAGTATGTTTTAGATATCTCAAAACCCTTACAAGAGCTCTCCAATGCTCTTTGCGTGGATTACTCGTGTATCGACTCAACTTGTTTACGGCACAAGCAATGTCCGGCCGAGTGCAATTAGTCAAATACATAATGCACCCAATGACCCGTGCATATTCTTCTTGTGCAACGGGTTCGCCTTTATTTTTGCTCAAGTGACATCGAGTTCAATTGGAGTCTTAACCGGCACGCCATCATAGGCTTTGAATTTCTTCAAAATCTTCTCAACATAATGAGATTGGGTTAAGATGATTCCATCAGATGTTCTTAGAATTTTCATTCCAAGAATTACATCTGCTAGACCCATGTCTTTCATGTCAAAGTTTCTCTTCTACATGGCTTTTGTTTCGTTAATCACTTGAGTATTGCTACCCATGATTAACATATCATCAACGTAGAGACACACTATAACATATCCGTTATCAGTGTTCTTAATATAGACACATTTGTCACACTCGTTGATTTTAAACCCATTTGATAACATCACATTATCAAATTTCAAGTGCCATTGCAATAGCGCTTGTTTCAATCCATATAGGGACTTGATTAGTTTGCACACCTTCTTCTCTTGTCCAGGTACTACAAACCCTTCGGGTTGTTCCATATAGATTTCATTCTCTAATTCACCATTTAGAAACGCAGTCTTAACATCCATTTGGTGAATCTCAAGATTGTGCAAGGCAGCAATCGCGAGAAGCACTCGGATAGATGTAATCCTCGTTACAGGTGAGTAGGTATCGAAGAAGTCATGTCCTTCCTTTTGTTTAAAACCCTTTACAACCAATCGGGCATTAAATTTATCCACTGTTCCATCGGCCTTAAATTTCCTTTTAAGCACCCATTTGCACCCTAAAGGTTTTGCACCTTCGGGCAAATCAACCAGCACCCAAGTGTGGTTTAGCAAAATTGAATCAATTTCGCTTTGAACAGCTTCTTTCTAATGTAACCCGTCTGGGCCATCGAATGCTACTTTTATTGACGTTGGTTCTTCATCCAACATAAGAGCAATGTAGTCAGGACCAAATGTTTTTGGTGTTCTGACTCTACTACCACGTCTTAGAACTGCATCACTTGGATCAGGCCTTGCACGCTTACTCGATTCAGGCTCTCCATCTTCAATTCTTTTCTCAGAATTGGTTGTGATCTCTTCTTGGCCTTTGCAAGGAAATGTATTTTCTAGAAATACGGCATTCCTTGACTCGATTGTTGTTCCTACTGTTATAGTCGATATTTTAGACTTGTGAACAACGAATCTATATGCACTACTGTTTAGTGCATATCCAATGAAGATACAATCGACTGTTTTAGGTCCAATTGTAACTTCTTTGGGCGGTGGAACCATCACTTTCGCCAAACACCCCCACACCTTGAGGTATTTGTAGGATGGTTTCCTTCCTTTCCACAACTCATAAGGAGTGGTGTCCTTACCTTTGCGTGGAATTTTGTTTAGGATATAGTTGGCTGTCAAGAAAGCCTCCCCCCACATGTTATGTGGTAGTCCTGAACTAAGTAGCAACGCATTCATCATCTCCTTTAGAGTTCGATTTTTGCGTTCTGCTACACCATTAGATTGTGGTGAATATGGAGCAGTTGTTTGATGAATTATACCACTTGCGTTGCATAACTCCTCAAACGGGGCTACATACTCTCCTCCTCTATCACTTCGAATTGCTTTGATTTTACAACCAAGTTGATTCTCAGCTTCCTTCTTATAATTTTTGAACGCTTCTATTGCTTCATCTTTACTTCTTAAAAGATAAATGTAGCAATATCTCGTGCAATCATCTATAAAGGTGATAAGGTATTTTTTACCGCCTCTAGTTTGCACCATTTTTAAATCACATACATCTGTGTGAATTAATTCAAGGGGTTTCGTTTTCCGTTCAACTGAGTGAAACGGTAACTTAGTCATTTTAGCCTCAAGACATATTTCACATTTGTCTTGGCTACCTGCTTCAATCGCCTTTAGTAAATCTAAGTACTAATCTTTTGACGGCTTTTGAATTTACATGTCCCAATCTACAATGCCATAAATTTGAACACTCAGTCAAATAAGAGGAAGTAGATTCTTTATTATTATTAGCCAATGGCTTCGTGACACTTCGAGTTGCCACACTAAGCTTGAAAAGTCCATCGGTTACATAAACTTTTCCGAGGGACTTCCCAAACTTATACAATGCAAACCTATCAGACTCGAATACAAGTTTAAAACCTTTATTAACTAGTATTGATCCTGACACTAGGTTCTTGCGGATGTCCGGGACATGCAGTACATCCTTCAGCGTAATCGTGACGCCAGACGTCATCATGAGGATCACATTTCCGATGCCAAGGAGTTCAGAGGATGTTTGATTCCCCATGTTGATCTTCCTCCCTTCAACAGCAGTGTAGGAGGCAAACTTGCTTCTTTCTGAGCAGACATGAGCAGTAGCGCCGGTGTCAACGTACCAGCCGCCCTTGTTGTCAACAATGTTGACTTCTTCAGTGACCACAGCAATAAGGTCGCTTTCATCCCAGTTCTTGAACTCCTTCTCAACGACGTGGGCTGCCGGCTTCTTCTTCTTGCTTCGGCAGTCTTTGGCAAAGTGGCCAGTTTTGCCACACTTGTAGCATTCGCCTTCAAATTTCTTTGTAGGCTGCTTGCCCTTCCCTTTGTCATTTTGACGGCTTGGGCGAGGGCGTTTGTTGGAGGGACCGCCCCGCTCCAACAGGTTGGCTTTTGCATCAAGGGGGTTGAAGCCCTTAGCCTTCTGATCAATCTTGCGCACATCCGCTTCAATGCGCAGCTTCACGATCAAATCTTCAAGACTCATCTTCTTTCGCTTGTGTTTGAGGTAGTGCTTGAAGTCCCTCCAACTAGCAGGAAGCTTCTCAATGAGTATGCACCGTACAAAGTTGTCGGGCAAGCTCATCCCTTCAGCCACGAGTCCGTGGATGATCATCTTGAACTCTTGAACTTGTTCCATGACTGGTCTAGAGTCGACCATTTTGTAGTCCATGAATTTGGATACTACAACATGTTCAGTACCTACAGCATTATCGATACTGTACTTTTTCTGTAGGCTTTCCCACATTTCTTTGGATGTGGTTACAATGGAGTATACATTGTACAAACTATCATCTAAAGCACTTAGAATGAAATTTTTACAAAGATAATCTCCTTTGCGCCATGCTTCATAGTCCGCCAAGATCTCGAGCCTTGTTTCTTGATCACTTGGCGCGGGCGGCTCGTTCTCCGTGAGGAAGTTGGCGACGCCCAATGTTGTCAAGTATAACATCTTTTGATACCACCTTTTGAAGTCCGATCCTCCAAATTTTGGTGGCTTCTCGGCGGGTGGCATCATTCTTGGTGCCAAAGGTGCCGCACTTGGTCCATTGAAGGAACTAATTTCGTTGCCCCTGAAGGAGCCAACAGTATGGTTGGGCATAGAGCCCCCACCATTCATGTTGGGCATAGAGCCCACCATGGTCGTACCGAACCCGAAGGAACCGGCACCCGTGTTGGACCCGAAGGCCCCAACACCCGTGTGAGACCCGAGGGCCTCAACACTCGATCCATTGAAGGATCCTTAGGAACCACTAAAAGTGGAACCAACCGACCCACCCGAGGTGGATCCGCCAGAGGACCCAAAGGGGTTAATGAACACCCAAGGGTTTGTTGATGAGGAGGTGAACCCGAGGGTTGGGATCATCGTCGGAATTGACGACGTCTAGACCGGTCCAGTGGTCGCCAGGGGGGGGCGGTTGTTGAGGCCGGAGTGGTGGCAGCACCAGAGTTGGATTCAGTAGACATCTCCAGCAAAGTGATTAAAGTTTCGAAAGTTTTATGTTCAGTTTAAGGTTCAATCCCTTCAAAGGCAAGCTATCTCGTCTTGCAATTGTTGAGATTCTAGAATATAAGAGATACTAGCCCAGCGTAATACAACCCAAAAGAAGGAATACAGAAGATTAACTGAATCGAAATTACAAAACAAATTCGAAAACAGTAAACCGTAAAGTATTTAGCCGAGTCGAGGAGTCCTCTTTCCGCAAGACGAGATACGCCCCGGTAGTGCTCTTCGGATTGGTGTTTCGTCCCCAAAGATAAAACGGCAACGTCTCTAATGAAGCAGCACCGCTATCAGCAGAGCTCCGGCGAACTGGATGGAGGAGAGGGCAGAGCTTCGACAGAAAGACAATGCAGGAGAGGGAGAGAGCTTATGATGCAGTATGCTTGTGTATTCTAGTGTGTAGAATGCATGGAATGGCTAGCCTATTTATAGGCTCGGTCCACTGCAGGGGGTCAACAGCCATAATGGCTGTCATCATTGCTAGACCGTAACGGTCGTCGGTTACGAGGCGTTACAAGCCGTTATGGAGCAGAGAGGTTGAATCTAGAAGCTTCTAGGTTCATTCACGACGTGGACTATCACGTGTCAGCCACGTTGGCTTTACCGCGTCATACTTACGAGGTGTCATCCCGCTTGGCTCGCTGACGTGGAAACGGTGGTGGTCCAAAAAGAACTAGACCAGCCTAGGGTCGAACCCAACCACCGAGCCACACGACCAAGCCCAAAGACCACCCAAAGACCAATTGCCAAGTCCAAGTCCAAGTCCAAGACTGGGATCGAGATCGAGGCCCGAGGCAACACCCACGAGCACGAGCACGGGCTCGGGCGGGCGGCGGCGGCGGCACGCGTGTGCGCGCGCGTGTGGGCTCTTTCACCCATCTTGGTCCACTATAATTATTAAGTAACATAAAGTCACTTAATTTATACACATTAAAAGATGTGTCTCTTCTCCAATGTGGAATAATTAACACTTGTTTAATTACTCCCTAAGCTTAAACTCCTAGCTTTATTAAAAGCTATTTATGCCCCACTTTAATCCACTATTTCTCACTCACCGGAAATCGGAATTGAGAAAGTGAATATACTACATTTATCTACGTAAAATGTAGATCGACGCTATATCATTTAATTTCACAAAATCAAATGTCTCGTCACATTAATTAATTGGTCAAAGTCCATTGACCGGGCATAATCAATTCATGATTTCAATACATAGTAGACCTGGTTGGTCACAAGTATATGCAGATTTAACTCAATTTATGAATGGAAATTTAATTCTCTCTTATCAAATCTGATTTTGGCAATTAACAGAAAGGGTACCTGAACAATTCAAAAACTCAAACGAAAGGAAAATGAATAAGGAAAGTGTATCATTTTGGTTGGGATGGAGAGAATATTATTTAATGTCTGACACGCACTCGTTCTCAAAATAAAACTTAACGTACCAAAGAGTAGGAAAAAGACGAGTGTTAAAAATTATTTTTTTAAATTTACTAAATTGAGTTATTTTAATTAAAATATCTTATTATTTTGTAGACATATTATTCTACTTGCTTTAGTCTACAGTGCAAAATAAATTGCATTTAATGCAACATAAATAGTCTTAATTTTATGCAATCAACGAAAATCCATACATGTCATCCACTAATTTTGTTGCTTAATAATGTTGTTTTGTTGTTTATACGTATCAAGTGGCAGCATATGATTGGAAGGATGTTAATGTGATTCTAATTTGAGTTAATTTTTTTTAAAGTACACCCCTGATTGGGGGTAAATACCCAAATGGTGAAAGAGTACACCTTTAGCATATTTTTTGATCTACAATAGCCTTTTGATATTATGGCAAATTTTGAGTGTAAAAAATGTACTCATTCACTAAAACCATGTAAGAAAATATTACATATATTACAATTATACAACACTAAAACGACAACAAAGAGAGAATTACGTATTACCCATTGAAGATATAGAGAGGATAAATTATTTATGTGATTAAGAACTTGCTGAAAAAGCTGAGAATCCGCTTGAAATGTATGCGGTGGAAGTTCAATCCAAAAGCGAAGGGCTGAGGAGCCTCAAGGATAAATTTCAAGGGTACATTTGCATCATTTGTGAGGAAAGTGGCTCGTGGCATAATATCAGCCTTGGCTTACCTCACTAACAAGTTAGAGTTGGAGTTGGGACAAGAAAGCTCATCTCTTTCAGAGCATGAAGATGAGAGACAACGTTTGCTGAGACAGACGTATGCTCATGAGGTTGAGCATGATTTTGTGGGCATGAAGAAAACATACAACTTTTGGTGTAAGTGAGAGAGCTTCCAACGTTTGTATTGAACATTTATTTCATACTTAGACCTTAGATTTGCGAGTATCATTAGAGTTTGTTTTTAGATTGCCAAATGTGAGTTGGAAGATAAAAAGACTAAAACATCTCTAATGCAGCCGAAAATGTGCCAAAAGTATTCTTTATCGGAATACTTGAAATTAGCACGCTGCTTCCGAATCGAGCTTATTTTAATTGTGAAGAGTTACCACTATCAGTTTGGGTTATTAGAGGGATTTTTTGCAAAAAAGGGAACGAACTTTAGCAGAATGGAGAAGGTTCAATGTGAACATGACATCATATTTGAGGTGTGGAGATGGTGTTGAAGAATGCAAAGGAGTAAATTAGGTGTAGGCGTTGAGCTATGATGCCCTACCTTATTGCTTAAGACCATACTTCCTCTATTTAGCATGTTTCCCCGAGGGTCACAAGATTGATTTAGAGAAACTGTGTTTATTATAGATGGCGGAAGGCTTCATTGCATACCAAGATAAAGGACCTAACAGTCTCTAAAGATGTGACTCAAATATATCTTATTGAACTTGCTATGAGGTGTATGGTTCAATTGCATGAAGCAACAGTGACCTATACTCCACGTTAACAAGTTCGATTGGCGTGGGCTTAGCAATACCTTCATCCATTGGTAATTTCTGAAGCAAATTAGCCATAAGTTATAACATGGTAGTGTATCTGGTTTAGATAGGCTAGATTCAAAAAGGGTTACCGAAAACTTTGAGATATCACAATGCTTGAGGATATTTGTAATAGAAGGTTGTGAATATGAAGGGGAAAAGTTACCAAGCAAGGTGGGTGAACTAATTCATTTAAGGTACTTGAGTTTGAATGAGTCTAAGGTGAGAATCTGTACGGAACATGTCATATTTGCATACCTTAGATTTGTTTGTATCATCAGAGATTGTTCTTAGATTCCCAAGTGTGATATGGAAGATAAAAAGACTAAAGCATCTGTTTCTCATGTAGTTCTAACAATAGATGCCAGTGACGCTGAAAACATGCCAAAAATGTTGTGTCATAATGACTTGAAATTTGCACAGTTGGAAAGCTTTCGAATTGAGCTTATATTAACTTTCTTTCACTGGGTACTTGAAGAAGAAGAAGAAGTTCACGTCCCACTTCTAAAGAGCATGATAACCACGGTTTTTTTTAGCTTGCTAATACGTTACATAGGGATTCGAGAGAGGCAAAGTTGATGAGTTGCCTTTGTACTTATTGCGAAACATAGGGATGCGAGAGAGATCAACTCAGCCGGATAGCAATGGCTCCACATTACAAATTGAACAAGAAGCATTTCAGTCATGTAATGTAACTGAGAGGTTATTATTTTGTTGCAGATTGCATTTGGAAATCCATGTTTTTGCATAGTTAAGATCAAAACTAGACAATGTTTCAATGCTGTAAGTCTGAATTTCTAAACAACTATCACAATTTGTAATGTGGAGCCATTCACATTACAAATTGAGCAAGAAGCATTTCAGTCATGTAATGTAACTGAGAGGTTATTATTTTGTTGCAGATTGCATTTGGAAATCCATGTTTTTGCATAGTTAAGATCAAAACTAGACAATGTTTCAATGCTGTAAGTCTGAATTTCTAAACAACTATCACAATGCAATCTATAATTAGATTTACTTAATTGGAAATTTAATCTTCGTAATATTTCCTATTATTAAAATCACATAAATAATTTCTCCTCTCTACCAAATTACTCACGCGTTTATAGTTAAATCTATAAACTGTAATATTAATTTAGAGAACCGACTGTTATTTATATCTTCAATTGATAATAAATAATTTTCTCTTTGTTGTCGTTTTAGTGTAGGAGTATAATTGTAATATATAATTGTAATAATTAATTCTAATTTTAATTTGGGAAATAATTAGAATAATTCTAATTTTAAAAGAATATTTATAAAAATAATTAGGGAATTAATTAGGGAGTAAAAAAAGTTAAAATTAAAAGTTTAATTCGGTTAAAATCAGGATTAAACCCGTTGACCGTTAGTTTTTAACAGAAATGTTGACGGAGGACCAAAATGATCAAATTTCCATATGTTCAGGACCACAAAATTCAAAAGATAATGTTTAGGACCAAAAACATAAAATCATCAGAGCATCCACTATAACACGCCCGCGGCTATAGCCGCGTTTGGGGCGAAAGCGGGGCGGAAGCGGGGCGCCTTATAGTGGCGGAGTTGTCCGCCCCGGAGGTGGACGCGGCGAGGGGGGAGGGAGGCGGCGGACGCGGGATAGCCGCGTGCGGGGCGAGGACGCGGCGATGGAGCTATAGCCGCGCCTATAGGCGCGGCGCCTATAGTGTAACGAGGAAGAAGCCGCGGCTATTCGGCGCGAATTTTTTATTTTTTTTTACATTTCAATTCACCTATAAATACACACCACTCCATTCATTATTTTCACACCATTCAAACACAACATCTATACAAATTTCTCTCACTACAATTTGGGGTCGGAAATGAACAATTTGTGGAGAGACAACTGAAATGCTCTGATTCAACAGGTGCAACAGGATGTAGCGGCCCGTTTGGCGGAGGATGCGGAGGATAGTGGCGTTGTGTAAACTTGGTAGTGATTTGTACTAGATTCAATGTAGTGTGTGATTTTAATTTTAATTTAGTGTGTAATTCTAATTTTAATTTGTATTGTATTTTTATTTTTATTTTTATTTTTATTTTTATTTTTATTTTGAATTCGTATAGTCGGCCTTTCTTAATCCACTAATTAGAGCCCGATAAATTTGTTAATAATTACTTGATATATTATAAAATGAAAGTTGATTATAAAATTTTGGGGCTATTGGAGTTGTCCACTATAGTGGCGGAAATAGAATTTTGGGGCTATGGACAAAAAATTGGGGCTATGGACAAAAAACTGGGGCGGGGCTATTGGGCGTGTCCACCTTATAGTGGACACCCTCATATGTTCATAACCAATTTTGGCCTTTAGTCTTTAAGATGCATTGGATTTGGTGCAAATACGTTTCTTTGATTTTTTTTACAATTATCCATCAAACCTTTTCAGGAAAACTAAGAGAAAAGTGGACTTTGAAAGTTTAGAATTAAAAAATTACTTATACATTTAGCCTATGGTTCGATAAAAATATACTAGTACAATGGGAGTTTGGCAACACTCACAACTTGAAATTACAGTGAATGAAAAATTTTAGTCTATTAAAAATGATCCAATTATCTTGATACTTACCAAAATAAATTAATAACACATTTAATAAGGAGGGATATAACTTGTTTAGTAATCGGATAGTTAAGTCAAACACTCTTGACTTTCTATCATTCTCATCTCGATGGACATGTCACTCCGGAAGGGATCACCTTTTACATTTTATACTACATTTGCTAAAGATACCTTGGCTGCTGCTGCGTTTCAAGCACAATTTTATGCGTTTTAACCACATCATTTCCTGCTGTGCTCTTTGGCACAGCAGAGGATCCTATCCCGTTGATTCGCGATTACTTCTGGGAGGGGTTGGTGTGGGTTTTTTTCCAATCATAAATATTCTTATTATTCACCTTCAATTTCATCCATTAGATTCTATTATAAAAAACACTAGTTCACAATAATCATGATTCCAATAATACTCTACACATCCACGATTAATTGATTCAGGTTTTAATAAATATTTGATTTTGTGAAAAAAATGGATAAAAAAAAAGTAGTGGAACGTGACAATAGAATGCAAAGAGTAACGAGTTATTGGAGTATGGAGACCTCTTACAATAAATGAAAATAATTACTCATTTCCTAACACCATCCGCTGCACCGTCTGCACCCTCCTCCTCAAATTGCCCAATTCCCTCTCTTCGCTCCCCAAGAATCTCGACCTCCTCTACTTCTCCTCCCTCCTCCAGCGCACCCGCCCCCTCGAGGAGAAGACACCAATTCCGCCGGATTTCAAAGGCGCAGAATCGGTTTATTCTCCATCTGTTTTGAAGCCGTGGCCTTACGAGTTCTATTGCAGATGGGGGAGATGGATACTCCCAAAAGACTGTATTTTGATTGGTGGGAGGCCTCTGGATGGAAAGGTTTTGTGGTGTTTTGAGAGTGATCGTGTGGTGGGGTGTGTTTTTAGCGAGAATGATCATGTGGGTCTGATTAAAGTTGGGATTTTTATAGGGGGTGAGGATGATTCTGAGATAATCAAGCCAAGCTATGAGTCGAGAATTCTGACTTTTTTGTGGGGGATGGGAGAAGATGGGAGGGATAAATTGGGGGTTGTTTTTAAAGCTTGTTTTAGAGTGAGTAGTTTGGGGAAGGCCTTTGGGTTTTGGTGTAATGAGGAGGATAGGAGCGTGTACATTGTTTGCCAGAAGCTTGCTTCGTCTAGCTTTATTGATTGTGTTTTCAATAGAAGGAAGGATGAAGAGGAGAGGCTCATTGCTGATGAAATTAGGTTTTGGGGAGTGGTTGGTGTAGAGATATGTGAGATTTTGATGCGCTTGCATTTAGAGGGGCTAACTGTTGGTTACCTGAGTTTGAATTGTCTCGGTTTCGATGATTTTGGTCGGGTGTGTGTAGACTTAAGCGAGGTTTTGAAAAGCGGTAGGAGAGTGAGCAAGAATGTGGAATTTGGTTTGAAAGATATGTTCTTGGAGCATAACGCTGTGTTTCTTAGTCCTGAGGTGTTGTTGCAGTTATTTGTGAAGGCGGGGTTTGAGTTGGATTCGCGAAATGTGTCTAAAGTCGGTCCTGTTTCAGATGTTTGGTCACTTGCGTCTTTACTGGTTTGCGTTCTTGTTGGAAGCTCTTTTGAGGAAGAAATGGAGTCTTTCTTGCATTCTGTGGTTAATGCTGTTAAAGACGAAAAGGGTTGTGATTATGATGGTTTGTACCTAGCCTGGATGGGGAAAGTTTCTGCGTTATTGAAGAGCAGACTGGGATCGGATTTTGCTTCGTTGCTGGATGTTTTGTGCAGATGTCTGGGGTTAGAACCTGGCCATCGGCCTCTTGCAACTGAGCTATGGAAATGCTTGAGGGGGCTGGTTGTTAAACCTCAGTGTGATATTGGATTCACCTTGAAAAATGAGAACAAGAATCAAGAATAGGGTGGTTATATAGTACTAGGTGATGTATGCTGCATGGTTGATGGAACGGGCCATGGCTCGAAGGGAGAAGAAGAGGCTGAGAGGGATGATGCGAGATTGAGGGTTGAAGGAGATGTAGTTGATGGGATCACTCGTGGTGATTTCAAATGTCTAGAAGTGAAAGGTCATCTTGGTTTCATCACTAATCAAATTGGTGTTTAAATTCACATTGCAACCTGCTACGACATGTTTATCTACATACTACTAAAGAACACTCTCAAATTGATGTTTAGATTCATATCATTTGGATTGATTGCCATGTGCTCCCACCCCTGAAAATCTCATAAAGGGTATAGCTTACTGTGAATAAATAGGGTCTGATCATTGTCTGTTTCTTTTGATTTGGTGATATGTTTCGAGTTTATTACCTAGCTGGGTTGATCTCACCTGAAAGGGGAAGGATGATACTAAGTCCATATGAATATGCTTTGAAGATTTGGATTATACACAATACTAATTGATAAATAAGATTTTTTCATGGTTGAATTATATAAACAAGTCCTAGATGTTCTGACCACCTATGACAATAGTTCGCTTATTCATATATATGCTTTAAAGGGAATCATGTACTATTTGTCTTTGTGGTCCCCGTTTTTCTCAATTTTAGCTACATATGCATGTGTAAGATTGATTCTTTATGTATGTTTTGTCTGTTGTGTAGGGGGCGATAAGATAGTCAGTGTATGGCCATATTTTTACTGCTGAGACCAATTTCTTAGCAAAAATAGCCACTTTTATTGCAAAAACTCATCTCTGATAAGTGCCCGAGGGTCGAAATATTGGTGCTATATGACCTCACAGTAAATCTAATTATAGTTGATCATTATATTTGATGTTCTGATTATGTACTTTTATTGATTGCTGTGCTTATGTGCAGTGGCGAAGCCACATGAGGGCCAAAGGTGCCCATGCTCCCCCCACCAATTTCATTATTTACTATATTATATATACTTATATCAATATGACAAAGGTGGATGCCTAACTCAAGTGGTTGATTGGGGTTTGCCCTTTTCTATCAGATTCAATGTTCGAATCCCATAAGCCACAATGATCAGGATATTTTTATATTTTGTTTGTTTTTAGCTTAGGATATTTTATATTTTGTTCGTTTTAGCTTCACAAAGTTCCTTTTATTTAGTCTTATCCTTAGTTTTTGCTCCAGTAACTTCAATTTTAAAGTTATTTCGCACATATTATCCATCTTTCTCGAAGTCTCCACTTAGGTTGCATTAATTTTTTGTTGATGAAGAAAGAAAAAAATATATCACAACCACGAAGAGTAAGTTGCCCCCCCCCCCAACTTTAAAATTCTGGCTTCGCCACTGCTTATGTGTATTATCTAATACTATCATTGACAACCTTTTCATATGCTTACAACATGAAATGATCAACTTCAGTTCATTTGACTTATGTGTTTCTTACAGGAACAGGACTACATGGAATCTACTACAGGAACGTGTCACATGTGAAATAACAAGGGCTGATTTGATGTATATTTTGGACTTAAACTAGGGTTACAAAAAATGACTTTTGGAATCATACAATTCTCATTTTCAATCAAACAAATGGATTATAGAAAAGAATTAAAATTAGAAATTAAATCGGTACGATTAATTTTACTAAAAAATCAGTCAAGCCATGTGCAATACTATCATATCATATAGTAACTAGTTTTGCACAAAAATTATTTTATATAGTATATTTTATGGACAATTAATTTTATCCTTCTATGCTAAACAATAGTACAATACACCATGTTTTCAGATTTATTCTTTTGTCTTTTACACATATTTTATGCAAAATGTCAATTTTTCAATCAGCGACATAATAATAATAATTATTATTATTATTATTATTATTATTATTATTATTATAAGAGTAAATGTCAGTTTTGATCATAAACATGTGACCAAAAAAAGAAGGACTACTTCGTTGATATTTTCCATTTGTTATGGACTTGTTTTTCAAAAAGTGAATGTTTTGGAGTAAATCCGTATTTTGATAATATAGTTAGGACCAAAATTAACCTTTTACTCTAATTATAATTTAGAGCATTGATATTACGATAAATATTTTCTTCAAAATACAATTAGGACCAAAATTAACCTTTTACTCTAATTATAATTTAGAGCATTCCCCAAGTTTACCACAAACAAGAGAATCATAAACAAAATCAAACTATATGTGCTTCTCAGAGAATCAAATAAAATTGACATATGCTCTCCATTTTGTTATTGCAACTTCTCGGCTTTTTTCCATGAAACACCATTATGGGGACCCGTATCCGCCATTTGGACCCGGAAAAAAACTTATTCCAGCCATAGGAAAGACGCGAGAAGCTCTCGCGTGTTTCTTTAAGAAACACGCTAAACCCTCTCGCGTGTTTCTTAAAGAAACACGCGAAACCCAAACGCGTGTATAAGTTTAAACACGCTGAAGGCTCTCGCGTGTATACGGTATACATGTGGATGGCCTTAAACATGTGTTGTTTAGGCGGGAAACGTAGCAGTGTACTTTTATTATTTTTGACACCACTTTTCAATAAAGCACCCCTCATTTGTAGCTGCAGGCCTATTTGTTAAACATGTTGCAGACTATTACAACAAGAGAATCAAAAACAAAATCAAACTGTATGTGCTTCTCAGAGAATCAAATAAAATTGACATATGCTCTCCATTTTGTTATTGCCACTTCTCGGCTTTTTTCCATGAAACATCATTATGGGGACCCGTATCCGCCATTTGGACCCGGAAAAAAACTTATTCCAGCCATAGGAAAGACGCGAGAAGCTCTCGCGTGTTTCTTTAAGAAACACGCTAAACCCTCTCGTTTGTTTCTTAAAGAAACACGCGAAACTCAAACGCGTGTATAAGTTTAAACACGCTGAAGGCTCTCGCGTGTATACGGTATACATGTGGATGGCCTTAAACATGTGTTGTTTAGGCGGGAAACGTAGCAGTGTACTTTTATTATTTTTGACACCACTTTTCAATAAAGCACCCCTCATTTGTAGCTGCAGGCCTATTTGTTAAACATGTTGCAGACTATTACAACAAGAGAATCAAAAACAAAATCAAACTGTACTTGTTTCTCAGAGAATCAAATAAAATTGACATATGCTCTCCATTTTGTTATTGCCACTTCTCGGCTTTTTTCCATGAAATACCATTATGGGGACCCGTATCCACCATTTGGACCCGGAAAAAAACTTATTACAGCCATAGGAAAGACGCAAGAAGCTCTCGCGTGTTTCTTTAAGAAACACGCTAAACCCTCTCGCGTGTTTCTTAAAGAAACACGCGAAACCCAAACGCTTGTATAAGTTTAAACACGCTGAAGGCTCTCGCGTGTATACGGTATACATGTGGATGGCCTTAAACATGTGTTGTTTAGGCGGGAAACGTAGCAGTGTACTTTTATTATTTTTGACACCACTTTTCAATAAAGCACCCCTCATTTGTAGCTGCAGGCCTATTTGTTAAACATGTTGCAGACTATTACAACAAGAGAATCAAAAACAAAATCAAACTGTACTTGCTTCTCAGAGAATCAAATAAAATTGACATATGCTCTCCATTTTGTTATTGCCACTTCTCGGCTTTTTTCCATGAAATACCATTATGGGGACCCGTATCCACCATTTAGACCCGGAAAAAAACTTATTACAGCCATAGGAAAGACGCAAGAAGCTCTCGCGTGTTTCTTTAAGAAACACGCTAAACCCTCTCGCGTGTTTCTTAAAGAAACACGCGAAACCCAAACGCGTGTATAAGTTTAAACACGCTGAAGGCTCTCGCGTGTATACGGTATACATGTGGGTGGCCTTAAACATGTGTTGTTTAGGCGGGAAACGTAGCAGTGTACTTTTATTATTTTTGACACCACTTTTCAATAAAGCACCCCTCATTTGTAGCTGCAGGCCTGTTTGTTAAACATGTTGCAGACTATTACAACAAGAGAATCAAAAACAAAATCAAACTGTATGTGTTTCTTAGAGAATCAAATAAAATTGACATATGTTCTCCATTTTGTTAGTGCCACTTCTCGACTTTTTTCCATGAAACACCATTATGGGGACCCGTATCCGCCATTTGGACCCAGAAAAAAACTTATTCCAGCCATAGGAAAGCCGCGAGAAGCTCTCGCGTGTTTCTTTAAGAAACACGCTAAACCCTCTCGCGTGTTTCTTAAAGAAACACGCGAAACTCAAACGCGTGTATAAGTTTAAACACGCTGAAGGCTCTCGCGTGTATACGGTATACATGTGGATGGCCTTAAACATGTGTTGTTTAGGCGGGAAACGTAGCAGTGTACTTTTATTATTTTTGACACCACTTTTCAATAAAGCACCCCTCATTTGTAGCTGCAGGCCTATTTGTTAAACATGTTGCCGACTATTACAACAAGAGAATCAAAAACAAAATCAAACTGTATGTGTTTCTTAGAGAATCAAATAAAATTGACATATGCTCTCCATTTTGTTATTGCCACTTCTCGGCTTTTTTCCATGAAACACCATTATGGGGACCCGTATCCACCATTTGGACCCGGAAAAAAACTTATTACAGCCATAGGAAAGACGCAAGAAGCTCTCGCGTGTTTCTTAAAGAAACACGCGAAACCCAAACGCGTGTATAAGTTTAAACACGCTGAAGGCTCTCGCGTGTATACGGTATACATGTGGATGGCCTTAAACATGTGTTGTTTAGGCGGGAAACGTAGCAGTGTACTTTTATTATTTTTGACACCACTTTTCAATAAAGCACCCCTCATTAGTAGCTGCAGGCCTATTTGTTAAACATGTTGCAGACTATTACAACAAGAGAATCAAAAACAAAATCAAACTGTATGTGTTTCTTAGAGAATCAAATAAAATTGACATATGCTCTCCATTTTGTTAGTGCCACTTCTCGACTTTTTTCCATGAAACACCATTATGGGGACCCGTATCCGCCATTTGGACCCGGAAAAAAACTTATTCCAGCCATAGGAAAGACGCAAGAAGCTCTCGCGTGTTTTTTAAGAAACACGCTAAACCCTCTCGTTTGTTTCTTAAAGAAACACGCGAAACTCAAACGCGTGTATAAGTTTAAACACGCTGAAGGCTCTCGCGTGTATACGGTATAGATGTGGATGGCCTTAAACATGTGTTGTTTAGGCGGGAAACGTAGCAGTGTACTTTTATTATTTTTGACACCACTTTTCAATACAGCACCCCTCATTTGTAGCTGCAGGCCTATTTGTTAAACATGTTGCAGACTATTACAACAAGAGAATCAAAAACAAAATCAAACTGTACTTGCTTCTCAGAGAATCAAATAAAATTGACATATGCTCTCCATTTTGTTATTGCCACTTCTCGGCTTTTTTCCATGAAATACCATTATGGGGACCCGTATCCACCATTTGGACCCGGAAAAAAACTTATTACTGCCATAGGAAAGACGCAAAAAGCTCTCGCGTGTTTCTTTAAGAAACACGCTAAACCCTCTCGCATGTTTCTTAAAGAAACACGCGAAACCCAAACGCGTGTATAAGTTTAAACACGCTGAAGGCTCTCGCGTGTATACGGTATACATGTGGGTGGCCTTAAACATGTGTTGTTTAGGCGGGAAACGTAGCAGTGTACTTTTATTATTTTTGACACCACTTTTCAATAAAGCACCCCTCATTTGTAGCTGCAGGCCTGTTTGTTAAACATGTTGCAGACTATTACAACAAGAGAATCAAAAACAAAATCAAACTGTATGTGTTTCTTAGAGAATCAAATAAAATTGACATATGTTCTCCATTTTGTTAGTGCCACTTCTCGACTTTTTTCCATGAAACACCATTATGGGGACCCGTATCCGCCATTTGGACCCAGAAAAAAACTTATTCCAGCCATAGGAAAGCCGCGAGAAGCTCTCGCGTGTTTCTTTAAGAAACACGCTAAACCCTCTCGCGTGTTTCTTAAAGAAACACGCGAAACTCAAACGCGTGTATAAGTTTAAACACGCTGAAGGCTCTCGCGTGTATACGGTATACATGTGGATGGCCTTAAACATGTGTTGTTTAGGCGGGAAACGTAGCAGTGTACTTTTATTATTTTTGACACCACTTTTCAATAAAACACCCCTCATTTGTAGCTGCAGGCCTATTTGTTAAACATGTTGCCGACTATTACAACAAGAGAATCAAAAACAAAATCAAACTGTATGTGTTTCTTAGAGAATCAAATAAAATTGACATATGCTCTCCATTTTGTTATTGCCACTTCTCAGCTTTTTTCCATGAAACACCATTATGGGGACCCGTATCCACCATTTGGACCCGGAAAAAAACTTATTACAGCCATAGGAAAGACGCAAGAAGCTCTCGCGTGTTTCTTAAAGAAACACGCGAAACCCAAACGCGTGTATAAGTTTAAACACGCTGAAGGCTCTCGCGTGTATACGGTATACATGTGGATGGCCTTAAACATGTGTTGTTTAGGCGGGAAACGTAGCAGTGTACTTTATTATTTTTGACACCACTTTTCAATAAAGCACCCCTCATTAGTAGCTGCAGGCCTATTTGTTAAACATGTTGCAGACTATTACAACAAGAGAATCAAAAACAAAATCAAACTGTATGTGTTTCTTAGAGAATCAAATAAAATTGACATATGCTCTCCATTTTGTTAGTGCCATTTCTCGACTTTTTTCCATGAAACACCATTATGGGGACCCGTATCCGCCATTTGGACCCGGAAAAAAACTTATTCCAGCCATAGGAAAGACGCAAGAAGCTCTCGCGTGTTTCTTTAAGAAACACGCTAAACCCTCTCGCGTGTTTCTTAAAGAAACACGCGAAACTCAAACGCGTGTATAAGTTTAAACACGCTGAAGGCTCTCGCGTGTATACGGTATACATGTGGATGGCCTTAAACATGTGTTGTTTAGGCGGGAAACGTAGCAGTGTACTTTTATTATTTTTGACACCACTTTTCAATAAAGCACCCCTCATTTGTAGCTGCAGGCCTATTTGTTAAACATGTTGCAGACTATTACAACAAGAGAATCAAAAACAAAATCAAACTGTATGTGCTTCTCAGAGAATCAAATAAAATTGACATATGTTCTCCATTTTGTTATTGCCACTTCTCGGCTTTTTTCCATGAAACACCATTATGGGGACTCGTATCCACCATTTGGACCCGGAAAAAAACTTATTACAGCCATAGGAAAGACGCGAGAAGCTCTCGCATGTTTCTTTAAGAAACACGCTAAACCCTCTCGCGTGTTTCTTAAAGAAACACGCGAAACCCAAACGCGTGTATAAGTTTAAACACGCTGAAGGCTCTCGCGTGTATACGGTATACATGTGGATGGCCTTAAACATGTGTTCTTTAGGCGGGAAACGTAGCAGTGTACTTTTATTATTTGTGACACCACTTTTCAATAAAGCACCCCTCATTTGTAGCTGCAGGCCTATTTGTTAAACATGTTGCAGACTATTACAACAAGAGAATCAAAAACAAAATCAAACTGTATGTGCTTCTCAGAGAATCAAATAAAATTAACATATGCTCTCCATTTTGTTATTGCCACTTCTCGGCTTTTTTCCATGAAACACCATTATGGGGACCCGTATCCGCCATTTGGACCAGGAAAAAAACTTATTCCAGCCATAGGAAACACGCGAGAAGCTCTCGCGTGTTTCTTTAATTTGGTGAAATTAGATGAGTTTGTTGTTGAATTTGTGAATTGGGATGAATTTGGTGTTGAATTTAGGGTTGAATTTGGGATGAATTTGGTGTTTATCTAATGTTGAATTGGGATGAATTTGCAGAATCGATGGTGTTTGTGAGTTTATATTGGGATGGGCAAATTATTCAGCTCCCAGGCTTGGGTGTTGCTTATGACCCCCCTCGTGCAAATTCATTTATTATATTGAATGAAAAGATATCTTATTATCAGCTCGTTTCAATGATTTCTGAAAAAATTGGAATTGATTTGGATGCACATACGCTTGATTTAACATGGAGGCATTCTTTGGTTTTTAGTGGAGTGGTGAATTAAGTAGCTACACCAGTGGATGATAATTTGTTGGAGTATATGTTTGCTGAAAATCCACGTCAAATTGAACTTTTTATTGAATATACTCCTGTTACTACTGCGTTGCAATTTGAACCATCCACCACTCATCATGATGTTACACAAGCTCAATTCTTGAACTGCTTTCTTTTTCTTGAATTGAATTTGGGAATTGCGTCAAAATTGAATGTCACCGATTTCACTACAGTTTTTCTTAATAAGTCTTCCAACCAGTGGAAAACCCGACCCGGTTGGCCTTAAACATGTGTTGTTTAGGCGGGAAACGAGCAGTGTACTTTTATTATTTTTGACACCACTTTTCAATAAAGCACCCCTCATTAGTAGCTGCAGGCCTATTTGTTAAACATGTTGCAGACTATTACAACAAGAGAATCAAAAACAAAATCAAACTGTATGTGTTTCTTAGAGAATCAAATTAAATTGACATATGCTCTCCATTTTGTTAGTGCCACTTCTCGACTTTTTTCCATGAAACACCATTATGGGGACCCGTATCCGCCATTTGGACCCGGAAAAAAACTTATTCCAGCCATAGGAAAGACGCAAGAAGCTCTCGCGTGTTTCTTTAAGAAACACGCTAAACCCTCTCGCGTGTTTCTTAAAGAAACACGCGAAACCCAAACGCATGTATAAGTTTAAACACGCTGAAAGCTCTCGCGTGTATGCGGTATACACGCGAATCCCTCTCGCGTCTATACGCCAACACTACATCTCCCGGCTTCACGCGGATTCACTCCCATTCCCGCATATTCACTCTCCATTCACCCGAATTTCATCATTCATCGAAGTCAATCCGACATCTAGCTTCTCCCAATCCTCTTTTAGGTGTTGTTAGGTAACTCTCTACCCTTCATTTCAATTTAGTTGATTTATAGATTTAGGGTTTATGGTTTGAATTTTGTTGTTGGATTATTGAATTTGTTGTTGTATTATTGAAATTGGTGTCGAATTTATGTTGAATTTGGTGAAATTAGATGAGTTTGGTGTTGAATTTGTGAATTGGGATGAATTTGGTGTTGAATTTAGGGTTGAATTTGGGTTGAATTTGGGATGAATTTGGTGTTTATTTAATGTTGAATTGGGATGAATTTGCAGAATCGATGGTGTTTGTGAGTTTATATTGGGATGGGCAAATTATTCAGCTCCTAGGTTTGGGTGTTGCTTATGACCCCCCTCGTGCAAATTCATTTATTATATTGAATGAAAAGATATCTTATTATCAGCTCATTTCAATGATTTCTGAAAAAATTGGAATTGATTTGGATGCATATACGCTTGATTTAACATGGAGGCATTCTGTGGTTTTTAGTGGAGTGGTGAATTATATAGCTACACCAGTGGATGATAATTTGTTGGAGTATATGTTTGCTGAAAATCCACGTCAAATTGAACTTTTTATTGAATATACTCCTGTTACTACTGCGTTGCAATTTGAACCATCTACCACTCATCATGATGTTGGAACGTCTAGGAGGGATGATGAATATCATAACTTTGAATTCAACATATTTGGGAGGGATATAGATGAACAAGTAGATGTACCAAATGTGACATGTGTGGTTCTGATGGTTCTGATAATGGTGTTGGTGCGGATGGTTCTGATAATGGTGATGGTGCGGATGGTTCTGATAATGGTGATGGTTCAGACGGTTCAGAGGGTTCTGATAGTTCTCAACTAAGTGATCTTGATTATAGTGCAGAATCATGTGAAGATTCAACAGACGACGAGACACTTGATATGATGGTTGCAAATTATGTACAACCATCTGTTCGTGGGGAGCAACCTGTTCCCGACTATGTGCCTGAAGGGTTACCATTTTTTCGATCATTACCATGTGAAGGCAGCAGAGGTTACGTTTCAGAAGACCATGGAGTGGGCGAGGAAGATATGTGGTATTGGGACGAGGATAATCCGAGACATATTGATGTGGGAACGAAATTTGATAGCAAATTGCAGTTGAAAACTGCTGTAACATTGTGGCATGTGGGAACAGGTCGGATGTAAGAGGTTATGGATAGTAAATCAAGAAGATGGCATGCAGCTTGTAGGGACCCATTTCGTCCGAAAAGAAAAGGCATGGACCTTGGCCAACGATACCCCTGTAATTGGGAGGTTAAAACAACGTTTAAGAAACGCGATGGTAGCTGGTCTATCAACGCATGGGTTGATCGTCATTGTTGTATGGGAGATCACGATCCAAGTGAACATGCTAATCTTACATCATCTATGATTGCTCTCTGTATTCGAAGTCAAATTGAAAACGATGCTCAATTCAAGCCTTCTGCGGTAGTTACATATATCAAAGATAAATTTCATGTGAAAATCAGCTACAAGAAAGCATGGTATGCTCGCAGAAAAGCTATTGAGCTTGTATATGGTGGGTGGGAGGGATCATTCAGACAACTCCCTAGCTAACTGACTGAGTTGCAAAGTCAAAATCCTGGGACAGTCGTTGAGTGGTTGCATGACCCTATATTGAGACAAGGTAATAAGAAGGTGTTCCGTTACGTATTTTGGGCATTTGGGCCAGCAATCGAGGCGTGGCAACTTGCAAAGCCAGTCTTATCAGTTGACGGGACCCACCTGCGTGGGAGACTGAAAGGTAAACTACTTGCTGCAGTAGGTTACGATGCAAATAAGAACTGTTTGCCCGTTGCTTTTGCCATTGTTGATGAAAAAACCAATGAGAGTTGGAATTGGTTTTTAAATCTTGTCAGAGTGAATATTATAAAGAATGAACATGGAGTATGCATAATATCAGACAGACATCAAGGCATTATAAATACCATGCAGTCCGACGTGTGGAAAGAGGAACCAGTTGGTTATCATGGATACTGTTTAGTTCACGTGAGATCGAATGTGTTACAAAGACACAAAGGCCCCGGAGTGAAAAAATGGGTATGGAAAATGGGTGAAGCAGTTGAGGAGTGTAGATATTGGACTGCAAGACGTGAATTAGAGAAGGTGAGTCCAGAAGCTCTGAGGTACCTCGAAACCACCATAGATAGATCGCAGTGGACTATGGCACACGACGGATTTCGTCGATGGGGTGAGACGTCTACTAACATGGCTGAGTGTTATAACAATGTGTTGTTAGCTACGAGGGAACTGCCAATTAGAGCTATCATTGATATTACATTTTGGAGGACCATCAATTGGTTTGTTAACCGAACGACTCTAGCCAAACAATGTCAGACGACTTTGACACCGTGGGCTTGGGAGTTGTTTCAGAAGAATGACCGTCGAGGGAGACGTCATCATGTTAGGCCTACAAGCATAGCTCGTGGCACTTATGAGGTGCTAACATATCACAGAGGTCCGGGTAGAGGCCATAATATACATGTTGTTGAGTACCGTGAAAAGATTTGCTCATGTGGAAAGTGGCAGACCTAGAGAATGCCTTGCTCTCACATTGTTGCGGTGATGAGAGAACGCAGTGATGACATCTTCAGTCAGGTTGATACCCGATACCATACAGATGTTTGGATTCACCAGTACGCATGTATGTTATTTAGATACTTCTTATTCTAACATTATTATCATGTCTTACGGTTGGAATTTTATGCAGCTGCGTTCCGTCCATTGAGACACCAGGATTATTGGTATGAACCTGAATGGACGTTGGAATGTTCACCAGCACGGCTACTTCCTCGTTCACGTGGTCGGTACTCAAGAGCCAGGATATTATGTTTGAGAAATGTGTTAAGACTTAAATTCGTACTTGTTTACGACTTTAATTATGTTTGAGAAATGTGTTAAGACTTTAATTTGTATTCAATTTTAATTACGATGTTAGGTGTCTTGCTCTTGTTTTCTAGGCAGGAAATTCACCCGGCCGGGTGAGGTTTTCAGGCAGGAAGTTCACCCGGCCGGGTGTTAATATGTGGGGGTTCTCTGGTTGGCCGAAGAAGCAACGGATGAACTATGCCGGTGATTACAGCGGCAGCAGCGGAGGTTCCTATGACCACCCCGAGGATGTTTAGGATTTCTTGTCCCCTCCGGTGTTTACTCTCCACACTCGCCCGGTTGGTCAATGGCGGGCGCAACGGGCAGCAAGGGGAATCGCCCAGGGGTCCCCGGAGGTTCAGTCGGCATCCCCCTATTGGCACGTCACCAGCCAATCTCGCCTTCTTCGCGCGTCTACAAATGCGCGCTCAGATGCAGAAGACTCAGGCTAAATGGAGGGCGGCCACTGACCCCGTGGAGAAGAGGTTTCTTCACTCGATGCTCGATAGTATTCGGGCCGATTTGGATGTCGCCACGGAAGATAGAGGGCTCAGACGCGAGCTCAGATGCCATTCATTTTTTGAAAATTAATGTAATTTTTTTAATTAATGTACTTTTTATTATTTAAATATTATTATTGAATTTTCACGTATCTGTGTCGTAAATTCAATTCCGTATTTTGTGTGATTGTTAATTATGTGTTTTTTATAATTTTGTTTATTATGGCTAGCCTATTGCTTGTCCAGTTGCTTGTCCAGATGATGTTGCAGGAGAAGTTTTAGTCCTGATGACGTGGCAGGAGGAGTTTGTGGCTGAGCTATGGCTGACCTATTCTGATTGTGGATGCTCTTAGTGCATCCACAATGGCGGCGAGCGCGCCGGCTAGCCGATTTCCGGCGCTGGCCGGTACGCTCGCCGAACCATTGCCACCGGCGAGCGCCATTTCGGCGAAAGAATCGGCGAGCGCACGCCGATTCTCGGGCGCTCGCCGATCCGCTCGCCGGTTGCTCGCCGCCATTGCAGCCGCCCAATCGGCGAGCCCCCGAATTTTTTCCAATTTTTTTTTAATTTTCGAAACACTATATATACGCGATTTGTACGTCATTTTCATTCACACCGCTTGTTTTAACGAGTTTTCTCTCTGACTTAATTTATGTACAAGAGCAATATCACGAAATGAGTAATGCGGGTGGTAGTAGTGGTGGTAGTGGTGGGGATGCTGAGGAGTACGAACGGCAAATGTATGAACAGTTGGAGGCCTATACGTCCCGTGAGATATACCTCGACCTCCACCTGTTGTCCCCCGCCGAGCCGTGATTGATCGGGATCACGTAGCTGCACATTAGCGGCTATATGAAGACTACTTCGCAGAGGAGCCGCGGTTTGGGGCCAACCTTTTCAGGCGGCGTTTTAGGATGAGCAGGGCCCTGTTTATGCGTATTGTTGACGCTTTGGAGATTCGATATACGTGTTTCCGCTTCAGACACGATGCGGCTGGCAGACCCGGCCACACGCCTATTCAAAAGTGCACTGCGGCAATCAGGCAGATGGCCTACAGAGGCGCGGCAGATATGTGGGACGAGTACCTCCACATCGGTGAGACGACTGCCCTTCAATGTATGAAATTTTTCTGTCAGGGCGTGGTTGAAATATTCCGTGATCAGTACCTTCGAAGCCCAACCCCCGAAGACTGCTAGGAGCTGATGCAGATGCACGGGGAGAAGCATGGGTTCTCGGGTATGTTAGGCAGCATAGATTGTATGCATTGGGAGTGGAAGAACTGTTCCCTGCCTAGAAGGGGTTCTACATGACATGCTACAAGGGCAAGAATCCCACGATGATCCTCGAGGCCGTAGCTGATTACCGGCTGTGGATTTGGCATGCGTATTTTGGGGTAGCCGGGTTGAACAACGACCTCAACGTCCTCAACTCGTCGCCCCTTTTCAACGAGCAGTGCCAGGGCGTCGGTCCGGCCATCAGTTTTGTCGCCAACGACAACCAGCATGATATTGGCTACTACTTGGCGGATGGGATATACCATAGGTGGCCCGTCTTTGTGAAGACGATCAGATGCACATCTGATGAGAGGAAAGCCTATTTTGCGGAACGTCATGAGTCGTCGCGCAAGAACGTGGAGCGCGCATTTGGTGTGCTACAGTCTTGATGGGCGGCAATTAGGGGTCCAACGCGTTTGTGGCATGTCGACTGCATTGCTGATATAATGTACGTCTGTATTATGCACAACATGACTGTCGAAGATGAAGGTGTACAACTGACTAGTTGGGCCAACGACGATAATAAAGTCGGTCCAAGCCACGGCGTGGCCGCCCCCAACGTACGAAGGGGGGTACCGCACGATGAAGTCGGCCTCCTCCAAGCACATGCCGACATGCGCCAAGTGGATGCTCATATTCGACTCCAAAAGGATTTAATTGAAGAGTTGTGGGCGCGGAGGACTGCACGGCGTTAGTTTTTTTTAAAATTATGTAATTTTTTTAATGTACTTTTTTTTAATTTAAATAAAATTATTGAATTTTCCCGCATCCGTGTCGTACATTTAATTCTGTATTTTGTGTGATAGTTAATTATTTGTATTTTATAATTTTATTTATTGTGGCTGGGCTATGACTAGGGTATTGCTTGTCCAGTTGCTTGTCCAGATGACGTGGCAGGAGGAGTTTTTAGTCCTGCTGACGTGGCATGGGGAGTTTGTGGATGTGCTATAGCTAGGCTATGGCTAGGCTATTATCATTGTGGATGGTCTTAGACGCCAAAAACTCTCTTCTCTAACTAGCTCTTGCTCTACTTTTTTTTCCTCAGATTATGAAAAGTGGTGACGTGTGGGGAGTGTATCTATATATACACGGTTAAATCCTCCTAATTCTCAGGGAAGAGATTTGGACAGAAGATTTTTTAGTATTATTTGAGCTAAACCATATCGCGTAAGGTCTCATGTTGGGCTTCTCAAAAGTAGTTTCATAAAATGGAAACTGGGCTAGGAGAGTAAAAAAAAAGTTAAACCAAGTTGGGTCATACAAATTTCTATTTTCTCCTCAAGAATCGTGTAATATTCTTCGACTACAACTCCAACAATTTTCGAACATTCACAATATTCCACTTCCATTGCTATTTAAAATTCTCTATTCTCTATTCTCCAATTAAGCAAAACGTGAAGGAACACGGGCTATATTTGCCTAAAGTTTGACGATCATCCAAAAACTAACTTAAAAGAAATAGGAAAAGTCGGGGCGATGTTGGTACTGAGTTCTGCACGTGCTGCTGTGGCAAATCGATACAAAAAGATGATGAACGAAGCTATGGTGGTTGTCGGAGAGCGGTTGCAGCCAGCTGACAGTAGGAGGTCAGCCACGATGGAGGATGCAACGTTTGGTCAGGCAATGGTAGCGAATGGGACGGGCGGTCTTCCGGCTGCCAAGAATCAGTGTAGGACAAGTAGTCATCCACGCTATAATTGAAGGAATTGCTCGAATCTCATGGGTCAATCAGTGTAGAGAAAACTGAAACTAGTATATAAATCTCATGGGTCACTCATTTTATCACCAATTGGTTTTAGGATGGAACCCATTGATTTCTATCAATCTGGCTCCGGCGTCAGCAAGGGATAGCAGTGGTATGGCTCTGGTATCGGCGCAGGGGGAGGCGAGGAATAGCCGTGGTACGGCTCCGGATGCATCTCCGGCTCAGAGGTAGGGTGGAGGACGGATCCCAACCAGTCTGCGGCCAAGTGGTGGGCGGCGGTGGTGGCTGGTAGGGATGGCAGGGCTGTTGTGCAGCGGTGTACAGTGATGTCGCGTCGGGAGGGTCAGGTTCCCAACATGTTGGCGGGCTTGATTGCACGAGTTGCTGTTGGTTGTTCAGATACCCCGATTGGGCATTGGTATACCCGCCGTAGAAGCTTTGAGGCGGCACTGCTGTGGCGTGGGCCGCATATGGCTCCGACATGATGTATGCAAATCATATTGTGGAGGGCTGAAGTGATCGCGCTGCCCCGGTATGACGACGGCTTGATTATTGGCAGTGGTGGGAGGCTCGGGCGATCCAGATGGTAGCTCCACGCACGGTCTTGCTGCCCCGACAGAGTGTATTAGGGTTCCGGACCATGGGTTGGCGCTGGTTCCTAGGGCTGGTCTGGTTTGGGAAGCGGCAGAGACCGTAGTTCATCAACGCAGCGGTCGGTCGCACGATACTCGGCCTGCCAAGGCTGATTTCCAATCCGGGAACATCACGACTGGTCGAATAGTTCTGCCCTTTCCAGCTGGTAGGACTGCGGTAGTGGGAACCATTCCGGTTGGTACAGCGGCGGCGGTGCTGCCTCTGGTATTGCGGTGCTGAACCTTGGAAATCGCTCGCCGTGGGATTATATGGGGGGTCTGGATCAGGCCACGGAGGTGGGTCGTAGTCATTCTGGAGGGCATTATACCTGCACTGGAAATAGGGCGCTCGTGCGGCAGCTGGTAGGAGGGTTGCAGCTCCCACAACGAAGGAGCGTGAATCTCCCCAACACGGCGTGCTCAATCGTGATTCCAATTTGGTGATTTCTGCGGAAATTTGTTCAAGTTGCAACGAAATAACGCCGCACGATCGTGCCATGATGACAATAATTTGGAGGAAGAGAACCTAGATGAAAGCACCCGATGATACAAGAGATAACTTCAAGAGATTGCCAAGAAGATATTAATTCGTTCGCAGGGAGAATCCCGTTGAGCAGCCAATTATCATCCAACTAGGGTTTTGAGCAAAAAAATTAAATTGCAGGGAATGAAAAGAGACTATAAAAATAATCTAATATATAAAATATAGTAAATTAAATATAATAATATCCTAACTAGAAAGATATGGTGAATCAATAAACTATGGAAAAGATGTGATTATTCAAGTACTAAATAAAGTACTTAATAAGATATTAAAGATATTTCCGAAGATTCGCTTTCATCCAGCTTGTTTGATAAGCAAGAATCACATATCTCATTTAGTGTTTAAACTAAACAAATTTCATCAAACAAAAATTACATGTGTATGTCAGGTTTGTCGTATGCAAACACTCTTAATTTCTTGATTATGTTGAGTTTTTACAGATTGCGTAATTCCCAAGGTATATGTTACATCGAAATTAAAATAAATACCAGCAATAAATTTATGCAAAAAAATGTCGGTAATATAGATATAGATATATATACATGTAGATACTAGATATCTCTTTAGAAAAAGAAGATTTAATTTAACCTAATAGATTTTTTTAAACCGATAGTTAATAAAAAAAGATTTGGTAATTGGTATTGATCCTTTTTAACAGATCGACTATATATATAACATATGCACAACACAAATAAATTCAAGGTAGAATTGAGGAGTAAACTAACAATGGCTAAAAGGCTACGGAGGCGACTACAAGTCGAAGATGACTACACGGTAAAAATCTCCCTAGTTATCATTATTGATTGTTGTTTATGAACTTAACCATTGTAATTAATTAAATCAATAGGCACATAGATGACAATGTTGAGTTTTCAGTTTCAGGGTGATCGAATTAGCATGCTTCCTGACGATATATTATTGTTAATATTATCTTGTTTGAGCTTGAAAGAAGCTATAAGAAGTAGCTTACTTTGCTCTCGATGGAGGAACTTGTGGATCTTCTTACCCAAACTAGATCTTGATCTGGATTCGACAACAATACTACTACAATACCACCGGAAAGCTTATAACATCACCAAGTTAAGAAGCGATTATGTTAGATGGGTTGATCGCATATTCACCATACTCCCAAATTCCTCCACTAACCTTGTCAGATTTAAAGTGGCGTTCGATTTACCTTTATCTTTTAGTGGATGTGTCGATTATTGGGTTAACTCCGCTTTGAGGAGAAAGGTTGAGAGTCTTGATTTGATCTTGAATACCTACGCCTACTCACCAGAAGAGTTTTACTATTTCCCATACCATAAAGGGAATTTTCCCGACAATCTGAAGCTGCTAAAGAGACTGAGTTTGCATTGTGTGAATGTGAGTGATGCCGCTGTGGCATGTTTGTTGGGAAACTGTGTTCTCCTCGAGCAACTATCCCTGTCCCGGTGTGGAAGAATGCTTTCGTCTCTGGAGGTTGGTGGGACGCTGCCGGTGTTCAAATGCCTAGAAATCAGCCAGTGCCCTAGCCTCTCTTTAGTTGTTGTTCGTGATTCTAATATTGTCTGCATCAAGTACGCTGGTCTGGGTAGACCACATTGTCGTTTCGAGCTACATTGTCGTTTCGAGCTAGTCGGTGTTCCTCGTCTTACTCAGCTCTGGATTCAGGCCGCACACGGCCAGGATAGGAATTTTTATATTAGGAGCATCAGAGGCATTATAGACATGTTTGATTCCGTGCTTCCACAACTACACACGCTCAAGATATACTACAACTACAAAATTACCTGCAATGTAATGTGCACTTGTGATTTATTTGATTTTCAATAAATTAGCTATGACATGTGATATACCTATATTGTACAGGACACTTTGCAGAGTATGATGCCTAATCTAAAGGAATTGGTGGTGGTGGTTGAGAGTGAGTTCAGTGACAATTGTTCTCTCGTGCCAATAATAAAATGGTTTAGTGTGGCACCTTGTTTGCAAAGATTTGTCCTAGAGGTAACTATCTATTCATTTCCTAGATTTAGTTAAATTCTGCTTATACAAATGTAGTATATCATAACTTCGATATTTTCATTAATTGTGGAAATTTGGTCGAAATTATGTATGATGTGGAAGTGATAGTGAAAGAAAGGCGGGTGGTCTTTTTTTTTTTGGTGTCAAACTAATGATGAGAATTAAAAGATTGGCAAATTTATGATATAATTGATATTTTTTTAAAAGTGAGGATTGGCTGATTTTTTCTCAAAAATTTTCTGTTTCCAATATCTTTTGATTTACTTAGTGTGGTTATATAATAATAGATAAGATGAATTACTTTGTTGATTAATGATTTTATAGGCGTCACACCAAGATGAAACCAATGCAAAAATTAATGAACTGTGGGGACCGAAAAGGGATTACTTGATTAATGGTAGTGATTATCATGTTTCGGAGATTAACAACAATAACGAAGTTCAACTGGCTTATTCTCACATCAAGGAAGTAGAGTTTTTTGGCTATCGTGGTGTGCGTAATCATCTTCAAATGATTAGTTGGTTGGTGCGACACGGTGTTGCACTAGAGAGGATAGTCGTGGATCCACGATCTTTCGAGATACGTCCGAATATGCCATGGGATCGCATTTCTCGAATCCAAATGGATGATGAAATAATTGCAAGGAAGCTTGCAAAGAAGCAACTTAGACATGTTAATTCAAGAATAAATGTCAACATTCTTTAGACTAGGATTTATGAATTTCATAGCTCAAAATATCAAACATTTATCCAGATTTTGGCACTTGATTATTATGAAACTATGAACGTTGCATGAATGATCATTTCTCTATTCCTATTTGCTTCTCAGCTAATGACCATGTCTGGAATAGATATGGTTAATTTTGGAACAATATGTCATTTAGATCGTGAGCTGGCATTAATGTGTGAACAAATATCATCACACAAAAAAATCTACTCTAATGTAGTATTTTGTTTCGTTTAGAATGAAATAATTGAAATAGTTAATGTTTGATTATTTTTTTTCGATAGTGATTTAGAGACTGGTAGATATTCCCTCGATCATATATGCAAGACTATTCAGTCCAATTATATACTCCATTTGGCTCCGTGACAGTGGTAACATAGTTTCAAAATAAAAACCATTCATATATGATCCAGGGTGAATATCTACCAAAGTTTTTATCGTGATTGGAAGAACTCTGAAGCTTTTATTGGAAAGAGATGATACGGTCATATGATTACATTATCATATACTATATACAATATTTAGTCTAGGGGAGTGTTATATTGCTAACTCAATACTTAATTGCTAACTATAACTAAATAATAGCCATTAGATATTCAAATTAAAGGCTTTGATCATCAACCCTGAAATGTTAATACGATCAACAAAAACGTCAATAAGGCCATATGATTAATTCCAAAAAATATCAATAGGGGTATTAATGTCAATTAACTACAAAATTAGTTATAACTAACTTTTAAAAGAAATCCCAAAACTTCAAATTCATATAACATATATCAAATTAAAGATAACTTTATAAGGATTCCAACGATATACTACATGCATATATTCCGACGTCAAAATTTGAAAAAAAATTCGAATTTTTTTTATTTTTTCGCACAGCAGCTATGTCAACATACTATATAAAATATTTCAATATAATACATGTAAAATGTCAATATAAGTAATGGGTTAACATTCTTAAAGCATTGTGTTGACATTCTCAAAGCATTGTGTTGATATTTTCGAACCACTATATTGACATTTTCATTCAAAACCCTAATTTGGAGTTTTTTTTTATCTTTTTCGATTTAATTAATAAAAACAAAAATTACACGTGGCAAATTGTAAACCACACGTTTTCTAGAATCCTATGGCCTTAAATTAATTGTAGTTAGTAATTAAATGATGAGTTAGCAATTGATCACTCCCCATTTAGTCTATTAGTATTATACTACCTCCGTCCCCCAAAATTAGACATACTTTGACCCGGCACGGGTTTTGAGAAATGTAATGAAAAGTGAGTTGACAAAGTTGGTGGGATGTGGGTCCTACTTTTAAAATATTAGTTTTATAATAAAATGTGAGTAGGAATGAGTTAGTGGAATATGAAGTCCACTACCAAAAATGGTAAAAGTGAAGTGTGTCAAACTTTCAGGGACGGACCAAAATGTTATACTGTGTCAAATTTTCAGGGACGGAGGTAGTAATATCATATCTTTCCATATATTCGGTATCTTGTTCTCTAAGTTAGGTTATTAGTAGTAGTAGTAGTATTATATATAGGACCTATTGTTATTCTCTTCATTCAATCAATAAATATATGAATTTACGTCTCTTTCTATTTTATTTTACGCACTTTGTTTAAGCTTGAGTTGTCGACGGGATTCTGCCTCCCGGGACTTCTCTTTTTATCTCTTTTATCTTTTATGCTTAGTAATGAATATAAGAAACATATTGACTTGAATAATTCAAGTCAAAGAGTTTATATTCCCACAACAATTTCACAAATAGTTGACTTTCAGAATATTTATCTTGGTTAGTACGATAAAATTTTTCGGCACGGAGATTAAGAAAAATTTTGTTAGATGAGTTAAATAAAGAGAGAATAAAGTGAAAAATGAAAAAGGTAGAGAGATGAAGAGAGAGAAAAGTAAGAGAGAATAAAGTAGGTGTGGAAAAATGTGTTGACTCTATTACTATGGAATGGAGGAAGTAGTAGTTAATATAGGTTGACAGTCAACGGAGAATATTACCCGAAAAATCATATAACCACTTCGTTTCGAAATGCTCTATTGTTTTGGAAAATGAATAATGGAGTAATACATATTGAAGGCTTTATTTCATTGTTTCTTCTAGCTAAATTGATCGCTTTTTAAGAAGATCGAGCAGGTTAGGGTTATTTGTAGTGATATTAATTCAACATGAAATTCGCAGGTAGACCCCAAATAGTCCGAATATTTTGTAAGATTGGGATAGTAAAATTTATGTCACGAAAGAATCACAACTTAAATAATCCTAAATCTGAATTCTGCGGGTTGGCCGGAAATGCGATAATTCTCATTATTTAATTTTCAATTTTCAATTTTCATTACATTTTTCAGATTTTTATAAGTTAGTTCAATAATATTTTTTTTTCAAATGCACTTGAAAATATATTTTGATTCATTATTTAAAAGTTATACTCGTATGATATTCGGTTTCCTGTATAAAATAGTATCAAGATATAATCTATGATTGAGTTGTGAGATTATTTTAGTAATCTGGGGTTTGCAGTTAGTTATGACTAATTATTCCATGATTTTCCATCTAGGATTGAATTGTGGTATTGAATATCATAAACCAAACACATTACATATTTAACATCGGGATATAATCTTGTAAACTAAACAACCCCATATTATATTCATTACAAAAAATGATAAAAGTGATAAATTTTAAGGGACAGACGAAAATAGAAATAAGTACTCTAACAAATTTTTAGGAACAGAGGAGAGAGTGTATTAATAAAAATATTTAGCCCAATTGGCCCTGACAGGTAAGCCCAAATTCGAATGCTTAGGATTTGAGTTGAAAATTTATAACCCGAAAGTCCTGTATCCGTATACCCCGGCAATCCGAGCGGATTAGCTTGAACCCGAACAGATTGACCAATCAACATTTCTCGTTATTGGTGCAATAAAACTCTCCCTCCTCCTTCGTCAATGCCGGGTGGTAGTTAGGGATGTCAATCGGGCCGGTCCATCGGGTTTCGGGCCAACCCTACTCGGGTTGCGATTTTTTCGGGTTACAAAAGTTCAACCCTAACCCTAAACGCTCGGGGTTCGGGCTGGCCCAGCGGTTTAATCGGGTTGCTACCGATAAAATTAACATGCGATCAATCCAATAAATAATGACGAAAATTAATTATATTTATAAAATATAAATATTTAATTATGATAAATTTGAGATATATACTTAAACTCAAACACAAACATGATCAAATACTAATATTTGAGATTTGTGTAAAATAAAACATAAATTTGAATATTTTAAAGCATGTTTTAAAACAGGTTTTACAAATGTAAATTTTTATTAATGAATTAGAAGTTTCTAATTTATTTATTTATTATTATATTAATTAAATTTTAATATATAATTTATATATTTAATATAAAATTGAATGTTATTTTTTTAGTTATCTATATTATAAAAATAATCAATGAAAGTGTCCAATTAGGAGTCAAACAAATATAACAATAGAAATTTTATCGGGTTTTCGGGCCAGCCCATCGGATTTTCGGGTCTGACCCTAACGGGTTGCGGGTTAATCGGGTGCGGGCTAATCGGATTGTAATTTTATCGGGCTAGAAATTTTCAACCCTAACCCTATAAATTTGGCGGGTTATTCGGGTCAGCCTACGGGTTGCGGGCTGCATTGACATCCCTAGTGGTAGTGATAGATAGTCGATGCACTTCCCTAATTCTCTCCGGCTGCCGTCATTTAGTTTAACTACCATCTAATTTCATATAGCATACTTGAAATTAACCAGAGCTACACGTGCCATATTTAAATCGCAACTAAATTAACTTTCAAATTCCATCGTGATAAAAGGGATTTAAATCATTTAATATTACTAAAAGATTAAAATTTAAAAATGATCACTTGTGTGATGAAAATGAGATGGTAAGAATTTGGGGTGCTAGTATTGGGCCTCATGAACCCATACCACTGTATATTCAATTACATTTTCATGGATCGGATCGGATCTAACCCGGATTGGCTCGGCCCATTTGCGACACGCTTTCCAAAAACTAAAGAATGGATAAGAGATAAAATCGCGTTCACAAACATATCAACATCGACTAAACACTTAGGACCCGTTTTATAGGTGATAAACCAAGGTTAAGGTTGGTGGGACCCACCACAATCCAATGTTTGATAGCCTGGATAAATGCAATCCAAGGCCCGAAAAAAATTGCGGCGGCCCGCCAGGCCCGCGTGAATAGTGCCCGTTTTCACTATTGGGCTTAGTTAATGTGACCCACAAAATTTGTGGGTTTATTTTATCCTCTTGTGGGTTTATTTTATCCTACATAAATCCTACATTTGGCCCGAAAATTTTATCCTATGTTAATCCTCTTGCTATAACCCACTCACTCTATAAAACGGGTCCTTATGGATAAAATTTTATAGAGTGAGTGGGTTATAGCAAGAGGATTAACATAGGATAAAATTTTCGGGCCAAATGTAGGATTTATGTAGGATAAAATAAACCCACAAGAGGATAAAATAAACCCACAAATTTTGTGGGTCACATTAACTAAGCCCAATAGTGAAAACGGGCACTATTCACGCGGGCCTGGCGGGCCGCCGCAATTTTTTTCGGGCCTTGGATTGCATTTATCCAGGCTGAAAAATTGTATCAAACATTGGATTGTGGTGGGTCTCACCAACCTTAACCTTGGTTTATCACCTATAAAACGGGTCCTTAGGACCCGTTTTATAGGTGATAAACCAAGGTTAAGGTTGGTGGGACCCACCACAATCCAATGTTTGATAGCCTGGATAAATGCAATCCAAGGCCCGAAAAAATTGCGGCGGCCCGCCAGGCCCGCGTGAATAGTGCCCGTTTTCACTATTGGGCTTAGTTAATGTGACCCACAAAATTTGTGGGTTTATTTTATCCTCTTGTGGGTTTATTTTATCCTACATAAATCCTACATTTGGCCCGAAAATTTTATCCTATGTTAATCCTCTTGCTATAACCCACTCACTCTATAAAACGGGTCCTTATGGATAAAATTTTATAGAGTGAGTGGGTTATAGCAAGAGGATTAACATAGGATAAAATTTTCGGGCCAAATGTAGGATTTATGTAGGATAAAATAAACCCACAAGAGGATAAAATAAACCCACAAATTTTGTGGGTCACATTAACTAAGCCCAATAGTGAAAACGGGCACTATTCACGCGGGCCTGGCGGGCCGCCGCAATTTTTTTCAGGCCTTGGATTGCATTTATCCAGGCTGAAAAATTGTATCAAACATTGGATTGTGGTGGGTCTCACCAACCTTAACCTTGGTTTATCACCTATAAAACGGGTCCTTATGGGTGATAGCAAGAGGATTAACATAGGATAAAATTTTCGGGCCAAATGTAGGATTTATGTAGGATAAAATAAACCCACAAGAGGATAAAATAAACCCACAAATTTTGTGGGTCACATTAACTAAGCCCAATAGTGAAAACGGGCACTATTCACGCGGGCCTGGCGGGCCGCCGCAATTTTTTTCGGGCCTTGGATTGCATTTATCCAGGCTGAAAAATTGTATCAAACATTGGATTGTGGTGGGTCTCACCAACCTTAACCTTGGTTTATCACCTATAAAACGGGTCCTTATGGGTGATAGCAAGAGGATTAACATAGGATAAAATTTTCGGGCCAAATGTAGGATTTATGTAGGATAAAATAAACCCACAAGAGGATAAAATAAACCCACAAATTTTGTGGGTCACATTAACTAAGCCCAATAGTGAAAACGGGCACTATTCACGCGGGCCTGGCGGGCCGCCGCAATTTTTTTCGGGCCTTGGATTGCATTTATCCAGGCTGAAAAATTGTATCAAACATTGGATTGTGGTGGGTCTCACCAACCTTAACCTTGGTTTATCACCTATAAAACGGGTCCTTGGTTTACCGCAGAGAACCGTATTTAAACTTCCGCAGGCAACTTCATCACTCATAGAGTATATAAAAGATTAAAAACAATTTCTTCAGCTCTGAAAGTGAACAAAAATTGAAGCTGCTCAGCTATGGAGTTTGAGGTGAGAGCAGTGGGAGGAATCGAGAGCTGCTTCGTCTCTCTCCCTCTCTCCCTCATCCAAACCCTTCAGACCGGTTACCTCCCTCCAATTCTAGCGCTCGAGCTCCGCTCCGACGATCGCCTCTGGCAAGTCGCGTGGTGCGGCGCCGCATCGAATTCCCCTTCCTCAATTGAGGTAGAGCTTTAAGTTAGTTTTGATTGGAGAGTGGTGTTCTTACTTATCTGAATTTGCGGTTTGGGCGCGGGGGTGAATTTTTGCAGATAGCTCGTCACTATGCGGATTGCATTGGATTGAGCGATCGGACCTCGGTTAAAGTGCGTGTGATCAGTAATTTGCCTAAAGCTACGCTTGTGACGGTTGAGCCGCTCACGGAGGATGATTGGGAGATTCTGGAGCTCAATTCGGAGCTTGCTGAAAGTGTTATTTTGAAGCAGGTGATTTGATTGATTCTGTCTTGGTTCAATTGTGCTTCTGTGCATTCGAATTACTGTACAGTAAGGTGGAACATAGTAGTAATTTTGAAGTAGGAGTTATGGTCTGAGTTCGTGTGTATTAGTTAGGGGCTGCAATTCTGAGTTTAAGAGAATGCCTCTTGTTAGGGAGAGTTTGATAGTCTGTTTTTAAGAAGTTTGGAATTGATTTAGGTGTGGTTCATGTTATTTTTGAGAATTTGATGTGTTAAATGTTGTGCAAACTTTTATTAACTCAAATTTGGCTGCATACAGGTTGGAGTTGTACACGAACAAATGAAATTTCCATTGTGGTTGCATGGACAAACAGTTGTCACATTTCTTGTTATGTCAATCTTTCCCCAGAATCCAGTAGGTAACTGCATTGCTTTAGTTTCTGGAATCCTGGAAATCGTATTCCTATTCCGTTTTTTTTCTTTTTCTTTGTTCTACTTTCGAAGCAGTTCTCCTTTCATGTTTGGGTTATGCATTACTTGTTATATTGTGCCAGTTTAAGGCCTCTTATTATCCTCTTCCATTCAACGAAAACTCTTGTGAACATACTTCTATTAAGTAGATTATCATTTTTTATGCTTGTTATTTTACATGTGAGATTGTTTCCAGTTCAACTTGTTCCTGGAACTGAAGTTGCAGTAGCTCCGAAGAGACGTAAAAGTCCGTCCCTGCAATCTCCAGATGAGGGTCACACAATTGCTAAAGCACAACTTCGGATCCAAGATTCAGATAATAAGTCAGTTTATAAATATGAGGAAAATGGTGTTGAAATGGACGTAGTACTCACATTTGGTGTTTATGTCCATCCAGAAACAGCTAAGAAATATTCTTTCAGTTCTTGTCAGCTTGTAGAGATATCTCCACGGTCTCTATCCAAAAATAACAAGAAAAAGCTGCAATCTAGAAGCAAATCAAATGAAAATGAAGCCAATAATGGGATTCATAACGATAAGCGGAATTCCCCCCAGCATCTCATCGTCCATCTATTATTATGTGAATCAGTGTCAAAAGGGCACATAATGCTAGCTCAGTCTCTTCGCCTGTATTTGGGGGTAGAATTACACTCATGTAAGTTAATTCTTCAAAGTATTGAGTAACATTTCTAGTTGAATTAAAATCAAAACGAGTAAGTTCGTCTTTGTTTTGTTAACTTGTCAGTTGTCACGACTCACAATACCCTAATTTTTTTGGTCTTTTTTTTGGCTTTATTTAAGTTAGTGATATTCATTTACTCTGCTCTTATTTCAGGGGTACATGTTAAAGGGTGTATCACTAGTGCAAAAAAAGACATACCTCCCTTTTCTATTTCACCATATCATTTCAAGATATTTGAAAAGAATCAGTTTATGGAGAATAACAGCCCAGAAGTTGCAAGCAACCGCGAGCACCATAAACAAAAAGATAGTCTTGATAGTATTAGTTCAAATGCAGAACTGGGTGTTAGTGATTGGTCTATGCACGACAAGGTTGTTGCCGCACTTTCTTCTGGACTTTCTCATGATGAGGTTGAAGCCACAGCTACTAAGACTAGGGAAAGACACAGGAAACTTGGTCATAGAAATGGTTTATCAGATCTTTTACGTGTGAGGTGTATAGCCCAGCTTGAAACTTTTGCTTCAAATTCAGCAGAAGACGTAAGCTCATTGGTTATAGGAAGCAAAAACTTACTTCATTTAAAAGTCAAATATGAGAGTTTGCCTATAAATTGCAAGATACAAACATCTGGTAAAAGTTTCCCCAGAAACAGAAACCAGGCTGAAGATGCATGGGTTGATATCCTTTATATGCTGTCACTTGTTGATGAATCTTTGCATGATGGAGTCTATAATACCTATGAACTTGCATTTGACAAAGACTGCGGGAGCAACTTTTCTTCAAAAACTTTAGACATGTTGCTAGAGAAGCTGCAGCTGGGTGATATGTTATTCTCTCATGTTGCCCCTTCAGTATTTCCTGGAAATGTCCTTTGTGCTTCAAGTTCTTCATTGGACTGGATGGGTACAGCTCCATCTGATGTAAATCACAGTAGGTATTTTTTTACCTAGTTAACTTTTCATTTCCATCATAATATAATTATGTATGCTACTGAAATTTCTGTATGGGATTAACATGTCTGTACTTGTGTGAGACTACTGATGACTGCCTACTAGATCCCCAAGGAGGGGATTCGTTGCCTAGTTACTGGTTTGCTATAATGATTTTCTTGCTATAGGACTTCCTAGAAGACAAACTTTATGAAAGTGTCGTATGTTCAATCTTTTGTGATGGAATGGGTTTTTTTTTGTGGGATTCTAAAGTTACTGCTTAGGAGGTCTATAGGAGACCATAAGATGAAAAACTTTCCATCAACCACTAAACTGTAACTGTATAGCTCTATTTAAAGCCCAAATAAGCTACAGGTAATGTATGTGATTAAGTTGTCTCTGAATTGAGTGAAGTCTTGAAAATTTGCATAGGTAAAGGTGCATATTCTCAAAGAAGGTTGTCACCTTAGACCACTAAACTCCCAGCACCATATCCATGTACATCATACTCCCTCCGTTCCACAGTAGTAGAGTCATTTCATTTTCTGCACTCGTTTTGAAAAAATGATAATAAATAATTAAAGTGGAGAGAAAGTAAAGTAAGAGAGAGAATAATGTAGAGAAGAGTCTTATCTACAATATTATCTCTCTTACTTTACTTTTTCTCCATTTAAACTATTTATAATTATTTTTTCAAAACGAGTGCGCAAAATGAAATGACTCTACTACTATGGAACGGAGGGAGTAAGAATTATGTCAATTTCCTGATACAACTTTGGTTCCGTAGGCCATTTTTTCATGGTTTGGCTACAGGAATATGTACTGTACCTATTTTGATTTTTTGCTATTATATACTCCTATATTGTGAAGTATTTCATCTAACTTGTTTAACAACCTTCAGGGTTGATCTCTTTGTTATCTCCTACTTCTGGAATGTTGTTCAGTATCTATAATCTGCCGTTGCCTGGGCATATTCTAATATGCGGACCTGCAGTAAGTCTCACCAAAACTAGCTCATTTGAGGCCTTTTAAAGCAAATATTTTTCTAGAATGATTTATTTTGGCATCTTTTGCCTGTATCTTTCTTAAAGAAAAGTTGAATAGACTATATAAATATGCATGTTTAAGGTTGGGAAAAACTTCAGGGGTATCTCTTAATTCAAGGTGTAGAAACCTTTAACACCTTTATCCAACTGCTCCATGGCCTGGAATCTGGGATTTATGGAAATTGGATCATATTTTGTGCCCTCTGCACATGATCAAACAATGTCAACTTATCTATTAGAGAAAAGTTAAAATATATAATTCTGTTACCTTACCTTCATGAAGCCAGATTATTATCATGTGCTGGAAAATTTTGTTTTGTAGGGTTCTGGAAAAACATTATTGGCTAAAGCCTCTGCAAAATATATTGAAGGCTGTAAAGATATTTTGGCACATGTGTAAGAATTTTCTGATTTAATTTTATCATCAAGAATTTGGGTCTTACCTACCTCTTGTTGCTGCTTGAACCTGATTGGATAGAGGGTTCCCTTTTGCAGAGTCTTTGTTTCTTGTTCTAGGCTCACTCTGGAGAAGCCTTCAACTATTCGTCAAGAACTTTCTAGCAACATCTCTGAAGCACTGGTTCATGCACCTTCTGTCATCATCTTGGATGATCTTGACAGCCTTGTTGCATCTTCCTCGGATCTGGAGGGGTCTCAACCTTCATCATCTTCTGCAGCATTCATTGAGTTTCTTGCTGATATATTAGATGAGGCAAGATGAATTTGTTATTTGAAATTCTCTCTCTCTCTCTCTCTCTCTCTCTCTCTCTCTCTTTCCCTCTCTCTTATGACTCTGATGGTTTGTTATCGTCTCTCTGAAACTGGGAGTTGACCCACTGAAGCTTCATGTTTTTTGACCTAGAATAATTGTGATCTTATATTTACAAAAAATAAGTTACTTCATGTAAGTGAAAATATTTTAGTCCTTTTTGAGCTCCATGCATTGATCTTAACCCACCTCATGCTTTCCTAGTAGGTAGCTTCATTCTCTCTCTCTCTGCATTTGCTCCATTTCAACTAGATGTCACATGTTTTTCCTCAAGATAAAGATACCACATGTTACTTATTATTTGTTGTATCATGTTTAATAGTGCATATTGATTCCTCATTAGATGATGGCTATTTCCAGGTGGATACATTTCTTTTATATTTGACATAACGTTTTTTTGCTCTCATGCTTGTAGGGAAAGCAAAGGAGCTTTTGTGGGACTGGTCCCATTGCATTCATTGCTACTGTGCAATCCCTGACTAATTTTCAACAGAGCTTGAGCTGTTCTGGTGCGTTATTCTGCATTAAGTAAAAATAATTGTTCTTCTTTGAATAATTGTTTTCTTTTATGACTTTATCTGACAGCTAGAATTGATTGAATTCAGGACGGTTTGACTTTCATATCAATCTTCCTGCACCTGCAGCTGCTGAACGGTCAGCTATATTGAAGCATGAGATGGAGAAACGATCATTGCAATGTTCTGATGATCTCCTGTCAGATATAGCATCAAAATGTGATGGATATGATGCTTATGATCTGGTAAGTCATTGCTAAAAAACTTATATACAACTTACTGCTATATGGATGAAATTCAACTGGTTCAGTGACAACAAATTTTGGCCAAAATATACTCATATGCAAATTATATACTTCAGGAAATACTGGTAGACCGATCCGTGCATGCAGCCATTGGTCGCTCATTATCTGCTAATTTGGGATCTAAAGATAATAGAAAGCCTACTTTGATTTGGGATGACTTTCAGCAAGCAATGGAAAATTTTCTACCGGTGGCCATGCGAGACATCACTAAACCAGCTAAAGAAGGTGGTCGCTCTGGTTGGGAAGATGTTGGTGGTCTTAATGACATTCGAAATGCTATTAAAGAGGTATTTTTCTGTAGATATAGAGTTTTTATTCTTTCAATCGTCCATCTCAAAAACTGACACCAGTTTTGTGTGACTATTTGCTTTTAGATGATACTAATAAGTTGATCTTTTAAGGATGATATTTCTTTATAATTCGCAAAAGCGAATGAAATAATATTGAACTCTGGTAACAGTAAAAAAACCTCCCGATTGTGTAACATAGTAGTATTGAATGTTTCTTCCAAGTGTTCTCATCCATTGGACTTTGACAATTGACATTAATTTTTCAGCTAGCTTCTCATCTGATTTTGAGTTTGCTCTTCTCGAATTGCATTTAAATTGGTTCAGTGATCTTAAATTGATATAGTAGACCAGAAACAGCTATGTCCAATATAATAATATAACTCTGATGTTTTCAAGTTTCTCATTAGCAGTGAATTTAATGTCATTTTTCATGGATGATATTGACCTGGATCGTGGTTTTGAAGATCTCTAACCTAACAAAACACATCTTGAATTTACTACTGGACTTTAAAGTAACAAGAAGGGAAAAAGAGTTACTCCCTCCGTCCCAAGATAATAGACTCACTTCTTTTGGGCACAGGAATTTAGGAGCTTTTATTTTGTGTGTTAGTTAGAAAGAGAAGATATAATATTTAAATTATTATGAGAGAGAACTTTTTCTAAAAATGGAAAGTGCTCAAGTATGTTGGGACACCCCAAAATGGTATACTAGTCTAATATCTTGGGACGGAGGGAGTATTTGTTTGACAGAAGCAGAATTCTGTGCATGTTTTGAAATTTTCAGTGGCATCCTGTTATTTATTGTTCTACTGTAGAAACCTCTTCACTGCCTTTATGCTTAAATTCTTCAATCCTGCAAATAACTTTCTGAATTTGCTTGCTCCTTATCTAAAACAAATTATTCTTTCTCGCTTTTCTGTAATTTCCATGCTGGATATGGCTTTTGCGGTGTCTGTTAAAAACATATGGATGTTAATTATTTGAGGCTGTTACTTCACATGGTACATATTGGCTATAGATTGATTAATGGTGTATTGTATTTTGTATCAGATGATTGAGCTACCTTCAAAATTTCCCAACATATTTGCACAAGCACCATTAAGATTGCGATCCAATGTTCTCTTATATGGTCCTCCTGGTTGTGGGAAAACACATATTGTTGGTGCAGCTGCTGCAGCATGTTCACTAAGGTTCATCTCAGTGAAATGGCCTGAATTGCTTAACAAGTATATTGGTGCTTCTGAACAAGCTGTAAGATATGAGCTGCCTTGTATAGATTTCATTATCTACTTTTGGAGACGATATGCATCTGTATTTTGTCTTTTTAGTTTTCATTTCATCCCCTTGAATACTACTTCATACCTTATAATTGTTAGCATGCATGTTACCAAGTGCATCAGCCATTGGGTACAAATACAATACTGGAAGTGGCTTCAACTTGATACTATTATTCGAAATCTGGATCTAGAGTTCATTTCTATGGTGGTTTGCACTAGAATGTCAAGAAATATAGGGCCTTTATATAGTGTGGTTTTCCTTATAGCAGTCTATATTTTCTTTTGTTAGACTATTATACCTGAGCAACTAGACATCCCAATGTCCTGTTTATGGTCAGTTAGGGTTATACGTAAAATTCATTCAGATGTACTTTTTCATATAATGCATGAAGCTATTTGGCGTTGCTATATCAAAGCTGGGCCTGGAAGTTGTCGCACAGCCCTGAGATCTTAAAGAGAGATTTTAAAAACAAGCTATTTTTAGGTATTGAGAAGCAACTGACTGCATGAATAAACTATTTTAGGTTCGGGATATCTTCTCAAAAGCAGCTGCAGCAGCTCCCTGCCTTCTCTTTTTTGATGAATTTGATTCTATTGCTCCGAAGAGAGGACATGATAATACCGGTGTAACTGATAGAGTTGTCAATCAGGTCAGTTCCTTCATCCCGCTCAACCTAATATTTATTTTGCTGTTCTGCCTCAGCTACCAATACCTTCGTCACATTATATGCCAGTTTCTAACAGAATTGGATGGTGTTGAAGTCTTGACTGGTGTATTTGTTTTTGCTGCTACTAGGTAAGCTCTCCTCTTCAGAAGTTATCTTTATATGTTGATGTAATGAACTTTTCTCAGTGCAGAATCGAATGACCTGTTATATGTTATGTAAATAATCTGAAAAGTTACTATCACTTAGAAGCTTCATTTTGATACTATTTTTGTAACACATGGCTTGCTGAAAACCAGTCGACCAGATTTGCTTGATGCTGCACTTCTACGGCCTGGTAGGCTGGACCGAATTTTATTTTGTGATTTTCCATCACACCAGGAGAGGTTGGAGATTCTTAAGGTCCTCTCAAGAAAGGTAAGCACCTATATCTGCAATTTGTAGACGTTTATTCTTTTTGTCGGTGATTTCTTCTTCGTGGAGTAAGAAGTTTTTAGTGGTTTCAGTCTTCTGGACCATAAGAATTTGTGTTTACACAACTCACTAATGACTAATCCGAGAACCACTGCAGTTACCAATGGACGGTGATGTCGACTTGGATCACGTAGCTCAAATTACTGAAGGCTTCAGTGGAGCTGATCTTCAAGCCCTTCTCTCTGACACACAGCTTGAAGCAGTTCACGAGCTTTTAGATAACAACGATGTCAGCACAACTAAAAAGATGCCTGTAATCACGAATGCTCTCTTGAAGTCCATCGCGTCCAATGCTAAACCGTCGGTATCAGAAGCTGAGAAGCGAAGGTTGTATGATATCTACAGCGAGTTTCTTGATTCAAAGCGATCAACCGCTGCACAGGTCCTCTCTCTCTCTCTCTCTGTGCCTACTTATCTCTAACCATGACATCTAGTGTGATCTTATACGTGCTTGTAAACTATGTGCAGTCGAGGGAAGCAAAAGGTAAACGTGCGACGTTAGCTTGATGTACTCTGGGAACAAGCTGCTTAGGTATGTATCCGTAGCGGAATACAGAAAGTGTTGATGGTATTCGATCTCGACTTTCAGTTATACAAAGGGCGTTGGCAACGTGTGCTTAAGAGCACGAGAAGCGCGCGTCGTTGCCGGTTGTATTACACGCCGCTCTCCGGTTGCTCGTGTGGGATGCGTCCATCTCAGCGAAGGTGTGGCATGTTTCACACTCTTAGAATAAATAAAAAAAAATAGATAAAAATACATTTTTTAGGAGGAATCAATGTACATGGGTTTGGCACTGAATTCTTTTCGATAGCTTTGATTCGAAGCCACTTTTCTGGTGAAGAATAATAAATAATTTAACGTCGTTTAAAAAGTAAAGAGAGGATGTTCCTTGGAATATGCCAACTAGAGGCAATCTCAGTTACATATACAATCATCATTCATCAACTTTTTTGGCTTTTGTAAAGATTTCTATTTTCTACATTGGAAAAAATAAATTTACCCCGTGACCCTTTTCTTCATCTTTTTCTATATTCGTGTTACGTCATTTCTTTAGTGTGTATCTAAATGCTCTTTAGTGCTATTTATAGAATAACAAACCAAATTTAAAAATTGATTTAGTATAGTTATTTAAGGCTATTTCGGCTAATTCAGTCACAATCGAATTACTTCCAACGTCCTCGATTAACAATCACACTTTGACCAGACACAGATTTTAAGAAATGTAAAGAAAAGTTGGTTGAAAAAGTTAGTGGAATGTGTAACTCATTTTTAATATTGGTTTTATAATAAAATGTAAGTGAAGTGAATTAGTGGAATGTGAGAACTACTTTTCATTCACAGACCGAAATGGAAAAGTGTGACTCTTCATCGGGAATGGAGGGAGTATAAAATTTGTGTATCTATTTTTTTTTAAAACTAATTTGCTTAAATTTTTCTAACCGATTAAATCAAATTATTCGTCTATACACATTTTATCGTTATACTAAAAAAACATTGCTTTAAACTTATTTTGAGGATATTACTTAGAACTTGGGAAATCTTGAACTTATATGTATACATGTTTCAAGCACAGCAAACAAGTTAATCTCCACAAACCAAAAAGAGATTACATAAATTTCATTTACTCATTTCTCGTCTAACTTTCAAAATGGACACAATCTACCATTAATCCAAAACTAATTTCATGAATAAAAAACTATGTAATCTACTTTTTTTGAGGGAAAATTAATATAAATTCGATTCACTAAATATTTACTGAACCTTCTTCAGATTTTCAACCAACTCTCGCCGCCGTTTACCGACCCGACCCGACGAAATCGGTTCGATTCACGTCGCAATCAGTAACTAACCCTTCGTTTTTTGTTTTTTTTTTTAAAAATTAACTTCATATATTTATATCATATATATGAAAGAGGAAATTACAAATCAACTCCTATAACAAAGAGGGAAGACAAATTACGCCACCCAGGGTTCGAACTCGAGACCTCCAGGATGGACGCGGTATCCAGCACCCTTTACCGCTAGGCCAAGAGGCTTGGATCAGTAACTAACTCTTCGTTCTGTCTTCTAAATTTATGCAATTGTTTCTGGTGTTAATCATTCTATTTGATGTTCTGATTATGAACTTTTATTGATTGTTGTGCTTATGTGTGTTATCTAATACTATCATTGAGAACCTCTTCATGTGCTTATTACAGGAAATATTCAACTTCAATTCATTTGACTTATAATTATTCTACCCCTTGCAGGTGGCTCTGCCATTGGAATCTACTACAGGAACGTGTTTCTTACAGCACTACATTGAATCTATTCTTGCCTTGCAAGATGCGAGCTGTAGGCTAAGTCAAGGTTCGTATATGATACCACTTTGTCACGCCCGCATTTTCTAAGGATAGAAAACACGGTTGATCGCGATTAGGGGAGGATTAAAGAAGCGGGGAAGAAAGGAGAAAACAACACAACTCAACCATAGCCCGAAACAAATGGGAATAGCTGGAATAAAATCAGAGTATCTCAACAATACAAAAACTCAAAAGAAAGACGACTACTCAGCGGAAGCATTCGAGAGAAGGAATATGCCACGTGTGAAGACATGACACATTCTAAACACTTAAATTTCTTCAACGGTCTTGCTCAACACCCACCGCACCCGTCACACTCAACCTGCACATTTTTAAAAAGAAATGCAGGGCTGAGTACTTGATGCACTCAGTGGACTCATGCCGAAAACATTTTATAAAAAGTATTTATCATGCCACCATTGAGTGACCTTGGGGTTTTGACTTTAAAAATCGCCCAAGACACTAAAATCAATTCTATCGTAAAATTCGGTTGATCAACCATTTTCCCATAGATGTCTACCATATTTGATCCATTGATGACAAGGAACGTGGCCACATCCCAAGTCACTAGACCGGCCGACCCAAAAGACGGCTCACGATCTCCATAGGTGTACACTAGCCTGAATAGAGACTCACTCCCTACACAGACCCGAATTCGATTATCCATGGATGGCAAAAGCCACATCAGATAGGTTCCATAGAATAAAACAAAACACAGCATGACAAATATTCGTATAATTTTCACATAAAAATATACTTAGGGCATTGCCCTTATTTAAAAAGAAAGCTCACCTCAAACGCTTGACTCGTCAATCCCTTTCTGCTTCAACCACAAACGACGTGCAAAAGTTCACCCTTTTTAACACAATATGATTATGCTAAAATTAGATTTTACAAAATAACTTAATTTAAAACGATGCGTGCATCCTACGTGCGTGTGCTCAAATTATTTCTCGTTCTTTCATAGAGATGATCATACATAATCTCGCACAACCAATCCAACGCCTATTCAAAATTTTCTTAATTAGCCAAGCTGAAGTTATTATGCGCAAACTACAGAGCAATTAAACAGAAACCTTCAACCCATTTATTTAATTTACAAGGCCCAACCAAAAGTATTAAATAGCCTAACATTTTAAAGCTAAACCAAGAAAAGGAAATAGTAGCATTATATACTCCCTGCCACCACACGTCTACTGCCCAAAGACCCAACTCAAACCAACATCTCTCTCTGCCAATTCTTCTACAAAGCTCACTCTCAATTTCTCATCTCTTCCTCTCCTCTGTACTCTCCCTTTCCCTATTCTCAATTTTACAAAAAATAAATCCCAATTCACATCTCACAATTTAAAGTCTCAAAACAGAAACTTCAAATCCTAAAACAGTAGTACAAGGCGTGCCTCCATCTTTCTTCCTCTCGGTCTCTTCTCACCGTCGGTAAAACTCGCCGCCGCCAGCTCGTTCAGGCAACTGCCGTCCGCCACTGCCAGTCACCCCTTTAGCACCGCCCAGCCGTCGTCGCCGGTGCCTCAGTCGAGCGGCGCCGCCTCTCACAACTGATCCGTCCCTCCCCCTTTTTTTCTCCACTCAAAACTAATCTTTTATTAAGTTTTCTAATAGTTCGATATCAATTGTTAATGGTTGATAACATTTTTCAGAACTCTGGGATTTTAAAATTTCATGGGGATGAACTAACATGAATATGAACAAATAATTCCATGGAGAAAAACAAACGTCGGACTTGAATATACCTCTAGTTTGATGGATCAAAAATTTGTGAAGCAAAATCTGGAAACTCACGGCTGCTCCACTCCTTTGGCTATCTCTTTGTTTTTCCCAGAATTTGGAAGGAGGCTAAAAATTTGTGGAATGGTTCGGGTATATATATGTTCCCATATAGGTTGTAGATTTAAAATTGATATTTAATAGTTGATATATATATAATAAATTACGTGATAGGGTTGGGTTTGTTGGAGGGATTTTAGGGAATGGAGATATGTGATAATAGTTTGGTGATAGGGTTTGAAGAAATATATCTGACCAAGTGAAAAGATTTAATTAGATTTATTTGTTTTTTTTTTCTCCTTTATTTTTATTTTTGGGGTGTTACAGTTATTGAACAATATGCATTAATTTTAGGTTATTCTATCTTACTATAGAGAAGTTAGTACTGTTGATATTTGCTATGATGATTTTCTCCAGATGGTCATTGTTCCTTACATATTCTAAACATATAAAGATTTATACGGAAACATCATTTAATTGTTTTTCGACATGGAACATCATGAATCAAAAATATGTTTTGCAATGCTGTTATCTCAGTGATTTTTTCCTTGTATGCATAAGAGAAAACAATATCTCACAAAACTGGATTGCTATTTGGTTCATTACCCATAAGTATCTTAGCTTTACCAAAGAATTAAAGCTCTTCTCATTACCAATCTGTTGTTTGAGCTTGCAACTGAACATGCTGTTGCATTATCAGGCTGGTTTCAAGGTGAATGACCCAGTTCAAGATGTATTCAATGGGCAGGAGGTGGACGTATGGCCTCGTATTGCATGGAGTCCTAAATGGGGGCTTACATTCTCGTATTACCGGAAGGAAGATCTACCATTGCCATTAAGGGCCAAAGCATCTTTCTCCAGGATCTTGCCTTGGATGGAGCTCTAGTTATCGATGCTGAGGTATGTTACAGTAAATCTCTCAATTGCCAACAACAGCTCTTTTTGACGATACAAGGAACCTGAACCTGATCACTGGTCATTTTCTCAACAGGTTAAAGTAGGAGGAACTGTGCACAACGCCGGATGGGCCATTGAAAAAGTCGATTACAAGGATACTTCAGTGCCTGAAGAAGTGAGGATCAGAGGTTTCAAAATTATCAAAGTGGAGCAGTTGGAGAAGACATACAACGAGCCCGGAAAGTATTCATTAAGCCCCTGAGATCTGATTCGGATATTGGATATAGAGGTCTGTCTTCAACTACTTGCATGATTCAGTCCCACTTTGTATGATTTTTGTAACATTATATGCATCAAATAAATTCTTGGGGCTTCTGCAACTGATAAGAGAGTTAGTTAGTTAGGTGGGATTTTGATGATTCATGCTTTTGAATATAGAATAATGGAAGAAAATTAGACCCTATCTAGGCTGACTGCAATTGTTTGGATCCCATTTCTGTGATATTTCTCCAATTTCATGTGGCTTATATTTCTACTTCACTTGTTTAAAAAAGTCTAATTTTACAATTGACTCGTATGAAATTAAAGTTTATTTTGTGTTTGTGTTCTTTCCTCCCTTATTTTTCTTGTTATAATTCCACATCGTATTGACGTTGCTAGCTATTTAAATATCTAAAAGTCTTGATTTTGGGGCATCAAGGGTTGGAATCTTATTTGAACTGGAACCAAATTAATTTTGCTTTTTCAATATAAATACTAATTTTGCTAGAAAAGTAAATAAATTTGTAATCTTGTTTCATCAATTTTCACTAAACGAGTTTGATGTTTGAAGAATGAAATTCAACTATGAATCTACAAAAACGTGTTGTTACCTTTTGACAATTTTCTTTTCCTGCAATGGTTAGGAAGTTCAAGCTGTTCAACATTCAAAATGTGTTATATTAATAAGTTAAGGCCTAATAATATGCTTGACTTCAACATATTTTATATCGTACAAGATATCAATCTTATACTAGTACTTGGTTGGTACTATATTATTATTTTCAAATTGCAACACATACTCCAAAGTAATTTTAGAATAAACTGTGAGAATAAAAAAATATTATTGTCAATGAAATAAAAATAGACTCACACTCTACTCTCCAAGTAATTTTAAGTCAAATTAGGATCCGTTTGATAAGTTATACTAATTTACGATATAAAAATAATTTAGATATTATTATAATAAACATTACTATTATTTTGATAATTAAGAAGAAACAAGAATTCTAGTTATAAATTTGCGTTATTTTCCTTGTTAACAAGATTTTTATCACTTTTCTTATTAAATAAAAAATCAAATAAATATTAGTTTAAAATTTTAAAAATAGATTACTTTCTTAGAACATAAACGAACCCTTAACTTATTGCTGGAGATGATATGTAAAATCTCATAAATTCGTTCAATATATTAAAATGGCATAAATATATTATTGTCCATTTTTATCGCCTATAATGACAACGATTGAATACTAATGTCAATATTATAAATATTGTAAACTGAATTTTCTTCTTCAAAAACCAAAACCCTATCTTCCTTCGCAGATCGTCTTTTGCGCCGACACAAAGAAAGGTACGTAACGCTTGTTTCTCATCTTCATGCATAGGGTTTTCTTATTCTTATTAACACTACTTTTCTGGCTCATCAATAGAATAGATTGTATATTCAAGGGTTTTTTTTTCCTAATTGTCCGGCTCATAAATAGGATAGATTCAGGATTCATGCTGTTCTTATAGCTTTGACCACTAATCAATTTTTATATTTAATTTTCAGTTCTCTAACTTATTTATCATATTTAAAGGGGATGCTTATAAGTTTTAAATTTGGAAGGTAAAAACATTTTTCTAAATGGAGGAAGTGAAAAGTTATGGAGAGGCATCTATTTTTTACTATAAATATGTTGTTAGCTAGATTTTAATTCTGATATTCCTATCTTTTTCATAATATTCTTTGTTGAACGCTTTGATTGGATTTTTTTTCTTTTTTTTTATTAATATGAATTATTTTATTCTAAATTCACAATGTCACATTGCCTTTAATTTCCCATGAATTTATGCATTTTTTATTTTATTTTTTTAATAATGTATTTGTTTGATGTTGCTGATAATTTTGATCTTATATCTTTAAATCTACTCATTTTGAGGAATTTGATTTTTTTTTTAATATCTTTTAAACCTACTAATTTTCGTAGATTATATTTGATATAGACCATGAGTTCCTTCTTTCTATTTTCCTTGACAATCGCAGAACTATTACTATGTTTTATCTTACAAGAAATTGAAAGATTTTTTATGTATGTAAGTTTTATCGGTGGGTTATGGTGTAAAATATCATTGGATGTTATGTAATTTTTATAACTCTCCCCTATTTCAGGAACAAAAATCACACCTCCAAAAAATGGTATACTAAAGATTTGAAGATGCGCAAAAAAAATCTAACATGTTGTCGATGAAGAAAAACAAGCGTAGATATAGGAAAAACAAAAATATAGCACAAAACATTTATTTTATTAGTATTAGTTTATATTTCTTGACTTAAGTGTAGTGTAAGGTTATATTATATTTTTAGCTTTAACAATATGCATTGATATAAAATATTATTATATTCCTATTGATTTTTTATAATATTAATTTGTGATTTGTTTTTACTATTTTAACATTTGTCACTAAATTAAGTTTGGCATGTTAATTTCAACTTTAATTTCATTGATTTTGTATTCTTAGCTTGATTGTGTTCAGTTGTTTCATTACTATCATTTTTACATATTCTATGAATTTTTTGGAACTCTCATGACCCATTTTAATTTGTTTTGTAATACAGGAATATTATTATAATATATCATTGAATATTTCAATATGTGTAAAATAAAACTTAGGGGCTCCTACAATTAAACTTAGGGGCTCCTACAATTAAAGTTAGGAGCTCAGCAATTATATTTTTTATATCTTGATGTTCTATTTTGCTATCGAACTAAATATGTTCAAAGTGTATGTTAACTTTGTTAACATAATTTAATTATAATTATTAAAATAAAAAATATATATTTGTTTATAAATGATAACTTTATTTATAATAGAGATCTAACAATGTTCTAACTTTTATTGTACTGAGTTCGTAAATTTTATTTTATACATATTGAAATATTCAATGATATATTATTATAATATTCCTGTAATATAAAATAAATTAAAATAGTTCACGAGAGTTCCAAAAATATCATAGAATATGTAAAAATGATAGTAATGAAACAAATAAACACAATTTAACACTAAACAAGCGAATAAAATAAAATGGACCGTGCTTCGCACCGATGTGAAACTAGTACTATAAAAAGGCAAATGTGACAATTAATGCGGTACGGAGGTAGTAACTTATTTCTACTTATATCTTGAACAATTAAAGTCATAAATCCATAATTCTAAACATTATATTTTCGGTCCATGCATTTCTTTATAGCTAAAAGAAATATTTCAACTTCTAATTAAACCCCATGCTTATCAACATGGACGGTTGGATGCTCAAGCATATGATCAACGGCAATGGATGATTTCTAAAATTTGAAGTTCTTGAATTTTGTTTGGAATCCCATTCGAAAATTGATCGAAGCATTTCAATCAACTGATATTAAAAACCTAATTTCATCTTCTTCCCAAGATTCATGTGTTGTATCCAACTTCAAATCAAAATTCGTAAGTAGCGAAATCTAATTTCAGTTTTGTAAATCTCAATCTCATCCCAATTACAGAACGTAATCATCCACAATCAATATAGGATGCATAAACATATGATGTGTCATCATCAAATGATATGAAACGGAAGTTGAATCCAAAAAAAAAATTAGATTTATAATTGATAATCCAATGCGGGAACAATTGTTAATTGCACCACATAATTTGAACTTATGATGAAATTATTCACTAATATATGATTTTGTGTGCCAATCAATGATTTTTTGACAAGTAAATCTATTAAAGATCTATACACAAAACTTAATACTCCCTCCGTCACACAAAGATTGTCCCATTTTTCTATTTCTGTCTGTCCCACAAAATTTGTCTCATTTCACTTTTTACCATTTATGGTAGTGGACCTCATATTCCACTAACTCATTCCTACTCACATTTTATTATAAAACTAATACTCCATCCGTCCGCCATTAGGAGTCCCATTCATGGGCGGCACGAGTTTTAAGAAATTTTAAGAAAAGTGGGTGAAAAAAAGTTAGTGGAATAGGAGTCCCACATGTTTATATTAGTTTTAAATGAAATGTGAGTGAAATGAGTTAGTGGAAAGTGAGACCCTATTACCATTTATGGCAAAAGTGAACCGGGACTCCTATTCGCGGACGGACTAAAATGAAAAAATGGGACTCCTATTCGCGGACGTAGGGAGTATAAAAGTTAGTGGAAAGTTAGTGTGTAGAATGCATGGAATGGCTAGCCTATTAATAGGCTCGGTCCACTGCAGGGGTCAACAGCCATAATGGCTGTCATCATTGCTAGACCGTAACGATCGTCGGCTACGAGGCGTTACAAGCCGTTATGGAGCAGAGAGGTTGAATCTAGAAGCTTCTAGGTTCATTCACGACGTGGACTATCACGTGTCAGCCACGTTGGCATAAACCGCGTCATACTTACGAGGTGTCATCCAGCTTGGCTCGCTGACGTGGAAACGGTGGTGGTCCAAAAAGAACTAGACCAGTCTAGGGTCGAACCCAACCACCGAGCCACACGACCAAGCCCAAAGAACAGTCCAAAGACCACCCAAAGACCAATTGCCAAGATCAAAGTCCAAGATCAAGATTGGGATCGAGATCGAGATCAAGATCGAGCTCAAGCCCCGCGCCCACGCCCACGAGCACGGGCTCGGGCTCGCGCGTGTGTGCTCTTTCACCCATCTTGGTCCACTATAATTATTAAGTAACATAAAGTCATTTAATTTATACACATTAAAAGATGTGTCTCTTCTCCAATGTGGGATAATTAACACTTGTTTAATTACTCCCTAAGCTTAAACTCCTAGCTTTATTAAAAGCTATTTATGCCCCACTTTAATCCACTATTTCTCACTCACCGGAAATTGGAATTGAGAAAGTGAATATACTACATTTATCTACGTAAAATGTAGATCGACGCTATATCATTTAATTTCACAAAATCAAATGTCTCGTCACATTAATTAATTGGTCAAAGTCCATTGACTGGGCATAATCAACTCATGATTTCAATAATCCCCCACATGAGTGGAAATTGCCAAATGCATATGCGTGCAGACACAAGTTCAACCCTCACGAGGTATATAAGCATAAAGATAGGTAACTTTTAGTTTTGAACCTTCCATAGTCAACGCCATCGGATACACAGGCGGCCTAGTAGCGTGATGCTTTGAACTAGTCCCCCACGGCGTGCACCGAGACAATGGTGTTAACACTTAAACACCTCAACCTCATCCGTTCTCACGTTTTGTGTCCTTTGCGGCCTTGGAAACCACTTTGGATTCATAAGTGTGTAATTTGAAGCGGCCACACTTCACACTTACATAGGTGATTCCTACTCGAGTATCTTGCCCTACTCGGTCTCCTTGAGAACTCAATCTCCTTGAGATCCTTAGGAGTCATTAAAAGTCATGGACTTAGCCTCACCACAAGGCAAGTTTTCCAACACTCTATTGCTCTCTAGGGAATAGATGTAAATGAGTGTTTCACACGAACTCTCATAGCTTAGTTGTCCCTTTGAACCAAGTTCTTGGGATATCCAGTCATCATGGTTGGGTTACCACTATGACAGTTCTTTAGTTTGTGGATTTCAAACTCATTCCCTCTAGCAACTTATTCATTTGATCACGGTTTAACCCTTTGGTTAGCGGATCCGCTAGATTATCTATTGACTTTACATAGTCAATTGTAATCACGCCTGTTGTGATCAAATGCCTCACGGTATTATGTCGTCGACGAATATGTCGAGACTTACCGTTATAGAAGCCATTGTTTGCTCTTCCGATAGCCGCTTGGCTATCACAGTGAATCAACACTAGTGGCACTGGCTTATACCAACCTGGAATATCTTCAAGGAAGTTTTTAAGCCATTCGGCTTCTTCACCGGCTTTATCTAAAGCTATGAATTCCGATTCCATGGTTGAACGGGCTATACATGTCTGTTCCGTGGATTTCCACGAGACAGCACCACCCCCAATAGTAAAGACATATCCACTTGTTGAAAGTGAATCTTTATTATCGGATATCCAATTGGCATCACAGTACCCTTCAAGTACCGGGGGGTATCTCGAAAAGTGTAGCCCATGATTTTGAGTATGTTTTAGATATCTCAAAACCCTTACAAGAGCTCTCCAATGCTCTTTGCTTGGATTACTCGTGTATCGACTCAACTTGTTTACGGCACAAGCAATGTCCGGCCGAGTGCAATTAGTCAAATACATAATGCACCCAATGACCCGTGCATATTCTTCTTGTGCAACGGGTTCGCCTTTATTTTTGCTCAAGTGAACATCGAGTTCAATTGGAGTCTTAACCGGCACGCCATCATAGGCTTTGAATTTCTTCAAAATCTTCTCAACATAATGAGATTGGGTTAAGATGATTCCATCAGATGTTCTTAGAATTTTCATTCCAAGAATTACATCTGCTAGACCCATGTCTTTCATGTCAAAGTTTCTCTTCTACATGGCTTTTGTTTCGTTAATCACTTGAGTATTGCTACCCATGATTAACATATCATCAACGTAGAGACACACTATAACATATCCGTTATCAGTGTTCTTAATATAGACACATTTGTCACACTCGTTGATTTTAAATCCATTTGATAACATCACATTATCAAATTTCAAGTGCCATTGCAATAGCGCTTGTTTCAATCCATATAGGGACTTGATTAGTTTGCACACCTTCTTCTCTTGTCCAGGTACTACAAACCCTTCGGGTTGTTCCATATAGATTTCATTCTCTAATTCACCATTTAGAAACGCAGTCTTAACATCCATTTGGTGAATCTCAAGATTGTGCAAGGCAGCAATCGCGAGAAGCACTCGGATAGATGTAATCCTCGTTACAGGTGAGTAGGTATCGAAGAAGTCATGTCCTTCCTTTTGTTTAAAACCCTTTACAACCAATCGGGCATTAAATTTATCCACTGTTCCATCGGCCTTAAATTTCCTTTTAAGCACCCATTTGCACCCTAAAGGTTTTGCACCTTCGGGCAAATCAACCAGCACCCAAGTGTGGTTTAGCAAAATTGAATCAATTTCGCTTTGAACAGCTTCTTTCTAATGTAACCCGTCTGGGCCATCGAATGCTACTTTTATTGACGTTGGTTCTTCATCCAACATAAGAGCAATGTAGTCAGGACCAAATGTTTTTGGTGTTCTGACTCTACTACCACGTCTTAGAACTGCATCACTTGGATCAGGCCTTGCACGCTTACTCGATTCAGGCTCTCCATCTTCAATTCTTTTCTCAGAATTGGTTGTGATCTCTTCTTGGCCTTTGCAAGGAAATGTATTTTCTAGAAATACGGCATTCCTTGACTCGATTGTTGTTCCTACTGTTATAGTCGATATTTTAGACTTGTGAACAACGAATCTATATGCACTACTGTTTAGTGCATATCCAATGAAGATACAATCGACTGTTTTAGGTCCAATTGTAACTTCTTTGGGCGGTGGAACCATCACTTTCGCCAAACACCCCCACACCTTGAGGTATTTGTAGGATGGTTTCCTTCCTTTCCACAACTCATAAGGAGTGGTGTCCTTACCTTTGCGTGGAATTTTGTTCAGGATATAGTTGGCTGTCAAGATAGCCTCCCCCCCACATGTTATGTGGTAGTCCTGAACTAAGTAGCAACGCATTCATCATCTCCTTTAGAGTTTGATTTTTGCGTTCTGCTACACCATTAGATTGTGGTGAATATGGAGCAGTTGTTTGATGAATTATACCACTTGCGTTGCATAACTCCTCAAACGGGGCTACATACTCTCCTCCTCTATCACTTCGAATTGCTTTGATTTTACAACCAAGTTGATTCTCAGCTTCGTTCTTATAATTTTTGAACGCTTCTATTGCTTCATCTTTACTTCTTAAAAGATAAATGTAGCAATATCTCGTGCAATCATCTATAAAGGTGATAAGGTATTTTTTACCGCCTCTAGTTTGCACCATTTTTAAATCACATACATCCGTGTGAATTAATTCAAGGGGTTTCGTTTTCCGTTCAACTGAGTGAAACGGTAACTTAGTCATTTTAGCCTCAAGACATATTTCACATTTGTCTTGGCTACCTGCTTCAATCGCCTTTAGTAAATCTAAGTAATAATCTTTTGACGGCTTTTGAATTTACATGTCCCAATCTACAATGCCATAAATTTGAACACTCAGTCAAATAAGAGGAAGTAGATTCTTTATTATTATTAGCCAATGGCTTCGTGACACTTCGAGTTGCCACACTAAGCTTGAAAAGTCCATCGGTTACATAACCTTTTCCGAGGGACTTCCCAAACTTATACAATGCAAACCTATCAGACTCGAATACAAGTTTAAAACCTTTATTAACTAGTATTGATCCTGACACTAGGTTCTTGCGGATGTCCGGGACATGCAGTACATCCTTCAGCGTAATCGTGACGCCAGACGTCATCATGAGGATTACATTTCCGATGCCAAGGAGTTCAGAGGATGTTTGATTCCCCATGTTGATCTTCCTCCCTTCAACAGCAGTGTAGGAGGCAAACTTGCTTCTTTCTGAGCAGACATGAGCAGTAGCGCCGGTGTCAACGTACCAGCCGCCCTTGTTGTCAACAATGTTGACTTCTTCAGTGACCACAGCAATAAGGTCGCTTTCATCCCAGTTCTTGAACTCCTTCTCAACGACGTGGGCTGCCGGCTTCTTCTTCTTGCTTCGGCAATCTTTGGCAAAGTGGCCAGTTTTGCCACACTTGTAGCATTCGCCTTCAAATTTCTTTGTAGGCTGCTTGCCCTTCCCTTTGTCATTTTGACGGCTTGGGCGAGGGCGTTTGTTGGAGGGACCGCCCCGCTCCAACAGGTTGGCTTTTGCATCAAGGGGGTTGAAGCCCTTAGCCTTCTGATCAATCTTGCGCACATCCGCTTCAATGCGCAGCTTCACGATCAAATCTTCAAGACTCATCTTCTTTCGCTTGTGTTTGAGGTAGTGCTTGAAGTCCCTCCAACTAGCAGGAAGCTTCTCAATGAGTATGCACCGTACAAAGTTGTCGGGCAAGCTCATCCCTTCAGCCACGAGTCCGTGGATGATCATCTTGAACTCTTGAACTTGTTCCATGACTGGTCTAGAGTCGACCATTTTGTAGTCCATGAATTTGGATACTACAACATGTTCAGTACCTACAGCATTATCGATACTGTACTTTTTCTGTAGGCTTTCCCACATTTCTTTGGATGTGGTTACAATGGAGTATACATTGTACAAACTATCATCTAAAGCACTTATAATGAAATTTTTACAAAGATAATCTCCTTTGCGCCATGCTTCATAGTCCGCCAAGATCTCGAGCCTTGTTTCTTGATCACTTGGCGCGGGCGGCTCGTTCTCCGTGAGGAAGTTGGCGACGCCCAATGTTGTCAAGTATAACATCTTTTGATACCACCTTTTGAAGTCCGATCCTCCAAATTTTGGTGGCTTCTCGGCGGGTGGCATCATTCTTGGTGCCAAAGGTGCCGCACTTGGTCCATTGAAGGAACTAATTTCGTTGCCCCTGAAGGAGCCAACAGTATGGTTGGGCATAGAGCCCCCACCATTCATGTTGGGCATAGAGCCCACCATGGTCGTACCGAACCCGAAGGAACCGGCACCCGTGTTGGACCCGAAGGCCCCAACACCCGTGTGAGACCCGAGGGCCTCAACACTCGATCCATTGAAGGATCCTTAGGAACCACTAAAAGTGGAACCAACCGACCCACCCGAGGTGGATCCGCCAGAGGACCCAAAGGGGTTAATGAACACCCAAGGGTTTGTTGATGAGGAGGTGAACCCGAGGGTTGGGATCATCGTCGGAATTGACGACTTCTTGACCGGTCCAGTGGTCGCCGGGGGGGGGGGCGGTTGTTGAGGCCGGAGTGGTGGCAGCACCAGAGTTGGATTCAGTAGACATCTCCAGCAAAGTGATTAAAGTTTCGAAAGTTTTATGTTCAGTTTAAGGTTCAATCCCTTCAAAGGCAAGCTATCTCGTCTTGCAATTGTTGAGATTCTAGAATATAAGAGATACTAGCCCGGCGTATTACAACCCAAAAGAAGGAATACAGAAGATTAACTGAATCGAAATTACAAAACAAATTCGAAAACAGTAAACCGTAAAGTATTTAGCCGAGTCTAGGAGTCCTCTTTCCGCAAGACGAGATACGCCCCGGTAGTGCTCTTCGGATTGGCGTTTCGTCCCCAAAGATAAAACGGCAACGTCTCTAATGAAGCAGCACCGCTATCAGCAGAGCTCCGGCGAACTGGATGGAGGAGAGGGCAGAGCTTTGACAGAAAGACAATGCAGGAGAGGGAGAGAGCTTATGATGCAGTATGCTTGTGTATTCTAGTGTGTAGAATGCATGGAATGGCTAGCCTATTTATAGGCTCGGTCCACTGCAGGGGGTCAACAGCCATAATGGCTGTCATCATTGCTAGACCGTAACGGTCGTCGGTTACGAGGCGTTACAAGCCGTTATGGAGCAGAGAGGTTGAATCTAGAAGCTTCTAGGTTCATTCACGACGTGGACTATCACGTGTCAGCCACGTTGGCTTTACCGCGTCATACTTACGAGGTGTCATCCCGCTTGGCTCGCTGACGTGGAAACGGTGGTGGTCCAAAAAGAACTAGACCAGCCTAGGGTCGAACCCAACCACCGAGCCACACGACCAAGCCCAAAGACCACCCAAAGACCAATTGCCAAGTCCAAGTCCAAGTCCAAGACTGGGATCGAGATCGAGGCCCGAGGCAACACCCACGAGCACGAGCACGGGCTCGGGCGGGCGGCGGCGGCGGCGCGCGTGTGCGCGCGCGTGTGGGCTCTTTCACCCATCTTGGTCCACTATAATTATTAAGTAACATAAAGTCACTTAATTTATACACATTAAAAGATGTGTCTCTTCTCCAATGTGGAATAATTAACACTTGTTTAATTACTCCCTAAGCTTAAACTCCTAGCTTTATTAAAAGCTATTTATGCCCCACTTTAATCCACTATTTCTCACTCACCGGAAATCGGAATTGAGAAAGTGAATATACTACATTTATCTACGTAAAATGTAGATCGACGCTATATCATTTAATTTCACAAAATCAAATGTCTCGTCACATTAATTAATTGGTCAAAGTCCATTGACCGGGCATAATCAATTCATGATTTCAATACATAGTAGACCTGGTTGGTCACAAGTATATGCAGATTTAACTCAATTTATGAATGGAAATTTAATTCTCTCTTATCAAATCTGATTTTGGCAATTAACAGAAAGGGTACCTGAACAATTCAAAAACTCAAACGAAAGGAAAATGAATAAGGAAAGTGTATCATTTTGGTTGGGATGGAGAGAATATTATTTAATGTCTGACACGCACTCGTTCTCAAAATAAAACTTAACGTACCAAAGAGTAGGAAAAAGACGAGTGTTAAAAATTATTTTTTTAAATTTACTAAATTGAGTTATTTTAATTAAAATATCTTATTATTTTGTAGACATATTATTCTACTTGCTTTAGTCTACAGTGCAAAATAAATTGCATTTAATGCAACATAAATAGTCTTAATTTTATGCAATCAACGAAAATCCATACATGTCATCCACTAATTTTGTTGCTTAATAATGTTGTTTTGTTGTTTATACGTATCAAGTGGCAGCATATGATTGGAAGGATGTTAATGTGATTCTAATTTGAGTTAATTTTTTTTAAAGTACACCCCTGATTGGGGGTAAATACCCAAATGGTGAAAGAGTACACCTTTAGCATATTTTTTGATCTACAATAGCCTTTTGATATTATGGCAAATTTTGAGTGTAAAAAATGTACTCATTCACTAAAACCATGTAAGAAAATATTACATATATTACAATTATACAACACTAAAACGACAACAAAGAGAGAATTACGTATTACCCATTGAAGATATAGAGAGGATAAATTATTTATGTGATTAAGAACTTGCTGAAAAAGCTGAGAATCCGCTTGAAATGTATGCGGTGGAAGTTCAATCCAAAAGCGAAGGGCTGAGGAGCCTCAAGGATAAATTTCAAGGGTACATTTGCATCATTTGTGAGGAAAGTGGCTCGTGGCATAATATCAGCCTTGGCTTACCTCACTAACAAGTTAGAGTTGGAGTTGGGACAAGAAAGCTCATCTCTTTCAGAGCATGAAGATGAGAGACAACGTTTGCTGAGACAGACGTATGCTCATGAGGTTGAGCATGATTTTGTGGGCATGAAGAAAACATACAACTTTTGGTGTAAGTGAGAGAGCTTCCAACGTTTGTATTGAACATTTATTTCATACTTAGACCTTAGATTTGCGAGTATCATTAGAGTTTGTTTTTAGATTGCCAAATGTGAGTTGGAAGATAAAAAGACTAAAACATCTCTAATGCAGCCGAAAATGTGCCAAAAGTATTCTTTATCGGAATACTTGAAATTAGCACGCTGCTTCCGAATCGAGCTTATTTTAATTGTGAAGAGTTACCACTATCAGTTTGGGTTATTAGAGGGATTTTTTGCAAAAAAGGGAACGAACTTTAGCAGAATGGAGAAGGTTAAATGTGAACATGACATCATATTTGAGGTATGGAGATGGTGTTGAAGAATGCAAAGGAGTAAATTAGGTGTAGGCGTTGAGCTATGATGCCCTACCTTATTGCTTAAGACCATACTTCCTCTATTTAGCATGTTTCCCCGAGGGTCACAAGATTGATTTAGAGAAACTGTGTTTATTATAGATGGCGGAAGGCTTCATTGCATACCAAGATAAAGGACCTAACAGTCTCTAAAGATGTGACTCAAATATATCTTATTGAACTTGCTATGAGGTGTATGGTTCAATTGCATGAAGCAACAGTGACCTATACTCCACGTTAACAAGTTCGATTGGCGTGGGCTTAGCAATACCTTCATCCATTGGTAATTTCTGAAGCAAATTAGCCATAAGTTATAACATGGTAGTGTATCTGGTTTAGATAGGCTAGATTCAAAAAGGGTTACCGAAAACTTTGAGATATCACAATGCTTGAGGATATTTGTAATAGAAGGTTGTGAATATGAAGGGGAAAAGTTACCAAGCAAGGTGGGTGAACTAATTCATTTAAGGTACTTGAGTTTGAATGAGTCTAAGGTGAGAATCTGTACGGAACATGTCATATTTGCATACCTTAGATTTGTTTGTATCATCAGAGATTGTTCTTAGATTCCCAAGTGTGATATGGAAGATAAAAAGACTAAAGCATCTGTTTCTCATGTAGTTCTAACAATAGATGCCAGTGACGCTGAAAACATGCCAAAAATGTTGTGTCATAATGACTTGAAATTTGCACAGTTGGAAAGCTTTCGAATTGAGCTTATATTAACTTTCTTTCACTGGGTACTTGAAGAAGAAGAAGAAGTTCACGTCCCACTTCTAAAGAGCATGATAACCACGGTTTTTTTTAGCTTGCTAATACGTTACATAGGGATTCGAGAGAGGCAAAGTTGATGAGTTGCCTTTGTACTTATTGCGAAACATAGGGATGCGAGAGAGATCAACTCAGCCGGATAGCAATGGCTCCACATTACAAATTGAGCAAGAAGCATTTCAGTCATGTAATGTAACTGAGAGGTTATTATTTTGTTGCAGATTGCATTTGGAAATCCATGTTTTTGCGTAGTTAAGATCAAAACTAGACAATGTTTCAATGCTGTAAGTCTGAATTTCTAAACAACTATCACAATTTGTAATGTGGAGCCATTCACATTACAAATTGAGCAAGAAGCATTTCAGTCATGTAATGTAACTGAGAGGTTATTATTTTGTTGCAGATTGCATTTGGAAATCCATGTTTTTGCATAGTTAAGATCAAAACTAGACAATGTTTCAATGCTGTAAGTCTGAATTTCTAAACAACTATCACAATGCAATCTATAATTAGATTTACTTAATTGGAAATTTAATCTTCCTAATATTTCCTATTATTAAAATCACATAAATAATTTCTCCTCTCTACCAAATTACTCACGCGTTTATAGTTAAATCTATAAACTGTAATATTAATTTAGAGAACCGACTGTTATTTATATCTTCAATTGATAATAAATAATTTTCTCTTTGTTGTCGTTTTAGTGTAGGAGTATAATTGTAATATATAATTGTAATAATTAATTCTAATTTTAATTTGGGAAATAATTAGAATAATTCTAATTTTAAAAGAATATTTATAAAAATAATTAGGGAATTAATTAGGGAGTAAAAAAAGTTAAAATTAAAAGTTTAATTCGGTTAAAATCAGGATTAAACCCGTTGACCGTTAGTTTTTAACAGAAATGTTGACGGAGGACCAAAATGATCAAATTTCCATATGTTCAGGACCACAAAATTCAAAAGATAATGTTTAGGACCAAAAACATAAAATCATCATATGTTCATAACCAATTTTGGCCTTTAGTCTTTAAGATGCATTGGATTTGGTGCAAATACGTTTCTTTGATTTTTTTTACAATTATCCATCAAACCTTTTCAGGAAAACTAAGAGAAAAGTGGACTTTGAAAGTTTAGAATTAAAAAATTACTTATACATTTAGCCTATGGTTCGATAAAAATATACTAGTACAATGGGAGTTTGGCAACACTCACAACTTGAAATTACAGTGAATGAAAAATTTTAGTCTATTAAAAATGATCCAATTATCTTGATACTTACCAAAATAAATTAATAACACATTTAATAAGGAGGGATATAACTTGTTTAGTAATCGGATAGTTAAGTCAAACACTCTTGACTTTCTATCATTCTCATCTCGATGGACATGTCACTCCGGAAGGGATCACCTTTTACATTTTATACTACATTTGCTAAAGATACCTTGGCTGCTGCTGCGTTTCAAGCACAATTTTATGCGTTTTAACCACATCATTTCCTGCTGTGCTCTTTGGCACAGCAGAGGATCCTATCCCGTTGATTCGCGATTACTTCTGGGAGGGGTTGGTGTGGGTTTTTTTCCAATCATAAATATTCTTATTATTCACCTTCAATTTCATCCATTAGATTCTATTATAAAAAACACTAGTTCACAATAATCATGATTCCAATAATACTCTACACATCCACGATTAATTGATTCAGGTTTTAATAAATATTTGATTTTGTGAAAAAAATGGATAAAAAAAAGTAGTGGAACGTGACAATAGAATGCAAAGAGTAACGAGTTATTGGAGTATGGAGACCTCTTACAATAAATGAAAATAATTACTCATTTCCTAACACCATCCGCTGCACCGTCTGCACCCTCCTCCTCAAATTGCCCAATTCCCTCTCTTCGCTCCCCAAGAATCTCGACCTCCTCTACTTCTCCTCCCTCCTCCAGCGCACCCGCCCCCTCGAGGAGAAGACACCAATTCCGCCGGATTTCAAAGGCGCAGAATCGGTTTATTCTCCATCTGTTTTGAAGCCGTGGCCTTACGAGTTCTATTGCAGATGGGGGAGATGGATACTCCCAAAAGACTGTATTTTGATTGGTGGGAGGCCTCTGGATGGAAAGGTTTTGTGGTGTTTTGAGAGTGATCGTGTGGTGGGGTGTGTTTTTAGCGAGAATGATCATGTGGGTCTGATTAAAGTTGGGATTTTTATGGGGGGTGAGGATGATTCTGAGATAATCAAGCCAAGCTATGAGTCGAGAATTCTGGATGGGAGAAGATGGGAGGGATAAATTGGGGGTTGTTTTTAAAGCTTGTTTTAGAGTGAGTAGTTTGGGGAAGGCCTTTGGGTTTTGGTGTAATGAGGAGGATAGGAGCGTGTACATTGTTTGCCAGAAGCTTGCTTCGTCTAGCTTTATTGATTGTGTTTTCAATAGAAGGAAGGATGAAGAGGAGAGGCTCATTGCTGATGAAATTAGGTTTTGGGGAGTGGTTGGTGTAGAGATATGTGAGATTTTGATGCGCTTGCATTTAGAGGGGCTAACTGTTGGTTACCTGAGTTTGAATTGTCTCGGTTTCGATGATTTTGGTCGGGTGTGTGTAGACTTAAGCGAGGTTTTGAAAAGCGGTAGGAGAGTGAGCAAGAATGTGGAATTTGGTTTGAAAGATATGTTCTTGGAGCATAACGCTGTGTTTCTTAGTCCTGAGGTGTTGTTGCAGTTATTTGTGAAGGCGGGGTTTGAGTTGGATTCGCGAAATGTGTCTAAAGTCGGTCCTGTTTCAGATGTTTGGTCACTTGCGTCTTTACTGGTTTGCGTTCTTGTTGGAAGCTCTTTTGAGGAAGAAATGGAGTCTTTCTTGCATTCTGTGGTTAATGCTGTTAAAGACGAAAAGGGTTGTGATTATGATGGTTTGTACCTAGCCTGGATGGGGAAAGTTTCTGCGTTATTGAAGAGCAGACTGGGATCGGATTTTGCTTCGTTGCTGGATGTTTTGTGCAGATGTCTGGGGTTAGAACCTGGCCATCGGCCTCTTGCAACTGAGCTATGGAAATGCTTGAGGGGGCTGGTTGTTAAACCTCAGTGTGATATTGGATTCACCTTGAAAAATGAGAACAAGAATCAAGAATCGGGTGGTTATATAGTACTAGGTGATGTATGCTGCATGGTTGATGGAACGGGCCATGGCTCGAAGGGAGAAGAAGAGGCTGAGAGGGATGATGCGAGATTGAGGGTTGAAGGAGATGTAGTTGATGGGATCACTCGTGGTGATTTCAAATGTCTAGAAGTGAAAGGTCATCTTGGTTTCATCACTAATCAAATTGGTGTTTAAATTCACATTGCAACCTGCTACGACATGTTTATCTACATACTACTAAAGAACACTCTCAAATTGATGTTTAGATTCATATCATTTGGATTGATTGCCATGTGCTCCCACCCCTGAAAATCTCATAAAGGGTATAGCTTACTGTGAATAAATAGGGTCTGATCATTGTCTGTTTCTTTTGATTTGGTGATATGTTTCGAGTTTATTACCTAGCTGGGTTGATCTCACCTGAAAGGGGAAGGCTGATACTAAGTCCATATGAATATGCTTTGAAGATTTGGATTATACACAATACTAATTGATAAATAAGATTTTTTCATGGTTGAATTATATAAACAAGTCCTAGATGTTCTGACCACCTATGACAATAGTTCGCTTATTCATATATATGCTTTAAAGGGAATCATGTACTATTTGTCTTTGTGGTCCCCGTTTTTCTCAATTTTAGCTACATATGCATGTGTAAGATTGATTCTTTATGTATGTTCTGTCTTTTGTGTAGGGGGCGATAAGATAGTCAGTGTATGGCCATATTTTTACTGCTGAGACCAATTTCTTAGCAAAAATAGCCACTTTTATTGCAAAAACTCATCTCTGATAAGTGCCCGAGGGTCGAAATATTGGTGCCTGGTTAACTTTTACCTATATGACCTCACAGTAAATCTCATTATAGTTGATCATTATATTTGATGTTCTGATTATGTACTTTTATTGATTGCTGTGCTTATGTGGAGGGCCAAAGGTGCCCATGCTCCCCCACCAATTTCATTATTTACTATATTATATATACTTATATCAATATGACAAAGGTGGATGCCTAACTCAAGTGGTTGATTGGGGTTTGCCCTTTTCTATCAGATTCAATGTTCGAATCCCATAAGCCACAATGATCAGGATTTTTTATATTTTGTTTGTTTTTAGCTTAGGATATTTTATATTTTGTTCGTTTTAGCTTCACAAAGTTCCTTTTATTTAGTCTTATCCTTAGTTTTTGCTCCAGTAACTTCAATTTTAAAGTTATTTCGCACATATTATCCATCTTTCTCGAAGTCTCCACTTAGGTTGCATTAATTTTTTGTTGATGAAGAAAGAAAAAAATATATCACAACCACGAAGAGTAAGTTGCCCCCCCCCAACTTTAAAATTCTGGCTTCGCCACTGCTTATGTGTATTATCTAATACTATCATTGACAACCTTTTCATATGCTTACAACATGAAATGATCAACTTCAGTTCATTTGACTTATGTGTTTCTTACAGGAACAGGACTACATGGAATCTACTACAGGAACGTGTCACATGTGAAATAACAAGGGCTGATTTGATGTATATTTTGGACTTAAACTAGGGTTACAAAAAATGACTTTTGGAATCATACAATTCTCATTTTCAATCAAACAAATGGATTATAGAAAAGAATTAAAATTAGAAATTAAATCGGTACGATTAATTTTACTAAAAAATCAGTCAAGCCATGTGCAATACTATCATATCATATAGTAACTAGTTTTGCACAAAAATTATTTTATACAGTATATTTTATGGACAATTAATTTTATCCTTCTATGCTAAACAATAGTACAATACACCATGTTTTCAGATTTATTCTTTTGTCTTTTACACATATTTTATGCAAAATGTCAATTTTTCAATCAGCGACATAATAATAATAATTATTATTATTATTATTATTATTATAAGAGTAAATGTCAGTTTTGATCATAAACATGTGACCAAAAAAAGAAGGACTACTTCGTTGATATTTTCCATTTGTTATGGACTTGTTTTTCAAAAAGTGAATGTTTTGGAGTAAATCCGTATTTTGATAATATAGTTAGGACCAAAATTAACCTTTTACTCTAATTATAATTTAGAGCATTGATATTACGATAAATATTTTCTTCAAAATACAATTAGGACCAAAATTAACCTTTTACTCTAATTATAATTTAGAGCATTGATATTACAATTGGACGCTGACCGTTAGAAATTGATGGTTCCAACAAAAAAAAGGACTGAATCTATAATAATAAAAATGAATTTTTGGACCAGATCTGTATTCTGGTGTATCAATTTTTAACTTTACTTGTAGATAAATAATAGTGGAATTTGGTTTTGACATTATTTTCTTGAACTTTTGGACCAGATCTGTATTCTGGCGTATCAAATTTTAACTTTACTCGTAGATTAATAATAGTGGAATCTGGTTGAAGATCTTTTATTGAAGATCCATATTTTACAATTTTATGCATCAAAATTGATGACTTAAAGAAATGAGAATTGAAGAAAGAAAAATAATTATTTATAAATGTATTATAATTATATACTGGGATAATTTACATTTATTATGTAAAATTAATTATTTATAAAATTTTCAATCGTTATATTTTAATACTATATGAAAGTTAATTATAATTCTTTTAGTAATAAAATATACTATGATGAACAAAATATTGTGTTACCTTGGGTTAGGGTTATTAATAAAAATACATTAAAACTAATTATAATTTTTATATACTTTATTGGCTTGTGTATATGGATGAGAATCATGAGACGTGCTAACTAATTCACAGTAATAACTAATATGACTAACCGTGTATTAAAATTATTAATACAAAAACATAATTATATCAATACAACATATAAATTTAAATATCAACACAAGAAGATTGATATTAGTTACTAGTTATTATAGTAAATTAGTTAGTATTTGATCATATCGAGAAGGCTGATTAAACGATAATTAATTACCTTAAACAAACGGCCATGATGAACACCAACGCTGGAACAATGCTAAGTATCGCCGTACCAAATGTTGCGGAAATATACTTTAATCCTCCTAAATTCAAATTGAAACTCAATGCTAGCCTACACCATATATCACATGCACCTACCATCAATTACCATTAAATATTTATAGCTAATTCAATAAAAAAAGTGATATGGTCAAATATTGAAGTTACCCATACGAAGCCTACTTCGCCTCCAAGTCCCAAGTCGTTCCAATCCAATTCCATGTCACCTAGATCGCCTCCAAGTCCCAAGTCGTTCCAATCAAATCCCATGTCAACTCCGGCGGCTCCATCATTCCCGCCGTTTACCCCCTGAGCCCCGGCGTTCCCCAAGTTTACCACAAACAAGAGAATCAAAAACAAAATCAAACTATATGTGCTTCTCAGAGAATCAAATAAAATTGACATAAGCTCTCCATTTTGTTATTGCCACTTCTCGGCTTTTTTCCATGAAACACCATTATGGGGACCCGTATCCGCCATTTGGACCCGGAAAAAAAACTTATTCCAGCCATAGGAAAGACGCGAGAAGCTCTCGCGTGTTTCTTTAAGAAACACGCTAAACCCTCTCGCGTGTTTCTTAAAGAAACACGCGAAACCCAAACGCGTGTATAAGTTTAAACACGCTGAAGGCTCTCGCGTGTATACGGTATACATGTGGATGGCCTTAAACATGTGTTGTTTAGGCGGGAAACGTAGCAGTGTACTTTTATTATTTTTGACACCACTTTTCAATAAAGCACCCCTCATTTGTAGCTGCAGGCCTATTTGTTAAACATGTTGCAGACTATTACAACAAGAGAATCAAAAACAAAATCAAACTGTACTTGCTTCTCAGAGAATCAAATAAAATTGACATATGCTCTCCATTTTGTTATTGCCACTTCTCGGCTTTTTTCCATGAAATACCATTATGGGGACCCGTATCCACCATTTGGACCCGGAAAAAAACTTATTACAGCCATAGGAAAGACGCGAGAAGCTCTCGCGTGTTTCTTTAAGAAACACGCTAAACCCTCTCGCGTGTTTCTTAAAGAAACACGCGAAACCCAAACGCGTGTATAAGTTTAAACACGCTGAAGGCTCTCGCGTGTATACGGTATACATGTGGGTGGCCTTAAACATGTGTTGTTTAGGCGGGAAACGTAGCAGTGTACTTTTATTATTTTTGACACCACTTTTCAATAAAGCACCCCTCATTTGTAGCTGCAGGCCTATTTGTTAAACATGTTGCAGACTATTACAACAAGAGAATCAAAAACAAAATCAAACTGTATGTGTTTCTTAGAGAATCAAATAAAATTGACATATGTTCTCCATTTTGTTAGTGCCACTTCTCGACTTTTTTCCATGAAACACCATTATGGGGACCCGTATCCGCCATTTGGACCCAGAAAAAAACTTATTCCAGCCATAGGAAAGCCGCGAGAAGCTCTCGCGTGTTTCTTTAAGAAACACGCTAAACCCTCTCGCGTGTTTCTTAAAGAAACACGCGAAACTCAAACGCGTGTATAAGTTTAAACACGCTGAAGGCTCTCGCGTGTATACGGTATACATGTGGATGGCCTTAAACATGTGTTGTTTAGGCGGGAAACGTAGCAGTGTACTTTTATTATTTTTGACACCACTTTTCAATAAAGCACCCCTCATTTGTAGCTGCAGGCCTATTTGTTAAACATGTTGCAGACTATTACAACAAGAGAATCAAAAACAAAATCAAATTGTATGTGTTTCTTAGAGAATCAAATAAAATTGACATATGCTCTCCATTTTGTTATTGCCACTTCTCGGCTTTTTTCCATGAAACACCATTATGGGGACCCGTATCCACCATTTGGACCCGGAAAAAAACTTATTACAGCCATAGGAAAGACACGAGAAGCTCTCGCGTGTTTCTTAAAGAAACACGCGAAACCCAAACGCGTGTATAAGTTTAAACACGCTGAAGGCTCTCGCGTGTATACGGTATACATGTGGATGGCCTTAAACATGTGTTGTTTAGGCGGGAAACGTAGCAGTGTACTTTTATTATTTTTGACACCACTTTTCAATAAAGCACCCCTCATTAGTAGTTGCAGGCCTATTTGTTAAACATGTTGCAGACTATTACAACAAGAGAATCAAAAACAAAATCAAACTGTATGTGTTTCTTAGAGAATCAAATAAAATTGACATATGCTCTCCATTTTGTTAGTGCCACTTCTCGACTTTTTTCCATGAAACACCATTATGGGGACCCGTATCCGCCATTTGGACCTGGAAAAAAACTTATTCCAGCCATAGGAAAGACGCAAGAAGCTCTCGCGTGTTTCTTTAAGAAACACGCTAAACCCTCTCGCGTGTTTCTTAAAGAAACACGCGAAACTCAATCGCGTGTATAAGTTTAAACACGCTGAAGGCTCTCGCGTGTATACGGTATACATGTGGATGGCCTTAAACATGTGTTGTTTAGGCGGGAAACGTAGCAGTGTACTTTTATTATTTTTGACACCACTTTTCAATAAAGCACCCCTCATTTGTAGCTGCAGGCCTATTTGTTAAACATGTTGCAGACTATTACAACAAGAGAATCAAAAACAAAATCAAACTGTATGTGCTTCTCAGAGAATCAAATAAAATTGACATATGCTCTCCATTTTGTTATTGCCACTTCTCGGCTTTTTTCCATGAAACACCATTATGGGGACTCCTATCGACCATTTGGACCCGGAAAAAAACTTATTACAGCCATAGGAAAGACGCGAGAAGCTCTCGCATGTTTCTTTAAGAAACACGCTAAACCCTCTCGCGTGTTTCTTAAAGAAACACGCGAAACCCAAACGCGTGTATAAGTTTAAACACGCTGAAGGCTCTCGCGTGTATACGGTATACATGTGGATGGCCTTAAACATGCGTTCTTTAGGCGGGAAACGTGCAGTGTACTTTTATTATTTGTGAAACCACTTTTCAATAAAGCACCCCTCATTTGTAGCTGCAGGCCTATTTGTTAAACATGTTGCAGACTATTACAACAAGAGAATCAAAAACAAAATCAAATTGTATGTGCTTCTCAGAGAATCAAATAAAATTAACATATGCTCTCCATTTTGTTATTGCCACTTCTCGGCTTTTTTCCATGAAACACCATTATGGGGACCCGTATCCGCCATTTGGACCCGGAAAAAAACTTATTCCAGCCATAGGAAACACGCGAGAAGCTCTCGCGTGTTTCTTTAATTTGGTGAAATTAGATGAGTTTGGTGTTGAATTTGTGAATTGGGATGAATTTGGTGTTGAATTTAGGGTTGAATTTGGGATGAATTTGGTGGTTATCTAATGTTGAATTGGGATGAATTTGCAGAATCGATGGTGTTTGTGAGTTTATATTGGGATGGGCAAATTATTCAGCTCCCAGGCTTGGGTGTTGCTTATGACCCCCCTCGTGCAAATTCATTTATTATATTGAATGAAAAGATATCTTATTATCAGCTCGTTTCAATGATTTCTGAAAAAATTGGAATTGATTTGGATGCACATACGCTTGATTTAACATGGAGGCATTCTTTGGTTTTTAGTGGAGTGGTGAATTATATAGCTACACCAGTGGATGATAATTTGTTGGAGTATATGTTTGCTGAAAATCCACGTCAAATTGAACTTTTTATTGAATATACTCTTGTTACTACTGCGTTGCAATTTGAACCATCTACCACTCATCATGATGTTACACAAGCTCAATTCTTGAACTGCTTTCTTTTTCTTGAATTGAATTTGGGAATTGCGTCAAAATTGAATATCACCGATTTCACTACAGTTTTTCTTAATAAGTCTTCCAACCAGTGGAAAACCCGACCCGGTTGGCCTTAAACATGTGTTGTTTAGGCGGGAAACGAGCAGTGTACTTTTATTATTTTTGACACCACTTTTCAATAAAGCACCCCTCATTAGTAGCTGCAGGCCTATTTGTTAAACATGTTGCAGACTATTACAACAAGAGAATCAAAAACAAAATCAAACTGTATATGTTTCTTAGAGAATCAAATTAAATTGACATATGCTCTCCATTTTGTTAGTGCCACTTCTCGACTTTTTTCCATGAAACACCATTATGGGGACCCGTATCCGCCATTTGGACCCGGAAAAAAACTTATTCCAGCCATAGGAAAGACGCAAGAAGCTCTCGCGTGTTTCTTTAATGAACACGCTAAACCCTCTCGCGTGTTTCTTAAAGAAACACGCGAAACCCAAACGCATGTATAAGTTTAAACACGCTGAAAGCTCTCGCGTGTATGCGGTATACACGCGAATCCCTCTCGCGTCTATACGCCAACACTACATCTCCCGGCTTCACGCGGATTCACTCCCATTCCCGCATATTCACTCTCCATTCACCCGAATTTCGTCATTCATCGAAGTCAATCCGACATCTAGCTTCTCCCAATCCTCTTTTAGGTGTTGTTAGGTAACTCTCTACCCTTCATTTCAATTTTAGTTGATTTATAGATTTAGGGTTTATGGTTTGAATTTTGTTGTTGGATTATTGAATTTGTTGTTGTATTATTGAAATTGGTGTCGAATTTATGTTGAATTTGGTGAAATTAGATGAGTTTGGTGTTGAATTTGTGAATTGGGATGAATTTGGTGTTGAATTTAGGGTTGAATTTGGGTTGAATTTGGGATGAATTTGGTGTTTATTTAATGTTGAATTGGGATGAATTTGCAGAATCGATGGTGTTTGTGAGTTTATATTGGGATGGGCAAATTATTCAGCTCCTAGGTTTGGGTGTTGCTTATGACCCCCCTCGTGCAAATTCATTTATTATATTGAATGAAAAGATATCTTATTATCAGCTCATTTCAATGATTTCTGAAAAAATTGGAATTGATTTGGATGCATATACGCTTGATTTAACATGGAGGCATTCTGTGGTTTTTAGTGGAGTGGTGAATTATATAGCTACACCAGTGGATGATAATTTGTTGGAGTATATGTTTGCTGAAAATCCACGTCAAATTGAACTTTTTATTGAATATACTCCTGTTACTACTGCGTTGCAATTTGAACCATCTACCACTCATCATGATGTTGGAACGTCTAGGAGGGATGATGAATATCATAACTTTGAATTCAACATATTTGGGAGGGATATAGATGAACAAGTAGATGTACCAAATGTGACATGTGTGGTTCTGATGGTTCTGATAATGGTGATGGTGCGGATGGTTCTGATAATGGTGATGGTGCGGATGGTTCTGATAATGGTGATGGTTCAGACGGTTCAGAGGGTTCTGATAGTTCTCAACTAAGTGATCTTGATTATAGTGCAGAATCATGTGAAGATTCAACAGACGACGAGACACTTGATATGATGGTTGCAAATTATGTACAACCATCTGTTCGTGGGGAGCAACCTGTTCCCGACTATGTGCCTGAAGGGTTACCATTTTTTCGATCATTACCATGTGAAGGCAGCAGAGGTTACGTTTCAGAAGACCATGGAGTGGGCGAGGAAGATATGTGGTATTGGGACGAGGATAATCCGAGACATATTGATGTGGAAACGAAATTTGATAGCAAATTGCAGTTGAAAACTGCTGTAACATTGTGGCATGTGGGAACAGGTCGGATGTATGAGGTTATGGATAGTAAATCAAGAAGATGGCATGCAGCTTGTAGGGACCCATTTTGTCCGAAAAGAAAAGGCATGGACCTTGGCCAACGATACCCCTGTAATTGGGAGGTTAAAGCAACGTTTAAGAAACGCGATGGTAGCTGGTCTATCAACGCATGGGTTGATCGTCATTGTTGTATGGGAGATCACGATCCAAGTGAACATGCTAATCTTACATCATCTATGATTGCTCTCTGTATTCGAAGTCAAATTGAAAACGATGCTCAATTCAAGCCTTATGCGGTAGTTACATATATCAAAGATAAATTTCATGTGAAAATCAGCTACAAGAAAGCATGGTATGCTCGCAGAAAAGCTATTGAGCTTGTATATGGTGGGTGGGAGGGATCATTCAGACAACTCCCTAGCTAACTGACTGAGTTGCAAAGTCAAAATCCTGGGACAGTCGTTGAGTGGTTGCATGACCCTATATTGAGACAAGGTAATAAGTAGGTGTTCCGTTACGTATTTTGGGCATTTGGGCCAGCAATCGAGGCGTGGCAACTTGCAAAGCCAGTCTTATCAGTTGACGGGACCCACCTGCGTGGGAGACTGAAAGGTAAACTACTTGCTGCAGTAGGTTACGATGCAAATAAGAACTGTTTGCCCGTTGCTTTTGCCATTGTTGATGAAAAAACCAATGAGAGTTGGAATTGGTTTTTAAATCTTGTCAGAGTGAATATTATAAAGAATGAACATGGAGTATGCATAATATCAGACAGACATCAAGGCATTATAAATACCATGCAGTCCGACGTGTGGAAAGAGGAACCAGTTGGTTATCATGGATACTGTTTAGTTCACCTGAGATAGAATGTGTTACAAAGACACAAAGGCCCCGGAGTGAAAAAATGGGTATGGAAAATGGGTGAAGCAGTTGAGGAGTGTAGATATTGGACTGCAAGACGTGAATTAGAGAAGGTGAGTCCAGAAGCTCTGAGGTACCTCGAAACCACCATAGATAGATCGCAGTGGACTATGGCACACGACGGATTTCGTCGATGGGGTGAGACGTCTACTAACATGGCTGAGTGTTATAACAATGTGTTGTTAGCTACGAGGGAACTGCCAATTAGAGCTATCATTGATATTACATTTTGGAGGACCATCAATTGGTTTGTTAACCGAACGACTCTAGCCAAACAATGTCAGACGACTTTGACACCGTGGGCTTGGGAGTTGTTTCAGAAGAATGACCGTCGAGGGAGACGTCATCATGTTAGGCCTACAAGCATAGCTCGTGGCACTTATGAGGTGCTAACATATCACAGAGGTCCGGGTAGAGGCCATAATATACATGTTGTTGAGTACCGTGAAAAGATTTGCTCATGTGGAAAGTGGCAGACCTGGAGAATGCCTTGCTCTCACATTGTTGCGGTGATGAGAGAACGCAGTGATGACATCTTCAGTCAGGTTGATACCCGATACCATACAGATGTTTGGATTCACCAGTACGCAGGTATGTTATTTAGATACTTCTTATTCTTACATTATTATCATGTCTTACGGTTGGAATTTTATGCAGCTGCGTTCCGTCCATTGAGACACCAGGATTATTGGTATGAACCTGAATGGACGTTGGAATGTTCACCAGCACGGCTACTTCCTCGTTCACGTGGTCGGTACTCAAGAGCCAGGATATTATGTTTGAGAAATGTGTTAAGACTTAAATTCGTACTTGTTTACGACTTTAATTATGTTTGAGAAATGTGTTAAGACTTTAATTTGTATTCGATTTTAATTACGATTTTAGGTGTCTTGCTCTTGTTTTCTAGGCAGGAAATTCACCCGGCCGGGTGAGGTTTTCAGGCAGGAAATTCACCCGGCCGGGTGTTAATATGTGGGGGTTCTCTGGTTGGCCGAAGAAGCAACGGATGAACTATGCCGGTGATTACAGCGGCAGCAGCGGAGGTTCCTATGACCACCCCGAGGATGTTTAGGATTTCTTGTCCCCTCCGGTGTTTACTCTCCACACTCGCCCGGTTGGTCAATGGCGGGCGCAACGGGCAGCGAGGGGAATCGCCCAGGGGTCCCCGGAGGTTCAGTCGGCATCCCCCTATTGGCACGTCGCCAGCCAATCTCGCCTTCTTCGCACGTCTACAAATGCGCGCTCAGATGCAGAAGACTCAGGCTAAATGGAGGGCGGCCACTGACCCCGTGGAGAAGAGGTTTCTTCACTCGATGCTCGATAGTATTCGGGCCGATTTGGATGTCGCCACGGAAGATAGAGGGCTCAGACGCGAGCTCAGATGCCATTCATTTTTTGAAAATTAATGTAATTTTTTTAATTAATGTACTTTTTATTATTTAAATATTATTATTGAATTTTCACGTATCTGTGTCGTAAATTCAATTCCGTATTTTGTGTGATTGTTAATTATGTGTTTTTTATAATTTTGTTTATTATGGCTAGCCTATTGCTTGTCCAGTTGCTTGTCCAGATGATGTTGCAGGAGAAGTTTTAGTCCTGATGACGTGGCAGGAGGAGTTTGTGGCTGAGCTATGGCTGACCTATTCTGATTGTGGATGCTCTTAGTGCATCCACAATGGCGGCGAGCGCGCCGGCTAGCCAATTTCCGGCGCTGGCCGGTACGCTCGCCGAACCATTGCCACCGGCGAGCGCCATTTCGGCGAAAGAATCGGCGAGCGCACGCCGATTCTCGGGCGCTCGCCGATCCGCTCGCCGGTTGCTCGCCGCCATTGCAGCCGCCCAATCGGCGAGCCCCCGAATTTTTTCCAATTTTTTTTTAATTTTCGAAACACTATATATACGCGATTTGTACGTCATTTTCATTCACACCGCTTGTTTTAACGAGTTTTCTCTCTGACTTAATTTATGTACAAGAGCAATATCACGAAATGAGTAACGCGGGTGGTAGTAGTGGTGGTAGTGGTGGGGATGCTGAGGAGTACGAACGGCAAATGTATGAACAGTTGGAGGCCTATACGTCCCGTGAGATATACCTCGACCTCCACCTGTTGTCCCCCGCCGAGCCGTGATTGATCGGGATCACGTAGCTGCACATTAGCGGCTATATGAAGACTACTTCGCAGAGGAGCCGCGGTTTGGGGCCAACCTTTTCAGGCGGCGTTTTAGGATGAGCAGGGCCCTGTTTATGCGTATTGTTGACGCTTTGGAGATTCGATATACGTGTTTCCACTTCAGACACGATGCGGCTGGCAGACCCGGCCACACGCCTATTCAAAAGTGCACTGCGGCAATCAGGCAGATGGCCTACAGAGGCGCGGCAGACATGTGGGACGAGTACCTCCACATCGGTGAGACGACTGCCCTTCAATGTATGAAATTTTTCTGTCAGGGCGTGGTTGAAATATTCCGTGATCAGTACCTTCGAAGCCCAACCCCCGAAGACTGCTAGGAGCTGATGCAGATGCACGGGGAGAAGCATGGGTTCTCGGGTATGTTAGGCAGCATAGATTGTATGCATTGGGAGTGGAAGAACTGTTCCCTGCCTAGAAGGGGTTCTACATGACATGCTACAAGGGCAAGAATCCCACGATGATCCTCGAGGCCGTAGCTGATTACCGGCTGTGGATTTGGCATGCGTATTTTGGGGTAGCCGGGTTGAACAACGACCTCAACGTCCTCAACTCGTCGCCCCTTTTCAACGAGCAGTGCCAGGGCGTTGGTCCGGCCATCAGTTTTGTCGCCAACGACAACCAGCATGATATGGGCTACTACTTGGCGGATGGGATATACCATAGGTGGCCCGTCTTTGTGAAGACGATCAGATGCACATCTGATGAGAGGAAAGCCTATTTTGCGGAACGTCAGGAGTCGTCGCGCAAGAACGTGGAGCGCGCATTTGGTGTGCTACAGTCTTGATGGGCGGCAATTAGGGGTCCAACGCGTTTGTGGCATGTCGACTGCATTGCTGATATAATGTACGTCTGTATTATGCACAACATGACTGTCGAAGATGAAGGTGTACAACTGACTAGTTGGGCCAACGACGATAATAAAGTCGGTCCAAGCCACGGCGTGGCCGCCCCCAACGTACGAAGGGGGGTACCGCACGATGAAGTCGGCCTCCTCCAAGCACATGCCGACATGCGCCAAGTGGATGCTCATATTCGACTCCAAAAGGATTTAATTGAAGAGTTGTGGGCGCGGAGGACTGCACGGCGTTAGTTTTTTTTAAAATTATGTAATTTTTTTAATGTACTTTTTTTTAATTTAAATAAAATTATTGAATTTTCCCGCATCCGTGTCGTACATTTAATTCTGTATTTTGTGTGATAGTTAATTATTTGTATTTTATAATTTTATTTATTGTGGCTGGGCTATGACTAGGGTATTGCTTGTCCAGTTGCTTGTCCAGATGACGTGGCAGGAGGAGTTTTTAGTCCTGCTGACGTGGCATGGGGAGTTTGTGGATGTGCTATAGCTAGGCTATGGCTAGGCTATTATCATTGTGGATGGTCTTAGACGCCAAAAACTCTCTTCTCTAACTAGCTCTTGCTCTACTTTTTTTTCCTCAGATTATGAAAAGTGGTGACGTGTGGGGAGTGTATCTATATATACACGGTTAAATCCTCCTAATTCTCAGGGAAGAGATTTGGACAGAAGATTTTTTAGTATTATTTGAGCTAAACCATATCGCGTAAGGTCTCATGTTGGGCTTCTCAAAAGTAGTTTCATAAAATGGAAACTGGGCTAGGAGAGTAAAAAAAAAAGTTAAACAAAGTTGGGTCATACAAATTTCTATTTTCTCCTCAAGAATCGTGTAATATTCTTCGACTACAACTCCAACAATTTTCGAACATTCACAATATTCCACTTCCATTGCTATTTAAAATTCTCTATTCTATATTCTCCAATTAAGCAAAACGTGAAGGAACACGGGCTATATTTGCCTAAAGTTTGACGATCATCCAAAAACTAACTTAAAAGAAATAGGAAAAGTCGGGGCGATGTTGGTACTGAGTTCTGCACGTGCTGCTGTGGCAAATCGATACAAAAAGATGATGAACGAAGCTATGGTGGTTGTCGGAGAGCGGTTGCAGCCAGCTGACAGTAGGAGGTCAGCCACGATGGAGGATGCAACGTTTGGTCAGGCAATGGTAGCGAATGGGACGGGCGGTCTTCCGGCTGCCAAGAATCAGTGTAGGACAAGTAGTCATCCACGCTATAATTGAAGGAATTGCTCGAATCTCATGGGTCAATCAGTGTAGAGAAAACTGAAACTAGTATATAAATCTCATGGGTCACTCATTTTATCACCAATTGGTTTTAGGATGGAACCCATTGATTTCTATCAATCTGGCTCCGGCGTCAGCAAGGGATAGCAGTGGTATGGCTCTGGTATCGGCGCAGGGGGAGGCGAGGAATAGCCGTGGTACGGCTCCGGATGCATCTCCGGCTCAGAGGTAGGGTGGAGGACGGATCCCAACCAGTCTGCGGCCAAGTGGTGGGCGGCGGTGGTGGCTGGTAGGGATGGCAGGGCTGTTGTGCGGCGGTGTACAGTGATGTCGCGTCGGGAGGGTCAGGTTCCCAGCATGTTGGCGGGCTTGATTGCACGAGTTGCTGTTGGTTGTTCAGATACCCCGATTGGGCATTGGTATACCCGCCGTAGAAGCTTTGAGGCGGCACTGCTGTGGCGTGGGCCGCATATGGCTCCGACATGATGTATACAAATCATATTGTGGAGGGCTGAAGTGATCGCGCTGCCCCGGTATGACGACGGCTTGATTATTGGCAGTGGTGGGAGGCTCGGGCGATCCAGATGGTAGCTCCACGCACGGTCTTGCTGCCCCGACAGAGTGTATTAGGGTTCCGGACCATGGGTTGGCGCTGGTTCCTAGGGCTGGTCTGGTTTGGGAAGCGGCAGAGACCGTAGTTCATCAACGCAGCGGTCGGTCGCACGATACTCGGCCTGCCAAGGCTGATTTCCAATCCGGGAACATCACGACTGGTCGAATAGTTCTGCCCTTTCCAGCTGGTAGGACTGCGGTAGTGGGAACCATTCCGGTTGGTACAGCGGCGGCGGTGCTGCCTCTGGTATTGCGGTGCTGAACCTTGGAAATCGCTCGCCGTGGGATTATATGGGGGGTCTGGATCAGGCCACGGAGGTGGGTCGTAGTCATTCTGGAGGGCATTATACCTGCACTGGAAATAGGGCGCTCGTGCGGCAGCTGGTAGGAGGGTTCCAGCTCCCACAACGAAGGAGCGTGAATCTCCCCAACACGGCGTGCTCAATCGTGATTCCAATTTGGTGATTTCTGCGGAAATTTGTTCAAGTTGCAACGAAATAACGCCGCACGATCGTGCCATGATGACAATAATTTGGAGGAAGAGAACCTAGATGAAAGCACCCGATGATACAAGAGATAACTTCAAGAGATTGCCAAGAAGATATTAATTCGTTCGCAGGGAGAATCCCGTTGAGCAGCCAATTATCATCCAACTAGGGTTTTGAGCAAAAAAATTAAATTGCAGGGAATGAAAAGAGACTATAAAAATAATCTAATATATAAAATATAGTAAATTAAATATAATAATATCCTAATTAGAAAGATATGGTGAATCAATAAACTATGGAAAAGATGTGATTATTCAAGTACTAAATAAAGTACTTAATAAGATATTAAAGATATTTCCGAAGATTCGCTTTCATCCAGCTTGTTTGATAAGCAAGAATCACATATCTCATTTAGTGTTTAAACTAAACAAATTTCATCAAACAAAAATTACATGTGTATGTCAGGTTTGTCGTATGCAAACACTCTTAATTTCTTGATTATGTTGAGTTTTTACAGATTGCGTAATTCCCAAGGTATATGTTACATCGAAATTAAAATAAATACCAGCAATAAATTTATGCATAAAAATGTCGGTAATATAGATATAGATATATATACATGTAGATACTAGATATCTCTTTAGAAAAAGAAGATTTAATTTAACCTAATAGATTTTTTTAAACCGATAGTTAATAAAAAAAGATTTGGTAATTGGTATTGATCCTTTTTAACAGATCGACTATATATATAACATATGCACAACACAAATAAATTTAAGGTAGAATTGAGGAGTAAACTAACAATGGCTAAAAGGCTACGGAGGCGACTACAAGTCGAAGATGACTACACGGTAAAAATCTCCCTAGTTATCATTATTGATTGTTGTTTATGAACTTAACCATTGTAATTAATTAAATCAATAGGCACATAGATGACAATGTTGAGTTTTCAGTTTCAGGGTGATCGAATTAGCATGCTTCCTGACGATATATTATTGTTAATATTATCTTGTTTGAGCTTGAAAGAAGCTATAAGAAGTAGCTTACTTTGCTCTCGATGGAGGAACTTGTGGATCTTCTTACCCAAACTAGATCTTGATCTGGATTCGACAACAATACTACTACAATACCACCGGAAAGCTTATAACATCACCAAGTTAAGAAGCGATTATGTTAGATGGGTTGATCGCATATTCACCATACTCCCAAATTCCTCCACTAACCTTGTCAGATTTAAAGTGGCGTTCGATTTACCTTTATCTTTTAGTGGATGTGTCGATTATTGGGTTAACTCCGCTTTGAGGAGAAAGGTTGAGAGTCTTGATTTGATCTTGAATACCTACGCCTACTCACCAGAAGAGTTTTACTATTTCCCATACCATAAAGGGAATTTTCCCGACAATCTGAAGCTGCTAAAGAGACTGAGTTTGCATTGTGTGAATGTGAGTGATGCCGCTGTGGCATGTTTGTTGGGAAACTGTGTTCTCCTCGAGCAACTATCCCTGTCCCGGTGTGGAAGAATGCTTTCGTCTCTGGAGGTTGGTGGGACGCTGCCGGTGTTCAAATGCCTAGAAATCAGCCAGTGCCCTAGCCTCTCTTTAGTTGTTGTTCGTGATTCTAATATTGTCTGCATCAAGTACGCTGGTCTGGGTAGACGACATTGTCGTTTCGAGCTAGTCGGTGTTCCTCGTCTTACTCAGCTCTGGATTCAGGCCGCACACGGCCAGGATTGGAATTTTTATATTAGGAGCATCAGAGGCATTATAGACATGTTTGATTCCGTGCTTCCACAACTACACACGCTCAAGATATACTACAACTACAAAATTACCTGCAATGTAATGTGCACTTGTGATTTATTTGATTTTCAATAAATTAGCTATGACATGTGATATACCTATATTGTACAGGACACTTTGCAGAGTATGATGCCTAATCTAAAGGAATTGGTGGTGGTGGTTGAGAGTGAGTTCAGTGACAATTGTTCTCTCGTGCCAATAATAAAATGGTTTAGTGTGGCACCTTGTTTGCAAAGATTTGTCCTAGAGGTAACTATCTATTCATTTCCTAGATTTAGTTAAATTCTGCTTATACAAATGTAGTATATCATAACTTCGATATTTTCATTAATTGTGGAAATTTGGTCGAAATTATGTATGATGTGGAAGTGATAGTGAAAGAAAGGTGGGTGGTCTTTTTTTTTTGGTGTCAAACTAATGATGAGAATTAAAAGATTGGCAAATTTATGATATAATTGATATTTTTTTAAAAGTGAGGATTGGCTGATTTTTTCTCAAAAATTTTCTGTTTCCAATATCTTTTGATTTACTTAGTGTGGTTATATAATAATAGATAAGATGAATTACTTTGTTGATTAATGATTTTATAGGCGTCACACCAAGATGAAACCAATGCAAAAATTAATGAACTGTGGGGACCGAAAAGGGATTACTTGATTAATGGTAGTGATTATCATGTTTCGGAGATTAACAACAATAACGAAGTTCAACTGGCTTATTCTCACATCAAGGAAGTAGAGTTTTTTGGCTATCGTGGTGTGCGTAATCATCTTCAAATGATTAGTTGGTTGGTGCGACACGGTGTTGCACTAGAGAGGATAGTCGTGGATCCACGATCTTTCGAGATACGTCCGAATATGCCATGGGATCGCATTTCTCGAATCCAAATGGATGATGAAATAATTGCAAGGAAGCTTGCAAAGAAGCAACTTAGACATGTTAATTCAAGAATAAATGTCAACATTCTTTAGACTAGGATTTATGAATTTCATAGCTCAAAATATCAAACATTTATCCAGATTTTGGCACTTGATTATTATGAAACTATGAACGTTGCATGAATGATCATTTCTCTATTCCTATTTGCTTCTCAGCTAATGACCATGTCTGGAATAGATATGGTTAATTTTGGAACAATATGTCATTTAGATCGTGAGCTGGCATTAATGTGTGAACAAATATCATCACACAAAAAATCTACTCTAATGTAGTATTTTGTTTCGTTTAGAATGAAATAATTGAAATAGTTAATGTTTGATTATTTTTTTCGATAGTGATTTAGAGACTGGTAGATATTCCCTCGATCATATATGCAAGACTATTCAGTCCAATTATATACTCCATTTGGCTCCGTGACAGTGGTAACATAGTTTCAAAATAAAAACCATTCATATATGATCCAGGGTGAATATCTACCAAAGTTTTTATCGTGATTGGAAGAACTCTGAAGCTTTTATTGGAAAGAGATGATACGGTCATATGATTACATTATCATATACTATATACAATATTTAGTCTAGGGGAGTGTTATATTGCTAACTCAATACTTAATTGCTAACTATAACTAAATAATAGCCATTAGATATTCAAATTAAAGGCTTTGATCATCAACCCTGAAATGTTAATACGATCAACAAAAACGTCAATAAGGCCATATGATTAATTCCAAAAAATATCAATAGGGGTATTAATGTCAATTAACTACAAAATTAGTTATAACTAACTTTTAAAAGAAATCCCAAAACTTCAAATTCATATAACATATATCAAATTAAAGATAACTTTATAAGGATTCCAACGATATACTACATGCATATATTCTGACGTCAAAATTTGAAAAAAAATTCGAATTTTTTTTATTTTTTCGCACAGCAGCTATGTCAACATACTATATAAAATATTTCAATATAATACATGTAAAATGTCAATATAAGTAATGGGTTAACATTCTTAAAGCATTGTGTTGACATTCTCAAAGCATTGTGTTGATATTTTCGAACCACTATATTGACATTTTCATTCAAAACCCTAATTTGGAGTTTTTTTTTTATCTTTTTCGATTTAATTAATAAAAACAAAAATTACACGTGGCAAATTGTAAACCACACGTTTTCTAGAATCCTATGGCCTTAAATTAATTGTAGTTAGTAATTAAATGATGAGTTAGCAATTGATCACTCCCCATTTAGTCTATTAGTATTATACTACCTCCGTCCCCCAAAATTAGACATACTTTGACCCGACACGGGTTTTGAGAAATGTAATGAAAAGTGAGTTGACAAAGTTGGTGGGATGTGGGTCCTACTTTTAAAATATTAGTTTTATAATAAAATGTGAGTAGGAATGAGTTAGTGGAATATGAAGTCCACTACCAAAAATGGTAAAAGTGAAGTGTGTCAAACTTTCAGGGACGGACCAAAATGTTATACTGTGTCAAATTTTCAGGGACGGAGGTAGTAATATCATATCTTTCCATATATTCGGTATCTTGTTCTCTAAGTTAGGTTATTAGTAGTAGTAGTAGTATTATATATAGGACCTATTGTTATTCTCTTCATTCAATCAATAAATATATGAATTTACGTCTCTTTCTATTTTATTTTACGCACTTTGTTTAAGCTTGAGTTGTCGACGGGATTCTGCCTCCCGGGACTTCTCTTTTTATCTCTTTTATCTTTTATGCTTAGTAATGAATATAAGAAACATATTGACTTGAATAATTCAAGTCAAAGAGTTTATATTCCCACAACAATTTCACAAATAGTTGACTTTCAGAATATTTATCTTGGTTAGTACGATAAAATTTTTCGGCACGGAGATTAAGAAAAATTTTGTTAGATGAGTTAAATAAAGAGAGAATAAAGTGAAAAATGAAAAAGGTAGAGAGATGAAGAGAGAGAAAAGTAAGAGAGAATAAAGTAGGTGTGGAAAAATGTGTTGACTCTATTACTATGGAATGGAGGAAGTAGTAGTTAATATAGGTTGACAGTCAACGGAGAATATTACCCGAAAAATCATATAACCACTTCGTTTCGAAATGCTCTATTGTTTTGGAAAATGAATAATGGAGTAATACATATTGAAGGCTTTATTTCATTGTTTCTTCTAGCTAAATTGATCGCTTTTTAAGAAGATCGAGCAGGTTAGGGTTATTTGTAGTGATATTAATTCAACATGAAATTCGCAGGTAGACCCCAAATAGTCCGAATATTTTGTAAGATTGGGATAGTAAAATTTATGTCACGAAAGAATCACAACTTAAATAATCCTAAATCTGAATTCTGCGGGTTGGCCGGAAATGCGATAATTCTCATTATTTAATTTTCAATTTTCAATTTTCATTACATTTTTCAGATTTTTATAAGTTAGTTCAATAATATTTTTTTTTCAAATGCACTTGAAAATATATTTTGATTCATTATTTAAAAGTTATACTCGTATGATATTCGGTTTCCTGTATAAAATAGTATCAAGATATAATCTATGATTGAGTTGTGAGATTATTTTAGTAATCTGGGGTTTGCAGTTAGTTATGACTAATTATTCCATGATTTTCCATCTAGGATTGAATTGTGGTATTGAATATCATAAACCAAACACATTACATATTTAACATCGGGATATAATCTTGTAAACTAAACAACCCCATATTATATTCATTACAAAAAATGATAAAAGTGATAAATTTTAAGGGACAGACGAAAATAGAAATAAGTACTCTAACAAATTTTTAGGAACAGAGGAGAGAGTGTATTAATAAAAAATATTTAGCCCAATTGGCCCTGACAGGTAAGCCCAAATTCGAATGCTTAGGATTTGAGTTGAAAATTTATAACCCGAAAGTCCTGTATCCGTATACCCCGGCAATCCGAGCGGATTAGCTTGAACCCGAACAGATTGACCAATCAACATTTCTCGTTATTGGTCCAATAAAACTCTCCCTCCTCCTTCGTCAATGCCGGGTGGTAGTTAGGGATGTCAATCGGGCCGGTCCATCGGGTTTCGGGCCAACCCTACTCGGGTTGCGATTTTTTCGGGTTACAAAAGTTCAACCATAACCCTAAACGCTCGGGGTTCGGGCTGGCCCAGCGGTTTAATCGGGTTGCTACCGATAAAATTAACATGCGATCAATCCAATAAATAATGACGAAAATTAATTATATTTATAAAATATAAATATTTAATTATGATAAATTTGAGATATATACTTAAACTCAAACACAAACATGATCAAATACTAATATTTGAGATTTGTGTAAAATAAAACATAAATTTAAATATTTTAAAGCATGTTTTAAAACAGGTTTTACAAATGTAAATTTTTATTAATGAATTAGAAGTTTCTAATTTATTTATTTATTATTATATTAATTAAATTTTAATATATAATTTATATATTTAATATAAAATTGAATGTTATTTTTTTAGTTATCTATATTATAAAAATAATCAATGAAAGTGTCCAATTAGGAGTCAAACAAATATAACAATAGAAATTTTATCGGGTTTTCGGGCCAGCCCATCGGATTTTCGGGTCTGACCCTAACGGGTTGCGGGTTAATCGGGTGCGGGCTAATCGGATTGTAATTTTATCGGGCTAGAAATTTTCAACCCTAACCCTATAAATTTGGCGGGTTATTCGGGCCAGCCCACGGGTTGCGGGCTGCATTGACATCCCTAGTGGTAGTGATAGATAGTTGATGCACTTCCCTAATTCTCTCCGGCTGCCGTCATTTAGTTTAACTACCATCTAATTTCATATAGCATACTTGAAATTAACCAGAGCTACACGTGCCATATTTAAATCGCAACTAAATTAACTTTCAAATTCCATCGTGATAAAAGGGATTTAAATCATTTAATATTACTAAAAGATTAAAATTTAAAAATGATCACTTGTGTGATGAAAATGAGATGGTAAGAATTTGGGCTGCTAGTATTGGGCCTCATGAACCCATACCACTGTATATTCAATTACATTTTCATGGATCGGATCGGATCGGATCTAACCCGGATTGGCTCGGCCCATTTGCGACACGCTTTCCAAAAACTAAAGAATGGATAAGAGATAAAATCGCGTTCACAAACATATCAACATCGACTAAACACTATGAGTGATACCGCAGAGAACCGTATTTAAACTTCCGCAGGCAACTTCATCACTCATAGAGTATATAAAAGATTAAAAACAATTTCTTCAGCTCTGAAAGTGAACAAAAATTGAAGCTGCTCAGCTATGGAGTTTGAGGTGAGAGCAGTGGGAGGAATCGAGAGCTGCTTCGTCTCTCTCCCTCTCTCCCTCATCCAAACCCTTCAGACCGGTTACCTCCCTCCAATTCTAGCGCTCGAGCTCCGCTCCGACGATCGCCTCTGGCAAGTCGCGTGGTGCGGCGCCGCATCGAATTCCCCTTCCTCAATTGAGGTAGAGCTTTAAGTTAGTTTTGATTGGAGAGTGGTGTTCTTACTTATCTGAATTTGCGGTTTGGGCGCGGGGGTGAATTTTTGCAGATAGCTCGTCACTATGCGGATTGCATTGGATTGAGCGATCGGACCTCGGTTAAAGTGCGTGTGATCAGTAATTTGCCTAAAGCTACGCTTGTGACGGTTGAGCCGCTCACGGAGGATGATTGGGAGATTCTGGAGCTCAATTCGGAGCTTGCTGAAAGTGTTATTTTGAAGCAGGTGATTTGATTGATTCTGTCTTGGTTCAATTGTGCTTCTGTGCATTCGAATTACTGTACAGTAAGGTGGAACATAGTAGTAATTTTGAAGTAGGAGTTATGGTCTGAGTTCGTGTGTATTAGTTAGGGGCTGCAATTCTGAGTTTAAGAGAATGCCTCTTGTTAGGGAGAGTTTGATAGTCTGTTTTTAAGAAGTTTGGAATTGATTTAGGTGTGGTTCATGTTATTTTTGAGAATTTGATGTGTTAAATGTTGTGCAAACTTTTATTAACTCAAATTTGGCTGCATACAGGTTGGAGTTGTACACGAACAAATGAAATTTCCATTGTGGTTGCATGGACAAACAGTTGTCACATTTCTTGTTATGTCAATCTTTCCCCAGAATCCAGTAGGTAACTGCATTGCTTTAGTTTCTGGAATCCTGGAAATCGTATTCCTATTCCGTTTTTTTTCTTTTTCTTTGTTCTACTTTCGAAGCAGTTCTCCTTTCATGTTTGGGTTATGCATTACTTGTTATATTGTGCCAGTTTAAGGCCTCTTATTATCCTCTTCCATTCAACGAAAACTCTTGTGAACATACTTCTATTAAGTAGATTATCATTTTTTATGCTTGTTATTTTACATGTGAGATTGTTTCCAGTTCAACTTGTTCCTGGAACTGAAGTTGCAGTAGCTCCGAAGAGACGTAAAAGTCCGTCCCTGCAATCTCCAGATGAGGGTCACACAATTGCTAAAGCACAACTTCGGATCCAAGATTCAGATAATAAGTCAGTTTATAAATATGAGGAAAATGGTGTTGAAATGGACGTAGTACTCACATTTGGTGTTTATGTCCATCCAGAAACAGCTAAGAAATATTCTTTCAGTTCTTGTCAGCTTGTAGAGATATCTCCACGGTCTCTATCCAAAAATAACAAGAAAAAGCTGCAATCTAGAAGCAAATCAAATGAAAATGAAGCCAATAATGGGATTCATAACGATAAGCGGAATTCCCCCCAGCATCTCATCGTCCATCTATTATTATGTGAATCAGTGTCAAAAGGGCACATAATGCTAGCTCAGTCTCTTCGCCTGTATTTGGGGGTAGAATTACACTCATGTAAGTTAATTCTTCAAAGTATTGAGTAACATTTCTAGTTGAATTAAAATCAAAACGAGTAAGTTCGTCTTTGTTTTGTTAACTTGTCAGTTGTCACGACTCACAATACCCTAATTTTTTTGGTCTTTTTTTTGGCTTTATTTAAGTTAGTGATATTCATTTACTCTGCTCTTATTTCAGGGGTACATGTTAAAGGGTGTATCACTAGTGCAAAAAAAGACATACCTCCCTTTTCTATTTCACCATATCATTTCAAGATATTTGAAAAGAATCAGTTTATGGAGAATAACAGCCCAGAAGTTGCAAGCAACCGCGAGCACCATAAACAAAAAGATAGTCTTGATAGTATTAGTTCAAATGCAGAACTGGGTGTTAGTGATTGGTCTATGCACGACAAGGTTGTTGCCGCACTTTCTTCTGGACTTTCTCATGATGAGGTTGAAGCCACAGCTACTAAGACTAGGGAAAGACACAGGAAACTTGGTCATAGAAATGGTTTATCAGATCTTTTACGTGTGAGGTGTATAGCCCAGCTTGAAACTTTTGCTTCAAATTCAGCAGAAGACGTAAGCTCATTGGTTATAGGAAGCAAAAACTTACTTCATTTAAAAGTCAAATATGAGAGTTTGCCTATAAATTGCAAGATACAAACATCTGGTAAAAGTTTCCCCAGAAACAGAAACCAGGCTGAAGATGCATGGGTTGATATCCTTTATATGCTGTCACTTGTTGATGAATCTTTGCATGATGGAGTCTATAATACCTATGAACTTGCATTTGACAAAGACTGCGGGAGCAACTTTTCTTCAAAAACTTTAGACATGTTGCTAGAGAAGCTGCAGCTGGGTGATATGTTATTCTCTCATGTTGCCCCTTCAGTATTTCCTGGAAATGTCCTTTGTGCTTCAAGTTCTTCATTGGACTGGATGGGTACAGCTCCATCTGATGTAAATCACAGTAGGTATTTTTTTACCTAGTTAACTTTTCATTTCCATCATAATATAATTATGTATGCTACTGAAATTTCTGTATGGGATTAACATGTCTGTACTTGTGTGAGACTACTGATGACTGCCTACTAGATCCCCAAGGAGGGGATTCGTTGCCTAGTTACTGGTTTGCTATAATGATTTTCTTGCTATAGGACTTCCTAGAAGACAAACTTTATGAAAGTGTCGTATGTTCAATCTTTTGTGATGGAATGGGTTTTTTTTTGTGGGATTCTAAAGTTACTGCTTAGGAGGTCTATAGGAGACCATAAGATGAAAAACTTTCCATCAACCACTAAACTGTAACTGTATAGCTCTATTTAAAGCCCAAATAAGCTACAGGTAATGTATGTGATTAAGTTGTCTCTGAATTGAGTGAAGTCTTGAAAATTTGCATAGGTAAAGGTGCATATTCTCAAAGAAGGTTGTCACCTTAGACCACTAAACTCCCAGCACCATATCCATGTACATCATACTCCCTCCGTTCCACAGTAGTAGAGTCATTTCATTTTCTGCACTCGTTTTGAAAAAATGATAATAAATAATTAAAGTGGAGAGAAAGTAAAGTAAGAGAGAGAATAATGTAGAGAAGAGTCTTATCTACAATATTATCTCTCTTACTTTACTTTTTCTCCATTTAAACTATTTATAATTATTTTTTCAAAACGAGTGCGCAAAATGAAATGACTCTACTACTATGGAACGGAGGGAGTAAGAATTATGTCAATTTCCTGATACAACTTTGGTTCCGTAGGCCATTTTTTCATGGTTTGGCTACAGGAATATGTACTGTACCTATTTTGATTTTTTGCTATTATATACTCCTATATTGTGAAGTATTTCATCTAACTTGTTTAACAACCTTCAGGGTTGATCTCTTTGTTATCTCCTACTTCTGGAATGTTGTTCAGTATCTATAATCTGCCGTTGCCTGGGCATATTCTAATATGCGGACCTGCAGTAAGTCTCACCAAAACTAGCTCATTTGAGGCCTTTTAAAGCAAATATTTTTCTAGAATGATTTATTTTGGCATCTTTTGCCTGTATCTTTCTTAAAGAAAAGTTGAATAGACTATATAAATATGCATGTTTAAGGTTGGGAAAAACTTCAGGGGTATCTCTTAATTCAAGGTGTAGAAACCTTTAACACCTTTATCCAACTGCTCCATGGCCTGGAATCTGGGATTTATGGAAATTGGATCATATTTTGTGCCCTCTGCACATGATCAAACAATGTCAACTTATCTATTAGAGAAAAGTTAAAATATATAATTCTGTTACCTTACCTTCATGAAGCCAGATTATTATCATGTGCTGGAAAATTTTGTTTTGTAGGGTTCTGGAAAAACATTATTGGCTAAAGCCTCTGCAAAATATATTGAAGGCTGTAAAGATATTTTGGCACATGTGTAAGAATTTTCTGATTTAATTTTATCATCAAGAATTTGGGTCTTACCTACCTCTTGTTGCTGCTTGAACCTGATTGGATAGAGGGTTCCCTTTTGCAGAGTCTTTGTTTCTTGTTCTAGGCTCACTCTGGAGAAGCCTTCAACTATTCGTCAAGAACTTTCTAGCAACATCTCTGAAGCACTGGTTCATGCACCTTCTGTCATCATCTTGGATGATCTTGACAGCCTTGTTGCATCTTCCTCGGATCTGGAGGGGTCTCAACCTTCATCATCTTCTGCAGCATTCATTGAGTTTCTTGCTGATATATTAGATGAGGCAAGATGAATTTGTTATTTGAAATTCTCTCTCTCTCTCTCTCTCTCTCTTTCCCTCTCTCTTATGACTCTGATGGTTTGTTATCGTCTCTCTGAAACTGGGAGTTGACCCACTGAAGCTTCATGTTTTTTGACCTAGAATAATTGTGATCTTATATTTACAAAAAATAAGTTACTTCATGTAAGTGAAAATATTTTAGTCCTTTTTGAGCTCCATGCATTGATCTTAACCCACCTCATGCTTTCCTAGTAGGTAGCTTCATTCTCTCTCTCTCTGCATTTGCTCCATTTCAACTAGATGTCACATGTTTTTCCTCAAGATAAAGATACCACATGTTACTTATTATTTGTTGTATCATGTTTAATAGTGCATATTGATTCCTCATTAGATGATGGCTATTTCCAGGTGGATACATTTCTTTTATATTTGACATAACGTTTTTTTGCTCTCATGCTTGTAGGGAAAGCAAAGGAGCTTTTGTGGGACTGGTCCCATTGCATTCATTGCTACTGTGCAATCCCTGACTAATTTTCCACAGAGCTTGAGCTGTTCTGGTGCGTTATTCTGCATTAAGTAAAAATAATTGTTCTTCTTTGAATAATTGTTTTCTTTTATGACTTTATCTGACAGCTAGAATTGATTGAATTCAGGACGGTTTGACTTTCATATCAATCTTCCTGCACCTGCAGCTGCTGAACGGTCAGCTATATTGAAGCATGAGATGGAGAAACGATCATTGCAATGTTCTGATGATCTCCTGTCAGATATAGCATCAAAATGTGATGGATATGATGCTTATGATCTGGTAAGTCATTGCTAAAAAACTTATATACAACTTACTGCTATATGGATGAAATTCAACTGGTTCAGTGACAACAAATTTTGGCCAAAATATACTCATATGCAAATTATATACTTCAGGAAATACTGGTAGACCGATCCGTGCATGCAGCCATTGGTCGCTCATTATCTGCTAATTTGGGATCTAAAGATAATAGAAAGCCTACTTTGATTTGGGATGACTTTCAGCAAGCAATGGAAAATTTTCTACCGGTGGCCATGCGAGACATCACTAAACCAGCTAAAGAAGGTGGTCGCTCTGGTTGGGAAGATGTTGGTGGTCTTAATGACATTCGAAATGCTATTAAAGAGGTATTTTTCTGTAGATATAGAGTTTTTATTCTTTCAATCGTCCATCTCAAAAACTGACACCAGTTTTGTGTGACTATTTGCTTTTAGATGATACTAATAAGTTGATCTTTTAAGGATGATATTTCTTTATAATTCACAAAAGCGAATGAAATAATATTGAACTCTGGTAACAGTAAAAAAACCTCCCGATTGTGTAACATAGTAGTATTGAATGTTTCTTCCAAGTGTTCTCATCCATTGGACTTTGACAATTGACATTAATTTTTCAGCTAGCTTCTCATCTGATTTTGAGTTTGCTCTTCTCGAATTGCATTTAAATTGGTTCAGTGATCTTAAATTGATATAGTAGACCAGAAACAGCTATGTCCAATATAATAATATAACTCTGATGTTTTCAAGTTTCTCATTAGCAGTGAATTTAATGTCATTTTTCATGGATGATATTGACCTGGATCGTGGTTTTGAAGATCTCTAACCTAACAAAACACATCTTGAATTTACTACTGGACTTTAAAGTAACAAGAAGGGAAAAAGAGTTACTCCCTCCGTCCCAAGATAATAGACTCACTTCTTTTGGGCACAGGAATTTAGGAGCTTTTATTTTGTGTGTTAGTTAGAAAGAGAAGATATAATATTTAAATTATTATGAGAGAGAACTTTTTCTAAAAATGGAAAGTGCTCAAGTATGTTGGGACACCCCAAAATGGTATACTAGTCTAATATCTTGGGACGGAGGGAGTATTTGTTTGACAGAAGCAGAATTCTGTGCATGTTTTGAAATTTTCAGTGGCATCCTGTTATTTATTGTTCTACTGTAGAAACCTCTTCACTGCCTTTATGCTTAAATTCTTCAATCCTGCAAATAACTTTCTGAATTTGCTTGCTCCTTATCTAAAACAAATTATTCTTTCTCGCTTTTCTGTAATTTCCATGCTGGATATGGCTTTTGCGGTGTCTGTTAAAAACATATGGATGTTAATTATTTGAGGCTGTTACTTCACATGGTACATATTGGCTATAGATTGATTAATGGTGTATTGTATTTTGTATCAGATGATTGAGCTACCTTCAAAATTTCCCAACATATTTGCACAAGCACCATTAAGATTGCGATCCAATGTTCTCTTATATGGTCCTCCTGGTTGTGGGAAAACACATATTGTTGGTGCAGCTGCTGCAGCATGTTCACTAAGGTTCATCTCAGTGAAAGGGCCTGAATTGCTTAACAAGTATATTGGTGCTTCTGAACAAGCTGTAAGATATGAGCTGCCTTGTATAGATTTCATTATCTACTTTTGGAGACGATATGCATCTGTATTTTGTCTTTTTAGTTTTCATTTCATCCCCTTGAATACTACTTCATACCTTATAATTGTTAGCATGCATGTTACCAAGTGCATCAGCCATTGGGTACAAATACAATACTGGAAGTGGCTTCAACTTGATACTATTATTCGAAATCTGGATCTAGAGTTCATTTCTATGGTGGTTTGCACTAGAATGTCAAGAAATATAGGGCCTTTATATAGTGTGGTTTTCCTTATAGCAGTCTATATTTTCTTTTGTTAGACTATTATACCTGAGCAACTAGACATCCCAATGTCCTGTTTATGGTCAGTTAGGGTTATACGTAAAATTCATTCAGATGTACTTTTTCATATAATGCATGAAGCTATTTGGCGTTGCTATATCAAAGCTGGGCCTGGAAGTTGTCGCACAGCCCTGAGATCTTAAAGAGAGATTTTAAAAACAAGCTATTTTTAGGTATTGAGAAGCAACTGACTGCATGAATAAACTATTTTAGGTTCGGGATATCTTCTCAAAAGCAGCTGCAGCAGCTCCCTGCCTTCTCTTTTTTGATGAATTTGATTCTATCGCTCCGAAGAGAGGACATGATAATACCGGTGTAACTGATAGAGTTGTCAATCAGGTCAGTTCCTTCATCCCGCTCAACCTAATATTTATTTTGCTGTTCTGCCTCAGCTACCAATACCTTCGTCACATTATATGCCAGTTTCTAACAGAATTGGATGGTGTTGAAGTCTTGACTGGTGTATTTGTTTTTGCTGCTACTAGGTAAGCTCTCCTCTTCAGAAGTTATCTTTATATGTTGATGTAATGAACTTTTCTCAGTGCAGAATCGAATGACCTGTTATATGTTATGTAAATAATCTGAAAAGTTACTATCACTTAGAAGCTTCATTTTGATACTATTTTTGTAACACATGGCTTGCTGAAAACCAGTCGACCAGATTTGCTTGATGCTGCACTTCTACGGCCTGGTAGGCTGGACCGAATTTTATTTTGTGATTTTCCATCACACCAGGAGAGGTTGGAGATTCTTAAGGTCCTCTCAAGAAAGGTAAGCACCTATATCTGCAATTTGTAGACGTTTATTCTTTTTGTCGGTGATTTCTTCTTCGTGGAGTAAGAAGTTTTTAGTGGTTTCAGTCTTCTGGACCATAAGAATTTGTGTTTACACAACTCACTAATGACTAATCCGAGAACCACTGCAGTTACCAATGGACGGTGATGTCGACTTGGATCACGTAGCTCAAATTACTGAAGGCTTCAGTGGAGCTGATCTTCAAGCCCTTCTCTCTGACACACAGCTTGAAGCAGTTCACGAGCTTTTAGATAACAACGATGTCAGCACAACTAAAAAGATGCCTGTAATCACGAATGCTCTCTTGAAGTCCATCGCATCCAATGCTAAACCGTCGGTATCAGAAGCTGAGAAGCGAAGGTTGTATGATATCTACAGCGAGTTTCTTGATTCAAAGCGATCAACCGCTGCACAGGTCCTCTCTCTCTCTCTCTCTGTGCCTACTTATCTCTAACCATGACATCTAGTGTGATCTTATACGTGCTTGTAAACTATGTGCAGTCGAGGGAAGCAAAAGGTAAACGTGCGACGTTAGCTTGATGTACTCTGGGAACAAGCTGCTTAGGTATGTATCCGTAGCGGAATACAGAAAGTGTTGATGGTATTCGATCTCGACTTTCAGTTATACAAAGGGCGTTGGCAACGTGTGCTTAAGAGCACGAGAAGCGCGCGTCGTTGCCGGTTGTATTACACGCCGCTCTCCGGTTGCTCGTGTGGGATGCGTCCATCTCAGCGAAGGTGTGGCATGTTTCACACTCTTAGAATAAATAAAAAAAAATAGATAAAAATACATTTTTTAGGAGGAATCAATGTACATGGGTTTGGCACTGAATTCTTTTCGATAGCTTTGATTCGAAGCCACTTTTCTGGTGAAGAATAATAAATAATTTAACGTCGTTTAAAAAGTAAAGAGAGGATGTTCCTTGGAATATGCCAACTAGAGGCAATCTCAGTTACATATACAATCATCATTCATCAACTTTTTTGGCTTTTGTAAAGATTTCTATTTTCTACATTGGAAAAAATAAATTTACCCCGTGACCCTTTTCTTCATCTTTTTCTATATTCGTGTTACGTCATTTCTTTAGTGTGTATCTAAATGCTCTTTAGTGCTATTTATAGAATAACAAACCAAATTTAAAAATTGATTTAGTATAGTTATTTAAGGCTATTTCGGCTAATTCAGTCACAATCGAATTACTTCCAACGTCCTCGATTAAGAATCACACTTTGACCAGACACAGATTTTAAGAAATGTAAAGAAAAGTTGGTTGAAAAAGTTAGTGGAATGTGTAACTCATTTTTAATATTGGTTTTATAATAAAATGTAAGTGAAGTGAATTAGTGGAATGTGAGAACTACTTTTCATTCACAGCCCGAAATGGAAAAGTGTGACTCTTCATCGGGAACGGAGGGAGTATAAAATTTGTGTATCTATTTTTTTTTAAAACTAATTTGCTTAAATTTTTCTAACCGATTAAATCAAATTATTCGTCTATACACATTTTATCGTTATACTAAAAAAACATTGCTTTAAACTTATTTTGAGGATATTACTTAGAACTTGGGAAATCTTGAACTTATATATATACATGTTTCAAGCACAGCAAACAAGTTAATCTCCACAAACCAAAAAGAGATTACATAAATTTCATTTACTCATTTCTCGTCTAACTTTCAAAATGGACACAATCTACCATTAATCCAAAACTAATTTCATGAATAAAAAACTATGTAATCTACTTTTTTTGAGGGAAAATTAATATAAATTCGATTCACTAAATATTTACTGAACCTTCTTCAGATTTTCAACCAACTCTCGCCGCCGTTTACCGACCCGACCCGACGAAATCGGTTCGATTCACGTCGCAATCAGTAACTAACCCTTCGTTTTTTGTTTTTTTTTAAAAAAATTAACTTCATATATTTATATCATATATATGAAAGAGGAAATTACAAATCAACTCCTATAACAAAGAGGGAAGACAAATTACGCCACCCAGGGTTCGAACTCGAGACCTCCAGGATGGACGCGGTATCCAGCACCCTTTACCGCTAGGCCAAGAGGCTTGAATCAGTAACTAACTCTTCGTTCTGTCTTCTAAATTTATGCAATTGTTTCTGGTGTTAATCATTCTATTTGATGTTCTGATTATGAACTTTTATTGATTGTTGTGCTTATGTGTATTATCTAATACTATCATTGAGAACCTCTTCATGTGCTTATTACAGGAAATATTCAACTTCAATTCATTTGACTTATAATTATTCTACCCCTTGCAGGTGGCTCTGCCATTGGAATCTACTACAGGAACGTGTTTCTTACAGCACTACATTGAATCTATTCTTGCCTTGCAAGATGCGAGCTGTAGGCTAAGTCAAGGTTCGTATATGATACCACTTTGTCACGCCCGCATTTTCTAAGGATAGAAAACACGGTTGATCGCGATTAGGGGAGGATTAAAGAAGCGGGGAAGAAAAAGGAGAAAACAACACAACTCAACCATAGCCCGAAACAAATGGGAATAGCTGGAATAAAATCAGAGTATCTCAACAATACAAAAACTCAAAAGAAAGACGACTACTCAGCGGAAGCATTCGAGAGAAGGAATATGCCACGTGTGAAGACATGACACATTCTAAACACTTAAATTTCTTCAACGGTCTTGCTCAACACCCACCGCACCCGTCACACTCAACCTGCACATTTTTAAAAAGAAATGCAGGGCTGAGTACTTGATGCACTCAGTGGACTCATGCCGAAAACATTTTATAAAAAGTATTTATCATGCCACCATTGAGTGACCTTGGGGTTTTGACTTTAAAAATCGCCCAAGACACTAAAATCAATTCTATCGTAAAATTCGGTTGATCAACCATTTTCCCATAGATGTCTACCATATCTGATCCATTGATGACAAGGAACGTGGCCACATCCCAAGTCACTAGACCGGCCGACCCAAAAGACGGCTCACGATCTCCATAGGTGTACACTAGCCTGAATAGAGACTCACTCCCTACACAGACCCGAATTCGATTATCCATGGATGGCAAAAGCCACATCAGATAGGTTCCATAGAATAAAACAAAACACAGCATGACAAATATTCGTATAATTTTCACATAAAAATATACTTAGGGCATTGCCCTTATTTAAAAAGAAAGCTCACCTCAAACGCTTGACTCGTCAATCCCTTTCTGCTTCAACCACAAACGACGTGCAAAAGTTCACCCTTTTTAACACAATATGATTATGCTAAAATTAGATTTTACAAAATAACTTAATTTAAAACGATGCGTGCATCCTACGTGCGTGTGCTCAAATTATTTCTCGTTCTTTCATAGAGATGATCATACATAATCTCGCACAACCAATCCAACGCCTATTCAAAATTTTCTTAATTAGCCAAGCTGAAGTTATTATGCGCAAACTACAGAGCAATTAAACAGAAACCTTCAACCCATTTATTTAATTTACAAGGCCCAACCAAAAGTATTAAATAGCCTAACATTTTAAAGCTAAACCAAGAAAAGGAAATAGTAGCATTATATACTCCCGCCCGCACGGGCTTAACTCAGTTGGTTCCTGGGTGGTAGATTGTCCCTAAGCAGACAGGATCGAATGCTGGCAGCCGCAGTGTGGGAGTTTCACCACTGTGGTGGCTCCTTGTGTGCTGGTTACCAGTGTAAGTTCCTCCCACCTAATGGGCCGCTGAGGTACCGTGTTTGAACCCCTCCATAGCGATGTCGGACCGGGTTATGGGGGCGCCTGGGGTGAGCGAATCACCTTTTGTCCCTAAGCATTATATACTCCCTGCCACCACACGTCTACTGCCCAAAGACCCAACTCAAACCAACATCTCTCTCTGCCAATTCTTCTACAAAGCTCACTCTCAATTTCTCATCTCTTCCTCTCCTCTGTACTCTCCCTTTCCCTATTCTCAATTTTACAAAAAATAAATCCCAATTCACATCTCACAATTTAAAGTCTCAAAACAGAAACTTCAAATCCTAAAACAGTAGTACAAGGCGTGCCTCCATCTTTCTTCCTCTCGGTCTCTTCTCACCGTCGGTAAAACTCGCCGCCGCCAGCTCGTTCAGGCAACTGCCGTCCGCCACTGCCAGTCACCCCTTTAGCACCGCCCAGCCGTCGTCGCCGGTGCCTCAGTCGAGCGGCGCCGCCTCTCACAACTGATCCGTCCCTCCCCCTTTTTTTCTCCACTCAAAACTAATCTTTTATTAAGTTTTCTAATAGTTCGATATCAATTGTTAATGGTTGATAACATTTTTCAGAACTCTGGGATTTTAAAATTTCATGGGGATGAACTAACATGAATATGAACAAATAATTCCATGGAGAAAAACAAACGTCGGACTTGAATATACCTCTAGTTTGATGGATCAAAAATTTGTGAAGCAAAATCTGGAAACTCACGGCTGCTCCACTCCTTTGGCTATCTCTTTGTTTTTCCCAGAATTTGGAAGGAGGCTAAAAATTTGTGGAATGGTTCGGGTATATATATGTTCCCATATAGGTTGTAGATTTAAAATTGATATTTAATAGTTGATATATATATAATAAATTACGTGATAGGGTTGGGTTTGTTGGAGGGATTTTAGGGAATGGAGATATGTGATAATAGTTTGGTGATAGGGTTTGAAGAAATATATCTGACCAAGTGAAAAGATTTAATTAGATTTATTTGTTTTTTTTTTCTCCTTTATTTTTATTTTTGGGGTGTTACAGTTATTGAACAATATGCATTAATTTTAGGTTATTCTATCTTACTATAGAGAAGTTAGTACTGTTGATATTTGCTATGATGATTTTCTCCAGATGGTCATTGTTCCTTACATATTCTAAACATATAAAGATTTATACGGAAACATCATTTAATTGTTTTTCGACATGGAACATCATGAATCAAAAATATGTTTTGCAATGCTGTTATCTCAGTGATTTTTTCCTTGTATGCATAAGAGAAAACAATATCTCACAAAACTGGATTGCTATTTGGTTCATTACTCATAAGTATCTTAGCTTTACCAAAGAATTAAAGCTCTTCTCATTACCAATCTGTTGTTTGAGCTTGCAACTGAACATGCTGTTGCATTATCAGGCTGGTTTCAAGGTGAATGACCCAGTTCAAGATGTATTCAATGGGCAGGAGGTGGACGTATGGCCTCGTATTGCATGGAGTCCTAAATGGGGGCTTACATTCTCGTATTACCGGAAGGAAGATCTACCATTGCCATTAAGGGCCAAAGCATCTTTCTCCAGGATCTTGCCTTGGATGGAGCTCTAGTTATCGATGCTGAGGTATGTTACAGTAAATCTCTCAATTGCCAACAACAGCTCTTTTTGACGATACAAGGAACCTGAACCTGATCACTGGTCATTTTCTCAACAGGTTAAAGTAGGAGGAACTGTGCACAACGCCGGATGGGCCATTGAAAAAGTCGATTACAAGGATACTTCAGTGCCTGAAGAAGTGAGGATCAGAGGTTTCAAAATTATCAAAGTGGAGCAGTTGGAGAAGACATACAACGAGCCCGGAAAGTATTCATTAAGCCCCTGAGATCTGATTCAGATATCGGATATCGATATAGAGGTCTGTCTTCAACTACTTGCATGATTCAGTCCACTTTGTATGATTTTTGTAACATTATATGCATCAAATAAATTCTTGGGGCTTCTGCAACTGATAAGAGAGTTAGTTAGTTAGGTGGGATTTTGATGATTCATGCTTTTGAATATAGAATAATGGAAGAAAATTAGACCCTATCTAGGCTGACTGCAATTGTTTGGATCCCATTTCTGTGATATTTCTCCAATTTCATGTGGCTTATATTTCTACTTCACTTGTTTAAAAAAGTCTAATTTTACAATTGACTCGTATGAAATTAAAGTTTATTTTGTGTTTGTGTTCTTTCCTCCCTTATTTTTCTTGTTATAATTCCACATCGTATTGACGTTGCTAGCTATTTAAATATCTAAAAGTCTTGATTTTGGGGCATCAAGGGTTGGAATCTTATTTGAACTGGAACCAAATTAATTTTGCTTTTTCAATATAAATACTAATTTTGCTAGAAAAGTAAATAAATTTGTAATCTTGTTTCATCAATTTTCACTAAACGAGTTTGATGTTTGAAGAATGAAATTCAACTATGAATCTACAAAAACGTGTTGTTACCTTTTGACAATTTTCTTTTCCTGCAATGGTTAGGAAGTTCAAGCTGTTCAACATTCAAAATGTGTTATATTAATAAGTTAAGGCCTAATAATATGCTTGACTTCAACATATTTTATATCGTACAAGATATCAATCTTATACTAGTACTTGGTTGGTACTATATTATTATTTTCAAATTGCAACACATACTCCAAAGTAATTTTAGAATAAACTGTGAGAATAAAAAAATATTATTGTCAATGAAATAAAAATAGACTCACACTCTACTCTCCAAGTAATTTTAAGTCAAATTAGGATCCGTTTGATAAGTTATACTAATTTACGATATAAAAATAATTTAGATATTATTATAATAAACATTACTATTATTTTGATAATTAAGAAGAAACAAGAATTCTAGTTATAAATTTGCGTTATTTTCCTTGTTAACAAGATTTTTATCACTTTTCTTATTAAATAAAAAATCAAATAAATATTAGTTTAAAATTTTAAAAATAGATTACTTTCTTAGAACATAAACGAACCCTTAACTTATTGCTGGAGATGATATGTAAAATCTCATAAATTCGTTCAATATATTAAAATGGCATAAATATATTATTGTCCATTTTTATCGCCTATAATGACAACGATTGAATACTAATGTCAATATTGTAAACTGAATTTTCTTCTTCAAAAACCAAAAACCCTATCTTCCTTAGCAGATCGTCTTTTGCGCCGACACAAAGAAAGGTACGTAACGCTTGTTTCTCATCTTCATGCATAGGGTTTTCTTATTCTTATTAACACTACTTTTCTGGCTCATCAATAGAATAGATTATATATTCAATTGTCCGGCTCATAAATAGGATAGATTCAGGATTCATGCTGTTCTTATAGCTGATTTCATGGTGCCTCTACTTTTTCCCACCGGCTCAACCCTCGTTTATGTTCTTAGGGCTAATTTCATTTATGAACTTGAAATTTATTAATCCATATATTGTTATTTTAATTAACTAATTCTCATTGAACAGAACAGCATATATATATATATGGGGGGCGATCTACGGTTCATGATTTTGAAGTACTTACCTAAGTGTATCAACTACTATTGTTTTGACGAGGTGGATTTGAAGGATGGCGCTGAAATTAATCTAGTAGAATTAGAATTTCAAGGAAATTGTCTGCATAAAGACATTCCGGCTTACCCTGGATTTGTTTGTATCGGTGATGCCTTGTTCATGGCCGGAGGTGTCTTCTACGACGTCCCACATCCCACTTTTTTCAAACAGATATCTCCAACAAACTACTTGTCAACTGCGCCACTACCTGTTGTTGGTTCATCACCTGTGACTTGGACTCGTAGCCCCACTAGTATGGATTTAGCCCGAGCCGGCCCCATGGTAGCCCCATTACACGATGGCAGGATATTCATCTGCGGGGGCACTCCTATAAGAAGTAGTTGGGTTGAGATCTACGACCCCAAGACAGGCCAGTTCCTCCCTAGGAAATTGCCTGCCCACATCAAGCGTATTCCTATAGCAAGATCTTGCTTTCAGTGGACCAAAGAACTGGTTATGATATACTATGATAGATGGGTTTACACCGAACTAGAATTCAAAGACGAACACCCCATGTCCTGCGACATCGAAGGACATCAACCCACACTCCTCCAGTACAACTTGGTTACAGACAAGTGGATAGTCTTTGCAGATAACATCCCTCCCCCAATAGATGAAATGAATAAGAGGAACCTCATCTATGTGGGTGGAGACCTTCTATTCAGTATCGACTATTCATATAGTTGGTTGGTCTACGATCTGTCCTCGAGGAAGGTGGTGGGAAACGTGAGTGTGAAGCTTCCGGGTGCGAAGATTTCGGGTGCGAGGGTTATTGATGCTTTCTATGTTGGCGGCAAGACTGATGTTAAAAGTACTAGTTGGTTCTTCTACGTATTCATGCCTAATGTGATTAAACACCAGTTTCGTGGTGTTCAATATGCCAAGGTCGAAGTAGTCCAACGCAAGGACGGGGATTTGTATGCTACAGTTCACATGAACGGTGTCTTGGGAATCTCTCCCTATTCCGACATCTACATGTGAGGCATTGTATTTTGATTTAATTTTGAAATTTCTTTATATTGAAATGCTTGTTTTTGTATGCAGTATTGCAAGCTCTAAGAGAGATGCAGAGGAGGACATGTTGGAGGCAAGCACAACCAGCTCTAAGAGAGATGCAGAGGAGGACATGTTGGAGGCAAGCACAACCAGCTCTAAGAGAGATGCAGAGGAGGACATGTTGGAGGCAAGCACAACCAGCTCCAGCTCTAAGAGAGATGCATTGTTGGAGGAGAGAGGGAAAGAGAAGGTGATGAGAAGTGAATGAAAGCCTGCTGGGAACTAGTATATTATTAATATAACTATATATGTAGTTATGTATGAAGGAGATTTATTTTTGACGTTTCCCTAGCTGTCACTTATCACCTTTTGGATGATGAATTATTAGTGTATATGTAGTTATGTTGGTTGGGATCCATGCCCTCTGTTTGGGTTGGCTCGGTCGCACCACTTGCAGAGATGCCCTTCTTCCCCTTGGCCTTTCTCTTGGAAACTTTTTGGCCTCCTATTTGATTTTGTGTGCGAAAACTCTTCTCCATAGTATTGTTTTAGTCGAAGGAATCGCCCCCGTTCTTGGTGTAGTTGTTGTCAGCATTGACTTTGGTCCTCTTCAGGCTTCATGGAGAGAGTGCATGTTCAATTAGGGAGAAGTATAGCCAGCATAAGGTGAGCAAGTTTCTTGATGTTTGATGATTGTATCAAATGATAGATGGTTTTAACAATTGTTGTTTTTGTGTAACAGTACAAAATTGTGGCTAAGAAAAGCTGCCCTCCATCAATACCAATATAGTACTACTAAGGCTACCTTTGGACTATTTTTTGAAATATTTATAAACTGTGGACACCTTTTTGAATATTTATAAGAGTGCATAATCAATGTATCATTATAAGAAGGGAAAAAAAACGTCTTTTGTGATTCAAAATTTAAAACCCACAATTAATATTACCCTATCTACATTATAATAAAAAAACGTGTCATTATAGCTTTGACCACTAATCAATTTTTATATTTAATTTTCAGTTCTCTAACTTATTTATCATATTTAAAGGGGACGCTTATAAGTTTTAAATTTGGAAGGTAAAAAGCATTTTTCATTATAAATGGAGGAAGTGAAAAGTTATGGAGAGGCATCTATTTTTTACTATAAATATGTTGTTAGCTAGATTTTAATTCTGATATTCCTATCTTTTTCATAATATTCTTTGTTGAACGCTTTGATTGGATTTTTTTTTTCTTTTTTTTATTAATATGAATTATTTTATTCTAAATTCACAATGTCACATTGCCTTTAATTTCCCATGAATTTATGCATTTTTTATTTTATTTTTTTAATAATGTATTTGTTTGATGTTGCTGATAATTTTGATCTTATATCTTTAAATCTACTCATTTTGAGGAATTTGATTTTTTTTTAATATCTTTTAAACCTACTAATTTTCGTAGATTATATTTGATATAGACCATGAGTTCCTTCTTTCTATTTTCCTTGACAATCGCAGAACTATTACTATGTTTTATCTTACAAGAAATTGAAAGATTTTTTATGTATGTAAGTTTTATCGGTGGGTTATGGTGTAAAATATCATTGGATGTTATGTAATTTTTATAACTCTCCCCTATTTCAGGAACAAAAATCACACCTCCAAAAAATGGTATACTAAAGATTTGAAGATGCGCAAAAAAAATCTAACATGTTGTCGATGAAGAAAAACAAGCGTAGATATAGGAAAAACAAAAATATAGCACAAAACATTTAGTTTATTAGTATTAGTTTATATTTCTTGACTTAAGTGTAGTGTAAGGTTATAGTATATTTTTATCTTTAACAATATGCATTGATATAAAATATTATTATATTCCTATTGATTTTTTATAATATTAATTTGTGATTATTTTTTTACTATTTTAACATTTGTCACTAAATTAAGTTTGGCATGTTAATTTCAACTTTGAATTTCATTGATTTTGTATTCTTAGCTTGAAGTTCGCTTGGAATTTTTACTAATTAACTATTTTTTTATACTAATAAGGAGCTTACGAAATAAAGTAATTTTAAAGTAAATAACCAATTTTCCTGTTCAGTGTTTAATTGTGTTCAGTTGTTTCATTACTATCATTTTTACATATTCTATGAATTTTTTGGAACTCTCATTACCCATTTTAATTTGTTTTGTAATACAGGAATATTATTATATATATCATTGAATATTTCAATATGTGTAAAATAAAACTTAGGGGCTCCTACAATTAAACTTAGGGGCTCCTTCAATTAAAGTTAGGAGCTCAGCAATTATATTTTTTATATCTTGATGTTCTATTTTGCTATCGAACTAAATATGTTCAAAGTGTATGTTAACTTTGTTAACATAATTTAATTATAATTATTAAAATAAAAAATATATATTTGTTTATAAATGATAACTTTATTTATAATAGAGATCTAACAATGTTCTAACTTTTATTGTACTGAGTTCGTAAATTTTATTTTATACATATTGAAATATTCAATGATATATTATTATAATATTCCTGTAATATAAAATAAATTAAAATAGTTCACGAGAGTTTCAAAAATATCATAGAATATGTAAAAATGATAGTAATGAAACAAATAAACACAATTTAACACTAAACAAGCGAATAAAATAAAATGGACCGTGCTTCGCACCGATGTGAAACTAGTACTATAAAAAGGCAAATGTGACAATTAATGCGGGACGGAGGTAGTAACTTATTTCCACTTATATCTTGAACAATTAAAGTCATAAATCCATAATTCTAAAAATTATATTTTCGGTCCATGCATTTCTTTATAGCTAAAAGAAATATTTCAACTTCTAATTAAACCCCATGCTTATCAACATGGACGGTTGGATGCTCAAGCATATGATCAACGGCAATGGATGATTTCTAAAATTTGAAGTTCTTGAATTTTGTTTGGAATCCCATTCGAAAATTGGATCGAAGCATTTCAATCAACTGATATTAAAAACCTAATTTCATCTTCTTCCCAAGATTCATGTGTTGTATCCAACTTCAAATCAAAATTCGTAAGTAGCGAAATCTAATTTCAGTTTTGTAAATCTCAATCTCATCCCAATTACAGAACATAATCATCCACAATCAATATAGGATGCATAAACAAATGATGTGTCATCATCTAATGATATGAAACGGAAGTTGAATCCAAAAAAAAATTTAGATTTCTAATTGATAATCCAATGCGGGAACAATTGTTAATTGCACCACATAATTTGAACTTATGATGAAATTATTCACTAATATATGATTTTGTGTGCCAATCAATGATTTTTTGACAAGTAAATCTATTAAAGATCTATACACAAAACTTAATACTCCCTCCGTCACACAAAGATTGTCCCATTTTTCTATTTCCGTCCGTCCCACAAAATTTGTCTCATTTCACTTTTTACCATTTATGGTAGTGGACCTCATATTCCACTAACTCATTCCTACTCACATTTTATTATAAAACTAATACTCCATCCGTCCGCCATTAGGAGTCCCATTCATGGGCGGCACGAGTTTTAAGAAGTTTTAAGAAATTTTAAGAAAAGTGGCAGCCATAATGGCTGTCATCATTGCTAGACCGTAACGGTCGTCGGTTACGAGGCGTTACAAGCCGTTATGGAGCAGAGAGGTTGAATCTAGAAGCTTCTAGGTTCATTCACGACGTGGACTATCACGTGTCAGCCACGTTGGCTTTACCGCGTCATACTTACGAGGTGTCATCCAGCTTGGCTCGCTGACGTGGAAACGGTGGTGGTCCAAAAAGAACTAGACCAGTCTAGGGTCGAACCCAACCACCGAGCCACACGACCAAGCCCAAAGAACAGTCCAAAGACCACCCAAATACCAATTGCCAAGATCAAAGTCCAAGATCAAGATTGGGATCGAGATCGAGATCGAGCTCAAGCCCCGCGCCCACGCCCACGAGCACGGGCTCGGGCTCGCGCGTGTGGGCTCTTTCACCCATCTTGGTCCACTATAATTATTAAGTAACATAAAGTCACTTAATTTATACACATTAAAAGATGTGTCTCTTCTCCAATGTGGGATAATTAACACTTGTTTAATTACTCCCTAAGCTTAAACTCCTAGCTTTATTAAAAGCTATTTATGCCCCACTTTAATCCACTATTTCTCACTCACCGGAAATTGGAATTGAGAAAGTGAATATACTACATTTATCTACGTAAAATGTAGATCGACGCTATATCATTTAATTTCACAAAATCAAATGTCTCGTCACATTAATTAATTGGTCAAAGTCCATTGACCGGGCATAATCAACTCATGATTTCAATAATCCCCCACATGAGTGGAAATTGCCAAATGCATATGCGTGCAGACACAAGTTCAACCCTCACGAGGTATATAAGCATAAAGATAGGTAACTTTTAGTTTTGAACCTTCCATAGTCAACGCCATCGGATACACAGGCGGCCTAGTAGCGTGATGCTTTGAACTAGTCCCCCACGGCGTGCACCGAGACAATGGTGTTAACACTTAAACACCTCAACCTCATCCGTTCTCACGTTTTGTGTCCTTTGCGGCCTTGGAAACCACTTTGGATTCATAAGTGTGTAATTTGAAGCGGCCACATTTCACACTTACATAGGTGATTCCTACTCGAGTATCTTGCCCTACTCGGTCTCCTTGAGAACTCAATCTCCTTGAGATCCTTAGGAGTCATTAAAAGTCATGGACTTAGCCTCACCACAAGGCAAGTTTTCCAACACTCTATTGCTCTCTAGGGAATAGATGTAAATGAGTGTTTTACACGAACTCTCATAGCTTAGTTGTCCCTTTGAACCAAGTTCTTGGGATCTCCAGTCATCATGGTTGGGTTACCACTATGACAGTTCTTTAGTTTGTGGATTTCAAACTCATTCCCTCTAGCAACTTATTCATTTGATCACGGTTTAACCATTTGGTTAGCAGATCCGCTAGATTATCTATTGACTTTACATAGTCAATTGTAATCACGCCTGTTGTGATCAAATGCCTCACGGTATTATGTCGTCGACGAATATGTCGAGACTTACCGTTATAGAAGCCATTGTTTGCTCTTCCGATAGCCGCTTGGCTATCACAGTGAATCAACACTAGTGGCACTGGCTTATACCAACCTGGAATATCTTCAAGGAAGTTTTTAAGCCATTCGGCTTCTTCACCGGCTTTATCTAAAGCTATGAATTCCGATTCCATGGTTGAACGGGCTATACATGTCTGTTTCGTGGATTTCCACGAGACAGCACCACCCCCAATAGTAAAGACATATCCACTTGTTGAAAGTGAGTCTTTATTATCGGATATCCAATTGGCATCACAGTACCCTTCAAGTACCGGGGGGTATCTCGAAAGTGTAGCCCATGATTTTGAGTATGTTTTAGATATCTCAAAACCCTTACAAGAGCTCTCCAATGCTCTTTGCTTGGATTACTCGTGTATCGACTCAACTTGTTTACGGCACAAGCAATGTCCGGCCGAGTGCAATTAGTCAAATACATAATGCACCCAATGACCCGTGCATATTCTTCTTGTGCAACGGGTTCGTCTTTATTTTTGCTCAAGTGAACATCGAGTTCAATTGGAGTCTTAACCGGCGCGCCATCATAGGCTTTGAATTTCTTCAAAATCTTCTCAACATAATGAGATTGGGTTAAGATGATTCCATCAGATGTTCTTAGAATTTTCATTCCAAGAATTACATCTGCTAGACCCATGTCTTTCATGTCAAAGTTTCTCTTCAACATGACTTTTGTTTCGTTAATCACTTGAGTATTGCTACCCATGATTAACATATCATCAACGTAGAGACACACTATAACATATCCGTTATCAGTGTTCTTAATATAGATACATTTGTCACACTCGTTGATTTTAAACCCATTTGATAACATCACATTATCAAATTTCAAGTGCCATTGCAATAGCGCTTGTTTCAATCCATATAGGGACTTGATTAGTTTGCACACCTTCTTCTCTTGTCCAGGTACTACAAACCCTTCGGGTTGTTCCATATAGATTTCTTCTTCCAATTCACCATTTAGAAACGCGTCTTAACATCCATTTGGTGAATCTCAAGATTGTGCAAAGCAGCAATCGTAAGAAGCACTCGGATAGATGTAATCCTCGTTACAGGTGAGTAGGTATCGAAGAAGTCATGTCCTTCCTTTTGTTTAAAACCCTTTACAAACCAATCGGGCATTAAATTTATCCACTGTTCCATCGGCCTTAAATTTCATTTTAAGCACCCATTGCACCCTAAAGGTTTGCACCTTCGGGCAAATCAACCAGCACCCAAGTGTGGTTTAGCAAAATTGAATCAATTTCGCTTTGAACAGCTTCTTTCTAATGTAACCCGTCTGGGCCATCGAATGCTACTTTTATTGACGTTGGTTCTTCATCCAACATAAGAGCAATGTAGTCAGGACCAATGTTTTTGGTGTTCTGACTCTACTACCACGTCTTAGAACTGCATCACTTGGATCAGGCCTTGCACGCTTACTCGATTCAGGCTCTCCATCCATTGATTTAGAACTAGTGGCCTCATCTTCAATTCTTTCTCAGAATTGGTTGTGACCTCTTCTTGGCCTTTGTCAAGGAAATGTATTTTCTAGAAATACGGCATTCCTTGACTCGATTGTTGTTCATACTGTTATAGTCGATATTTTCAGACTTGTGAACAACGAATCTATATGCACTACTGTTTAGTGCATATCCAATGAAGATACAATCGACTGTTTTAGGTCCAATTGTAACTTCTTTGGGCGGTGGAACCGTTACTTTCGCCAAACACCCCCCACACCTTGAGGTATTTGTAGGATGGTTTCCTTCCTTTCCACAACTCATAAGGAGTGGTGTCCTTACCTTTGCGTGGAATTTGTTTAGGATATAGTTGGCTGTCAAGATAGCCTCCCTCCCACATGTTATGTGGTAGTCCTGAACTTAGTAGCAACGCATTCATCATCTCCTTTAGAGTTCGATTTTTGCGTTCTGCTACACCATTAGATTGTGGTGAATATGGAGCAATTGTTTGATGAATTATACCACTTGCGTTGCATAACTCCTCAAACGGGGCTACATACTCTCCTCCTCTATCACTTCGAATTGCTTTGATTTTACAACCAAGTTGATTCTCAGCTTCGTTCTTATAATTTTTGAACGCTTCTATTGCTTCATCTTTACTTCTTAAAAGATAAATGTAGCAATATCTTGTGCAATCATCTATAAAGGTGATAAGGTATTTTTTTACCGCCTCTAGTTTGCACCATTTTTAAATCACATACATCCGTGTGAATTAATTCAAGGGGTTTCATTTTCCGTTCAACTGAGTGAAACGGTAACTTAGTCATTTTAGCCTCAAGACATATTTCACATTTGTCTTGGCTACCTGCTTCAATCGCCTTTAGTAAATCTAGTTACTAATCTTTTGACGGCTTTTGAATTTCACATGTCTCCAATCTACAATGCCATAAATTTGAACACTCGGTCAAATAAGAGGAAGCAGATGCTTTATTATTATTAGCCAATGGCTTCGTGACACTTCGAGTTGCCACACTAAGCTTGAAAAGTCCATCGGTTACATAACCTTTTCCGAGGGACTTCCCAAACTTATACAATGCAAACCTATCAGACTCGAATACAAGTTTAAAACCTTTATTAACTAGTATTGATCCTGACACAAGGTTCTTGCGGATGTCCGGGACATGCAGTACATCATTCAGCGTAATCGTGACGACAGACGTCATCATGAGGATCACATTTCCGATGCCAAGGACTTCAGAGGATGTTTGATTCCCCATGTTGATCTTCCTCCCTTCAACAGTAGTGTAGGAGGCAAACTTGCTTCTTTCTGAGCAGACATGAGCAGTAGCGCCGGTGTCAACGTACCAGCCGCCCTTGTTGTCAACAATGTTGACTTCTTCAGTGACCACATCAATGAGGTCGCTTTCATCCCAGTCATTGAACTCCTTCTCAACGACGTGGGCTGCCGGCTTCTTCTTCTTTGCTTCGGCAGTCTTTGGCAAAGTGGCCAGTTTTGCCACACCTGTAGCATTCGCCTTCAAATTTCTTTGTAGGCTGCTTGCCCTTCCCTTTGTCATTTTGACGGCTGGGGCGAGGGCGTTTGTTGGAGGGACCTCCCCGCTCCAACAGGTTGGCTTTTGCATCAAGGGGGTTAAAGCCCTTAGCCTTCTGATCACTCTTGCGCACATCCGCTTCAATGCGCAGCTTCACGATCAAATCTTCAAGACTCATCTTCTTTCGCTTGTGTTTGAGGTAGTGCTTGAAGTCCCTCCAACTAGGAGGAAGCTTCTCAATGAGTATGCACCGTACAAAGTTGTCGGGCAAGCTCATCCCTTCAGCTACGAGTCCGTGGATGATCATCTTGAACTCTTGAACTTGTTCCATAACTGGTCTAGAGTCGACCATTTTGTAGTCCATGAATTTGGATACTACAACATGTTCAGTACCTGCAGCATTATCGATACTGTACTTTTTCTGTAGGCTTTCCCACATTTGTTTAGATGTGGTTACATTGGAGTATACATTGTGCAAACTATCATCTAAA